>NC_140586.1:971374756-972574756 GCF_964204655.1 Triturus cristatus
GGTGGGCCTGAGCCTGCTGCGCGCAGAACATGCCAAACTTGCAGACACAGTGAAACAGTCGAAGGTGGACCTAGTGGTGCTGGTCCCTGACCACCACAAGTTATCGGCCCAAGTGGGCAAGCTGGCGGGTAAGGTCGCTACCCTGGAAAAGAGAGCTGAAGATGCAGAAGGGAGTAATAGGCGGAACAATGTGCGGGTAGTGGGCCTTCCGGAAGGAGTGGAGGGGCAGGACATGGTCACCTACCTAGAGTCAAGACAGAGAGATGTCTTGGTGCCCCAGGGCCTCTCTTCATTTTACACCTTGGAGAGGGCCCACCAGGTGCCTGCCTGCCGGCGCGGGCCTTCCTCCACGTGCGGTGGTGGCTAGGCTGCTCCTTTTTCGACTTGTTATTGATGAAATCCTGCTCCGATGGTCCCTTTACCATGGAGAACAGTAAAGTCTCCCTCTTTCCCAACTACACACAGGAGGTGCAGCGTCGTCGCTCTTCATTTTTGGAGGTAAAAAAGTCACTGCACGAGGAAGGCATCCAGTACTCGTTGATGTTTCCTGCCCGGCTCAATATCACGCTGGACAGGAAAACGTTCTTCTGTGAGTACCCACAACATGCCTGGGACTGGATTGAATCATATAAATCGGATGGTGCCCCCAAGTCGCATACTGCGCGACAGGTCTCTGGATCGGAACGTCCGGAGAAGAGACTGAGACGCCGGAAGAATCACAGGAAGTCTAAACGACCGAGTCCATCTCAGATGGCGACGGAGAGGGCAGAAGCACCTGCAGCTGTGGCACACCTGCTGCGAGGCAGGGGCTCATCCTCAGAAAAGGACTCAGAGGCCAAGTATGAAGAAGAAGAAACTGACTCTGATGCATCACAGGTCATGAATGATGTTATGCCGAAGTTGACCCCTCAGAAGGCGGACGAACTTGTGGACTAAAGAAACTCAGGGGGGATCTCTGTCCCGCTCTTGCTTTCCTCCTCCCTCTCCTCTACCCTGCTCGATACCATGCTCAGTCTTCTCAGGGTCTCTGGGCTGCATTGTCTATGATGTTGTTCTCTTTTTTCGTGGAGGATTGAGGGGGCAGGGGCTCCTGGGTTGAGGCACCAGGGGAAGTGCTGGAATGGCCCTTCGAGGCTGCAATGGTAGGAGTACTGATCTCTTGTATACCCGCCTTTTTTGTGCATGATGCACACTCTCTGTAGGTCCTAGGGCAGTTTGCTTTAACCTTTTTGATTTGAAATAGGGTACCACCAGGCCTGTAGTTATTGGCATGGTGTGTAAGTTTGGGCAGCTGACCATTGTTAGGCCGCCCTTGGGATGGGGAGTTCGTTTGTTGGGTTTGTTGATACATACCGGGGGAACCAGGGCAGCTCCACGTTTGGTGCTAGGATGGGGGGATTGGGGAGACACGCTCTGACTTCTCATGGAATGGTCTGATGGTCCACTTGGGGAGTATAAATTCATGACTTGGAACATCAAGGGGATGGGATCGCCCTCTAAGAGATACAAAATACTGAATTACATTAAGCGACGAGGGGTTCATGTGGTTTTGCTGCAAGAAACCCACCTTACGGAGGCAGAGGTTGCTCACCTGAGGCGTAGATGGAGGAGTCAGCTCTTTGTAACCGAATACTCGGCCTTCTCCCAGGGAGCCTTGGTGTGGGTCAGACCGGGGGTACCCTTCCAGCTCATCCGGAAGGTGATTGATGCGGAGGGGAGGTATGTGGTCATTAATGGTGTTTTGAAGGGCAAGGAGGTTAGAATAGTAAGAATATACGCCCCGAATCAGGACCAGCTATCCTTTCTGGACCAGCTCTCCTGTGTCCTGGCGTGCCTCCCCCATGAGAATCTAATCTTGGGAGTTGATTTCAATTGTGTATATGATGTGCAGTGGGATAGGTCCACACTTCCGCTGCGGGGCACCACGACTGCCTCCATGGCTAGGGGGTTTCGGAGATGGGCCTCCAGTAGGGAGATGGAACGCAGGGGATTTGCCCTTTCTTAGCCATCCTGGACGAGTTTGCCACCTATTTGGGCCTGCGAGTAAATGGGAAAAAAACCTTTGTGTTCCCGCTGCACCCCACCATGGACAGACCCTTGTCTTTGCCGACCACCATAGAATGGGCACCGGTGTTGTTTAAATATCTGGGGATACAGGTCTACCATACACAGGCCGATTTATTCAAAGGGAAACTCAGGGCGCCCTGCAGGCGCTTCCGGGGCACATGGCCTTCTGGCGCACCCTTAATTTGCCAATTATGGCAAGAGTGGCATTATCCAAAATGGTGGACCTGCCCTGCCTATTATATTATTTTGTTAACCTCCCAGTGCTGCTGCCGTGATCATGGTTTAAACTTCTGGACGGACTCTTGAGAGACCTGGTATGGGATGGTGACTGCAATAGGGTGTCCTTGCAGACTTTGCGGCTTCAGTTGATGGATGGAAGATTGGGGGCCCCCGACTTTGAAACCTACTATCTAGCGGGGCATCTACAGTGGCTAGCCAGATGGCTAGATGGCAGGGACCCGGTTACATGGGTGCTGTACAGACTAAGCTCTTTCCCAGTCTTCTCAGCAGGCACCAGAAACTTCAACACATGGGCACATTGCTCTTGGTGGCAGGTAAATCATGCGATAGGTGAACAATGCGCTCCAGAAATAGATTACTATATACCCCTAGCCTCCCGCTCATATGTATCCCACAGGCAGAGATGGGCCCACCACTATGGCAGCGCCAATTGGCAGGTTGGGAAGAGGTCGGTGTGCTGACGATTGGAGACTGCTACAGGGATAAGGAACTGCTCCCCCTTGATGACTTTTTAGAATATCACGAGCTCCCAGCAGGACAATTCTTAAATTACCACAAAGTAAGAGGGGCAGTGCAGGACCTGTGGGGAGATGGCAAGGGAGAACCTGAGACCCACCCAGCTTTGTATGTGGTAGTGACATTGGGTTTGGCGGGACATCTGTTGCGTTGGCTTTATCATGTAGTACTGGAGTTTAGCCCGGGTTCATTATCAAGCCTACGGGAGAAATTGGAGGGGACCTTACATAGTAGCCTGACAGACAAGGAGTGGCAGAGAGTCCTGAAGGGTCCCAAGAAAGTTTCGAGGAATACGGCCTTTAAAGTAAGCCTGGGCAAAGCACTACGCTACGCTCGTGTAGTTTGCGAAGTTTGTGCTACTTAGCACTACGCGAATTGCATGTAGCACAGTGCAAACATGCGTAGCGTAGCGTTGCGTAGTGCAGCGGTCATTTTTTGCTTGCTCGTGGTCCTCAACTTCAAGTTGGCGACTGTGAGCAAGCAAAATGACATCCCGGCGAGACTTTTTCCTCGTTCGCGATCGGCAACATCAAGTTGGCGATCGCGAGCGTGGAAAATAAACCTCCCGGAGAGATTCTCAATGCAGGGAGGTCAGGTTTCTCATTGCGAGGGGTCGTGTATGCTCGCGACCGCTCGCTATGAGCAACTACCAGTCCGCTTTGAGAAAGCTGCCGCTCGAGTAAAAATCTACTCGAGCGGCAGAAAACTACAGCTCGCACTGTGCAAGATGTCATTTTCAATAATTGCACAGCGCCGGTTTCTTGTTCGCACTGTCCAATCATTGAAAACGACATCTTGCACAGTGTGAACAGGGTACTACACAGTTCGCAAAGTGCTACGCGTAGCTCGCATAGTGCGAAGTGCACTTTGCGTAGCTACGCGTAGCGCTACTTCACGAACTACGCCCAGTGTTACTTTAAAGTCCTTCAATTTAATGTTCTCCATCGAACATATCTTACCCCGCACCGGCTAAATGTGGTCTATAATGCAGTGGATTTGTCTTGCACTAGGTGCCTCCTGGAAGGTGCGGACTTCGATCACATGATTTGGTCCTGCCCGCGGGTCTCTGCTTATTGGGTTGGAATAGTGGATATGGTTAATAAGGTGTTGTCCCGTACTCTGTTGTGTGCGCTCGTAAGCTGAGACATAGGTTTACTGACCTGTCCTTCCTTCCTTCCTCTTGGCCAAAAGACGGATAGTGCTTGGTTGGAAGACCGCACACCCACCACTGGTGATATCATGGGAGGCGGATGTCTCATGCTGGGCTAGAGCGGAGGAAAGAGCCCTGATTGCGAAAGACAGGATCACCAAGCGGCCCCGGCCCTTTGTGGAACCGTGGAGAGACATTCTTTAGACCTGGGAGGCCCGACTTGTGTCGGTCCATGCCGAGGGGAATGATTCGATGGAGTCTATGGATTAGAGTGTCTGAGGGTTTGGACCTGAGAGCCCCGCCCCCGCCTGAGGAGGTGTGCTGCTCCCCCATCTCTCATTCCTCCCCTCACCCCCTTCCCCCGTCCCAGCCTTGAGAATATTGCATATTTCTCCTTATCTTAGGAGCACGTGGACCCCTGGCAGTTATTTTTTTAATTTTTTTAGTGGCTTACATAAATTTCCTTTTGATGGTATTATGGGCATGAGTCGTTCCAAAGCTCTGTCTGCTTTTCCGTTCTTTTATTTTCTTTTTTTTTGTGTATTCTGGCTTTTTACATATAGACAGTAATGAGTAAGCAAGCATGTCATAGTTTAACATGTGAACTCAGTAGAGAATAATTTGAAACGTATACCAGAGTGCCTAAACTTCATTGCTTTCCCTATTCTCAGGAATAATAGACCGTATCGATTTTGCGACTGTGACTTGCCAGATAACCTGGGGGTATTCCTATATTCCAAAGAATGTACTGATGTCAATTTAATAGCAAATTATCTCTGTATGGAAAAGTCAATAAAAAAAATTCAAAGGACTTAAAGTGTACTCATTCCGATTACAGGGCCTCGAAAGAGTCCTGTAATGTTATTTTTCATCACGACCTCCCCAAGTCGGGAGTGGGTAATTTGCGCCCCTGCTGCCTTCCTTGGATGTGGTAGGCATTTCTCAGGCTCCCTCTCCGGAATTGAACCCTGATTCAAGGTTACCCGTGGTCACCATGGTAGGCATTGAAAGTACTATTGAAAGTTGATAGGGCAGACATCCGAATGATTTGTTGCTGTCACGGGGATAAGCGATAGGCACAAGGTTATCTAGAGTCACCAAGCGGCCAGGCGAGCCCTAATTGGTCATGGTCCGATAAATGCAGGCATACCGGGAGGTCAGCGCTCGTCGGCATGTGTTAGCTCTAGAATTACCACAGTTATCCAGGTAACAGATGTAGCGATCAAAGGAACATAACTGATTTAATGAGCCATTCACAGTTTCACTGTATCGGCCATGTACACTTACACGTGCATTGCTTATTCTTTGAGACAAGCATATGCTACGGGCAGGATCACCAGGTAGCCGCACCTGCTGACAGGGTGGGTTCAGGGGGCCACGTGCCCATCACCCCGACTGGTAACCTTCATGCACCCCTCCCTCTGGGAGCCTGCTGGGGGAAGGAGCCCACACACCTGGGTGGGATGGATCGCTGGAGGGGTAGAGACGTGTGATTACATGGGCACCGGCAGGCCCAGCTGTCTCCCCGGCAGGGAGAGGTTGGCTGAGGCACAGCCTGAACGAGACACAGGGGTGCCGGAGCCTGACGGTGGTAGCACCCTTCGGAAGGGTCATTCTGAGCTGCTGTGGAAATGTGCTTGGTGGAGAGGGGCAACGGTATGGCGCACGGGGCCTAAGAACCTGCTAGGCAGAAGCATCCGAGGGCCTGGTGCCACCTGACCCCATCCGCTCGGGTCAGACCAGTGGGGGGCATGAGCTGCCGGGGCCACTCAGCCTTCACTCTGCTGGGTGGGGAGAGGGGCCTCCCGCCATGTGCCAGGCCCTCAAGTCGGATGGTCTATGTGGGGTGGAAGCTCCTTGCTTGAAACAACAGCCGAGGCTGGCCAAGCAGTCCATCCCTAAACGGACCAAGAGTGCCCAATCGTTCAGAGTACAGCTGGGGCATCCCCTGGCAGGCCGCCCTGCGCAGCGGGTATGCTGGCTTAGCGTCCCTGCCTGCTCTCGGGGCAAGCAGGCTCAGAGAATTACTACCATCGGGAAGGGGCTGAGAGGCAGGTGCATACCCGGGCACCTGGGGGCCCCGGCAGGCGGACCAGGGTGCTGCCTTCCCCATATCTGCATTGCCAGACCTCATGGTGGTTTGACTGAGCAAACTCAGAGAAAAAGGACCATCCGGAAGGGGCTGACAGGCAGGTGCATACCCAGGCCCCTGGGGGCCCCGGCGGGCAGGCCCGGGTGCTGCCTTCCCCTGTCTCGGCATCGCTGAACCTCACGGAGGTCTGACTGAGCAAACTCAGAGAAAAAAGACAATCTGGAAGGGACTGAGAGGCAGGTGTGTACCTGGGCCCCTGGGGGCCCTGGCAGGCAGCCCCAGGTGCCACCTTCCCCGTCCCAGCATCACCTGGAGCTCCTGAACCCAGCCAAGCAAGGGGAGACCTTTGGCAGAGCGGCAGGCCAGAGGCACAGGGGAAGCCTCTCCAGGCCCGCCGGACCCCATCCCGGGCACCCTGCCATGTGGCAGAACTGAGGACACAGCCCGGGGTGGGGAGGCTGCACTCCCCGGGGCCCCTGGGAGCCCCTGAACCCAGCTGAGCAGGGGGAGGCTCCCCAGGAAAGACAGAACCCCATCCCAGGCCTTTGGCAGGACAGCAGGCTGGGCGATGGGGCCCAGGGCTGGAGCACCAGACCCGAGGCCCGGCGGGGCCCAGCAGGGCCCGTGGACCCAGCTGGGGCTCTCATGCCCAGAGGCACAGCAAAAGCCTCCCTTGGGCCGCCGGACACCATTCCAGGCACCCTGCCACGCGGCAGGACTGAGGACGGAGTCCGGGGAGGGGAGGCCACCCTCCCAGGGCCCCTGGGATCCGCTGAACCCAGCTGAGGAGGGGGAGGCTTCCCAGGTACAACAGAACCCTATCTCAGGCCTTTGGTGGGCCAGCAGGCTGGAGGATGGGGCCCAGGGCTGGAGCTCCCGACCCGGCAGGGTCCCTGGACCCACCCTGGGCTCCCGGGCCCAGGGTTGAAGGGGAAGCCTCCCTGGGCACACAAAACCCCATCCATGGCATCCTGCCGTTCAGCAGGACCAAGGACAGAGCCCGGGGTGGGGTAGATGCACTCCCCAGGGCCCCTGGGAGCCCCTAAACCCAGCCAAGCAGGGGGAGGCTCCCCAGGCATGATGGAACCCCGACCAGGGCCTTTGGCGAGGCAGCAGGATGGGGGACAGGGCCCAGGGCTGGAGCACCTGACCTGGGGCCCGGCGGGGCCCCTGGACCCAGCCAGGGCTCCCAGGCCCGGAGGCAAAAGGGAAGCCTTCCCTGGCCCGCAGGACCCCATCCCAGACATGCTGCCACACGGCAGGACCGAGGAAGGAGCCCGGGGTAGGAAGGCCACCCTCCCGAGGGCCCCTAGGAGCTCCTGAAACCAGCCAAACAAGGGAAGGCCCGCGGGACCCCATCCGGGGCAGGCTGACACACGGCAGACCCAGGGATGGACCCAGTCCTGGCCCGTCCAGCTGCCTGCTGAGGACCGCTAGTCTGAGAGGGGTCCCAGAGAACCCTGTCCCTAGTAATCCACAGGAAGGCTACCCCTCTTTCTGGGAACCCCTGTGCACCAAGAGAGTAAGGGAACCCTAGGCCCGGATGTGCCCGACCTCCTGGAACCCTGGCTGGAATTCAGGAGGCAAATAAGCCCTCAACAGGACTTCTAGGGCAGCCCGGCCTTCTGGTCGCCCCATTGGAAAGCATTGCGTGCGACCAGATGGCCAAGGGGAAAGTTGCGACCATATGGCCGGGACCGAAAGGACTCCCATCTGCCTGCCCAAGCCTCCGCAGTAGGGCTCCTGCCTGCCCATGTAGAGCTTGGGGGCTCCGCATCCCGGGGGCTCATGGACACCGGCTAGGCCTCAGGCACGGGGAGGACCACCGGAGCTCTCAGGCCCGAACACCCAGGGGAGAACTGTCCGGGATCCATGAAGCCCATCCTGGGCACTTTGCCACACCATGGGCCGGAGGAGGGAGCCCACGGACGGAGGGGAGGTGTTGTCCGGGTCTAGCTCATTTGGTCCCTGGCAAAGAACCGCCAGCCCGAAAGGGGTGTTCCGGCATACCCTGCCCCTAGTAATCAAAAGGAAGGCTACCCCCCTTTCTGGGAACCTGTACGCACCACGAGACTCAGGGGACCCTGGGCACGAACATGCCCGACCTCCTGGAGCCCTGGCTGGGATCCGGGAGGCAAATGAGCCCTCATGGGTACTTCCAGGGCAGACCGCCCAGCTGGTGGCCCCATTGGAAAGCATTGCATGCGACCAGATGGCAGAGAGGAAAGGTGAGACCAGATGGCTGGGACCGAAAGGACTCCCATCTGCCTGCCCAAGCCTTCACCGTAGGGCTCCCGCCTGCCCTCGTAGGGCTCAGAGGCTCCATTTTCCGGGGGCTCGGGGACCCCGGCTGGGCCTCAGGCACGGGGAGAACCACCGGAGCTTGAGGGCCCAGATGCCCGGGGGAGGACTGTCCGAGACCCATGGAGCCCGTCCTGGGCACTTTGCCACGCCATGGGCGGGAGGAGGGAGCCCCCGGATGGGAGGGAGGTGTTGTCCGGACCTAGCCCATCTGGTCCCTGGCAAAGAACCACCAGCCTGGGAGGGCTGTTTCCAGCATACCCTGCCCCTACTAATCCGGAGGAAAGCTACCCCTCTTTCTGGGAAGAGTTCTGCATTGTGCCAGACATCCTTGAGCTTAAATCAGATATTGTGAGTTACATACAAGGGTGTTGCATTGGGTCTCAAACAACTCATAGGGACTTCTTTTCACCTTCGTCAGTCATGGTCCCAGGTGTTGAGCAGTGAAGGTGGAAGATGTGTAGGTGGGGGTATGTGTGAAAGTTGTTGTTAAGTTGGACATTCAATGGCTGGCTACATGAGCCATGTATTTTGGGCTGGTGTCATACACGTGACTTTGAGTTGACACAGATGAAGGGCTGGTCACTGTGACAAGTCATCTCATTGTTTACCAATGCATTACTTGCATTGCTGGATCACAGTGATGCTGCAGTGATGATGAGTTTCATCAAAATATTGTCTCTGTACCACATATTTGTTCATTGATGACCCAAGTGTAGTTTTATACGTGGGATCTCTTGGATTCTCTGGCCATGTGTTAAGGCGCTATGCATTCCTACCGCCTTAGGACCCACAAGCCCAAAGATGGACTGGCAATTGTGTCGCATTACCTCTCCTACTCACAAATGGCAAAACATATGATGACACAACCCAGGACACAACACTCCCTGATCTATCCTGGATAGCGTTAAGGTGACACTCCCTTTCGCTCACACTCATGTAGCCGTCCACAACAAGATCTGACAGAGTCACTTAATTAACTTGATTAGTTCATACAATTTATTTCAATTAACTTTCTGTAAAATGAAGTATACGTGTCACTACTGGCATGATGATGCATTTGTAAAATATTGTCAGCATCGCTGCAAATACATACATTATGAAGGGAGACATCATTTGATTCAGACGAGGGAGACGTGACTATAGTGCCTAGGCTCCCTCTCCGTTGACAGATTTGGTATCATTATGTAATGGTGGATCCGTGTGAATTTTCCACAGACCCCATACCTTTAGGCCATAGATCGTATTTCTACATCACAGGTCCGTACGGCACTTCTCCCTTTGCAAGGTCCCTCTACAATTGTGTGTCTGTTAAACATGCATCCTTGTAATGTAAAAGGGTGAGTGTTCCACGAACAGCAGCTGCAGGGTCATTTAATGTATTAACTCGGACCTGTCCTGAACTGAATTACAAGGGGCATTGTAGTATGACCTTGCTTACAATGTTCAGACTCATATACAGATATAAGCGAAGGACACTCGCATCAGCCAGTTCTCATGTGAAAGGCGTCAACTGTCTTGCTTGAGAGAAACCGTCTAGTAATGGGAGCAAAAACATCATCATGGCTCCCGGACTCATGCTCACTTGAAGATGTCGACCGTGGCGCTTTTGGCCATGCATCATCCTCCCCCTGTCCATATTGTAACAAATGGGCAATCCAGATCTCAGGAGTGAGCGGAGCCAAAGCACTGTGGATGAAGTAAAAGTGATTAGTGGTGGATTAAATGAGTGAGAAGAGAAAATTTATGTATTTAGCTGTTTGCATATTCAATGTAGGGTCATGGCGCATATTGAAAATGCACCAAATCGTGTGATCATTGGAAGGCAATGTTTTCCAAAATACAATTGTTGTCGTTCAATGCAAACTGGGACAGCATCCAATGTAGCAGTCCGAAGGAGCATACGTGCTCCTCATAATCCATTCCATCCTGGAGTATATCAGGGCAACTTGCGTCATATTCGATGTAACTTTGCTGCAATAGGCGCAGTGCAGCCTCACAAGTATTCCAGCATGCCAAGATTCCATTCACGGCAGCAAGCTGCATGCGGTCCTCAGTGCAACAGGCCTGGTCATGAGCCAACAAAGGATCCATTACCAGGTCATAATTGGCTTTAGCCACACAGCGTTTGAGAGGCACAAATCCACAGCTCAGGTGAATGGGCACTTTCTGCACCAGAATACAATTCGGACTCAAGTAAAATAGGCGTGGTGGTACGGTAGTCCATAAGCAGCACTTATGACAGCCAGAGGCAAGCCCCCAAATAGTTCCAGCATCCATCTACAGTACAGCTGTGATTGTACCACATGACTGGCAGCCATAATAACAAAGTTGTGGTAGAAGCACCAGAACTGCACCAGTGACCAAGAGGATTGAAGGCAAGTCTATAAATGTGCAGGATTTACAGACTGTATGGGACCTGGAATTTCACCAACTATCGTCTTGAAAGATGATACCGAGCCAAGTCCCACAAGTTTAAAAAATAAATATGTGCAAGAACTTCAGTCTCAGAAGCATATATATTAGATGAATCAGTTCTCCAAAATGTAGTGGGAGATTCCTGTTCAACAGTGACTGTATTTCACTGGAAGTTCTGGCCACCTGTAATTCAAAGGTCTCTCGAGCTGAAGTGAGTGCCACTTGTTGTTGGAACAATAGCATTTTGACTCAGCATGGTGTTTTTGAAAACTGTTTTCAAAGTGGGAATGGAAGGCCACTGTGTATTATCTGCATTCCCATGTGGGGGCGGGAATAGGACATTGCTGCAACAATTAACTAATTCGGTTAAGGTTACTGTGCATGATATGTCTGCCCGTAAGCCACAGCAGTTGTGGTTTTTCAGGAGGACATGACTTCCGTTAGACAGAAACGTGAGTGTGGGAATTATGATAGGTACTGGCATTCCTTTTAGAGGCATGCACAGTTGGTTGCAAAGACATAGCAAGCGCCGTGCAATTGAACTTGGTGGCAAACTGAAGCATGACCCACCTTTAAGTCACAGTCTGCCCCGTTAGGTAAACATCCTTACCCTCACGCAAACAGTGGAAGGAGGAAGGAGGAGGCCACACCTTGTGTACTGATTTACTACCGAGGGGTTCAATTCTTCCTATTGGTTGATGTTTCATACATGCAGTGTATTGACTCTCAGCCCCCGAGGCATTCTGACACCTTCAGCCCAATTGGAGCTGTGTGAGTGGTGCTTGTGTGTGGGAGAGTGGGGTGCTGCGGCCCTTGAGAGTCTACACAAACCAGCTTCAGGCACCCTGAAGGTGTCACTCATGTAAATTTGTGGGGCCTCGCACATTCCCCTTTCGCCCGGTGTCACAGAGACTCTTAGAGCTGGCCATATCTGAAAGATTGCTGTGTGATAGTGTTGTAGAGAGGTTGCATGCTGGGAGATGTTTTGGACGTACCTCTGCTGTTGAACGCAACAGCATTTTATCTGCTGGTAGTGGATCAGGTAGAGCAGCGGGAAGGCTTGTAGAACAGGATCCATGACTGTAGCAGAGTAGGATCTGCACTTATGTTGCCCCCACTTGTATTCTGATGTTTACACTGGTTTCTGGCTATAGTCTGGCTGGGTCCCTGCTAATCAGGGCCCCAGTCTCTCTGTTCTCTCTAAACGACTTGGAGTGCATATTAGATGCACTAGTGATTGGATACTGTGGTACCTTCTGAGCCCCTAGTATATGGTAACTTAGGTACCAACGGCATAGGTACTTCACAGGCCTACCAGGGGCTGAGGCATGTATTATGCCACCCCTGGGAAGCAGACTAAATCTGACCCCACAGGCCTGCTACTGCAGCCTGGGTGAGGTAGTGTTAGGTCTCCTCACTGAGGTGTAGGTTCCCTATATCTCACCATACACACACATACAAACCTATCAGTCACCCCTAAGGCAGACCCTATCAATCCTGAGGGCAGGGTGCTTGGTTTACAATGTGAGGGGGTGCCTCTGTCTGAGCAGGGCTCCTCTGCAGCTGGCAGAGTCTATTCTCTGTGGCTGTTTATGGATGCTGTTAAACCATATACTCTTAAGTGCATTATAACCTAGCGGTAAATGCTAAATTTTGAATGACTGCATCAAAACATGTCGTGTTTGGTATCAAACAACTTGGAATCATACCCCCACACCAGTAACTGGTGTGGGAGTATGATCTCACCCTTCTAGAGGGGAAGACAAGTACCTACTGTGGAAACACGGTAGAAATCTGAAAGAGCCCTGGCATCACAAAATGGATGCCACCAGCACAGACACTGGGCTGCCCTCCTGCTGCTGACTGAAACTCGCAGTGGAGGAGGCCCAACAATAGGCATCATGTCTCAGGGAAGTATCACCACCTCCCAGACAGGATTTAGTGTATTGGGGCTGGGTGGGTGCACTCCTAGAGTGCTTTGAAATCCTGCACTGGGGGAGCAGTAGGCTTCTCTGTGCATATTCCAGCTCAAACCGGTTCAGGGGCTAAGTGACAAAGGGAAGTGGGTGTAACCACCCACTCCCCTGACCTTCCCAGAGGAGTGTTCGTAGAGCTAGTCCCTCCCTTTCCTTTAGTATAAGTTAGGGAACCTTTGCCATTGCAAGTTAGATATCCCTGGATGACGCTCTACAAGAAGAATCCTGAACCTTCGATGTTCCACTACCTTTGGAAGAATGAAGAATCTCCCTTGGAGTCAAGGAATGACTCCCCTTCTTGGCAGGCACCAACATTTTGAATCAACGGTCGCAAACTTTCTCGCTCCCGCTGGAGTCCGAAGTCCCTGCAGCCCCAGAAGTGAATTTCCTGACTTCTCGGCAGCCATTGTGAGTCCCCAGCAGAGCTGGGGCAAGTGGACCCCAAGAGTGACGAGGAACAGCAATACCCGGGTTCCGTGCACTATTGTTGAGTGCAACCCCTTCACGACGTTCTACAAACTTGTACATTGGACCACTTGTGGTCCCAGGCTCCAGCAGCATTGTCTTTGAAAATCAGAGGCCTACCATGTCCCGCGAGACCATGGGCTCCTGTGAAGCGAATCCTCACGAGGCATCTTTGCAATCCCTTGCCTGTTGGCTTGTGGGTCCCCTGAAGACTTTCTCATTAAACCAAAGGGCTCCCCTGGTTGCTCCAGACCTGCCCTCACTTACCATTGCTGGGTGAGTCCCTCAGACCTTGCTGGTCTGCACCGCTGACTTTCTTCATTTTCCACAAGACTTGATTTTGCCAAGGCTTGTTGGCTCCAATCCCGTAATCGACACCTCAGTAAGCTGCATACTTTGTGGGACACTCTGAATCCAGCTCCAGGTTATCCTCGACACCTCCTGGACCTCGTGGCTGAAGAGTCAAACACCCTTGATCACCTGAAATCACCCAACTTCCGTAAGCATCCATCTTCCTGGCCCCGGGTCACTGGCAAGTGACTGTGAACACTGTCCCTTCTGCTTTCAGGTCTTTTTCATTCTGAATACAGCCTTGGATTCCACCCGACACTTCTTCGGTCTTCACAAGCAGCAAAACTTCTTCGGCTTCCATAGACAAAGACGACGCGACCCGACAACAAAAGACATCTATGCACCCGGCTTCCCTGAGTGAGGTAACTCGTGCACTCCGGTGCTCCTGTGGGTTTTGGCCCTCAAACTACTTACCTTGTAAGTGGCTTGCTTGTAGACCCTCAAGAAGTACCCTTAAACTTTAAAAATCCAACCGCGACTTGCTCCATTGAAATCAATAGAGAACCCGCTGCAGTGTTCTCACACTGCACGCGTCTCCCGTGGGTCCTTTACTTACCTGCCTTGGGTGGCTTAGTGAAGTCCCAGCGATTCTACATGCCCTAGGCCTTGTCCCCTTGCAATTCGACTTTCCTAAACCTCTTTTTTAGTATATGATCTGGTACGCCCCTAGGGCCCCAGCCATATGTGTGCTTAACTTATTGTGAAACGTTGATATTTGCATATGTTCCTGACTTCTAATTTCATAAAGAGATTAGTAGAGTGTGTCTAGTAATAAATACATATATATTTGATATATATACCTGTGTGGTGTCCTTTCATTTGGTAATTCAAGAGATTATAAGGTAAAACAAGCTGCTTTCCATTCCTCTGAGGCTTAGCCTGAAGGCTGCTCTCCACAGCTACCACTAGGATAGTTTTCTTTAAAAGGTTGTCTTAAACCTATCTACCATAAGAGTCGAATTGGACTGGTGCAAGGTGGCCACTAAAACTAGTGACCAGCATATGCCAGGCCAACTTCTCACATTGGTGGGCAGTGTGTGGGATTCCAGCTTGCCATTGTTTTACCAGAAAATCTCTATTTGAATTACTAACTGAAAACCGCTAAAGGTACTCAAGGTACATATAAAAGTCAAGCTTAGTATCAATAAATTCTACTGAACTTAGAGCTGTTTGTGAAGGGATAGCACACCCTTGCTACAGCTCATGCTAGGATCAGTAGGCCACAAACTAGTGTAGGTAGTACAACACTGCACAACATTAGAATGTCCTCAAGGGATGGAGCCAGTGGGTCCACCCAGCCTCAGTATAAGGACATTACTTTCTTTGACCTGAAAGCCATGTATGTTACAAGTCCCACCACACTAGGCCTGATAGATCTGCTAACAACAGATGATCTGAGGTTGGCTCTAGGAGCTAACAGATCTGAATCAGGGAGTGGGTGAATTACAGTGTCTGGGTCAGATGATGAAAATCAAGATGACCAAGCCTCTGTGATTGAAGGGCCAGATCCAGAAGGGTCTGAACAGATCAGAGGAATTCTCCCTAAGAGAACTGACAGAGTAGAAGAGAGGGTTAGGTCCCCTTCAAGGGAATCTGACCACTCCTATCACTCTGGAAGAGAATCTGTTCATCAGAGGAGCTCATACTTTAATAGAAGAGAGACCTCCACTGAAAGAATGTACAAACTGCTGCAGTATGAGGAAGCAAGATTTGTCCTTAAGGCCAAGCAGTTGGCATTAGATAAGGAAGTCTTTGAGCTCCAGTGACCTTCTAGAAGAGAGGGTTTAGAAACCCCTGGTGGCAGCAACAGTATCCCTAGAATCAGAGATTATATACCAGACCACAGGAACCTGTCCAAGGTTGTTCCTCCCTACCAGAGTGGGGATGATATCCACAAGTAGATAACTGCTATGGAGAGGGCCTGTAAAGTACAACAGGTCCCCCAGAAACAGTGGGCAGCAATCTTGTGGCTCTCCTTTTCAGATAAAGGTAGAGACAAGCTCCTCACTGTTAGAGAAGAGGATGCTAATGATTATGATGTCCTGAAAAGTGCATTGATAGATGGGTTTGGCTTAACCACTGAGCAGTACAGGTTGAAGTTCAGAGACACCCAGAAAGCACAGAATCAGGACTGCACAGACTTTGTAGATTGTGCAACCAAGGCTCTGGAGGGTTGGCTGGTTGGTAGTAGAGTTACTGATTTTAAGGGATTGTATAATCTTATGATGAGAGAACAGATCCTTAATAATTGCCAAAAACAGTTGCTGCATCAGTACCTGGTGGACTCTGATCTGACCTCTCCCCAAGAATTGGGAAAGAAGGCAGACAAATGGGTCAGAACCAGGGTGAGGCAGAAAACCCAGAACCAAGGGGGTAACACTAAGAAGCAGGATCCTAAAGGCACTGAGAAAGGTGAGGATGAGTCAAAAGACCAGAAGTCTTCACAAGGGCCCCAAAAATCTGCATCTGGTGGGGATTCACAGTCTACAAAGGGAAAAGGCCAAAAGAAGCCCTGGTGCAAATTCTGTAAACAGAAAGGGCACGGGAATTCTGATTGTAAAAAGTCCAAAGACCAAACCACCACCACTCCTGCCCCTAAGGCATCTGTTCCCTCTAGTTCAGCTACTAGTGGAGGTGGTACTCAGAATAAGGGTGCAGTAGGGTTGACCCTGGGTTCTGACGTGGACTCTGGCCTAGTCAGAGTACCCACTCAGGCATTGCTGGTTTGTGATGGAGACATTAATATGTCCTTCCTAGTGAGCCCCAGTAATCTGGGCAAATACAAACAGCAGCCTGCAATAAATGGCAAATAGGCTTTGGCATTCAGGGACACAGGTGCTAGTGTCACCATGGTGGCAGAGGATCTTGTGGACCCTGGGCAGATCATCGGGGGTGAAATGTACAGGTTACCAATGCAAGCAATGTCAGGACCAACCATAGTCTGGCAGTTGTGAATTTCTCCTGGGGAGGGGTAACTGGCCTCAAGAAGGTAGTAGTCAATGCAGACCTCCCTGTCGAATGTCTATTGGGCAATGATCTAGAGATATCAGCCTGGTCTGAAATAGAGTCATGGACTCAAGCTGAGATGTTGGGCATACCTGCAGAGGTATTTGCTGTGACCAGGTCACAGGCCAAAATGCATAAAGCTGAACCAGCTCTGGATCCTGAAACTATGGACCAGGTGCTACCCAAAAGGAGGAGCAGTAGGGTTAAGGCAGTGCCTTCCCCTCTGTCTCAGATCTCAGATTCCCCTCCTGAGGGAGAAGAAGCAGATCCTGAAGAAGGAACTGCCCAGAGGGGCTTGAGCCTGATCAGGTTGAGTTCTTGGGGCAGGGGGACCTTCCAGGGAAGATCTGAGTAAGGAGCAACAGTGCTGCTCCTCTCTTGAACCCCTCAGACAGCAGGCTGCTGCTGCTGGGAGTGCTAGTGGGACCCATAAAGTTTATTGGGATGAGGGACTCCTATATTCTGAGGCTAGAGATCCTACCCCTGGAGCCACCAGGAGGTTGGTGATACCTCAGAGGTTTAGGGGGTTCCTCTTGACCCTAGCACATGATATCCCATTGGCAGGACACTTGGGCCAAAACAAGACCTGGGATAGGCTTGTTCCTCATTTTCATTGGCCACACATGTCAGAGGACACCAAGGAGTTTTGTCGCTCCTGTGTCACTTGCCTAGCCAGTGGCAAGTCAGGTGGCACAACAAAGGCCCCCCTGATACCACTAACAGTGGTGGAGGAACCCTTTGAAAGGGTAGGGATTGACATTGTTGGTCCCCTTGACCCTCCAACAGCATCTGAGCACAGGTTTATCCTGGTGGTAGTGGATCATGCCACCAGGTACCCAGAAGCAATTCCCCTCAGGACCACCACAGCCCCTGTGGTGGCAAGAGCCCTCATTGGTGTTTTCTCCAGTGGGTTTCCCTAAGGAGGTTATATCTGACAGAGATACCAACTTCATGTCAGGGTATCTAAAAGCAATGTGGAAGGAGTGTGGTGTAAACTACAAGTTCACTACTCCCTATCATCCACAATGCAATGAGTTATTTGAAAGGTTCAACGAAACCCTAAAGGGAATGATTAAAGGCCTCCCAGAAAAGCTTAGGCGAAAATGGGACCTTTTACATCCCTGCCTTCGGTTTGCATACAGGGAGGTTCCACAGAAGGGGGTTGGCTACAGCCCTTTTAAACATCTGTTTGGGCATCCTGTAAGAGGTCCATTATGTTTGGTGAAGGAGGGCTGGGAGTTACCTCTCAAACCTCCCAAACAGGATGTGATGGACTATGTACTCCACTCCCGGATGGCTGAATACATGAAGAAGGCCATAAAAACCTGGAGGTAAGCCAAGAACTACAAAAAGCTTGGCATGACCAAAAGGCTGTACTGACTATCAGACAGGACAGAAAGTGTGGGTGTTGGAGCCTGTGGCCCCAGCAGCTCTCCAAGACAAGTGGAGTGGCCCCCATACAATTGTTGAGAAAAAGGAAGAGGTCACCTACTTGGTGGATCTTGGAACTCCCACGAGCCCCCTTAGGGTGCTCCATGTCAACAGATTGAAACCATATGTTGACAGGGCTGACATGGGCTTGCTCATGGCAACTGATGAGGAACAGGAGGAGGAGAGTAACCCTCTCCCTAACCTGCTCTCACAGAACCCTGTTGATGGGTCAGTAGATTGTGTTGCTTTGGCAAGCAGCCTCACTGACCATCAGCAAACTGAATGCAGATAAGGTCTGCAACAGTTCAGACATATGTTTAGCCTGAACCCTAGTCAGACTTCCTGGTGCACCCATGAGGTGGGGACAGTCTGCCTGTCAAGAGTAAAATCTACAGGCAACCTGACCGTGTCAGGGACTGTAGCAGGACTGAAGTCCAGAAAATGTTGGAACTGGGTGTAATTGAGCCTTCAGACAGCCCTTGGGCTATTCCAGTAGTCCTCGTGCCTAAGCCTCACACCCAGTTTGGTAAGAAATAAATGAGGTTTTGTGTAGAAGACTACAGAGGCCTCAATTCAGTCACCAGCACTGATGCCTATCCAATTCCCAGGGCAGATGAGCTCATTGATACTTTGGCCTCAGCCAAGTATCTGAGTACATTTGACCTAACAGCTGGCTACTGGCAAATCAAGCTAGCTGACGATGCCAAGGCCAAAACAGCATTTTCAACCCCTGGTGGGCACTTCCACTTTGTGGTGATGCCCTTTGGTTTGAAAAATGCACCTGTCACTTTTCAGAGGTTGGTGAACATAGTTCTGACAGGTATGACAACTTATTGCTCAGCATATCTAGATGATAATGCTGTCTTTAGTTCCACCTGGCATGATCACCTGGTCCACCTCAGAAATGTTTTGGAGGCCCTGCAAAAAGCAGGCCTCACTATCAAGTCCACTAAGTGCCAGATAGGGCAGAGTCAGGTTGTGTACCTGGGCCACCTTGTAGGTGGAGGCCAGGTTGAACCATTGCAGAACAAAATCCAGACCATAATGGAATGGGTGGCCCCAACCACCCAGACACAGGTGAGAGCCTTTTTAGGCCTGACTGGGTACTAAAGGAGGTTTGTTAAGGGATATGGATCTATAGTGACCCCCTTAAATGATCTTACCTCAAAGAAAATGCCAAAAAAGGTTCAGTGGACAGCAAGCTGTCAAAAGGCATCTGAAGACCTAAAGCAGGCCATGTGCACTGCCCCCATCTTACAGAGTCCAGACTACACCAAAACGTTCATTGTCCAAACAGATGCTTCTGAGCTGGGTGTGGGAGCTGTACTGTCTCAACTGAATGATGAAGGTCAAGACCAGCCAGTAGCTTTTATAAGCAGAAGGCTGACCCCTAGAGAGAAATGTTGGTCAGCTATAGAGAGAGAGGCCTTTGCTGTGGTGTGGGCCCTGAAGAAGCTGAGGCCATACTTGTTTGGCACTCACTTCATAGTTCAGACCGACCACAAGCCCCTCCTATGGCTCAAACAGATGAAAGGTGAAAATCCTAAACTGCTAAGATGGTCCATTTCCCTACCTGCCCCTGCCCTGGTGTGAAACTGGACAAAGGGAAGTGGGTGTAATCACCCACTCCCCTGACCCTCCCAGAGGAGTGGTCTTTGAGCTTGTCCCTCCCTTTCCTTTAGTATAAGTTAGGGAACCCTTGCCATTGCAAGTTAGATATCCCTGGATGATGCTCTACAAGAAGAATCCTGGACCTTCGATGTTCCACTACCTTTGGAAGACTGAAGAATCTCCCTTGGAGTCAAGGATTGACTCCCCTGCTTGGCAGGCACCAAAAACTTGAATCAACAGTCGCAAACTTTCCTGCTCCCGTTGGAGTCCAAAGTCCCTGCAGCCCTGGAAGTGGATTTCCTGACTTTTCGACAGCCATTGTGAGTTCCCAGCAGAGCTGAGGCAAGTGAACCCCAAGAGTGATGAGGAACAGCAATACCCGGGTACCGTGCACTATTGTCAAGTACAACCACTTCACGACATTCTACAAACTTGTGCATTGGACCACATATGCTCCAAGCCTCCAGCAGGGTTTCCTTTGAAAATCAGAGGCCTACCTTGTACTAAGTGACCGTGGGCTCCTGTGAAGCAAATCCTCATGAGGTGTCTTCACCTTCCCTTGCCCTTTGGCTTGTGGGTCCCCTGAAGACTTTCTAATCAAACCAAAGGGCTCCCCTGGTTGCTCCAGGCCTGCCCTCACTTACCCTTGCTGGGTGGGTCCCTCAAACCTTGCTGGTCTGCACCGCTGACTTTCTTCATTTTCCATGAGACTTGCTGTTGCCATGGCTTGTTGGGTCCAATCCAGTTGCTAACACCTCAGTAAGCAGCAAACTTTGTGTGACACTCCGAATCCAGCTCCTGGTTGTCCTCAATGCCTCCTGGACCTTGTGGCTGAAGAGTCAAAACACCCTTGATCACCTGAAATCACCCGACTTCCGTGGGCATCCATCTTCCTGGCAAGTGACTGTGAACACTGTCCCTTCTGCTTTCAGGTCTTCTTCATCTTGAATCCAGCCTTGGATTCCACCAGACACTTCTTTAGTCTTCACAAGCAGCAAAACTTCTTCAGCTTCCATAGAAAACGACGACGCGACCCGACACCGAAAGACACTTATGCACCCGGCTTCCCTGGTGATGTAACTTGTGCACTCCAGTGCTCCTGTGGGTGTTGGCCCTCAAACTACTTACCTTGTAAGTGGCTTGCTTGTAGACTCTCTAGAAGTGCAATTAAACTTTAAAAATCCAACCGCGACTTGCCTCCATTGAAGTCAATAGGGAACCCGCGGCTGTGTTCTCACACTGCACGCGTCTCCCGTGGGTCCTTTACTTACCTGCTTTGGGTGGATTAGTGAAGCCCCAGCGATTCTACAGGCCCTAGGCCTTGTCCCCATGCAAGTCGACATTCCTAAACCTCTTTTTTAGTATATGGTCTGGTTTATAGCAATGTACAAAGGCAGGTAATGAGGAGATGTTTCGTCTCTAATTTTAACATATTTGGGATAAGTACTACTTTAAATTATATTTAGGGTCATCAGTAATGTCGGGTGTAGATGCTGATATTTGTTTTATGTGGGCAATTTTATCCTTTATTTATTGTTTGATAGTATTTAATGGTATATAAATTATTTCTCCATATTTATCTCTCAAACCCTTGCACTGATGGCACGAATATCACTTTAATATTTTGTGCTGTATGATGTGCTGTTGTTTTGTTAATTGAAAACTCTCTGACCTTTGGATATCGTTTAGAATTCTCTGATCTCTTATTGGGGAGGAACATCTTATTGTGTCAATTTAATAGCAAAACAATACTTTTCTTTTATCAATATGATTTTTTGATTTCTATGGACCTCTTTGGAGTTCCTAGGTCATAAATAAATGAATTTGACTTGACTTGAAACACAGACCTACTGACAGAGTACATAGATTTACAGAGCTATGTACAGTGTACACAGAGTCACAGAGCCAATCACAGAGTACACAGAGTCACAGAGCCAATCACAGAGTACACAGAGTCACAGAGCTACTTACAGAGTGCACAGAGTTACATAGCTACTTACGGGGTACACTGAGTTACACAGTTACTTACAGAGTACACAGAGTCACAGAGATACTTGCAGAGTACACAGAGTTACAGAGTAAATAGGGTGGGGGTCTGTGAATATGATGGAGGTGGTATGTGGAGATAATGGATGGAGATAATGGAATCCATCTAGGAATATGAATATGTGTGTTCGGAGGATGTGTCTCCATATCATGGAGGGTGAGTGGGCGTGTGGTTGAGGATGTTTCCCAATACGATGGAGGGTGGATTTAGGGACATCGTATGATGGCTCTGTTGGTATGTAATTCCATTACAAGACTGGAGGCTCATTTTTCCCTCTTTGTTTTCACATCTCCCACCCGCCCGGTCTTTATTTTTTCATTTTAACTTTTCAACCCATCCCTGGTCATCCCTCCATCACACCCACTCCTGTTTCTCCAATCTTGACTAAAAAGTGCTACGAAAATCATCCCATTCAAAATCAACACCACCCGCACTGACCCCTCCCGTTAACTGGCCCATCCAATAGGCAAAAACATTTAAAATCAAACCCTAGACCAGAGTACAGCTGCTCCCAGCATTAATGTACGCTCCACAGGACATTATCATTGAAATATTTCTCCATCCTTGTGCACCCTCATCTTAAACTCAAAGGGCCTCATTTATGAAGCCCCTTGCACCGCCGGAACGTCACTTTTTGTGACGTTCCTTGGCGCAGGGGCCTGCGTGATAGTTATGAGGCAGCAGTAAGCCACTTTTTTTGGCTTAATGCTGTCTGATAAATATCAGTCCCTGTATATAAGTTTTCTGTATTAAAGGGGCGTGCACTAGGTGTTACTGGGGACGTTCCCATCAACATCCACGGCCTTTTGACACTGAAATAGATGTACGAGAAATCGTAAATCTGAGGCAGCGCCAAAAGCTGACGCCGCCCCAGGGAAGGCATAAGGGAGGCACAACAAGGAGAAATATCTTTATTTCTCCTTGTTTTTCCTTTTTCTATGTGTGCTGCATTCTGCAGCACACATAGAAGAGGAAAAAGACTCTTGTGATTATTTTTATGCAAAGGTTTCCCTTCCTGTTCAAAAATAATCATCCCCGAAATGCAGGCCCCCTTGTACCATGGTGGAAAGGTGCCTGCATTGGCACGCAGCAGGCCATTGTGCACCAGCGTTGGGGAAAGTGACAGGAATGCGCCGTATCTGATCCATACGGTGCATTCTTGCCCTTTTCTTTTGCCATAGTGAAGCGCAGCAGGAAGGCCTACGACACTGCCCTCGGCAAAACCTCATAAATGAGGCCCTCAGTTCGCAATTAGATGACCTCTGGACCTTTCATTAATGCGGCAGGTGTTACACTCAGGTGTGCCCACCTTCTGTATCTCAGCAGTGTATAGATGTCGATCTATATGCAATAGAACCAGAAGATGAACAGTATCTTCGGGCAGGTTTCATTTTGTGGGACAGTTTGATGTATCCTTTGATGTGCTGAGGAGACTGTTTACATCACACAAGCAGGCAGACGTGGCGCCAACTTCCTCCCTCCAGACGAGTCCCCACAGCTCTCTCTACAGCGACTTCAGTTGATATTTACCTTGAACAGCTTCAGCTCACATGGCATTTTCCTGCCAATTATTGGGGCAGCAGCTTCCAGTTTAAAGCTACGTGGCACTTCCACAGCCTCTTCAGAGCTCTGGGTCTCTGCTTGGATAAGCCCTTGCCTCAGAGTGACGTGGAGCTTGTAAGCTGCCATTTTGTAAAAACAATGACGGAGTGAACTCCAGAGGTAAATGACACCGGAACAGCAGCTTGTGCACCTTTTAGCACAGTAGATCTCTTTGGGAGCATTAAATAGCATTTTATACCTCTCTGTTTATTCTGACACACGCCCCAGTGTAAAGTAACATGACTCCAGCTCCTAAGGGGGAACCTTTGGTGGCATATATTTGTTTAACTTATCCCCGCCTGTTTCTCCTCAATCCCCCGGTTTCTTCTCATCCTGTCTCTGTTTCTTTCACCCACTCCTTGTTTCTTCTCATCCCCTCACTGTTTCTTCTCATCCCCTACCTGTTCTTCTCATCCCCTCCTTGTCTCTTCTCATCCTCTCCTTGTTTCTTCTCATCCCCTGCCTGCTTCCTCTCATCCCATTCCTGGTTCTTTTCATCCTCTCTCTGGTTCATCTCATCCCATCCCTAGTTTTTCTCATCGACTCCCTCTTTCTTCTTATCCCCTCCCTGTTTCTTCTAATCACCTCCTGTAGGAAACTAGCTCTATATATACAACACCAAAATGAGGTGTAGTGTGTATAGAGTCCAGGTGACCCCAGAGGTAGGCAGAGGTTAAAGTTAGATAGAACCTTACTCTCTATTTGTGGTAGAGTGGTCGAGCAGTAAGGCAGTATCAGAGGACAGTGTTAAGCATTTGATGTACACACTCAGTCAGAAAATGAATTCACACACTCAAGAACTGAACTCTAGGCCAATTGTTTTTGTATAAAAAATATACTGTTGTTTTATTTTAGAACCAAGCAAGCCTGGCACAAGTAAGCATTGAACACTTTACAGGAATTAGTTGCTGAATGTAGAACAGTTTGAAAATGCCATAGGAATTGTACTTTGTTTGATTGACAGGGGATGCAGTAGGTTGCAATACTTAGCAAATACAGTGCATTGGAATGAATGGGCTTTTTCAGTAAATTACAGGTAAGTTACTTTTCACCTTACTTTTCTAACTCAGTACTGGATACCTAGATTCAGCACTGGGACATTTCCTGCAACAGGTAAGTAAATGCGTTTTGGTTATTCGTACGATTTCTAAAGAATATTTTTTGATTTCAAAACTACACACATAAACTTTTTGGAGAAAAATTGTAAATGTTATCCTATGGAGGGAAAACAGGTTATCGGTTCAAAGGTAAGTTATCGACTGTGGGAGTTAAGGTTCTGGGATTAGGCTCAGGGGTCCCTCAGGGTCAGTGATAAACTCTTGTTACACTCTCAGCGGCATTAGGGAGGCCGGGTGCAGAGTGTTGAGGCCCAATGTTATCCCAAGGGGAATAGGGGGCTTCCGGTTGGTGGCTGCTAACGAGCAGGCCACTGGGTTTTGGGAGCAAAGCTCCTAGGGTTTAGGTCAGGGAAAATGGGGAAACAAAGTAGCACAAAAGGTGCACCCTCAGTGGCACTAAGGCGGCCGGGTGCAGAGAGCTGTTTCGACGTAGGGCGCCCTATGGTTTCCAAACGAGAACCTCCAGTGTGCAAAAGCCCTGCAGGCAGGGAGACGAAGGACTTCTGGGTGCAACCACCACTTCGAGAGGTAAGTTTGGAAGTTAGGGGATGGTTAGGCACCGTTGGTTTGGGCACATAAGGCCGTGGGGCGTCAGGTGCAGGGGTGCCTTTTTGGGTTGGATCTTCTTATCAGCTCCTGGTCATGGTTACGGGGGCCTTCTGGATTTAGACCACAGGCATCGCTGGAGGCTTGAGGCAGGTCAGGGGTCACCGGATCTCAGTTCAGGATCGCCGGGGTGTCCTCCTCATGGTGTTTTTCCACTTGAGCTCGGGCCGGGTTCGGCGGGTGCAGAGTGAGCTGGATTTGAAGTTTGAAGCAGCTGCCAGAGGTTGCAGTTTGAACAAATCCAGTGCTCGTGGGAGAAGCAGTCTTTGGAAGTGAAGGCAGGCAGGTCGTCTGGAGTTTTTGAGGTTGCTGGCTGTAGGACACACCGGTATTTTGCAGGAGCACGTTCAAGGGGAGACAGACCTGTAGGGCTGGGGCCAAGTCAGTGGGTGTCGTCCTCTTGTTAGCTCTGTACGGCTCTTAGTTCCTTCTTCTTATCTTCTTATTTGTTGTTTCTAGATCTGGGGAAGCAAGGTTCAGGGTGCCCCCTAAATACTAGATTTTGGGGTGTTACATGTGGGTAGAGGGCAGAAGGTTGTAGGCATGACACACAGGGATGTGTGCCATGTTGACTCTTTACTTTTGTTCTGCAAAGGCAGTGTGTGTGTGTGTGAAGGTACAGGGCCTCAAAGGGTTGCACAATAAGTGCTGCAGCCTTAGAGACCTTCCCTGGCCACAGTGCCATTGGAACCTGTGGTACCATTTACCAGGGGCTGACCTGTGGCCAGAGATGCCAATTGGGTTTAGGCTCCAATGCAATTTTTAGGAAAGGAACATAGGCCCTGGGTACCTGATTAGCAGGAGCCCAGGGCACACTCAGTCAAAGAACATCAGCAATTCAGAAAGAAGTGGGGGATACCATGCAGAAAGAGGGCACTTCCTAAACCTCCCTATTTCATCTCATCCCCTTCCTGTTTCTTCTCATCCCATCCCTGGTTCTTCTTATCCCATCCTTGTTCTTCTTATCCCGTCCTTGGTTCTTTTTATCGACTCCTTGTTTCTTCTCATCCTCTCCCTATTTTTCTCATCCTGCAACTGTTTCTTCTCATCCTGTCCCTTGTTCTTCTGAAGTTGTGTTTAACTTGGTTATTATTGCTGTCTCTGTGGTCTTTGAAGTTTTTCTTCTTTTAAGACTAATGCATATTTGGACAATGAGAAAGCTCTGCTTGGCAGAGCATAAGGTGATGCCCTCTGGACCTTTCATTAATGTGGTAGGTGTTACACGGAGGTGTTACCCACCTTGTGTATTTCAGCAGTGTTTAGATGATTGATTGACAAGTGTCAATGTATAATCAATAGAGCCAGAAGATGACAGTGTCTTTGGGTAGGTTTCATTTGGTGGAACAGTTTGATGTATCCTTTGATGTGCTGAAGAGACTGTTTACATCACACAAGCAGACAGACGTCATACCAACTTCCTCCCTCCAGACGAGTCCCCACAGAGCTCTCTACTGCGAATTCAGTTGATATTTACCTTGAACAGCTTCAGCACACATGGTATTTTCCTGGCAATTACTGGGGGCAGCAGGTTCCAGGTTACAGTTACTTGGCACTTTCACAGCCTCTTCAGAGCTCTTGGGCTCTGCTTGGATATGCCCTTGCCTGCAGAGTGACGTGGAGCTTGTGAGCTGCCATTTTGTAAAAACAATGGCAGAGCAAATGCCACAGGTAAATATCACTGGTCAAGCAGCTTGTGTGCCTTTTAGCACATTAGATCTTTTTGGGAGCATAAAATAGTATTATATACCTCTCCGTGGTTCTTCTCATCTCACCCCTGATTCTTCTCATCCCCTCCTTTGTTCTTCTCATCCCCTCCCACTTTCTTCTGATCTCCTCCTTGTTTATTCTCATTTCCTTCTTGTTTCTTCTTGTTTTAAACATGGTTACAACGACATGTAGGTTATCAAAAGAGTGTTACTCACACTCATCAATTGTAGTGCTATTACTATCGAGAAAGTTGATATCGATATGAGAAATGATACATTCATTTAAGTCAATGAAATTGCATCTTTATTAATGAATTTGCCCATTGTAAACTCAGCATCAACCCCGACTCACAAATACGTAGTCAGGCAAGCACCGAGTCCTAGGAACAAGGTTATTGATTGATAGGTCACAGGTGGGGTAGCATGTAGCCAGCAAACACATGCATGGACAGGAAACCTTATATCAATCCCTTCACATAGGTGCAGTGACACTACAATGGTCAAGGGATATTGGCCTCAATTAAAGCACATAAGGCAGGAGGGGGTATGCACACTCCTACAACACCATAATACCAGATGACACATGAGTTAGGAACATATTGCCAATCAGAGCACAGCACATGCAATGATCATGTGCTTCCCATGCCGGACATCTGGATACGTTACCCACTGCCCACTTTGTGCGCACACAAGTTTGAGACCCACCTGTATTATCTATTGAACAGTAATTTATGACTCCAAATGCAACAACTTATATTCCTCACCATACAAGGATTGCCAGAGGCATTTTATGGCTTATGATGAACAGTATAAAAGAAGGCCACAGGTTGATTGTAAATTGAGACAATCCTCAGACCTTATTCTGTAACTGTTCTCCTGACCACAATGTGTAATTAAACAAACTGTTCCTGTTTTGCCAAACGCCTCTTGTTTTTTTTCATGTTCAAGCAACATTTTGATGAGCCAGATAGGAGCTGATTGGTACCTCAAACCTGACTGCAGCCAAAGGAAGGAGACCTAGCCTGGATGGATTCACATTTACGCATCATGAAAGGTGAGCAGACACAGCAATTGATTGGGAGTTCTGCTGAATCCGCGGGGCGGATGTCCGACCTGAAGCACCCAGCACAGAACTTTAGTTAAAGCATTTGTCGTCTGCTACACTAGGGAAAAGGGTAAAAAGGTAACCTAAGCGCCATGCCACTAGCAGAATCTGACATATTACCTATTATATATGTCCTAGTTGGCACGTCAATCTCATATTTTTTAGTCTAAAAGTGTATCTCAGTGCCACAGGTTTTTTAACTCTGGTTGTATCTAAAAGTAGTGAGAGGTGTTGGTCGCTTGGACCACTGGGCATGACACGCATGGTAAGCTTGGCCCCTGGGTGTGATACAGGGTGCAATTGGCACATTTAAGAAAGAAGATTTGGACCTGGGGAACTAGGTGTAACTTGTGCGTGGCCAAGAGCGGCCAGTGGTTTTCACGTTACCTCTTTTTTCTGCCTTTATTACTATCACCATTGTCCTTGAGTAGATATTGACAGACTATCAGGCTCACTTAGTACCATGTACTGAGCAGAGCTTCACCTGTCTACATGATAGCACGCACTAGGATTGCTCGAAGGATTTGTTTTTGACAAAGGAGTATTTTTTTCTGTCAATCTTTTGTTAGGTTGGTTTAATGTACATGGTGTATTTTGTACAAGAGTCAATCAGAGACTGTTCTCCATATTACATTTTTCTCATCTATATCTCCATGTTTCATACGAGAGTGCTGTTATTCATTTCAAAACTGCAGCTTGTGAAAAGTTGACATTGTTCAGATACTGTTTTTATTGTATCATTTTCGTCTATGTCGTAACCCTTCATATGCATTGTTTTCTGAGTTATTGAAATGTTCATAATGAATTGTTTGATGCATCTATAGATAGAGCTGAGTTTGTAGTATGTAAAATAGTTAAGAGTGCACCACATAAGTTTTCCACACGATTAGAACAAACAAAGTCCCCAAAAGAAAAAAAGGGTTAAGTAGTATTTGTCATTACAACACATAGAAACCTGGTCCCCAAACAAGTAAAGAAACTTAATAGGTTTTGCCAAGAATGGCACCCTTCATGCTAAGGCACACACATTTCCATGGCCTAAGGAGGGAATATTCAACACCAACATAATAGAACACACTAGAACCACCAGTCAAAATATATATACAGGTCAAAAGAGGGACAGTATAGAGGCATTTTTAGAGCTATGGGCCATCTTTGAAGAGGCCCAGAGCAAAGCCCTACACTCCTTCCCCGCCATATGCAGGTATGGAGGTGCTCACGCTAGCTCCCCACGCATTAGGATTATCCAATCTGCCAATAGTAGGAGCTCGCAGGCCCCCACCGAAAGACGTACAGCTAGGGCCAAGCAGAATAAATCAAAAGAGCTCATTTGATGGCGAAGCCCAACTATAAAGAACGGCACATAGCTCAGAACGAAGGAGGCAAACTAGATGGTACGAGGAGAAAGCATGGGTAGGTAGAGTGCACTGAAGGGGAAAGAATCAACGGTGGAATTGAATGAGAATCTTCTGGCAGGGATCAGAGCCTCATCAATCATTCAACATAAGAGAGGGGGTGATCTAGAAATAAGAGACCAGGGCAGCCTGGTACTGAGAACTTCACGGCGAGAGCGGATGAGCGGTCAGAGGGAGGAGCACCCACCTTGAGTAAAGTGTGACTACAGGGGGTCTCTCCTTGTCTCTCACCAGTTCTATTAATGTTCTAATGTAAAATCGTATTGCGGGAGAGTGTTACTTAGGGGATACCTCAGTGCAGGTACAATTGGTTCATGTACAACTGCACTCTAGGTAACAAGGTGACCGTGGTCTTGGGATCGGAAATGTCATGAAGAAGGCCGGCGTGACCCTATTCTGTGGGAACATCACTACTGCTGAAACATGTTGATAAATTGGCAGTTAGGAGGGGTGTAAGGAGTTCATAATCTCTTCCAGTCACCACCATCCTTCACATTTTTAATCCTGACTGGAGGTTCCAGGAATACAATTTACACATAGCGACACTTCCGAGCTAGTTTTAACTCACACGGCACTTCCACTTTTTGTGATCCCAGTCAAACTGTTCTACATATCTTTATATGTTGTGTCTTGTCTTCCCCTACCCTATTGCTCCAACCCAGGTGTTGGTCTGCACGGGGTGTACTGAAGGAGCCCTATGATGAAGCATCTGACACAACTGTGTGAGTGAGGGCAGTATTTCAACATATTGACCGTGTCACCACAGAAACAGATATTGTATCACTCTCTATTCCTTTTGGTGTTCAAGTTGTGGCCAGGGGGGCCGGAGTAGAGGGTTCTGAATCTCTCACCCCTTCACTTTTGTGTAAGATACAGCCTGGTACTGACGCAACCAAGACGCAGGGAAAGTAAGATGCTGCCTTTGCGTGCATATGAGGGAAGCAGCGACAAGGAAGTGCGCTGCTCCACCCAAGCGTACGAAAAAGACAAGTCAACTCAGAGGGAAATAATAGCAAGAGATGAAGGTGAGATCTTTGTGCACCTATTCTGCCACCTATTAGCCTACTGGACTCAGGAAAGAGAGCACTATGATAGACCTTGGCTGAAGGAAGGATCCCAAGTGGAACTTCCTCTACATGCAGGAATGCCTAAACAGATGGAAACACCATGGTAGGAAAATACCAGCAAAATCACCTGAAATAAAAATGTACCAGTTACTACAGAGACACTGAGCATGACAGGGCACATTTAACTCGTACAGGCACCGAATATGGACGGCCCTGAGAGAGATGTTCCATGAGCGCCCTGATGTAGGAGGGTTAATGGCAGAGACTATAAAGCCAGGGGAGAGTATAACAGATTTCTTGGAAAGAATGAGGGAATTATCAGGACAATAGACAGGAGAGCAGTGGACGAATACAGATCTACAAGTTACATTCTTTTACAATATTCTTAAAAAGGCGTTACCCGCCAAGATACAGAATGGGCTGGACAGCGTGGTCGGGTTGGACTCCAAACCCTGGTGAGAGATATAAGTCCATATATTACATTACCACAAAAAGAAGCAAGAAAAGGACAGAGAAAAACAGGAGCGGGTCCAGAAATACACTGCTAAATTGGTCCAGCAGAAAATGAAAAAGACCGCCCTCGAGGGGGACATGTTGGCCGCGAGCATGCAAATGGCACCAGTCTCAAATGGATCTCCACTGCATAACCCTAGAGGGTTCCAATCCAGCTATGATGGTAGAGGCCAATGAGGTTGGCAGCAACCAGATCCTAGGGAGTGCTACTATTGCCACAGAATGGGCAACTTGGTAGAAAGATGCCGGTTAAAGGCGTACCATGAGCAGAGATCGATGGGTTAGGACCAGCCACCACAGAACTCTATGAACACTCCCCCAGAAAACTAAGCGCAGGGGAATCAGAATGCACCCTACACTCAGCCACAGAAAAGTCCCCCATTCACCCCACCCCCACAGCAGGGATGAAGTAGTTGAGCAAACACGTGGCAGCAGCAACTGCAGGCAGGGAACTCAGCTCAACAGGGACTGGGGCTACAACCCCGACCATAGGGGTAACTGTCCGAGGAGGTAAAGCCGGCATGCAATCGAAGAGCCTAAATGTACCGTAAGGTAAACCCACAGCACAAGCAAGAATGAGTAGCACTGGCTCCCCCACAAACTATATAAAACCCAAAGAAGGACAAATGAGGCAACAATTGGAATTCAAACTTTTACTGGCATCCAGGGATTTAGTGCTACTGAGGGCTACCATATGTGTTCTGTCGACCAGGTACCCTCATTAAAGTTCAATGTCTATAGGGACACCATAAGAGCATGGAATAGCCAGGTTGCCAAAAGTGCCTCCGAAGCCAAGGCCCCACACTGCTCTTGTTACCCTTGGGTGGAGTTGGCTGGCCACACCACAGGGAGATGGCAGACTGACAAGGGGCTGGATCGGCACCAAGAGAAAGCATTTTAGAAGCAGACACCCAGGTCCCCTCATTCAAAGTCAAGAAGGAGAGGTCCCAAATACCAAGTTAAAAGTTCCCCATTCTCAGGCAATGTTTCAATCATGGCTTGTAGCCCCAGCAGCGCCTCAAAAAGCAACAGGCCTCTGCCCAATGGAGGCCCCCCTTTTAGTTATAAAATGAAGCTGTCCTCAAGTAGCAGGAGCCAAAATTCTTGCATTTCTAAGACGGTGAAAACCCTACAACCCCCAACGCAAAAACAAGAGCCAATAAGTCGTGATGCTTGGCAGGATGTCCAATCCAGGTCTTTAGGTGGGGGGTTCACCTGTGTGACCAGGTGTCCCAGAAGCAGTCCCGATTCATCATCATCACACATCAGACTTTGGCAAAAAAAAAAAATGTTTAATCCCTGGCTGTTTTTTTCATTTTCAACCCTGTTTTCCAGATTTTTTGATTCCCAATATCTGGCCACTGTGTCATGCTCCTCCAAAATAAGTAACAAAAACATATCACCAGAAGCACCCTCTCCATACCAGGCACTGCAACCGCTCCAAGCCTTGCATGTACCATCCAGGAAAAGCAGAAGTCCCTGACCTCAGACACCATGCGATGGCATAGGTAGGAGTGAAAAGGGGCCACGGAGCAGTCTCCGACCCCATCCGCCTCATGACAAATTAAGTAATAGACCACGCAAGACTTAGAGACAAACACCCAAAACTAACAAAAGCAGGCCAAGGTTAGACCAAAAAGAAGCTTTCAGATAATTGCTGGCGCAGAGATACCGGGCACCACAAGGGAGGGTAGCATTGCACATCAAATGCCAGTAGCTTAAAAACACTTGCAAGTTTGATCTCAGAGCACATTTTAACTAATCCTGGACACAGTACTACAAGTCACTCACAGAGCATGGGTAGTTTGCAATAATATGCAAAATGCACATAGCACAATACAAAAACTGTGCTACAACATGTAGCGAAGCAGCAATATTAACAATACCCACAAATACTTTAATAAAGCAAGTTTACATGCTAAACAGCATTTAACTAACTCACAAATGCAAACTGTGAATGAAAATATTAGGCAATGAGAGAGGTGATGATTTTGGGGTCCCCCCTAACCTAGGGGAGGAGCAAGCAGATGCCTTGAAAACAAAGAGCATATCATGCTGGTGAACAATTCAGTGGTGGTCCCTTCCTCCTAGGACCACCCTAAGCACAGTTATGGGCAAAAATACAATCCCAACCAAAGGCCCTGCAAAGCATTATGGGATGAGATTAGTATTGGGCAGTGAATATTGTAGTGTCCAATATGAAAATAATTCTACAAAGAGCTGCAGTTCAACTAATCGTTACTAGATGTCCCTCACGAGTCAAATGCAAACAGCATTGAAATCATCATTACATCAAGCTGCAGTTCCACTAGTTGTCACTAGATGTCCCTCATGAGTCAAATGCAAAAGCATTGAAACCCTTTCATGAACCTTTTGCATTTGACTGGTGAGAAACATCTAGTAACGAAGAGTGGAACTGTAGCTTGATGTAACAATAATTTAAATGCTTTTTGCATTTTACTCGTGAGGGCCATCTAGTAATGACTAGTTGAACTGCAGCTCTTTGTAGCATTATTTTCATATTGGCTACTATAATATTCACTGCCCACTGCTAATCTTGTCCCATAATGCTTTGCAGGGCCTTTGGTTGGGATTGTATTTTTGCCAATAACTGTGCATGGGGTGGTTCTCAGAGGATGGGACCACCGCCGAATCGTTCAAGATGTGCTTTTTGTTTTCAAGGCATCTGCTTGGTTCTCTCCCTAGGTTAGGGAGGATCCCAAAATCATCACCTCTCTCACTGCTTGCTAATTTATCATGGGTATGTTTGTGAAATGACTATATGCATTTTAGCATATAAAGACAGAAACACTTGTTTTATTATAACTTGCACTGTGCAAGATGCTGTTTGCAATTATTGCTCAGAGCAGAGAAGTATACAGTGCAATCAGCTATGCAGTTTGAGGAGTAGCTGAATGTAGATCAAAGTGTACTCTGCATAGCTATGTGTAGTGTTACTATGCCCATGGTTAGTTGTAACCACTAACACACCCAATAGTGACATGCCCTTTCATTGCACATTTCCATGCACACGTAGGATGAAAGATACAGTTCACTCCAACAGTGCCTCAGTGTGCACACCCGGCGACGCACATTCTTGGAAAGCTAGTAGTACCTATGGAGCTCTGTCTAAAAACTGATGCAATCCATCCCTGTGCTCTTGAGACCACCCCATAACTATTTGGTACCAGTCAAAGCAGCCAGCTAGGTATGGAGAAGAGGGGGCTCAACTTCTCATAAGGGACACTAATTTGTTTGGTAGATAAAATAAAAATACCCTGACAGGGGCCACCTTTCAGTATCTCACTAAAAATTGCAACTAGTGGGGTGTGGAGAATCTCTAAGGAAAAGTCAAAAAACATTGATTATGGCGTGTGATGTTTCGGAATTAACAAATGAATAAGTTCTTACCCTACTGGTCAACCAGAGAGTCTTCAAGTGCATCATCACCAAGCTGCGATGTCAAACCCCAGCATGGACAAGAAGTGTGCAAGTCAAGGCTTTGATCCAACACCACAAACCTTTGTTTGAACAGATAAGGGAAATGTTGGAAAGCGTTCCCCCGGGAGGTTGCGGAATACGTTCCTGACCACCCGGAGGCCCACCTCTCCTCGAGTTCGGCCGAGCAAGAGCGGGGAGGCACTTCCTGGAAGGGTCTCATACCTAGGATCGCACACGCTGCACTACTCTGTTCAGATAGAGGGACACCACACAGTAGTTCTTTGCAGGATAATAGATTTTATCATAAGTTATAGGAATCTTTATGATCCGGAAGGCAGGAGCAGAATTTGTGCCACAAGCGGCAGTGGTCTCGTGATGAGGGGTAAGGGGTAGCGGGACAGTCTTTGAATCAGTGTCTCTGCGGAGTACCCGCTGCACAGCTCTCAATCCTCGAGCTGAGGGGGTGTTGCTTCTCTCGGCAATCTCTGCCGGTTCTCTTGGAGGAGCGGGCCGCGAGTCACTCAGCAGGCACCGGAGGTTCGTAGTTCGAGGAGCCGCGGCAGCGTCGGCAGGGCTCAGATGGATCAGAATTCGGGGAGCCACGACAGCGTCAGCAGGGCTCAGATGTTTCAGAGTTTGAGGAGCCGCGACAGCGTCAGCAGGGCTCAGATGGTTCAGCGTTCGAGGAGCCGCGACATTGTCAGCAAGGCTCAGATGCTTCAGAGTTCGGGGAGCCGCGACAGCGTCAGCAGGGCTCAGATGATTCAGAGTTCGGGGAGCCGTGACAGCGTCAGCGGGGCTTAGATGTTTCAGAGTTCGAGGAGCCGCGACAGCGTCAGCAGGCTCTTGTCAGTCTAGGTCTTCTCTGCCTCCCATCCCTTCAGCACCCCTTATTATACTCCCCCTCCTCTTTGAAGTCCGGAGTCCTCGTGGAGAGGGGTCTGGTGCCTGGGGGCGGTGTGTCGGGTTTCTGGTCCTTTGATCTGTTCAGGGGGGGTCCCGGAGGGACTCCAGACACCCAGCGGGTGAGGCACCTGCTCACCTGCAGCCTGGTGGTCGATCGAACCTCCCTCGGGGACGAGACCAGAGGTGTGACCGGATCGGCGCCTCTCGGTCTGGTTTTGGGGGGGTTTCGCCCTCCCTCAGCCGGGCATGCGTGTTGGGGATCTGGCCGGCCCTCGGGAGGCTGGCCCACGGGGGTTGGGAGGCTGTAACATCGAGGTTCGGCGTGGTTGCAGGGTAGCTGGCTGGTCAGGAGGACCCACGCCACGAGGCCGGTCTCACAGGGGCCCCCCCCAGCTGAAAGGCGGGGAGAACTACCCATCCACTTGGGAGTTCTCCTCGCTGAAGCGGAAGAATCGGGACAGGCCGTCCGCGTTGGCGTGGTCCGTCCCGGGGCGATGTTCCACCGTGAAGTCCATCCCCTGGGGGGAGATGGACCAGCGTAGCAGCTTGGGGTTTTCTCCTCGCATTCGCATCAACCACTGCAGGGGTCGGTGATCCGTTTGTACTCGGAAGTGTGTTCCGAACAGGTAGGGCCGTAGCTTTTTGAGGGCCCAGACTACTGCGAAGGTCTCTTTCTCAATGGTGCTCCACCACTGTTCTCGGGGCAGCAACCTTAGGCTGATGAAGGCTATGGGCCGATCTCTGCCCTTGTCGTCGAACTAAGAGAGGACTGCCCCGATGCCGTGTTCCGAGGCGTCCGTCTGGACCACAAACTCCTGGGCGTAGTCGGGTGCTTTGAGCACCGGAGCCGCACACATGGCGGTTTTTAGGGTGTCGAACGCCTTCTGGCAGGAGGGGGTCCATTGCACTTTCTTGGGGTGTTTTTTGGAGGTTAGTTCTGTGAGGGGGCCTGTGATGCTGCCATAGTTCTTAATAAACCTCCGGTAGTACCCGGTGAGGCCCAGGAAGGCCCGGACTTCCGTTTGGGTCGTGGGGGGTTCCCAGGACATGATGGCGTTGATCTTCGGCTGGAGGGGGGCGACCTGCCCGCTTCCCCCCTGGTGCCCCAGATAGGTTACGGAGTCGTGCCCAATTTGACATTTGCTGGCTTTGATGGTGAGGCCGGCCCGGCGCAGAGCCAGCAGGACTTGTCGGAGGTGCTGGAGGTGTTCGGTCCATTGGGAGCTAAATACCGCTATATCGTCGAGATACGCTGCGCTGAACCCCTCTAGTCCGGACAGGACCCGGTTCACCAGCCGCTGGAAGGTGGCCGGGGCATTCTTCATTCCAAACGGCATCACCCTAAAGCGGTAGTGCCCATCCGGGGTGGAGAAGGCGGAGCGCTCCTTGGCTCCCTCGGTGAGGGCAATCTGCCAGTACCCACTCGTTAGGTTGAAGGTGCTGAGGTAGCGAGCGGCCCCGAGGCGGTCAATGAGCTCGTCGGCACGGGGGATAGGATGAGCATCCGCTCGGGTGACCGCATTGAGTCCTCGGTAGTCCACGCAAAACCTCAGTTCGGGGGCGACACCCGGGGTAGCCGCTTTCGGAACCAGGACTACCGGGCTGGCCCTGGGGCTGTCAGAGGGTTCAATCACCCCGAGGGCCAGCATCTTCGCTACCTCGGTCTGGATGCTGGTTCGGACCCAATCAGGGACCCGGTAGGCCCGGTGTCTCACGGGCGGGCTGTCGCCGGTGTTCACGTCGTGGATACACCAGTTGGTGACCCCAGGGGTTAGGGAGAAGAGGTCCGCAAACTACCTTAGGAGCTGGCGGCAGTCGGCGGACTGTTGGGCTGTGAGGGTGGTTGATAGTCTCACCCCTTCCACGGAACCATCGGTCTCTTTCGCCCCCAGGGGGTCTGTAAGGGGCTCGGTGTCTTCTTCGGCCCCATCGTCGGTGGCCAGGAGCAAACTCAATTCTGTCCTTACAAAGTGGGGTTTGAGGCGGTTCACGTGAAGAACCTGGAGGGGGTTCCGCGGAGACTGCACATCGATGAGATAGGTGACTTGGCTCTTCCGCTCGACCACCTTGAAGGGTCCAGTCCATTTATCTTGGAGGGCGCAGGGCTTCACCGGGGCCATGACCCAGACTTGTTGGCCCGGCTGAAACTCGACCAGCGTAGCATTCTGGTCATACCAGCGCTTCATCTCTTCCTGACTAGCCTCGAGGTTCGCTTCTGCGAGTTCTCGGAATTTCCGGGTCTGTTTGCGGAGCGCCAAGATGTATCGGAACACATCCGGAGGGGTCCCCCGGGGGGTCGTTTCCCAACCCTCCTTGACCAGGCTCAGGGGTCCCCGGACGGGGTGTCCATATAGCAGTTCGAATGGGCTGAACCCCAGGGATTTTTGGGGAACCTCCCGGTAGGCGAACAGGAGGCAGGGGAGGAGGACGTCCCACCTCCGGCGTAGGGGTTCAGCGAGGCCCATGATCATTCATTTCAGTGTCTTGTTAAAGCGCTCGACTAGGACGTTCCCTTGGGGGTGGTACGGGGTGGTGAACTTGTACGATACTCCACACTGCTGCCAGAGGGACCTCATGTATCGGGAGATAAAGTTCGTACCCCGATCACTCACAACTTCGCGGGGGAACCCCATGCGGGAGAAGATCCCCATCAAGGCCCGGCCTACCACGGGGGCCGTCACGGTGCGGAGAGGGATGGCTTCGGGGTAACGGGTGGCATGATCCACCAGGACGAGGATGAACCGGTGGCCCTGGGCTGTCTTGGGGTCCAGTGGTCCCACGATGTCGATACCTACCCGCTCAAAAGGGGTACTGACGACTGGGAAGGGTTGCAGCGGAGCCTTGCGCTTCCCCTCACTCTTTCCGCTAGCCTGGCACGTGGGGCAGGATTTGCAGTGGGCCTCCACATTTGCTCGCATCGTGTGCCAATAGAAGTGGGTGACGAGTCGCTGGTAGGTCTTATCTTGGCCTAAGTGTCCGGCCAAGGGTACATCGTGGGCCAGGCCCAGGAGGAGACTTCGGAAGCGCAGGGGTACCACTAGTACTCGGGCCGATCCCAACTCGGCCGACTTCCGTTCGCTGTACAGGAGGCCGTTTTCCCAGTATACCCAGTGGTTGCCAATCTGGTCGTCTGCTGCTTGGGCCTCGGCCTGTTGTCGGGGTCCAATGAGGGAAGGGCAGGTGGATTGTTCTTGGCAGAATTCTTCTCGGGAGGGGCCTCCTTCGCAGTGCCACTGGGCCATTTCTGGTAGGTCTTCGAGCTCGGTCAGGGGTTCGGGGTCGGAAGGCACGGACCCCTCGTCGGGAACGGTCGCTTCGTCCGGAAGGGGGTCGTTGGCCTCGGGTGGCGCATCTGGGACCTCGGGGATGGTGGCGGTGCTCCGCGGCATGGCCTCCCCCTCCTCGGAGGAAGGCACTCTGAGAGTCATTGAGCGCATGGTGGCGCATACCCATTCGGGTAGGCCCATCATCTCGAGATGGGCTCTTCGTTCCACTTGTCCCCACGGGGAATTCTCGAGGTCGTTGCCCAGGAGGCAGTCCACGGGCTGGGAGGTTCGTACCGCCACCTTTAACTTGCCGGTGACTCCCCCCCATTCGAAGGGAACCAGAGCCATCCGGCAGAGGCTCTCGGAATTGTCTGAGGATATGACGGGACAAAAGGCGCCGGGCAGGATCTGATCTTCGGAGACCAGGTGACAATGAACTGCCGTGACACTCGCCCCCGTGTCCCGGAGGCCCTCGACGCGGTGACCGTTGACCGTCACCTGCTGTCGGTACTTCTTCGTGTTAGCGGGCAGGGGCACTCCGGGGACCATCTCCCGGTCCCCTAGGGAGACCAAGGCCATGGCGGCTGGTTCCCATTCTTCGGAGTCTTCCATCTCCTCCCCCAGGGCTGCGGAGGCCATTTGTCGAGCCGGCAGAGTCGGTGTGGCGGTTCGCTGGTACATGGGACATTGAGGGTCGCTGGCATAGTGTCCGGTCTGTTGGCAGCGGAAACAGGTGATCCTCACGCGAGGCCCCGGCCTCCCCGGTGGCCCGGTGCTGGCTGGAGGTGGAGCTGGAAAGGGTGGAGGTTGTCCTATGGGGGGGCTGCGTGGGGATCCCCCCGGAAGTTCCCTTGGCCAGCCTTGATTCCCTCCGCCCCTCTGGCGGGGGGGGCCCTGACTGTGGCGGCCGTAGTCTCCCACGGGACCCCGGGAGGCCCGGGTGTTTACCCACCGGTCAGCCTCGACGGCCAGTTTTCGAGGGTCTGTGAGTTTGCTGTCCAGGAGGTGCTGGCGTAGTTCTACAAAGCAATTAGCGGCCAAGTGTTCCAAAGCGATCAGGTCGAACAGCTCCTCAAAGGTGGAGACCTTGCTGCCCTTGTTCCACCCGTCCAAGGCCCGGCTGTAAAAGTTCACGTACTCCACCCAGGTGGTACCGGGTATCTTCTTGCAGTCTCTAAACCGTTGCCGGTACATTTCAGGGGTGAGCCCATATCTGGCTACTAGGGCCTCTTTCATGTGACTGTAGGAGTTCATTACCGTGGAAGGCAGGTCCAGCAGGGTATCTCTTCCCTCGCTCAGGAACCGGCCCCACAGCACAGCCCCCCAGTCTTTCTGCAGGACTCGGTGGGAGGTCATGGCGACTTCGTAGGCTTTGAACCATTGCTGGATGTCGTTGTTCTTATAGTATTCTTTCACCACATCTTTGGGGATGTGGACCTTTAGTTCCACGTTGGCGGAAGGGGGTCGGGTTTCCGGGGGTCTGACCTCTGAATTCTTAGCCTTGAGCTCGATCTCCTTCAGACTACGTTCGTGCTCTAGCTGGAGTTTTCTTTCTTCGTGTTCTCTTTGTCGTTTCTTTTCCTCAAGTTCTCCTTGTAGGCGTAACTGTTCTACCGCCAGCTTGTTTTCGGCCAGCTTTATCTCTCCTTCGATTTTCAATTTTGCTAGTTCTAGTTCGTGGTTGCGACCTCTTTCTCGGTCCGCTATTTCCTCTGGGGATAGGCCCCCCTCGGGGGCGCCGTTCCTCCCCGGGCTGCTTCGGGGTTTGTTAGGAGGGTCTCCTTCTGTTTGCGTCTGGGGAGTCACCGCCTCGACCCAGGTTCTTAATGCTTCCTGGAAGTCCTCTTTCGTGCTTAGTCCAGTGGTAGCGATTGCAAGGTCTTTGCAAAATTGTTTCAGTTCTCGGTGCGTATAAGATTCCAACTGGTCCTCTCGGAATGTCGTGCTTGGGTTGGTGCCGGCGGCACCTAGGGAAGTTTCTCCTTCCATTTCTTCTGGGTAGTGCGTTAGCCGTCTACTGCACGATCTCTAGGTGTTGGCTCGGATCCCGTCGCTGCCACCAATGTTGGAAAGCGTTCCCCCGGGAGGTTGCGGAATACGTTCCTGACCACCCGGAGGCCCACCTCTCCTCGAGTTCGGCCGAGCAAGAGCGGGGAGGCCCTTCCTGGAAGGGTCTCGTACCTAGGATCGCACACGCTGCACTACTCTGTTCAGATAGAGGGACACCACACAGTAGTTCTTTGCAGGATAATAGATTTTATCATAGGTTATAGGAATCTTTATGATCCGGAAGGCAGGAGCAGAATTTGTGCCACAAGCGGCAGTGGTCTCGTGATGAGGGGTAAGGGGTAGCGGGACAGTCTTTGAATCAGTGTCTCTGCGGAGTACCCGCTGCACAGCTCTCAATCCTCGAGCTGAGGGGGTGTTGCTTCTCTCGGCAATCTCTGCCGGTTCTCTTGGAGGAGTGGGCCGCGAGTCACTCAGCAGGCACCGGAGGTTCGTAGTTCGAGGAGCCGCGGCGGCGTCGGCAGGGCTCAGATGGATCAGAATTCAGGGAGCCGCGACAGCGTCAGCAGGGCTCAGATGTTTCAGAGTTCGAGGAGCCGCGACAGCGTCAGCAGGGCTCAGATGGTTCAGCGTTCGAGGAGCCGCGACATTGTCAGCAGGGCTCAGATGCTTCAGAGTTCGGGGAGCCGCGACAGCGTCAGCAGGGCTCAGATGATTCAGAGTTCGGGGAGCCGCAACAGCGTCAGCGGGGCTTAGATGTTTCAGAGTTCGAGGAGCCGCGACAGCGTCAGCAGGCTCTTGTCAGTCCAGGTCTTCTCTGCCTCCCATCCCTTCAGCACCCCTTATTATACTCCCCCTCCTCTTTGAAGTCCGGAGTCCTCGTGGAGAGGGGTCTGGTGCCTGGGGGCGGTGTGTCGGGTTTCTGGGCCTTTGATCTGTTCAGGGGGGGTCCCGGAGGGACTCCAGACACCCAGCGGGTGAGGCACCTGCTCACCTGCAGCCTGGTGGTCGATCGAACCTCCCTCGGGGAAGAGACCAGAGGTGTGACCGGATCGGCGCCTCTCGGTCTGGTTTTGGGGGGGTTTCGCCCTCCCTCAGCCGGGCATGCGTGTTGGGGATCTGGCCGGCCCTCGGGAGGCTGGCCCACGGGGGTTGGGAGGCTGTAACATCGAGGTTCGGCGTGGTTGCAGGGTAGCTGGCTGGTCAGGAGGACCCACGCCACGAGGCCGGTCTCACAGGAAACCACAGTCGTCAGAGGACCACAGATGCCTCCTTCGGGACCCAAACTAAGATCCACAGTGTCAACTGAGAAGTTATGTAGGATTGTATATTTATATACCCTCTGAGTACTATGGGCGATTCATTTTGGAGGAACTGCCTAGTCAAAAGGAGTCTGTTAAAAAGGATCATAGTGGGGCGTGGCTTGAACGCCGAGACGTAATGGCGAACTTTGTGTGAGCTCCGTCTCGTCGCGGTTCACAGACGCGACTTTGGAACCTCACACATACTTTACTATGAAGGAAGGGACTGCCATGTGATGCGGACGCCGCGGTGAGTCTTCATGCCGCTTTTCAACACCCGCTTCTACATTTTAGACGGTTTTTCACCGTAGCGGCAGTTTTCTCCCTCAGAGATGCGAGCGGCCGCCATTTTGTATCGTACTTTTACGGTGCTCGTTTTTCATCCTCCTGATTATGTTTCTTCCCAAATGGCTATGGAATTGAGGCTTTTTATGTCTCCATCGAGTCTGCTCATGGTCTGAAGCTCCTCAAGGGCATTAATAACTTATTTATTTCGCCGACTTTCAATAGCTCCTGCTGTTGCGATGTTGTTGCATGGATTCGTCCTCTAAGACAGTATGTGAATTTTTCCTTTCAAGGAATATTTGGCGTGAATTTCCTACACCACTCATGGTCTCTTCAACGCTTACTGACTTTGTGAGGTGCTTTTTGTCAGACGTCGCTGTGCCACTTTCTGTCGTGGTGGGGTTTCGTTGTCCTGTGTTCCAGTGACCACCAGGTTAATAGCCTTGGGATATAGTATACTATATCAGGTTTCCAAGCCTTGACCCCATGCAGTGTTCCTGCTTTAGTGGATTTACTACTGTCCCGCATTAAAGTGACGTCAAGTTTTTTTTGTCGCTTTTGGACTACTGTGTCTCTGATTTTCTAAGGTTCTAGGATGGCCAACGATCCCCACGCGCCCAGAGCCTCGGTCTCTGGTACAAAACCGAAAAGGCACAAAAACGACCCACCTTCACCGATTTTCTCATCACAAAATCCAGTCCTGGATTTCATCTTAGATGAGGTTCGTGGCCTCCAGCCATTCATGTCCGCTACCAATGATAAGCTTAAACAAATTGAGGAAAGATGGATTGTTATGGAAAGTAAGGTACTAGACCTCGAGCAACGGGTCAGCGACATACAAGATATCTCTATAAAGATTCCTTTACTTGAACAAGAAGTTCTTAAACTAAAGCTCCACACAGAGGATCTTGAAAATCGCAATCGCAGAAATAACCTACGCCTTTTTGGCTTGCCGGAAAATGTTGAAGGGGTTGACCTAGTATCATTCCTAAAGAAATTTCTTCCAGAGCTTCTGGACCTTCAGTCTACACCAAATCCTCTTAACATACAAAGAGCGCACCGGTTGGGTCGGCTTCAACCTTCTGCTAACAGACCGCATGGAATTATAATGCTGTTCTTGGAGTTCACCGATCTTATGCAAGTCTTGAAAGCTGTTAGAATCAAACGCCGTCTTATCTGGTCTGGCCATAACATTTTTATATCTCAAGATATTTCTAATGCTACCAATGCCAGACGCAAAGAATTTCTTGCTCTTCGGCCTCAGATGCGTCAGCTCAATATTCAATATGGAATTCTTCATCCCTGTCTTTGCAAAATCACACATGAGGGTCGCTCACACTCCTTTGAAGATCCGGAAAAACTCAAACTTTTTCTTCACAATTTTTCAGCACATGGCATGGATACTAGCTCCTGGTTTCCTTCATAAAGCGGGATTGTTCTCTTTTTATTGTTATAATGTTTTGCCTGTTTTCCTCTGTTGAGGTTCTGTCTCCTTTGTTCTTGTGAGGTTCACGTACCTTTCCCTGTTTTATATTTCTGCTCTCACTGTGGTCCGCATCCATCGACGTCACTATGCTCCTCGTTCGTAGACCTTCTTTCTCTTTTCAGATCTGGATGTTCTTCTTTGATCTGTTTACTTTTTTCTATCTTTCTCTCTTGCTGCACTTTTCTCTCCCTTTTATTTGTTTTTATTTCTTCCTTCCTATCTCTTCCTTATTTCTTTTCCTGTTTCCATATTCTGGTGCTTCTCCTATGATTTTGTCCTTCGCTTTACATATTGAAAAATGTCTTTCCTTCTCTTTTTTTGTCACTCCTGCAGTCCTGTGGTCCCATGTCCGTACGTTCTCCTTCATCCAGAGGTATGGTTAATGTCGTTTCGTGGAATGTTCGTGGTCTAGGCCACCCGGTCAAGCGCCAGAAGGTATTGTCCCATTTAGCTAAACTTAACACGCAGGTTGCTTTTTTACAGGAAACCCACTGCAATGACAAAGAATCTCTTAAACTTAAACGTCAGTGGGTCAATCAGATTGTTTTCTCTCCTGCTACTGATCGGCATGGTGGTGTTGCTATTTTATTTCATAAATCTATTAATGCTCAAATTTTGTCGACTGAATGTGATCACAATGGCCGCTGGGTATTGGCTGAGGTTATCATAAATAAGAAGCAAATATCTTTTTTCAATATTTATGGTCCTGTTAAACCAGACTTGGAATTTTGGCATTCTGTAAAACTGAAACTTTTGTCAATTTCCAATTCTAATATTGTGGTTGGTGGTGATCTCAATAATTGGTTAGACCCGTTCACTGACAGACAATCCAAATGTAAGTTCAAACCTGACAAATCCCACAAATCATTTCAATCTGCCATCTCCTCTCGCCCTCTATTTGATTCGTGGAAAACGTGTAACCCTGATACCTCAGAATTTACATTCTTTTCTCCTGTACACCACACTAGATCTCGAATTGATTATATACTTGTCTCCAAATCATTGTTACCTTGTCTCCTCTCTTCTGACATTGGGTCCATCTTCATATCTGACCATGCCCCTGTCTCCACCCGTATTGATTTATCCCTCACCACTTGTAAACAGGGTAGATGGCGTTTCAATAATTTCCTTTTATCAGATCGTACTTTTATTCTAGAAGCGACTTCCTTTATCAAGGAATTCTTTTCTTTCAATAATTCCTTAGACACCTCCTTACATAATAATTGGGATGCTTTTAAAGCATCGTACAGAGCCTTCACTATTGCATATTCCTCTAAGAAGAAAAAACTACTGCAAACCAAATAAAAGAAACCTTAACCCGTATAAAATTGCTAGAACATAATTATTTTTCTTCCAAATCTTCTTCATCATTACAAGAATTGATAGAAGCTAAATCCACCTTGAATAAAATTGTCACCAAGGATGCCTGTAATATTCTCCTTAAGATTAAGTCGAAATATCATGGAGGTCAAAACAAAGCCGGGAAATTGCTTGCAAATTATCTAAAAATTAAATCAGAACGTAAAGTTATTGGCCCCTTTCATTCGGAATCGACCAATACTCTCCTCTCATCTGATTCTAATATTATTGCCACAAATTAAATCATATTACAATCTCCTATATACAGAAAATACCAAACCCTCTAAAGAAGATTTAGTGGCTTTTTTCCGTGATATCCCCAAGCCCAAAACCTCCCAAGATTGTTTCCAACCTCTGGAGGATGGTATTTCCCTGCAAGAATTAACGGATGCTATTAAATTTTTGAAGAAAGCAAAGGCTCCTGGCCCCGATGGATTTTCAATTGAATTAATTTCTGCTTTCTCCTCAATTTTAGCTCCCAAATTATTAGAACTTTTTAATTTTTTTATCTCCAATTCCCTGGCATGTGGTTCTTTTTTGGAAGCCCTTATCATTGTAATCCCCAAACCAGATAAAGATCCCTCCTATTGCAAAAATTTCCATCCTATTTCACTAATTAATTACGATTGTAAAATTTTTGCTAAAATATTGGCGTCTCGTTTAGAGAAAATTATCCCTATACTCATTAACCCAGACCAAGTTGGTTTTGTTAAAGGTCGTTTGGCCTCTGATAATGCCAGAATGTTTTCCAATATTCTTACCCTTAGCAAAAAATATCCTTCCCCACTAGCTGCTCTATCCTTGGATGCAGAAAAAGCCTTTGATCGTGTTAATTGGGAATTCTTGATTCATACATTACAATGGTTTGGTTTCGGCCCGAAGTTTATTTCTTAAGTTAAATTGTTATATACTAATCCTAAAGCATGTATTTTTGTTAATGGTCTCTTTTCCCCATACTTCTCCCTTCAAAGAGGTACGCGTCAGGGCTGCCCCCTTTCTCCATTACTTTTCCGATTATGTTTAGAGCCATTTCTGGAACGTATTAGAAATAATCCTCTCATTGCTGGTTTTAGTCTTAAATCTAAACAAATTAAGCTGTCTGCATATGCTGATGATGTTCTTGTTTATATGTCCAATCCTGTATCTTCATTACCCCCTTTTTTGCAGGAAATCTCATCCTTCGCTACAGTTTCTGGCTACAAATTAAACTTCTCTAAGACTGAGGTTTTACCCTTAAATCCTTCATGTTATAGGTATATGTTTGATATGTTTAATTTCACATGGTGTCCTCAAAAAATTAAATATCTTGGCATATGGTTTTCCCGCAACATTCGTGATACATTATCTCATAATGTTTCTACCTTAAAACTTAAAATTACTAATTTGTTAAATCTTTGGTCCCCTTTGTTCCTCTCTTGGTGGGGCAGACTGGATACAATTAAAATGATGATCGTCCCCCAAATTCTATTTATATTGTCTATGTTACCATTTAAAATTCCTAAATATTATTTTTCTCAGATTAATTCGCTATGCACCAAGTTTCTATGGAATAACAAACATGCACGTATTGCCTTGTCTAAACTGATTCGACCTAGAGGTGGGGGGGGGGGGTAAGATTCCCTGATTTTAATTTATACCATAATCATTTTTGATTCGCCAATTTTTTGCTTTGTCTAAGGATTATCAGGATCTACCCAAGCCTTCATGGGTTAATGTTGAATGCTCACTGTTAAATGATTTTTCAGTACGAGATGTTGTTCACATGACTAACTGTACCTTTATTTCTAAGTATCCTATTCTGAAACACTCTCAAGTTTTGTTACACACACTTTTCTTTAAGAAACTCAACAACTACCAATCCTTTCTATCGTCATCACTCTGGTTTAACAAATACATCAAATTTTGTCACAAATCATTTTACTACAAACAGTGGAAAGAAAGGGGTCTTTTTATGTACACCAGATGTTGGTCAGCAATGTAATTCTTTCTTTTAATCAGTTGCAAGAATCTTTTCAATTGCCCGACTCCTGTATTCAGCAATATGATACTTTAGCTCCAATTCTACAGGGGTGTATTCAGACTTTCCTTTCTCTACCAACCCCTACTTCCTTTCTTCCTGACTCTTCTTTGTATCAAATTTCTAATGATACTATTCCTATTGCCTCTTTCATCTATAAATCTTTATCTACCCCTGTCGACACACGGCATAAGTCGAAGGTTGAATTGGAGTGGGAACAGGACCTCTCTTTGACACTATCAATGTCACAATGGGATAAGTTTTGGCTGAAGCTATTTAAGACATCTGAGGCTGCTAATCTCACTCAATCCCTATTTTTTATTTATAACAGAGTCGTCATTACTCCCCTTATGTTACATAAATTCAACCATTCTGTCACAGCAGTTTGTTGGTCTTGCCTTAATGCTGAAGGTTCGTTATTGCATTTATTATTTTATTGTCCTAAGGTTTATGCTTTCTGGGATGCTATTTGGTCAAAATGTGCATTGATCTTTTCTCATAAATTACAACTCAATATTCAAAATGTATTTTTAGGCACTTTGTCGCCTGCTTTTGATATAGTAACTTCTCCTTCACCATTACTGGATTTATTTCTTGCTGTGGCCTTTAAAATTACACTCTCTTGCTGGAAAGACAATTCTAAATTATCCCTTTTACATTGGTGGAACTATATATGTGATGAACATAGAATCGCCTCTATTCCTCAATCTTCCATTCATCTACAAATCAAATCTGACTTACTATGGCTTCCCTTTACGTCTTTTCTGTCATCAACAACATAATCTTTTTCTTTCTCTTCTCCTTTCCCTCTCTTTCTCTTCTTATTCTCTTTTTTCCTTTTTGATAAAAAATCAACCCCCTATTTAAATATTTTATTCATTCTAATTGTATACTGAGGAACTTTGTGTTCTATTGTAGTATAATAATCCTTGTTATTGCCTCTTGTTTTTTGCAGCATTAATATCAATGTTCATATAGTATGTAATCTTTTTATTTATAATTTGCTTAGTTTATAGTTACTATTTATATTTGCTTGTATGCTATTACCCCAAATGTCGCCTCACTACGTTTTGGGCCCTTGCCTGCCGCGGGTACTTGGGCCTCCCACACAAGTGAGGTACCATTTTTACCGGGAGACCTGGGGGAACGCTGGGTGGTGGTAAATTTGTGTGAGCCCGGTGATGCCACAACTTTCCCACCCCAAAATGTGTGAAAAAAGTGATTTTTTCAGCAAAAATTGAGGTTTGCAGGGGATTCTGGGTAAGGAAACGTTGGGGGATCCACGCAAGCCATACCTCCCTGGAAGCCGCCAGGTGTCTAGTTTTCAGAAATGCATGGGTTTGGTAGGTTTCCCTAGATGGCCGCCGAGCACGGGGTCAAAAACCAAAGTGACCCCCCTTGCAAAACCAGGTGGTTTTGCGATAGGCCATTTTGATGTCGCCTCACTACGTTTTGGGCCCTTGCCTGCCGCGGGTACTTGGGCCTCCCACACAAGTGAGGCACCATTTTTACCGGGAGACCTGGGGGAACGGTGGGTGGTGGTAAATTTGTGTGAGCCCGGTGATGCCACAACTTTCCCACCCCAAAATGTGTGAAAAAAGTGATTTTTTCAGCAAAAATTGAGGTTTGCAGGGGATTCTGGGTAAGGAAACGTTGAGGGATCCACACAAGCCATACCTCCCTGGAAGCCACCGGGTGTCTAGTTTTCAGAAATGCGTGGGTTTGGTAGGTTTCCCTAGATGGCCGCCGAGCACCGGGTCAAAAACCAAAGTGACCCCCCTTGCAAAACCAAGTGGTTTTGCGATGGGCCATTTTGATGTCGCCTCACTACGTTTTGGGCCCTTGCCTGCCGCGGGTACTTGGGCCTCCCACACAAGTGAGGCACCATTTTTACCATGAGACCTGGGGGAACGCTGGGCGGTGGTAAATTTGTGTGAGCCCGGTGATGCCACAACTTTCCCACCCCAAAATGTGTGAAAAAAGTGATTTTTTCAGCAAAAATTGAGGTTTGCAGGGGATTCTGGGTAAGGAAACGTTGGGGGATCCACGCAAGCCATACCTCCCTGGAAGCCGCCGGGTGTCTAGTTTTCAGAAATGCATGGTTTGGTAGGTTTCCCTAGATGGCCGCCGAGCACCGGGTCAAAAACCAAAGTGACCCCCCTTGCAAAACCAGGTGGTTTTGCGATAGGCCATTTTGATGTCGCCTCACTACGTTTTGGGCCCTTGCCTGCCGCGGGTACTTGGGCCTCCCACACAAGTGAGGCACCATTTTTACCGGGAGACCTGGGGAAACGGTGGGTGGTGGTAAATTTGTGTGAGCCCGGTGATGCCACAACTTTCCCACCCCAAAATGTGTGAAAAAAGTGATTTTTTCAGCAAAAATTGAGGTTTGCAGGGGATTCTGGGTAAGGAAACGTTGGGGGATCCACGCAAGCCATACCTCCCTGGAAGCCGCCAGGTGTCTAGTTTTCAGAAATGCGTGGGTTTGGTAGGTTTCCCTAGATGGCCGCCGAGCACCGGGTCAAAAACCAAAGTGACCCCCCTTGCAAAACCAGGTGGTTTTGCAAAAGGCCATTTTGATGTCGCCTCACTACGTTTTGGGCCCTTGCCTGCCGCGGGTACTTGGGCCTCCCACACAAGTGAGGCACCATTTTTACCGGGAGACCTGGGGGAACGCTGGGTGGTGGTAAATTTGTGTGAGCCCGTGATGCCACAACTTTCCCACCCCAAAATGTGTGAAAAAAGTGATTTTTTTCAGCAAAAATTGAGGTTTGCAGGGGATTCTGGGTAAGGAAACGTTGGGGGATCCACGCAAGCCATACCTCCCTGGAAGCCGCCAGGTGTCTAGTTTTCAGAAACGTGTGGGTTTGGTAGGTTTCCCTAGATGGCCGCCGAGCACCGGGTCAAAAACCAAAGTGACCCCCCTTGCAAAACCAGGTGGTTTTGCGATGGGCCATTTTGATGTCGCCTCACTACGTTTTGGGCCCTTGCCTGCCGCAGGTACTTGGGCCTCCCACACAAGTGAGGCACCATTTTTACCGGGAGACCTGGGGGAACACTGGGTGGTGGTAAATTTGTGTGAGCCCAGTGATGCCACAACTTTCCCACCCCAAAATGTGTGAAAAAAGTGATTTTTTCAGCAAAAATTGAGGTTTGCAGGGGATTCTGGGTAAGGAAACGTTGGGGGATCCACGCAAGCCATACCTCCCTGGAAGCCGCCGGGTGTCTAGTTTTCAGAAATGCGTGGGTTTGGTAGGTTTCCCTAGATGGCCGCCGAGCACCGGGTCAAAAACCAAAGTGACCCCCCTTGCAAAACCAGGTGGTTTTGCGATAGGCCATTTTGATGTCGCCTCACTACGTTTTGGGCCCTTGCCTGCCGCGGGTACTTGGGCCTCCCACACAAGTGAGGCACCATTTTTACCGGGAGACCTGGGGGAATGCTGGGTGGTGGTAAATTTGTATGAGCCCGGTGATGCCACAACTTTCCCACCCCAAAATGTGTGAAAAAAGTGATTTTTTCAGCAAAAATTGAGGTTTGCAGGGGATTCTGGGTAAGGAAACGTTGGGGGATCCACGCAAGCCATACCTCCCTGGAAGCCCCCGGGTGTCTAGTTTTCAGAAATGTGTGGGTTTGGTAGGTTTCCCTATGTGCCGGCTGCGCTAGGGCCCAAAATCCACTGGTAGCCATATTGCTAAAAACAACTCTGTGCCCAGTTGTCTTTCTGCCACCCGGGGGGGCATCGGGGGGGAGGGGGTTGCCCCGATATGCCCCCAAGGGGGGCAGAAACACTGTGGCTATTTTTTGGGGGTGTGGGCATTGGTATGCCCATTCTGGGCAGCCCCCACGCCCACACATAAAAAAGCCAGCTTAATCGTTGGCGTCTAGTGGGCTTTTTGCCCCCCAAGGTGGGCAGATTGAGGACTACTGCCCCATCAGCCCCCCCCGGGGGGGCAGAAGGTCCACTAGATGCCAGGGATTTTCTTGGGCAAATTTTAATTAGGGTGGGGGCTGTTCAAAACGGGCATGCCAATGCCCCCACCCTAATTAAAATTTGCCTAAAGAAATCCCTGGTGTCTAGTGGGCTTTTTGCCCCCGGAGGGGCAGACAGGGGACTACTGCCCCATCTGTCACCCGGGGGGGCAGGAAGGCTGTAATTTTTTCGGGGAGGGGGTGGGGGCATGTGCATGCCAGTTTTGGGCAACCCCCACCCCAATTCAAATCCCTGGTGTCTAGTGGACTTTTTGCCCCCCCGGTGGGGCAGATTGGGGGCTAATGCCCCCATCTGCCCCCCAGGGGAGGCAGAAAGTCCACTAGGCGCCAGAGAGTTTTTTTGGGTAAATTTTAATTAGGGTGGGGGTTGCCCAAAACGGGCATGCCAATGCCCCCACCCTAATTAAAATTTGCCCTGAAAAATCCCTGGCATCTAGTGGGCTTTTTGCCCCCCAGGGGGGCAGATTGGGGGCTACTGCCCCATCTGTCCCCCACGGGGGCAGAAAGGCTGTAATTTTTGCAGGGAGGGGGTGGGGGCCTGAGCATGTCCGTTTTAGGCAACCCCCAACCCAATTCAAATTTGCCCCAAAATAATCCCTGGTGTCTAGTGGGCTTTTTACCCCCCCCCAACAGGGCAGATTGGGGGCTGATGCCCCAATCTGCCCCCCAGGGGAGGTAGAAAGTCCACTAGACGCCAGGGAGTTTTTGGGGCAAATTTTAATTAGGGTGGGGGCTGCCCAAAACGGGCATGCCAATGCCCCCACCCTAATTAAATTTTGCCCAAAAAAATCCCTGGCATCTAGTGGGCTTTTTGCCACCCGGGGGCAGATTGGGGGCTACTGCCCCATCTGTCCCCCACGGGGGGCAGAAAGGCTGTAATTTTTGCAGGGAGGGGGTGGGGGCCTGAGCATGTCCGTTTTAGGCAACCCCAACCTAATTCAAATTTGCCCCAAAATAATCCCTGGCATCTACTGGGCTTTTTGCCCACCTGGCAGGGCAGATTGGGGGCTGACACCCCCATCTGCCCCCCAGGGGAGGCAGAAAGTCCACTAGACGCCAGGGAGTTTTTGGGGCAAATTTTAATTAGGGTGGGGGCTGCCCGAAACGGGTATGCCAATGCCCCCACCCTAATTAAAATTTGCCCCAAAAAATCCCTGGTGTCTACTGGGCTTTTTGCCCCCCCGGGGGGGCAGATTTGGGGCTAATGCCCCCATCTGCCCCCCAGGGGGGGCAGAAAGGCTGTCATTTTTGCGGAGGGTGGGTGGGGGCATGGGCATGCCCATATTGGGCAGCCCCCACCCCAATTTACAAAAAAAATTAACAATCCCTGGCGTATAGTGGGCTTTCTGCCCCCGGGGGGGGCAGATTTGGGGCTAATGCCCCCATCTGCCCTCCAGGGGGGGCAGAAAGGCTGTGATTTTTGCGGAGGGTGGGTGGGGGCATGGGCATGCCCATATTGGGCAGCCCCCACCCCAATTTACATGAAAAAATAAATCCCTGGTGCCTAGTGGGCTTTTTGCCCTCCCGGGGGGGGCAGATTTGGGGCTAATGCCCCCATCTGCCCCCCAGGGGGGGCAGAAAGGCTGTCATTTTTGCGGAGGGTGGGTGGGGGCATGGGCATGCCCATATTGGGCAGCCCCCACCCCAATTTACAAAAAAATAAAAAATCCCTGGCATATAGTGGGCTTTCTGCCCCCCGGGGGGGGCAGATTTTGGGCTAATGCCCCCATCTGCCCTCCAGGGGGGGCAGAAAGGCTGTCATTTTTGCAGAGGGTGGGTGGGGGCATGGGCATGCCCATATTGGGCAGCCCCCACCCCAATTTACATGAAGAAATACATCCCTGGTGTCTAGTGGGCTTTTTGCCCCCCCGGGGGGGGCAGATTTGGGGCTACTGCCCCCATCTGCCCCCCAGGGAGGACAAAAAGACTAAATGGCACAAAAAATATTTTGGGGGAGCAAAAGCCCTTGCCTAAGGGGCTGCTCCCCCCTCCCTGGTGTCTAGTGGGTGGATCCCTGCTTGGGGATCGCCCTCCTGGGGCTATCCCCAAGCAGGGATCCACTGGGGATGGGTACCATTGGAAAGGGGAGATTCTCCCCTTTCCAATGATACCTCTCCCGTCTTTCTATGTGCCCGGGGGGCTGAGATAGCCCCCTGAGCACATACAAAGTGAAACTGAAATGAGCCTAAAGGCTCATTTCAGTTTCGGTTTCTATGCAATGAAGACAGCGCGACGTGCGCGCTGATCTTCATTGCACAGAAACCAGGGAGGGGGCCTCGGGAGCTGGGGAAGCTCTTCCCTGGCTCCCAAGGTCAAAGCCATGAAATAGAAATCCCTCTGCTGTCTGCAGCAGAGGGATTTCGTGCCCCTGGCCTCATGACGGAATGGTTCCGTCATGAGCACAGGGGCACCGATGCTCATGACGGAACCATTCCGTCATGAGCATCGAAGGGGTTAAAGCACCCCCAACTGTAGAACAATGTTCCACCCCAGGGAAAAGTTAGTTGCTGGCTGAGCCCTTGAGGGGTTGTTTCTTTTAAGTCCCCATGAGACTTAGGGAGGGACTTAACATCATCATGCTGGGGGAGAATGCATTGCTCCTGCAGCTCCCCACTTGCACCTTAGCACACGTGGTGTGGTGACCCCGTCCTCCAGGGGCCACCACACACAGAAAAACAGGCGTTTTCCTGCTGGCCAGCTTGGGCTGCAAAGCATTATGGGGCACTTCCTCCAGCCCCATGAAAATCATAGCAGGAGCTCCTCTGCTGCATTGGGAGGGCCGTGCTGTGGGCCTCCGGCCATGTCTTTGCTTCGTTGGAGGGTCCGGTCCCACCCATACCTCCAGGTGAGTGATACAGATTGGGGAGCCCACCCCTGGCTGTTCCTGCTGTTTTTCGGTGACCGGTCCTACCAGGGCCCCTGGCACCTCTAACCTCCTTTGGGCCCCCGTTCCCACCCGGGCGCCCAGTCTGGCCTACTGGGTGGAGAGCCACTCAGGGACCCCACCCCCGGCAACTTTGCTCCATGACTGGCCAGAACCTTTGCGTGCTGCCGCGTGAGCCGGCATTCCTGTTCTGGTCTACCCGCTCCAGCGGGCAGATGCGAGGCCACTTCCCCATGTCAGCAGGTCTTCAGGGGAGTGCGATGGCACTCCCAGCTCCGCCTTCCTGCTACCGCGGGGGAGTGCGACGGCACTTCCCCACCTCATCTTCACTTTGGGGCATGGGGATGGGGTCCCAGGCCCCTACAGGGACACCTTCACGGGGAGCACGATGGCACTCCCTGGCTTTGCTTCTGTGCGTCGGGGCCCGGAGTTGGGATCCCGGGCAACTGGGAATCTTCATGGGGAGCGCAATGGCGATCCCCAACTTGGCTTTGCCCGCTAGGTTGAGCGACAGGGCGCCCCCTTCTCTTTAGTGCCCCCACCGGGGCAGGGTGGGCTCCTGGCACCCCTTTTGGGCATGTTCACAGGGAGACGCAACAGCGCTCCCCAACTTGGCTTTGCCCGCTAGGGGAGTTGAGCGATGGTGCACCATTCTCCTCTTCAGGGCCATCACCGGGGGCCTGGGTGGGCTCCTGGCACCCCTTTTGGGCATGTTCACGGGGAGCGCGACGACACTCCCTGACTTGACTTCGCCCACGAGGGGAGTTGCGTGATGGCGCGCCCCCTCCTCTTCAGCGCCATCACAGAGGGCCAGGGTGGGCTCCTTGCACCCCTTTTGGGCATGTTCACTGGGAGCACAACGACACTCGCCGGCTTTACTTCTGCCGGGGGCAGTCCCCAGGACCTGACCCACCCCGGGGGACCAGATTAGACTGGTGGCAGAGCCCCACGCACTTCGCCATCAGTTGACTAATCAGCTCCATTCTGGCTTCTTCTTGCTCCTGGTGGTGCTTCCCAGCCACTGGGAGCACTTTCTTTCACCCTCTGGGTGTCCAGGAGGGTGAATTCAGCAAGGAGTAGTCTTTATTGTCTCCCTGCTCCAGGTTTCGCCTGGCTCTCCTCCTGGGCCTCTCTATTCCTTGCGCAGAGGCCCAGGCTTCTGGTCACTTGTCCTAGTCCTCCCCTTTTGGCGCAAGTCAGGGTCCTGGGCTAGTCTGGTGGTTCTTCCTTCCAGCTGCCCATGGTGCCAGGCTCCAGCACCAGTCGTCCTCCGCAGACCACACCCCAGAGAGACCTCCTCTTCCTGTGCAAACTCTTTTTAAGGAATGGGGAGGGGGCTGACAGGAAATCTCTGTTTGCCCTATCACACAGCGACACATCACTTCTCTGCCCCTGCTCCCTTCTTCCTGCCCAGGCCTCTGGGTTTGTTCAAAATGGTGTCGTCCAGGGGTCTCATGCCACATGGTTTCTGAGAGCCCCTTCCCCCATGCTGCCTTCTCTCCAGAGCAGCATGGTGCCTGGTACCAGGTGACAGCGGCTGATGGATTAATCTGTAGCTCTACCCGTCTTCTCTTCTTGGAGAGGAGACCTTAGCCCTTGGAATGCTTGTCGTGAAGGGCTAGGCCTCTGATGCTACAGCTTGGGGAGGAAGGTAATTAATCCAGCCTGGCCGGGTGAGCTCCCAGGCTCTGGTTATGAGCTGACCCAGAGAAATATGACATTTCTGGATGACCCAAAAGCAGTACAAATATGACTGTGGACTCTCAGAATATTTCTTCTCACATAAGTTACAGTGGACTTTAGTGCATGTCTGGAATTTGTGGCTATAGGAAAGTGAAACTAGCCAATGTGCTCCCCATCCTCATAGGAGAGAAATGGAGTGAAAACAGTAAAGCACACTGACTTTCCCTCAAATGTTTATTCCCATTGTAGAAAGCCTATTCCATGTCACCACCCAATTCTGCATAAGTCAGCCACACCATGCAACTTGTAGCTGCTCCTGGGCTGCGCACCCCGGGAATCTCCCCTGAGCAGCTCTCACACTTGTGCACACGTATGTACACACATGTCTGCATGTAACCAGCTCAGTGCCCTTTACTCTGGCTGCAGCGCAGTGGCCTACTTGCACCAAGGGGACCACAGTAAAATACACATGCAGTTTATTTCATCATGAGTTCACTGTGGGTGAGTCTCAACTTATGAGGCTCCCCCACAGTAAAAGCTCAACAAATAGGTGCTCAAAAAGTGAAAAATCCAGGTGGCTCAGATGGTCAGAACCACCTTCTAACAGTCTCTTCAGCAGATCAGAGGGTACGTCAAACTGTTCCACCAAATCAAACCTACCTAAAGACACTGTCATCTTCTGGTTCTATTGAGTATACATTGACACCTGTCAATCAATCATCTAAACGTTGCTGAAATACAGAAGGTGGGTACCACCTCCGTGTAACACCTACCGCATTAATGAAAGGTCCAGAGGGCATCACCTTATGCTCTGCCAAGCAGAGCTTTCTCATTGTCCAAATATGCATTAATCTTACAGAAGAATAACTTCAAAGACCACAGAGAAAGCATTAATAACCAAGTTAAACAAAACTTCAGAAGCACAAGGGACAGGTTGACAAGAAACAGTTATGGAATGAGAAGAAACAGGGAGGGTATGAGAAGAAACAAGGAGTGGATAAGAAGAACCAAGGATGGGAGGATAAGGTCCATTGACAAGATGAGAAGAAACAGTGAGGGGATGAAAGAAAGGGGGACGGGTTGAGAAGAAACAGGGGGGATAAGTTAAACAAATGAATGCTACCAAAGGCTCCCCCTTAGGAGCTGGAGTCATTTTACTTTACACTAGGGCTTGTGTCAGAATGAACAGAGAGCTATAAAATGCTATTTAATGCTCCCAAAAAGGTCTATTGTGCTAAAAGGCTCACAAGCTGCTGGCCCGGTGTCATTTACCTGTGGCGTTCGCACTGTCACTGTACAAGATGGCAGCTGACAAGCTCCACGTCACTCCCAGGCAAGGGCCTTTGCAAGCACAGCCCAAGAGCTCTGAAGAGGCAGAGGAAGTGCCACGTGACTCTAATTGGAACCTGCTGCCACAGTAATTGCCAGGAAAATGCCATGTGAGCTGAAGCTGTTCAAGGTAAATATAAACTGGTGTCTCTGTAGAGAGCGCTGCGGGCCTTGTAAGGTGCCACGTCTGTCTGTTTGTGGGATGGAAACAGTCTCCTCAGCAGATCAAAGGATGCATTAAACTGTCCCACAAAGTGAAACCTGCCTGAAGGTACTGTTCATCATCTTGTTCTATTACATATACATCACCACCTATCATCTATTCTAAACACTGCTGAGCTACATAAGGTGGGGCACACCTGAGTGTAACATCCACTGCATTAATGAAAGGTCCAGGCATCATCTAATTGCGAACTTTGAGTTTAAGATGAGGGTGCACAAGGATGGAGAAATATCTCAATGATAATGCCCTGTGAAGCGTGCATTAATGCTGGGAGCAGCTGTACTCTGGTCGAGGGTTTGATTTAAAAGGTTTTTTCCTATTGGATGGGCCAGTTAATGGGAGGGGTCAGGGCGGGTGGTGTTGATTTTTAATGGGATGATTTCTCTATCACTTTTTAGTCAAGATTGGAGAGACAGAAGTGGGTGTGATGGAGGGATGAACCAGGGATGGTTTGAAAAGAAATAGGGAGGGGGTGGCGATAAGATAAAAAATAAAATAAAGTCCTGGCAGGTGGGAGATGTGAAAACAAGAAGGGACAGGAAGGAGGGGAGAAGAAACAAGGCGGGCTGGGTGTAAATTAAATAAGGTGAAAGAAGAGCTATGACGCGGCCAGTGTTGCCCGTGTCTTGGCTCAGAAGTAGTACCTGGATTCCAGCGCAAGCAGAAGATGGCCCGCACAGCCTCCGTAATCAAAGAAAATGAATCTGTACTTGGTCTGTGCACCGTGCGAAGAAAAGGAAGTGACGTATGGAGAGCGACAATGATGCACATGAATGGTAAGCTGTGGTTGGGTTCCAAGCCCTTTATTGGATACAAGAATCTGACAATTTCAACATAATAACAAAAGCTGGACAGATAAATAATAAATAATTAACATCTTGAGAACCATTATTGCACAGGTTACAGATCGGGGATGAACTGTACCATTTCACCAAAAGGGGATTTAAAGCGTGCAGAGACAAAATATTTAGGTAAAAATGTAGGTTTATAGAAATATCGACAGAAAAAATATTGTGGTTAACAATATTGATTTTAGGTAAGTAATATCGATATAAAAAATATCAAAGTGTTAAATATCGTTAATAAAAATATAGGGGGTCATTACGATGGCAGACAGAAGTGCATCTGCAGTGGTGGTGGTAGCGGAAAACAGCGATTTAGTTACTCCGGAAGCAGTCTTTGCACACGCCATATTACAATGGGCCAAGATCGCCCATGTTCTGTCCACTGCGGGGTTCCTGGTTCCGCACTATATTTTATTATGCAAGGGTGTCCTGGACGGAGTCAATAGAGCAAGGCCGCCGTGCAGTATGATGCTCCAACCAGATTCAAGCAGCCCCTCATACAGCGACTGTAAAATCACTGCATCCTGAAGGCGGAAGCACAACTACGGAGAGAGATACTCGAGCCTGAAATGCCTCAAGACTATCCGAGCCATCATGGATCCAGCTCTACAGGCCTTTCTGCTGCTCCACCTGATCCTCTACCAGCTGATAAGAAACTGTCACGTTCAACAGCAGAGGTACGTCCAAAACATCTCTCAGCATGCAACCTCTCTACAACACTAACACACAGCAATCTTGCAGTCAGGGCCAGCTCTAGGAGTCTCCGTGGCACCGGGCAAAGGGGAATGTGAGAGGCCCCACAAATTTACATGAGTGACACCTTCAGGGTGCCTGAAGCTGATTTGTGCAGACTCTTCCTGGGCTGCAGCCTCCCGCGCTCCCACACACAAGCACCACTCACACAGCTCCAATCGGGCTGAGGGTGTCAGAATTCCTTGGGGGCTGAGAGTCAATACACTGCATGTATGAATCATCAACCAATAGGAAGAATTGAACCCCTCGGTAGTAAATCAGTACACAAGGCGTGGCCTCCTCCTTCCTCTTTCCGCTGTTTGCGTGAGGGTAAGGATGTTTACCTAACAGGGCAGACTGTGACTCAAAGGTGGGTCATGCTTCAGTTTGCCACCAAGTTCAATTGCACGGAGCTTGCAATGTCTTTGCAACCAACCGTGCATGCCTCCTAAAAGGAATGCCAGTACCTATCATAATTCCCACACTCACGTTTCTGTCTAACTGAAGTCATGTTCTCCTGAAAAACCACAACTGCTGTGGCTTACGGGCAGACATATCATGCACAGTAACCTTACCCGAACGAGTTACTTGTTGCAGCAATGTCCTATTCCCGCCCCCACATGGGAATGCAGATAATACACAGTGGCCTTCCATTCCCACTTTGAAAACAGCTTTCAAAAACACCATGATGAGTCAAAGCGCTATTGTTCCACCAACAAGTGGCTCTCACTTCGGCTCGAGAGACCTTTGAATTACAGGTGGCCAGGACTTCCAGTGGAATACAGTCACTGTTGAACAGGAATCTCCCACTACATTTTGGAGAACTGATTCATCTAATACATATGCTTCTGAGACTGAAGTCCTTGCACATATTTATTTTTTTAACTGGTGGGGTTTGGCTCGGTATCATCTTTCAAGATGATAGTTGGTGAAATTCCAGGTCCCATACAGTCTGTAAATCCTGCACATTTATAGACTTGCCTTCAATCCTCTTGGTCGCTGGTGCAGTTCTGGTGCTTCTACCACAACTTTGTTATGGCTGCCAGTCATGTGGTACAATCACAGCTGTACTGTAGATGGATGCTGGAACTATTTGGGGGCTTGCCTCTGGCTGTCATAAGTGCTGCTTATGGACTACCCTACCACTACGCCTATTTTACTTGAGTCCGACTTGTATTCTGGTGCAGAAAGTGCCCATTCACCTGGGCTGTGGATTTGTGCCTCTCAAACGCTGCGTGGCCTGAAGCCAATTATGACCTGTTAATGGATCCTTTGTTGGCTCATGACCAGGCCTGTTGCACTGAGGATCGCATGCAGCCTGCTGCCGTGAATGGAATCTTGGCATGCTGGAATACTTGTGAGGCTGCACTGCGCCTATTACAGCAAAGTTACATTGAATATGACCCACGTTGCCCAGATATACTCCATGATGCAATGGATTATGACGAGCACGTATGCTCCTTCGGACTGCTACATTGGATGCTGTCCCAGTTTGCATTGAACGACAACAATTGTATGTTGGAAAACATTGCCTTCCAAGGATCACACCATTTGGTGCATTTTCAATATGCGCCATGACCCTACATTGAATATGCAAACAGCTAAATACATACCTTTTCTCTTCTCACTCATCTAATCCACCACTGATCTCTTTTACTACATCCACAGTGCTTTGGTTCCGCTCACTCCTGAGATTTGGATTGCCCATTTGCTACAATCTTGCCAGGGTAAGTGTGTCGCATGGTCAAAAGGGCCACGGTCGACATCTTCAAGTTAGCATGAGTCCGGGAGCCATGATGATGTTTTTGCGTCCATTACTAGACGGTTTCTCTCAAGCAAGACAGTTGACGCCTTTCACATGAGAACTGGCTGATGCGAGTGTCCTTCGCTTATATCTGTATATGAGTCTGAACATTGTAAGCGAGGTCAAACTACAATGCCCCTTGTAATTCAGATCAGGACAGGTCCGAGTTAATACATTAAATGACCCTGCAGCTGCTGTTCGTGGAACACTCACACTTTGACATTACAAGGATGCATGTTTAACAGACACACAATTGTAGAGGGAGCTTGCAAAGGGAGAAGTGCCGTACGGACCTGTGATGTAGAAATACGATCTATGGCCTAAAGGTATGGGGTCTGCGGAACATTCACACGGATCCACCATTTCATAATGATACCAAATCTGCCAAAGGAGAGGGAGCCTACGCACTATAGTAATGTCTCCCTCATCTGAATGAAATGACGTCTCCCTTCATAATGTATGTATTTGCTGCGATGCTGACAATATTTTACTAATGCATCATCATGCCAGTAGTGACACTTATACTTCATTTTATAGAACGTTAATTGAAATAAATTGTATGAACTAATCAAGTTAATTAAGTGACTCTGTCAGATCTTGTTGTGGACGGCTACATGAGTGTGAGCAAAAGGGAGTGTCTCCTTAACGCTATCCAGGATAGATCAGCAAGTGTTGTGTCCTTGGTTGTGTGATCATATGTTTTTCCATTTGTGAGTAGGAGAGGTAATGCGACACAATTGCCAGTCCATCTTTGGGCTTGTGGGTACTAAGGCGGTAAGAATGCACAGCGCCTTAACATATGGCCAGAGAATCCAAGAGATGCCACGTATAAAACTACACTTAGGTCATCAATGAACAAATATGTGGCACAGAGACAATATTTTGATGAAACTCATCATCACTGCAGCATCACTGTGATCCAGCAATGCAAGTAATGCATTGGTAAACAATGAGATGACTTGTCAGAGTGACCAGCCCCTCATCTGTGTCAACTCAAAGTCATGTGTATGCCACCAGCCCAAAATACATGGCTCATGCAGCCAGCCGTTGAATGTCCAACTTAACAACAACTTTCACACTTACCCCCACCTACACATCTTCCACCTTCACTGCTCAACACCTGGGACCATGACTGATAAAGGTGAAAAGAAGTCCCTATGAGTTGTTTGAGACCCAATGCAACACCCTTGTGTGTAACTCACAATATCTGATTTAAGCTCAAGGATGTCTGGCACAATGCAGAACTCTACAAATTTGGCAAATACATGGATCACACACCACTTCAACAGACATAGTCATGTGCAGCAATACATTGCACAGCCAATCTGATACCATGCCTCCATAGAACAGATATCAGTTCACCCATGGCCAACGGCACAGACTGCCTAATCCATAGTAATCAGAATTAACATCATAAATGACACATATATATCCTGAAGTGTGTGCATCCAGACTAATCTGCCAATACAGCCATCGACACTCCACCTGTGACAAAGTGAACATGTGACAAGGGACTGTACTAATATAGGGGGCTAGATCACAATAGTGCACACAACACAAGCTCATTAAAGAGAATCCACATATCCGTACATTCTATGCACACAACAAATGTACAGTACATATAGAACGAACAGATGAATGCATTCAAATACACACACTCCTTACATACAGCGGCCTGCCAAGAAAACATAACACACACATGGACTTGGCAGCAGAAAGAGCTAAATCAGTCCAAACACTGCATCCCTCAGCACAACAATGAAAACATGAGCACATCAAAACACATCCCATCGCAATATCACCGGTACATCAGGGGACTAACATCTGTCAAGGCCTAGGCACCATCCATGCATCATCCACTGACAGCAGTGCATGCACAGTAAGCAGTGTGTGAACACCAGGAAACCCATGAACAGACATATCAGAATACAACAACATGAACTTGAACATCACAATTCATCACAGCACACACATCACTTCGCACTCAGGCTGGGTAGCAGTGCCACAGCAAACAGGTACACACTTTTGATATCACGTAATGCCACACAACTCAGAGAAACACACATGGATGGAACAAGACAGGAGGACTGTGCTGGAACGAAATCAGTACTGAACCATGACTGCAATCAAGTAGCATCAAAAAGCGTATATCACAGAGTGAGACAGTGCTGAGGGGCACAATGGTTCTGGACACAAATCTGTCTCCCACAGAACAGTGGGGAGGGGATGGGTTTGTCAAACATTCACATGGCATGCAGTGGCACATGTTTTCACTGAAGTGGTGCGTACAGGAGTGTTGCACATGTGAGCAGTGTTCTGAGCTAAAATCCATAGTAGAGTATCGCACATTGCGTAGGGCACAAAGGGTCTCCTTAAGAGTGTTATGATTCCGAATAAAACATAGTGGAGCACATAAAGTGTAAAGTGAGAGCAATGTATGTGAATCGTCACATAAAATGTTTGTTTCCCAGAGTCAGTCAGCACAGTGAGAACAAACGTTAGCAACAGGCATGCCTGATACCAAAACTCACAACACAGACATTGCAGTGACACACTCTGCATACCCACAAATGATCTGGACAAGATGTAGGTGTACCCTGGGACTGCGAGGTCACAATGACACACTGCACATTGCTCCGGCAACAATGTCAACATGTGCTCAAAACCTCCAGCAGGTATCTGATCATGGAAACACACATGCACTCATCTACTGGATCATACATATGTGAAAGGGTAATGCTGAAGAACACATACACAGTAATACTTCAGCCAAATGACAGGACAATCACGCTGTATCATAATTCAAGTGTGCACATGTACATTAACCCATGTGAGTATGAAGCAATACCTACCAAGATGACAACACACCTACCCTGGCATGTACACATCAAGATAGAAACCACATATATGATGTACACTGTCCACCCTTCAAGTCATCCTGCATATCTAAATAGCTGCTCTGGAGGGAGAGCATACACATATGACATGTGTGAAATAGTAGAGGCCATCATACACCATGAACAGGACAAGAGTAGACCATCACAGACAAGCATCATGGGCCCGTAAAGCCTCAGGGCCTAAAATGACATCAGTTGCGGTAAGCTCTGCGAACACCTGCAATAGCAAATGAAGTACATGCCAATGGGAATGTTGCATTCAGAGAATAGAACCGATTAACACATACATTGTACTGCATCATTAGCATGGCCAGCGACAAAGTACTGACCAGAAATACAGCTTCATTACATTTACTCAGTATCTGCCCCCAAAGTGCTAAAAATCAAGGGCAACGGCCTGTCCAAACTATAGTCCGCACAAGTATGCATGGAAAAATCACAATAAAATTTGCAACACAGTCCACTACTGTGGAAATCACCCCGGATAGGGCCATCAAATGGGCAGGTCAGGCACCACTCAGGGAGGAAAGGGGTGGGAAGGGGAAGTCTCCTCCAATTATTGGGGGGACTTGGAGGGGGATGACTGTGTGGGACAGTCGGGGGACTGGACCTGGGAGGGGGAGGACTTGTTGAGGTAGAGGGATCCCAGGATGTGTGAGCCTCACGGCAGACTGGACCTGGTGGAGTCGTCGCACAGGTAGGTGGTGAAATGCAGTGAGGAGGCTTAGTGGCTGATGTTGCATGTTGAGAGCTGGGCCAAGGGTGAAGTGAGGTGGATAATACAGCCTCCTTGTTTCCAGAAAGTGGAGCCGGTGGACATGGATCCTTCCAGGTACATGTATCAGATCTGGTGGTACGCTTGGGGGGAGTACCATTTTACTCTGCTTCCCCTGTTTTGGAGGTACCACTACCTAACTTGTTCCCTGTCTATGCTTGCTCGAGGTGGGGGGCGTTGTAGTGGATGCCTCGGGCACAACAGCCCTCTGAAGTGGTGGTGGGCAGTTGTGGCAGGCACCAAATCCACGGCAGCCAGGGCTATTTCTTGTGCATATTTGCGATCAGGTGTGGGGATGGGCGGGCTCTTGGAGGGTGATGAATGGGAGGTATGCAATGTGGATGCATGTTCATTTGATTTCTGCTTCTCAGTGTCCTGTGATGGGCTTGTTGTAGTGCTCAATATACAAACCTATATAAGGACAGATCCCTAGTTAGGTAAAGGGGCAGAGAGGAACTCGATGAGGGAGTACACCCTCCCGTGTTAACACTGTATCACTATAGGTACTCCCAAGGTGGACCAGTGGGCAAAAGAAAAACTATTTTGCTATCAATACAAATGTTGGTATGCCCTATTTGAAGAAAATAACACCACCTAGGCGTGGGGAAGGAAGCAAGTCCTTTTGTTATTATTTTCCCTCACACACCCTAGTGGTGTCATGCTTCATCATTGGGACACCCCGACGTCTAACGGTCAGGGTGGGCTCGACCAATATTTCAGGGGGCACTTGATGAGATGTTTTTTGGCCAGGGGGTATAAAGATTAAAAATCTGCGCCAAACCCCAGTGTCCCTTTATTCTTGGGTTTGGCACTGATGTTAAAATATAATAAAAATAAGGGTTTTCTAGGGTTATTATGGTCCTAGGACCCTATTGCCAACATGTTTCTGTCCTTGATGCACCGTAAAGGGTGCACGGACATTCATCAGGGCTTGTGCCCCCTGTGAAATTAGGGAAAAAAGAAGGAATTCCCTACACTGTTGTATGTTAAGGGCAGATAGCTGCTCCTTATTATAATGTCATTCCGCAATTGAAATCACCCCTTCTGTGAGAAACAGAAAAATTACAAACAACATATAAAATGCGTCAATTCTTTTCGGTAAGGAGACATACCACCATTTGCAATGTGTACGTCTTTGCCTTTTCCACATCATCATACGTGAAACAAAATAGAATGTGCGTGTGATTTGAGGCATAACTATACATTAATGTGACACACAACAATTTGGCGTGTATCTAGTTTGTGTAGCAGAATTTTCCGCATTCTATAGGCACTCATAATTATGGTGTCTGATTATCAAAGTGGCGGAAAAACTACCGCATCCAAATCTCACACATCCATTAGCGTGTGTTTATAAGACCAAAGTCTCAACAATCGAACTTCCGGTGTACAGACATGAAATTAAAACACACAACTCCCTCCTTGTACATATGTCACGAATACACTCTCACTGTTATCTTATGGTTTATGCTTACCCTAATTTAGGAGAGGGTAAACATCATGTGGGACCGCTACACTCAGGGTAGCCCTGTAGTCACACACTGTGTATTCATGCCCAACAAATACATTCAACCGTTAGGTTCCCGGTTAGATGACCCAGGTGTCGGAAAATAGCGGATCATAATCCAATCCAGTAATCGAGGCCGAGATATGTGAAGAGAAGTAAAGGGAAAGGAAACGATAGTAAGGTAGGAATTCAGTGTGAGGAAAACTTCCTACAGCATAAGCATGCGATATGTTAACTTGTGTCCTCCTGTCATCAGAGGCTCCGGGTGTCACAGATAAATACAGACAAGTTCACGTCGTACCCGCCTCCACTCCTGCGAAGCTTGTGCAGCGGACGTGATTGGTGTAGAGGTCTGCTATCTGCCAATCTCAGAGGGTAGTTTTTTTATCCACAGACCGACAAGGTGATCAGTCTGAAAACTGAAGAGATCTCAAGCTCCTGGTCCCAGGTTTTACTTCTTGAGCCTACTTTGGGAACAACTGCAAATGTGTCCCTTTTATGAAGTCTGGCTTATAAAAAGAAACTATACTATATATGAAGCCATGTGGCATCCTTGCCATCTTCAAGCACTATGTAGCGTTTTCACTTTCACTATAAGTGTGATGTGGTCTCTGTGATGGCTTGCATCCTATGGGACACGTTCATACACCATGCAGCGTTTGCACTTTGACTATAAGTGTTAGGTGGTCTCTGTGATGGCTTGCATCCTATGGGACACGTTCAAACACCATGCAGCATTTGCACTTTCGCTATAAGTGTGAGGTGGTCTCTGTGATGGCTTGCATCCTATGGGACACGTTCAAACACCATGCAGCGTTTGCACTTTCAGTATAAGTGTGAGGTGGTCTCTGTGATGGCTTGCATCCTATGGGACACGTTCAAACACCATGCAGCGTTTGCACTTTGACTATAAGTGTGAGGTGGTCTCAGTGATGGCTTGCATCCTATGGGACACATTCAAACACCATGCAGCATTTGCACTTTGACTATAAGTGTGAGGTGGTCTCTGTGATGGCTTGCATCCTAGGGGATACGTTCAAACACCATGCAGCGTTTGCACTTTGACTATAAGTGTGAGGTGGTCTCTGTGATGGCTTGCATCCTAATGGACACGTTCAAACACCCTGCAGCGTTTGCACTTTGACTATAAGTGTGAGGTGGTCTCTGTGATGGCTTGCATCCTATGGTACACGTTAAAACACCATGCAGGATTTGCATTTTGACTATAAGTGTGAGGTGGTCTCTGTGGTGGCTTGCATCCTATGGGACACGTTCAAACACAATGCAGCGTTTGCACTTTCACTATAAGTGTGAGGTGGTCTCTGTGATGGCTTGCATCCTATGGACATGTTCAAACACCATGCAGCGTTTGCAGTTTGACTATAAGTATGAGATGGTGTCTGTGATGGCTTGCATCCTATGGGACACGTTCAAACACCATGTAGCGTTTCCACTTTGACTATAAGTGTGAGGTGGTCTCTGTGATGGCTTGCCTCCTATGGGACACGTTCAAACACCATGCAGCGTTTGCACTTTGACTATAAGTGTGAGTTGGTCTCTGTGATGGCTTAGATCCTATGGGACACGTTCAAACACCATGCAGCGTTTGCACTTTGACTATAAGTGTGAGGTGGTCTCTGTGATGGCTTGCATCCTATGGGACACGTTCAAACACCATTCAGCATTTGCAATTTGACTATAAGTGTGAGGTGGTCTCTGTGATGGCTTGCCTCCTATGGGACACGTTCAAACACCATGTAGCGTTTGCACTTTGACTATAAGTGTGAGGTGGTCTCTGTGATGGCTTGCATCCTATGGGACACGTTCAAACACCATGCAGCGTTTGCACTTTCACTATAAGTGTGAGGTGGTCTCTGTGATGGCCTGCATCCTATGGGACACGTTCAAACACCAAGCAGCGTTTGCACTTTTACTATAAGTGAGAGGTGGTCTCTGTGATGGCTTGCAGGCTATGGGACACATTCAAACACCATGTAGCGTTTTCACTTTCACTACATGTGTGAGGTGGTCTCTGTGATGGCTTGCATCCTATGGGACACGTTCAAACACCATGCAGCGTTTGCACTTTGACTATAAGTGTGAGGTGGTCTCTGTGATGGCTTGCATCCTATGGGACACGTTCAAACACCAAGCAGCGTTTGCACTTTGACTATAAGTGTGAGGTGGTCTCCGTGATGGCTTGCATCCTATGGGACACGTTCAAACACCATGCAGCGTTAGCACTTTCACTATAAGTGTGAGGTGGTCTCTGTGATGCCTTGCATCCTATGGGACACGTTCAAACACCATGCAGCGTTTGCACTTTGACTATAGGTGTGAGGTGGTCTCTGTGATGGCTTGCATCCTATGGGACACGTTCAAACACCATGCAGCATTTGCACTTTGACTATAAGTGTGAGGTGGTCTTTGTGATGGCTTGCCTCCTATGGGACACGTTCAAACACCATGTAGCGTTTGCACTTTGACTATAAGTGTGAGGTGGTCTCTGTGATGGCTTGCCTCCTATGGGACATGTTCAAACACCATGCAGCATTTGCTCTTTCACTATAAGTGAGAGGTGGTCTCTGTGATAGCTTGCATGCTATGGGACACGTTAAAACACCATGCAGGATTTGCACTTTGACTATAAGTGTGAGGTGGTCTCTGTGATGGCTTGCATCCTATGGGACACGTTCAAACACCATGCAGCATTTGCACTTTGACTATAAGTGTGAGGTGGTCTCTGTGATGGCTTGCCTCCTATGGGACACGTTCAAACACCATGCAGCATTTGCACTTTCACTATAAGTGAGAGGTGGTCTCTGTGATGGCTTGCAGGCCATGGGACACGTTCAAACACCATGTAGCGTTTTCACTTTCACTACATGTGTGAGGTGGTCTCTGTGATGGCTTGCATCCTATGGGACACGTTCAAACACCATGCAGCGTTTGCACTTTGACTATAAGTGTGAGGTGGTCTCTGTGATGGCTTGCATCCTATGGGACACGTTCAAACACCAAGCAGCGTTTGCACTTTGACTATAAGTGTGAGGTGGTCTCTGTGATGGCTTGCATCCTATGGGACACGTTCAAACACCATGCAGCATTTGCACTTTCACTATAAGTGTGAGGTGGTCTCCGTGATGGCTTGCATCCTATGGGACATGTTCAAACACCATGCAGCGTTAGCACTTTCACTATAAGTGTGAGGTGGTCTCTGTGATGGCTTGGCTCCTATGGGACACGTTCAAACACCATGCAGCGTTTGCACTTTGACTATAAGTGTGAGGTGGTCTCTGTGATGGCTTGCATCCTATGGGACACGTTCAAACACCATGCAGCGTTTGCACTTTGACTATAAGTGTGAGGTGGTCTCTGTGATGGCTTGCATCCTATGGGACACGTTCAAACACCATGCAGCATTTGCACTTTGACTATAAGTGTGAGGTGGTCTTTGTGATAGCTTGCCTCCTATGGGACACGTTCAAACACAATGTAGCGTTTGCACTTTGACTATAAGTGTGAGGTGGTCTTTGTGATGGCTTGCCTCCTATGGGACACGTTCAAACACCATGCAGCATTTGCTCTTTCACTATAAGTGAGAGGTGGTCTCTGTGATAGCTTGCATGCTATGGGACACGTTAAAACACCATGCAGGATTTGCACTTTGACTATAAGTGTGAGGTGGTCTCTGTGATGGCTTGCATCCTATGGGACACGTTCAAACACCATGCAGCATTTGCACTTTGACTATAAGTGTGAGGTGGTCTTTGTGATGGCTTGCCTCCTATGGGACACGTTCAAACACCATGTAGCGTTTGCACTTTGACTATAAGTGTGAGGTGGTCTCTGTGATGGCTTGCCTCCTATGGGACACGTTCAAACACCATGCAGCATTTGCTCTTTCACTATAAGTGAGAGGTGGTCTCTGTGATAGCTTGCATGCTATGGGACACGTTCAAACACCATGTAGCATTTTCACTTTCACTACATGTGTGAGGTGGTCTCTGTGATGGCTTGCATCCTATGGGACACGTTCAAACACCATGCAGCATTTGCACTTTGACTATAAGTGTGAGGTGGTCTCTGTGATGGCTTGCATCCTATGTGACACGTTCAAACACCAAGCAGCGTTTGCACTTTTACTATAAGTGTGAGGTGGTCTCTGTGATGGCTTGCATCCTATGGGACATGTTCAAACACCATGCAGCATTTGCACTTTCACTATAAGTGTGAGGTGGTCTCCGTGATGGCTTGCATCCTATGGGACACGTTCAAACACCATGCAGCGTTTGCAATTTCACTATAAGTGTGAGGTGGTCTCTGTGATGGCTTGCATCCTATGGGACACGTGCAGTCCTTCCTCGCAGGGAAGGGTTGGGCTTATGAAAGGGAACTCTGAACAATGGGTTGTTCTGGATGCTTAAGTGGCTGACAAAGACAACTGAGATGTAGTGTGACCGCCTTGACAGTTGTCGAAGTGAAGGTAAGCCTTAGTCTTCTTGTGGTACAGAGAGGCCACAGTTATCACCAACACATTGATGGAGATGCAGGGAGCCCGCTCTCTAAAGTGCAGAATGCTGATTCAGCAGATCAGGGGCTGCACCCATCCCAAACAAAGGCTTGTATCTCTTGTCCTGATGCTTGCTTGTGTAACGCTTGTGCTGCCCTCAGCCATTTTAAGAGAGAGGGAATGAAAGGACATGTGAGAACCATGCAAAAAAAGAGAGGGACAAGGGGACATGAATGGCTCAAGAAAGATCGAAGATCGAAAGAGGAAACGCAAACCCCCTTGCTAAGATCCCATCACATCGCTACTTTCTCAAAGTCCCTCTTTCTCCCGGTTCCTGGAGATGTATTAGATGTTCTCAGTGGTGCATCTTTTCAAGGTTTGAGACCCAGAATGGCATTGGTTTAGCTTCTGTGATGATCTTTGGCTGGGATAGTTGGACGCTCCGAAGCAAAAGAGGGGGCGTTCTTTTTTTGAGGGACATGGAACAGAAAATAACCTAGCAAGGTCCAAGATATGTCCAGTATCCCTGTAAATGCTTCGTTTTTCTGACACTTGCTTCCTGCTGGCCCTTTTGTGACTGCTGGGGCTGCCCCGAACTCCCTGCCAAGATCCAAGGTACTGTGCACCCCGTCCCGCTATCCGTACGGACCGTACGACCCTGTACAGAGCGCACCGACGAAGGTACGGCCCGTACGGCTTTAAATAACTATATGCGGCTCACGTGGGAAGCGTGAGGAGTGGCAAGAGGCGTACCGGACTCGTACGACTCGTACCTACGAGGGTACGGCCCGTATGGCTTGTGTCCCGGTATGCGTGCTCACACGGGAAGCATGAGAAACAGCACGAGGTGTTCCAACGCCAGTACGACACGTACAGAGGGCCCTACGAAGCGCACAGACCCCCAGAGAGTGCAGATTGCACCAAAATCGACCATTTAAAGAACTGTGGCATCATGAACATTAATCACAAGTAACTGGAACCCTGTTTACAAGTAAAAGACTGTATTTTAAAGCCTGCTTAAAGAACCTCTATATAAAGTGCTTTATTTTCATAAATAGAGTCTGGTGTCTCTGTGTGGTGGGTTAGTGGTTATTGTGGGACGCCTTAAATGCTTAACCTAATGCCCTCTCGAATCTAGCCTGGCTACTCGCGCCAAGTTACCTAGAGGGTGAGCAGGGGTTATTTTTCAAGAGTAATTCTTTGCCCTGACTTAGAGTAAAGGGTCCCTGCCTGTCGCAAGTGCATGCCTGCGCCAACCAGAGACCCCGGATTCTAACATTGGTGGCAGCGGTGAGGAACTACGGATTTTCATTTGTGGTGTCTGCGCAGTAATTACTAGCCATTGCACAGTGAGGACAGTCCAGTAGCTTGAGCCACAGACCTTTGATTTCATTTTTGCTTGCCAAGAAAAGAAGATCCCTTGTGTTTGGAGTCATGCCGGGCCCAAACAGCATAGTGAGAACAACCTCTGAAGCATCTGAGGCTGGAGAGGTTGAATGGAATGAGTCAAAACTGAACAGCTACAAGAAGATCGAGCTCAAGTGCTTCTGCAGGAAGTTCAAGGTTCCACATGTAGGATGCAAGGTCAAACCAGATCTCTACAAGGCGCTGAAAGCCTGGATTGATTCAAGGAATGCACCTGAGGAGATTGTACCAGTGGAACCAGCGGAGAGCGTTCATAGTTTTGGCAGAAGCCTGTCGCCAGAGGAGTTGGCTGACAGACAGGCCACCAGGGATCATGAAATTAAGTTGGCAGAGCTGAAATTAAATGGCCAATTGGAGCTAGAAAGCAAGAAGCTGGCTCTGGAAGAAAAGAAAATGCAAATGGAGCATGACTTGATCATGAGGAAGCTTAACTTAGAGATCGAGATGCTTGAGGCCATGAGTGTCTCAGCCCAGCAACAAGAAATGTGTGTAGCTCAGAGATTGAGACTTGCTGAGTGGGAGGAGGAATCCAGCTTAGATGGTGGCAGCAATATTGAATTTTCTAGTGCTGAGAAAGTAGTACACACACCCAGAGATGTGGCGCCTGGTTCTATGACATAATTTCGACAGACACATAATTGACCTACAAATATATCGCAACAAAAATATCGATATCAAGAATATCGACATCCTATCTACAACATGGTAAGTACAAAAATATCGAAAATTAAATATCGATGACAAAAATATCGTGATTAAAAATATCGTTTTTCTTTTACTTTAAAAATATATGTAAAATAAACCAAATTATACTTAAAAATTAAATAAACATAATTAAATATATTGTATAATATTTAAAATGTATAATTAATATATATAATTTAATTAAATTTTAATTAAACATATACATAAAGGTGCCGATCACGATCCGGTAAAAACCGGGTACGAACCGTCGGACGGAGCCAATTCTCCGTCCGACGCGTACCCGGTCGTCAAAATTTACAAACAGGGAATTACGAATCGCACGGAACACCATTTCCGTACGATTCGTAAGAAAGCCCGACCGAACAAAAAAAACCTACCAATGCGATCCGGGAAAGGGCTGACCTGACGTCGGGACGCTCGCAGCCTGCCATTCACGAACCAGGAATCACGATTCGCACCGACGTCATCCCGCACGGACAATATTTTCCGGCTGCCAAAAACTGCCGGGAAATCAGGACGACGCGAACAAGGAGGACCTGGACGCGACGGACAGACAGGACGACGTGACCAAGGAGTACCAGTACGCGACGGACACACAGGACGACGCGAACAAGGAGTACCAGTACGCGACGGACAGACAGCACGACGCGAACCTACGTGTCATCCCGGCCCTCATAGCAGTCCACCTCCTCTACAGGTACCGACGCAGACGCCGCAGAAGGTTAGAACAACACCCAGGGGCAAAGGGGGGGGCAGGGGCAGGACACATAACCCCCACCCATGTCACACAGCACACATGCCCAGGACATACCTGACACCCATGCCCTGGACACTACGAGGGGGTGGGGGCGTGTCCAGCCAAGCCAGCGACCGCCACAACGGAAGTCCTACACCACGCGAACCTGCAACACAACCAGACCGGTACGTCCCGTACCCACGCCTCAAGAGCGTGGGTACGAGACGTACCACGCCCACACCCACGTCACCCCAACAATGGCGGGACGGATCATACCCACGTGGCAAAGGCCTGGGGACGGCCCGCACAAGCATCACATAGCGTGTGGACGGATATGTACGGACCCTACCCCCACCCGCGGATGTATGGAGCGTACCCCCACCCCAACAGTGTAAGTACGACTCGAACCCCCACCCGCGGATGTATGGAGCGTACCCCCACCCCAACAGTGTAAGTATGACTCGAACCCCCACCCGCGGATGTATGGAGCGTACCCCCACCCCAACAGTGTATGTACGGACCCTACCCCCACCCGCGGATGTATGGAGCGTACCCCCACCCCAACAGTGTAAGTACGACTCGAACCCCCACCCGCGGATGTATGGAGCGTACCCCCACCCCAACAGTGTAAGTACGACTCGAACCCCCACCCGGGTACGTATGGAGCGTACCCCCACCCCAACAGTGTAAGTATGACTCGAACCCCCACCCGCGTACGTATGGAGCGTACCCCCACCCCAACAGTGTATGAACGGACCCTACCCCCACCCGCGGATGTATGGAGCGTACCCCCACCCCAACAGTGTAAGTACGACTCGAACCCCCACCCGCGGATGTATGGAGCGTACCCCCACCCCAACAGTGTAAGTACGACTCGAACCCCCACCCGCGTACGTATGGAGCGTACCCCCACCCCAACAGTGTAAGTACGACTCGAACCCCCACCCGCGTACGTATGGAGCGTACCCCCACCCCAACAGTGTAAGTACGGACCCTACCCCCACCCGCGGATGTATGGAGCGTACCCCCACCCCAACAGTGTAAGTACGACTCGAACCCCCACCCGCGGATGTATGGAGCGTACCCCCACCCCAACAGTGTATGTACGGACCCTACCCCCACCCGCGGATGTATGGAGCGTACCCCCACCCCAACAGTGTAAGTACGACTCGAACCCCCACCCGCGGATGTATGGAGCGTACCCCCACCCCAACAGTGTAAGTACGACTCGAACCCCCACCCGCGTACGTATGGAGCGTACCCCCACCCCAACAGTGTATGTACGGACCCTACCCCCACCCGCGTATGCATGGAGCGTACCCCCACCGTGTATGTTCCAAGCGTACATATCCAGATATAGGAGGTGTGTGTGCAGAGTCCTCCCAGCAGTGCCCTGAGACAGGAGGGGTGTGTGCCTATCACTCCCAGCAGTGCCCAGAGACAGGAGGGGTGGGTGTGGAGTCCTCACAGCAGTGCCCAGAGACAGGAGGGGTGGGTGCCTATCACTCCCAGCAGTGCCCTGAGAGGTGGGTGCAGAGTCCCCCAGCAGTGCCCAGAGACAGGAGGGGTGGGTGCCTATCACTCCCAGCAGTGCCCTGAGACAGGAGGGGTGGGTGCAGAGTCCTCCCAGCAGTGCCCAGAGACAGGAGGGGTGGGTGTGGAGTCCTACCAGCAGTGCCCAGAGACAGGAGGGGTGGGTGCAGAGTCCTCCCAGCAGTGCCCAGAGACAGGAGGGGTGTGTGCCTATCACTCCCAGCAGTGCCCAGAGACAGGAGGGGTGTGTGCCTATCACTCCCAGCAGTGCCCTGAGACAGGAGGGGTGTGTGCCTATCACTCCCAGCAGTGCCCAGAGACAGGAGGGGTGGGTGCAGAGTCCTCCCAGCAGTGCCCAGAGACAGGAGGGGTGTGTGCCTATCACTCCCAGCAGTGCCCAGAGACAGGGGGGGTGGGTGCCTATCACTCCCAGCAGTGCCCTGAGACAGGAGGGGTGGGTGCAGAGTCCCCCAGCAGTGCCCAGAGACAGGAGGGGTGGGTGCCTATCACTCCCAGCAGTGCCCTGAGACAGGAGGGGTGGGTGCAGAGTCCTCCCAGCAGTGCCCAGAGACAGGAGGGGTGGGTGCAGAGTCCTCCCAGCAGTGCCCAGAGACAGGAGGGGTGGGTGCAGAGTCCTCCCAGCAGTGCCCAGAGACAGGAGGGGTGGGTGTGGAGTCCTACCAGCAGTGCCCTGAGACAGGAGGGGTGCAACACATGTGTGTGAGGCTGGAAGTACCCACATGCATACTGCCTACAAGGGAACATGTCCCCATGAACTCATGTCAACAGACTCCACACACAAGTACAGTGATCACCAAGGATGCCACGAATGTTGCAGGTGGAGACATGGCCCTGCATGCATGGCCAAAGTAGAAGGGCTCCGTCACACACACAGCTTATGTAGACACAGCCCTGCGCAAAACATTGGGAACACCCTGCAGGGAAGATATCAGGGTACACAGAGGCAGGAATACACCCTGGGACAATTGCACCATGCAGTAACTGCTTACATGAACAAAGAAACGTAGCTAACACCTTGTGATGGCACACAGATCCCAGGGTCCCCCCAATGAGCAGCACACTACTACATATCCCACACACCCAACACATAACCACCACCCAAAACCATGTAGCTGCCCCACCAACACCAATACCAGCATAGCAGTAGTGTAATAATGAAAAGAAAATCAAGCTTTATTCAGCATGAGCACAATGTCCGTGGATCGCAGGCAGTTCAATTTTCACAAAGCCCATAGGGCAGTCAATGAGTCTCAGCTGGATGGGGGACACAGTGGGATGCGTGTCCCCTACCTTGCCTGCACATTTACATGCCATCGTCTTCCACAGGGGTGAGGGCATCATGGGGGGGGGAAGCAACAGGCACCGCAGGGACATCAGGGCAAAGGGGAGGCGTTGTGGGTGCAGGGATGGAGGACTCCACCACAGGGGGTGGGGCAGGGCCAAAGGCGGAGGCCAGGATGGCACTACACACCTTTGCAAGGTCCTCCAGGGATTCCCCTGCACCCGAAGGATCCACAGGCCCCAAGGAGGGGGGGGGGTCAGAGGGATGGGTCGCAGCGCCACCGGGGGAGGGTGTAGACAGGGGGGGAGAATCAACCACCCTGACCGAGGACTTCCTTGACCGCTTGCGTGGTGGTGTCACTGTGGGGCTCAGGGACAGAGCGGCCATGAAGGAGTCCTTGGGGGAGATGTGGCCAGGAGAGCTGAGGGGAGGGGATTTGGAGGGAGTGGACTGGGTGGAATGCGGACTCCCTGTATGGCTGCGTGTCAAACGTTTGCCCCCCGACCCAGTGGGTGTGCCTACCTCACCCTGTGTGTGCGTGTCAGGAGGAGTGCGGTGGACCTTCCCTGCTGGTGTGGTGCCTGTGTCTGGTGATGTGGGTGCATGCCGACGTCTGGGTGTACGTGGGACAGGCATGGGAGTGGGAAGTGTGGATGGGGCAGGGGTAGGTGGGGGGAAGTCGCGCTGCAGGAGACCCACTGCTGCAGTCAGTGTGGAGTCTATGGACCTCAGCAAGTTGCGTTGGTCAGCCTGCGATGAATGAATGCCCTCCAAGTATGCCTCGATGTTGGTGAGGGTTTGGCCGTGGGCATGGAGGACATTTAGGATCGCAGCCTGACCAACCTGCAGCTGCCGCTGGATGTCCACAGACTCAGCATTGGCGGCAGCAGTGGAGACAGGGGCAGGGGGTGCGGTGCCTGGCAGGAAGGAGACATGTGGGGACCGGGCACGCTTGGAAGGGACACGAGCACGTGGGAGGCGGCTGATGCCAATGGAGGGGGCGGTGCCAGATGTAGGGCTGCTGTCAGATGGTGGTGCAGCCTCCGCCCACTCGGAGTGATCACCCTCGGACCCGTCAGCTTCATAGTCTGTTGTGCCAGTCGACATGCCAGCACTGATGTCACCGCTGGCACTGGTGCCCGGTCCCTCCGCGCTGTCTGTGTCCATGTCTCCCTCCGTGTCCCCCGACGATGCTGTGGGCAGGGTGAAGAGACAGAAATTAATCATACACCTCTATACATATGTCACATGAGTCAAATCTAAGTAGGTAACAGTGCATAGCCTGAAACAAAGGAAGAGTTAGATCTACATCACAAGGTACATATGTAGGGCATGCAAGACACAGTTTTTTGACCCACCATGCCATAGAAAATCCATGGAGAGCATCACACAATAGCAAATGAGATGACATGGAACTTTTGACTGAGGAGCATGGCCCTGGGGACAATCCAGCACTGCATCTGCACCACACAGCGTGGCAGGAAATTGGGATGAGCAAGGACAAAATCCAGGAACTAGAGGCACATGCAGCATAGGTAATACTGAGAACATGGCCACCCTGACTGGCAAACTGCACCTTGAGTGTATGTCCGGGAAAACAGCACACACTGGGCAGTCCTAGCAAGGAGTTATCAGGTCTTGACATGTCGGACATGCCCGCACCACCCACCACCTACATGAGACAAATCCATGTAGACACAGGAAGCACGTACATCTCTTAGTCTGGGTGAAATACACATGGGATGCTAAACTTCTATATTGCACACAAACTACCCAAGGTGCGGCAGTGCAAAATATCATGTACAAATGGGCAGCATCAGATGATTGCAACAAGACACAAAGGCAATGGCCACCGTGAGTATCTAATTGGAAAATCAGGTCAGGCTGGACAGTGGACACTTGTAATACATCTCACGTCAATAAACATGGTGCCAGGGGACAATGGCACAGAGCACAACCTATGCTGTAGACACAGAGATTGTCGACATATTCGGATTACACACATGATACCTAGGAAAAGATGCCCCTGGGGACAGTAGTGGGCACACAACTCCATGCTCCCGAATGGGAATGACAGCGACACACGCTAACATCCCTGCACTAGGCCCAACGCACAATCATGCACATCATGCCACAGGCCACCACATGGGACATGCCTGCTGGAAGGCATGCCACTCGAGAGATTAACTCCCATGTCTGGACACAGCATTAGTGCCAACTGACATGGGACCAACAGGACCAGAACTGGACAGGGCACAGGCAAGGTCACACAACCAGTTACACACCACCCTCACACATGATGCTGCAGGCATTGTACACTAGGAGAAGGTGCCAGGCAACATAACCTTGTGATGGAGTGACTACACACAGACCAGGGAACACATTGCAAGGAGGGGAAGGGAGGCAGGAGAACCCTGCAATACTGAGGGGAACATGATCTGCACAGCACCATAAACCCTGGAAGTGTATCCATGGAACAGTGCACATACAAATGCTGGTGAAACACAACAAACACACACATGTACCTACCCCTTTCCGGCTGCTGCATCTCCTGTAGACGCCTGTCCAAGTCAGGAAAGACCACCGCCAGCACACGTTTCTGGATGTGGGAGAGGCGGCGGCGCCCGCGGTTCTTGTGGCTCTCAGGTGAGTCCCCCAGCAGGAGCCGTGCGATCCTCTGCGTCCAGCACCGAATATCCTGACAGCGTTTCCTCACCTGGGGTAGGCGCTGCTTCCGGCCATCCGCACTCCTCACGGCGCTGACGGCATCCAGCCATATCTTCTCCTTGGCAGAGGCGTCTACCTGTGAGGATGGTCAAGTGACACTACATCACTACACCTGGCACATGTCACAGGGACACAGATCAGAACACATTCACTGTTTACAACAAGGCCTAGTATGCATCCAACGCATTGCACCTCTGTCATAGGGACATGATCCTGTCGGGGAAGGCCAAACGCAGTACGTGCCATTGAAAGGACACAGGTGGAATGAGGGCAACTACACAATCAATGATCCAGGCTCACACTGTGCATCACACCCACCCCTCCTGTCTCAGGGCACTGCTGGGAGGAATCTGCACCCACCCCTCCTGTCTCAGGGCACTGCTGGGAGTGATAGGCCCCCACCCCTCCTGTCTCAGGGCACTGCTGGGAGGAATCTGCACCCACCCCTCCTGTCTCAGGGCACTGCTGGGAGGAATCTGCACCCACCCCTCCTGTCTCAGGGCACTGCTGGGAGTGATAGGCCCCCACCCCTCCTGTCTCAGGGCACTGCTGGGAGGAATCTGCACCCACCCCTCCTGTCTCAGGGCACTGCTGGGAGTGATAGGCCCCCACCCCTCCTGTCTCAGGGCACTGCTGGGAGGAATCTGCACCCACCCCTCCTGTCTCAGGGCACTGCTGGGAGGAATCTGCACCCACCCCTCCTGTCTCAGGGCACTGCTGGGAGGAATCTGAATCTGCACCCACCCCTCCTGTCTCAGGGCACTGCTGGGAGGAATCTGCACCCACCCCTCCTGTCTCAGGGCACTGCTGGGATTGATAGGCCCCCACCCCTCCTGTCTCAGGGCACTGCTGGGAGGAATCTGCACCCACCCCTCCTGTCTCAGGGCACTGCTGGGAGGAATCTGCACCCACCCCTCCTGTCTCAGGGCACTGCTGGGAGGAATCTGCACCCACCCCTCCTGTCTCAGGGCACTGCTGGGAGGAATCTGCACCCACCCCTCCTGTCTCAGGGCACTGCTGGGAGGAATCTGCACCCACCCCTCCTGTCTCAGGGCACTGCTGGGAGACATCAGGCATTCCCACCCCTGGGACCCCCCTACAGTACATAGCATGTGGGTCACACCTGGACACAATGGCTGAAGTCACAGTCACGAACAAGGGGCACAGTCTGTGCCAGTGGACACTGCACTCACCTGATAACCTGGTCGCCCATACAGCATGGGGTACTGTGGGAGGATCACATCCACCAAAGCCATGTTCTCCTCCAGGGTGAATGGCTGTGACCTCTCCACAGCCCTTGACATGGTTCCAGGGAATCAGTAGCAGCAGCTGGGTCGTGGAAGACAGAGATGAGCAGGCAAGTGCTCCCTCATGGGACCTGGCTGCCTTATATCTGCCTTGCTGGCCCATCTCATGCACAGGGGTACAGAGTGATTGGTCACTCACATTTGCATCCTATGGTTCCTCCAATCCCTTCAAACCTAGCAGTCTGTGGGTTCTCTATCGGTTTCATTCTCCTGCATGATGTCAGCCCCACAAACACATTGCAACAAAGTAGAAGAATTCCAACTGACTACTGCTGTGCACCTTCCAGAACAATTTCGAATTTTGAACTTGGTCTCCATGACAACCAGCATGCATGTAGGCCTTAATACTTGTCCCCTATGTAATTTTCAGCGTCACACACAGGTACGGTGCGTTTCGGGGCCCAGGGGCACCCCAAATGCATTGCAACGCCCCCTACACGCGTGCCTACGTTCACTATCACTATGGATCACCTCGCGTATGCGTACTCGTAGTGGTACGGGCCGTACACACCCCTGTACGCTCACTATCACTATGGATCACCTCGCGTATGCGTACTCGTAGTGGTACGGGCCGTACACACCCCTGTACACTCACTATCACTATGGATCACCTCGCGTATGCGTACTCGTAGTGGTACGGGCCGTACACACCCCTGTACGCTCACTATCACTATGGATCACCTCGCGTATGCGTACTCGTAGTGGTACGGGCCGTACACACCCCTGTACGCTCACTATCACTATGGATCACCTCGCGTATGCGTACTCGTAGTGGTACGGGCCGTACACACCCCTGTACGCTCACTATCACTATGGATCACCTCGCGTATGCGTACTCGTAGTGGTACGGGCCGTACACACCCCTGTACGCTCACTATCACTATGGATCAACTCGCGTATGCGTACTCCTAGTGGTACGGGCCGTACACACCCCTGTACGCTCACTATCACTATGGATCACCTCGCGTATGCGTACTCCTAGTGGTACGGGCCGTACACACCCCTGTACGCTCACTATCACTATGGATCACCTCGCGTATGCGTACTCGTAGTGGTACGGGCCGTACACACCCCTGTACGCTCACTATCACTATGGATCACCTCGCGTATGCGTACTCGTAGTGGTACGGGCCGTACACACCCCTGTACGCTCACTATCACTATGGATCACCTCGCGTATGCGTACTCGTAGTGGTACGGGCCGTACACACCCCTGTACGCTCACTATCACTATGGATCACCTCGTGTATGCGTACTCGTAGTGGTACGGGCCGTACACACCCCTGTACGCTCGCCATCACGATGGGTACACATACGGCAGCACTCCCATAGTGATATGGGAACGTACACAGGCCCTCTTTGCAGCAGTACAGCGGTATTCACACATCACAGTGGTGACAGGCGGCACACAGGTAGGGATAGGGCGGACATACTTGTCCATGGATGGGCATACTTGTCCATTAATTGACATTGAGGCATCGTCTGTGCATCACTACATGTGTGGGGCACAGGTGTGAAAGGCCTGTGATGTGGAACATTACTCCTGAGTCGAGAAGGCACCAGATGTATGATGAGATGTGTACAGATGTACTGTGTGATGGTGCGATGTGTGCCAGGCATGCCCTTGACTCCTTTGACATGTGTGCATGTCGTACTGCGCACTTGGGGTGTGCGTCACTGGCATGGCACGGACACCAACACACAGAAGTGTCCCCTGATGCCCGGTACAGGGGTTATGACACCTGACTTGTCACTACCCACGGTGCACAATGTGACTATGTCATGTATGTGTGGGGGCTTCACATCAGGTTGATGTTGGAGCACCCTCAAAAGCTGCAGCCGTTGCAGCAACCAACATGTGTCTGTGTGTAGATTGTCATTGCACACTGTTCCGCACACCATGCCACATGTGGTATCGGATGTGAGGTGCACATGTATGCATGGGACAGGGAGTAGCGTGACAAGGACATGTCAGCATCCTCACAAGGTATGCGTGGTGAGTCATGACATGTGCACCTTCATGGCAAGGTGTGTGGGCTGGCCTAGTGTAATGTCATGTGACCTGTGGCTCCAGTGTTCCGCTACCAATCTCTGCAATCGGCATCCTACTGCTGCTGATGTGTGGGCGTATGTCACTCCTGTGTTGCGTCTGGCTGTTCACTTGCACTGGGACACAGCTATTCCCATGGCGTGGCATGGGGAGGTTCTCAATCTCCGTGTGTAGCTGGGTCTTTGAAGGAGTGTCACCTTGCATCCATACGTGTCCTGGCCATGTAGCACATACCTGACTCCCTATGTAGCATGTGTGTATTGCCAGATTAACATGTGCTCAGTACACATGAGTTGTTGTCGTAGTGCACTCACTCTTCCTTGTCACTTCCAAATTACTGCAGAGCGCCGCCTCTTGCCCGAAGAATTCCAGACTTGGCTGCCATGCAGGATAATGACAGCATCCGGCTCTACCGCTTCCCCCAACGGTTGATTCTGGAGTTGACGGCGAGACAGGCACCACACCTGCAACCGCAGCACAGGTATCCCACGGCACTGACACCCCAGCTGAAGGTAATGGCTGCCCTACATTTTCTTGCCACGGGTACCTTTCAAAATACCATAGCTCATGTTGGTGGCATGTCCCAGAGCACGTTCAGTGGTGTGCTGCATGATTTCTTAGAGGCCATGTTGATTCACCTGGATGACTTCATCAAGTTCCCAACCCCTGAACAGATGACTGAGGTCAAGCGTGGATTCTATGCCCTGGGAGGGATGCCCCATGTCATTGGGTCCATAGATGGGACACATGTAGCTTTGGTACCACCACACGCACGGGAGGTGGCGTACCGCAATCGGAAGCACTACCACTCCATCAATGCCCTTGTGGTGTGTCTGTCCAACATGGTGATTTCACATGTCTGTGCTCGTTTTCCAGGATCAGCACACGATGCCTACATCATGAGGCGTAGCGGGATGCCTGATATGATGATGCAGCTGCGCAACGAACGGGCATGTGTAGTTGGTGGGTACAGTCTGTCTGTCCTGTATTCAGTATAGCCTACCAGCACGACCGCTTCACCACTTCTAACGATGACCATGTGCTTTTCATGTAGGGGACGCTGGCTATCCCAACATGCCTTGGCTGCTCACACCTCTCCGCAACCCCATCACGCCGGCCCAGCTCCGCTACAACACCGCCCATGGCCGGACAAGGCGAGTGATAGAGAGGACGTTTGGCATGCTGAAGAGCCGATTCAGGTGCCTCCACAAGACCGGCGGCGCACTCCCATATGCCCCGGCGAAGGTCTGCAAGATCTTCATGGTCTGCTGCATGCTGCACAACATGGCAGTTGAAAGAGCAGTGCCACTCATCCTGAATCAACATGACGAGGACCATCCACCCGTGGAGGACGAAGGGCTTGGCAATGGGGCTAGTGATGTGGAGGATGTGGAGCCACAAGAGGACATCCGGACTCGGCTCATACGCGACTTCTTTGCATAGTGGTGAGTACCAGTGTCTGAGTGTGCACGCATTGGTCCCTGTGTGGCATGCGTTGTGATGTGTGTCTCCACCTGCATGTATGGCACGTGAGTCAGAGGTGTGTGTGGGTGTGTCACTGGAGTGATGGTGCCAGTGATGGTTGTACTTCCGCAGTCATAATTGTGACCTAGCATGTTGTCATCCATACATGTGTCGAGTAAATGCACATGCAAGTGCCTGTGCTTTTTGTGGCTGACTTCTTGTGTGTTTCTCTTCCCCAGGTACCTGCGCATGCCGTCTGCTGGTTGCATTGTTGTGGCACTGCTATTCCTCATGGACATGACATCGTGGGCTGACTCAGCGTTACAGGCACGGACACGTTTGGAAGTCTCCATGGGGTAAGGGATGCATCTGGGGTGTATTGGGTGTGGCAGTTGTTCACGATGTGTGCACACTGCCCCTGTCGGTGTTTGGTTCCTCTGCAGCCATGTCGCATCCCCATGGGACACGACATGCAGCTGTGTACACCTGAATAGATGGTCTGCCTGGTTGACAGTCATCAGTGATGGGATAGGGGATTGTGATGATGGCATCAATGTGTGTGACACTGCCCTCGGACACATTCGGTTAGCATTGGCTTGACATGGTGTGGGACTTCGACATCCGTGGATCTATGGTGTATGGCTGTCTCTCCGTGAGCAGCTGTGGGTGTTTAGCTGTTGGCCGACGCTTGTGTGCCAGTTCCATGGCTATCACGCATTTGTGCTGCAGAAGGGGGGTGCCAGTGTTGGACCCACATGTTACTCCACATGACGTGTTCATGTGTACTTCGAGTTGCCTCTGCAATCCCGAATACATGACTAATAAAGGTGTCCCTATGCCTCCAAGGTGCCTCTTCTCAGTCAATGCTGGTGTGTTGCCATGGTGCATCCTGCTTGTCTGGCATGGTATTCCCTGATTGTGGCTATGTGTCAATGTGTCGAGTGGCAATATGCAAGCTGTGTGTGTGGGCTGAGACTGTGTATTGGGCATGATGTCCATGACTGTGTGGGTATTGTGACATGTGCCATCCCCATGCATCCAACGTTGGCCAGGCCCCCATTCTCTGCATCCACCGGACTCAAGCTTGCAGGACATGTTTCTGCCACCTGTCTACACATACCTGGGTGCCCCCCAGGACACTGGACTGGACCCCTGACCTCTGCGCATGACTGTTGCTGTACTCAATGTGTCTGTCAGCACGGTTGTTCGGTAACCCCCTATGCTGGTTGGGCCCATCACGGGTGTGTATGGTGCTCCATGTCTGTCTTGCCTACTACACTGTGACCCATGTGTCCTGTGCCAGACTCAGGCCCCAGGGTGTGGGTGGTTGAAGACAAAAGAGGACTCAGGCATGTTTTGACTTTACAAGACACATGTTAGGTAATAATGCTACCTGCAGGCATCTACTCTTCATAGTGTGATTTATTAGGGGGGGGGGAAACAAAGTGAGTGTCTTTCCGGGAAGTTTGAATCAAAAGTTCAGTAGGGGAGTTGGTGTCCTTGCCATTGGATGTCCTCAGAGTCCATGCCACAGTCTTTGTCAACATTGGTCAGCCAGTGACCAGCAGGGCCATGTGGCAGAGAATGTCTCTTGATGCTGTGATGCTGTTGCTCCAGTGGGCCAGGTGCCAGGCCAGGTGTCCTGGGAGATGGTGATGTAGCGCCGACCCTCACGGTCCTTTCCGTGGACGACCCGGCCTCCTGCGGGGAACCTCACCAGCAGGCCGTGACGACATCTGGGATGCTCCGTCGGATGTTTCCTCCTCCTCCTCCTGATCCCTCCCTGTGGGTGGTGATGTTCTCCGCCTTCTGGCACAGGGAGGGTCGGCCATGTTGTCGGCCATCCGACGGAGTGTAGCGTGAATCCCCTGGAATGCCGTCACTTGCTCAGCCTGTCTGTCCTCCATCCTCCGTTGGTGTACCAGTAGACAGGCATGTCGCTCCGCATGTTGCTGGGCCTGCTGGGTCTTTATCTCATCGAGGCTCCCCTTGATCTCATTGAGGGTGGACACAACCTGGGCCATGCCCGTGGTGTCCTGCCGGTATGAGTCCAGGATGTTACGGACATGGGAATATACCGGATCCCCAGGCAACTGGTCAGGCTCGTGCCTCCACCGTCCTCCACTCCCACCATCCCTGCCCACTTGCGCCTGGTCTGCCCTTGCGGGCACATCGGGACCCCGGGACCCCTGAGGGGTGGCATTGGCGTTGTCGCCTGCCTCCTCCTGGGTGCCCGGGACACCGTGTCCCTCCTGGCCAGCCTGGCTGCATTGTGGTGTTGGGGCAGGGATCCTGGGTGTCTCCTGGGATGTGGCAGGAGTGGGGGTGGTGGTTGGCACAGTTGTACCTGACGCAGGTGCTGCAGGCGGTTGGACACCAGAGGGGCCAGGTCGGTCGGGGTCGTCCACAGAGTGGTGAGAGTGGTCGCTGCCGGTGGGATCGGGCTCCTGCAGATCCGGGTCCTGTGAGTGTTCCCCCCCAGTGTTGGGGGGTGCACCACGACGTTGACCTGTGTGTGAGAGAGACAATGTTAATTTTGGTCCATGCAACATCCATGTTTCATCATTTCCAAAGTTGGCACATTTCCTCTTGGAATTAGGATCTGTCTTGCATTCCACTCACAGTGCACTTGTGCATGGGTGTGTCCCTTGGGCACCACTTTGACCCCTTTAACTATGTGTGGCACAGTCTTACTTGCTGCGTCACGTGTGACTGCAGTCAGCAGTGGAGTGGGCAGGTGTTGCAAGCCATGCATTGGCGCCTTCCGTGTAGCACTGTACATGTGCACATGGATTTGTTCCACACACTTATGTGATGCAGGTAGCTGTCATTGTGCTCGTGCACAGGTTGTGACATGGCCCTGTGTTTTGCCATGGAGAAGAGGGGGGGTTCTGGCACGGGCCACCCTTGGCTACATGCACGCAGTCTACCTGCTGACGAGCAGACATTCCCACGCACCACACGGCTGATTTGCTCTCCCTGTGTCTCCCTCCCTCTCTGTCCCCCTCTCCCTCCCTCTCTGTCCCCCCTCCCTCCCTCTCTGTCCCCCCTCCCTCCTTCTCTGTCCCCCTCTCCCTCCCTCTCTGTCCCCCTCTCCCTCCCGCTCTGTCCCCCTCTCCCTCCCTCTCTGTCCCCCTCTCCCTCCCTCTGTGTCCCCCTCTCCCTCCCTCTGTGTGTCACCCTCTGTCACCTGAGCCCAGCTTCCTGGGCACACACTGTTAGCAGATCTTTGAGTGGCCCTTGGCTTGTTGATGTGAGTTTGTTTCTGATCTCCAGGCACCCATTGGGTGTGATGTGTGTCTGTGCGCTGCTGCTGTGGTGGTGTGTGCTGCCACTCTTTCACAATGTTGGCTGTTCATTAGCTGCTGTCATGTGCAAAACAGTGCCTTCACCCCCATGTGTTGATGCAAGGCGTCCGCCATTTGCTGGCAAGTCATTCCTGTGTTGGGACACACTGTTTGTCTGGCTGTGACCTAGGCCATATGGGCAGAGTGCATTGTTGTCTGCTTCGGAGTTGCACTATGTGATTTTTGTGGCCCAGCCTCCCGCCATCCGGGTTACCGTGTCATGTGTTGTTGACTTCTGTGACTTGACATTGTCCAGCTGGGTGCATGGGGCATGGTGGCAGCAGTGGCATGTGCGTGCTCATGGAGTGTGGTTGAGTAATGCGATGGCTTGTGGTGGTTGCGTGCCTGTTAGTGATTTTGGTTGTGGATGCCGTTCCCCCCATGTGAGGTGCGTTGTTTGTGTACTCACCCGGGTCTCGGAGTCCTTCTAATCCTTCAACTGCCTCCACCGGCAGTATGGCCATCACCCTCTCCTCCCAGGGATGGTACTGTACGGGTCTGCGGGAGGGCCCTCCTCCGGTGGCGTTGGCCTGGTCGTGTTCCTCCTGCCTCTTGGCTCTGACCCTCCTCCGCAGATCGTACCACCTGTTCTGGCATTCCTGCCTGGTCCTCCTGGTGTCCGCAACAGCATTCACAGCATCGACGATGGTCTGCCACATGGCTGTTTTTGCTGCCAGGCTGGTGTTTCTGACCAATGTTCCAAAGATCTGTGGCTCGACTCTGAGGATTTCATCAACAAGGACCTCCAACTCTCGGTTACTGAACTTTGGATTCTTGGTAGTGGGCATGGTGAGGGGTGTGGGTGGGGATGGGGGGGGTGTGGGTGGATGTTGGTGGGGGTGTGTGGATGGGTGTGTGTGTGTGTGTGAATGTGATGAGGGTGTGTGTGAGGGTGGTTGTGTGAAGGTGTGCAAGTGTAAGGTGTGGTGTAGCTTGTTGTATGGTTCTGTGGTGTCTGGCAGCAGTGAGTCTGTTGCAAAGGCTCATGGTTTGTGTGTGTGGGCCCTTTTTATTGGTCCATGGGTGGGTGTGGCATTGTTTGAATTTTGGGTGGGTGTGTTATAAGTAGTGGTGGTGTTTGGGCCCTCTGTTTATCTTTGGCAGTTGCAGGTCAGTGAAGGTGTATTTGTAGTGTTTGTTGGCCATGTTAAGTGGCTTTGTGACATTCGAATAGTGTCTTCTTGTGTTGTTTTGTTTTGTCCTGGTTGTGTACGTGCGTTTTGAGCGTGTGTACGGTGTGTAGATGGGCCATTTGGTTGTACGGTGCTGTCCTTGTTTGTGGCTTGGTACGACTCGTACATGCGGTTGTGATGTTGGGGCCTGGGGTGCGCTCCGTACTTAGGAGGTTGTGTTGGGGGTAGGACTGGAACGTACTGGGGTGTAGGTACACGGTGGTATGACACGTACTGGGGTGGGGGTAGGACTGGAACGTACTGGGGTGTAGGTACACGGTGGTACGACACGTACTGGGGTGGGGGTACGACTGGAACGTACTGGGGTGTAGGTACACGGTGGTACGACACGTACTGGGGTGGGGGTACGACTCGAACGTACTGGGGTGTACATACTCGGTGGTACGACACGTACACGGGTGGGGGTGGGGCTCGAACGTACTGGGGTGTAGGTACACGGGGGTATGACACGTACTGGGGTGGGGGTAGGACTGGAACGTACTGGGGTGTAGGTACACGGTGGTACGACACGTACTGGGGTGGGGGTAGGACTGGAACGTACTGGGGTGTAGGTACACGGTGGTACGACACGTACTGGGGTGGGGGTACGACTGGAACGTACTGGGGTGTAGGTACACGGTGGTACGACACGTACTGGGGTGGGGGTACGACTCGAACGTACTGGGGTGTACATACTCGGTGGTACGACACGTACACGGGTGGGGGTGGGGCTCGAACGTACTGGGGTGTAGGTACACGGTGGTACGACACGTACTGGGGTGGGGGTAGGACTGGAACGTACTGCGGTGTAGGTACACAGTGGTACGACACGTACTGGGGTGGGGGTAGGACTGGAACGTACTGGGGTGTAGGTACACGGTGGTACGACACGTACTGGGGTGGGGGTAGGACTGGAACGTACTGGGGTGTAGGTACACGGTGGTACGACACGTACTGGGGTGGGGGTGGGACTGGAACGTACTGGGGTGTAGGTACACGGTGGTACGACACGTACTGGGGTGGGGGTACGACTGGAACGTACTGGGGTGTAGGTACACGGTGGTACGACACGTACTGGGGTGGGGGTACGACTCGAACGTACTGGGGTGTACATACTCGGTGGTACGACACGTACACGGGTGGGGGTGGGGCTCGAACGTACTGGGGTGTAGGTACACGGGGGTACGACACGTACTGGGGTGGGGGTACGACTGTACTGGGGTGGGGGTGCGACTGGAACGTACTGGGGTGTACCTAGTCGGGTGGGGGTATACATACACGGGGGGGTACGTGTCAGACGTACGGGGGCTGGGGGGAGTGTTGGGCGCGTATGCGGGCACATGTCTCCATGGTTGCAATGGGAGTTCGGTGCGGATGGTGTTTCTTCCATACGGTTGTAAGGTCGGACGCACGGGATGGATCGTGATTCCTGGGTCGGACTTCACTTTTCCCATTTGTACGGTAAATCGTCCGAGGACGTGTCGGACACATTTTCCGACCCGAGGACGTGTGGGGAATACTTCCCAATGCGATTCGTACGGACTTTTTACCGTGCGAATCGTGATTGGCAGTTTGTACGGCACTTGTACGATTCGTACGGTAAAAAGACCGGATACGAGTCGGACGGGAATTTTTTTTACCGGATCGTGATCGGCACCATAATATATAATATATATACTTACTTAATAATTAATTTTAATAATAATTTTTGTAACGTATAAATTATTAAATGTTTTTAAAAATTACCAATACATCTATACACATAAAATAATAACATTAATAAATATTTAATAATTACATATAGCAAATAATAATCAATATTTTTAATGTGAATAATTTTTATTATTAATTATATATTACAATAGCAAAAATAATACAAAACATATCAAATATCAGACACAATAAAACTACTACTCCAACTCCAACAAAAACAACAGTAAGGAAAATGTTGGATACCATAGGGGTAAAAATTACTATTCCAACTCCAAAGAGTGCAACAGTAGGGAAAGCGTTGGATAGCGTAGGGTTAAAATTACTATTCCAACTCCAGAGAGTGCAACAGTAGGGAAAGCGTTGGATAGCGTAAAGGTAAAAATTACTATTCCCACTCCAGAGAGTGCAACAGTAGGGAAAACGTTGGATAGCGTAGGGGTAAAAATTACTATTCCAACTCCAAAGAGTGCAACAGTAGGGAAAGCGTTGGATAGCATAGGGGTAAAAATTACTATTCCCACTCCAGAGAGTGCAACAGTAGGGAAAGCGTTGGATAGCGTAGGGGTACAAATTACTATTCCCACTCCAGTAAGTGAAACAGTAGGGAAAGCGCTGGATAGCGTAGGGGTAAAAATTACTATTCCAACTCCAGAGAGTGCAATAGTAGGGAAACCGTTGGATAGCGTAGGGGTAAAAATTACTATTCCCACTCCAGTGAGTCCAACAGAAGGGAAAGCGTTGGATAGCATAGGAGTAAAAATTACTATTCCCACTCCACAGAGTGCAACAGTAGGGAAAGTGTTGGATAGCGTAGGGAAAAGAATTACTATTCCAACTCCAGAGAGTGCAATAGTAGGGAAAACGTTGGATAGCGTAGGAGAAAAAATTACTATTCCCACTCCAGTGAGTCCAACAGTAGGGAAAGTGTTGGAGAGCATAGGGGAAAAATTACTATTCCCACTCCAGAGAGTGCAACAGTAGTGAAAACGCTGGATAGCGTAGGGGTACAAATTACTATTCCCACTCCAGTAAGTGAAACAGTAGGAAAAGCGCTGGATAGCGTAGAGGTAAAAATTACTATTCCCACTCCAGTAAGTGAAACAGTAGGGAAAGCGCTGGATAGCGTAGGGGTAAAAATTACTATTCCAACTCCAAAGAGTGCAACAGTAGAGAAAGCGTTGGATAGCGTAGGGGTAAAAATTACTATTCCAACTCCAGAGAGTGCACAGTAGGGAAAGCGTTGGATAGCGTAGGGGTACAAATTACTATTCCCACTCCAGAAAGTGAAACAGTAGGGAAAGCGCTGGATAGCGTAGGGGTAAAAATTACTATTCCATTTCCAGAGAGTGCAATAGTAGGGAAAGCGTTGGATAGCGTTGGGGTACAAATTACTATTCCCACTCCAGTAAGTGAAACAGTAGGAAAAGCGCTGGATAGCGTAGGGGTATAAATTACTATTCCCACTCCAGTAAGTGAAACAGTAGGGAAAGCGCTGGATAGCGTAGGGGTAAAAATTACTATTCCAACTCCAGAGAGTGCAATAGTAGGGAAAGCGTTGGATAGCGTTGGGGTACAAATTACTATTCCCACTCCAGTAAGTGAAACAGTAGGAAAAGCGCTGGATAGCATAGGGGTAAAAATTACTATTCCCACTCCAGTAAGTGAAACAGTAGGGAAAGCGCTGGATAGCGTAGGGGTAAAAATTACTATTCCAACTCCAGAGAGTGCAACAGTAGGAAAAGCGCTGGATAGCGTAGGGGTAAAAATTACTATTCCAACTCCAGAGAGTGCAACAGTAGGGAAAGCGTTGGATAGCGTAGGGGTACAAATTACTATTCCCACTCCAGTAAGTGAAACAGTAGGGAAAGCGCTGGATAGCGTAGGGGTAAAAATTACTATTCCAACTCCAAAGAGTGCAATAGTAGGGAAAGCGTTGGATAGCGTAGGCGTAAAAATTACTATTCCAACTCCAGAGAGTGCAATAGTAGGGAAAGCGTTGGATAGCGTAAGGGTAAAAATTACTATTCCCACTCCAGTGAGTCCAACAGAAGGGAAAGCGTTGAATAGCATAGGAGTAAAAATTACTATTCCCACTCCAGAGAGTGCAACAGTAGTGAAAAAGCTGGATAGCGTAGGGGTACAAATTACTATTCCAACTCCAGAGAGTGCAACAGTAGGGAAAGCGCTGGATAGCGTAGGAGTAAAAATTACTATTCCAACTCCAGAGAGTGCAACAGTAGGGAAAGCGCTGGATAGCGTAGGGTTAAAAATTAATATTCCAACTCCAGATAGTAAAACAGTTGGGAAAGCACTGGATAGCATAGGGATTCTATAAACATAATAACCAATTAAATAATTAGTTATAAAAAAATAGCATATTAATAATTAATTTACAAAATATGTATTATTAAATACCAATTATTTAAAATAAATATTTATATAAATAACTTTAAATTACATCCCACACTATTCCCCCTTTAACACACAACACACTACACATACAAAATACACAATACATTTTAATATCAGTTTATCTATTATTTACAATTAATAATACATTCTTTAAAATTAATATACTTATTATTTACTAATTTATACATATTAACTACCAAATTACAATTATTCACAAATTAATTATTAATTAATAATACATTAATTAGCAATAACAACAAATAACATGAAATAATAAATTATTTATATTTACTATATTTAACGTACTAATAACAATTAATTACCAATTAATAATTAATTAACAATTAATTATTATTAATTACAAATAAATAAAAATTTTCAGTAATTATTAGAATTTAATTACATCCCACCCTATTCCCCTATAAACCCACAACCCACTACACATAAAAATTCACATAATTAATTTAATCATCAATTAATCACTTAATAAAATTAAATCACCAATTAATTAGTAATTAACAATTAATTAATTAACAATACCAATAAATAAATATTAATATTAAACTAATTATAACTTATATAATTAACCAATTAATAACATTAATTTACAATTAATAATTAATTAACAATTAATTAATCAATTAATATATTTAATTAACAATTAGTAATTAATTAACAATTAATTATTCATAAATACCAATTAAACAATACATATTCATTAATTAATTATAATTAAATTACTTCCCACCCTATTCCCCTATAAACCCACAACCCGCTCTGATACTAAAACGCTAAATTATATTTTAAATAATTATTAATATCTAAACATTTATTTTTAAATGTATGAAAATACATTACAATAATCTTTAACATACAAATAAAATACATATTAAAATACATTACACTAATAAATTATCGATATTCTTAACATCGAAATTTTTGATTACGATATTACTTACATCTATATTAATGACTTCGATATTATTGACTTCGATATTACTTACCTTGGGGTCGATATTCTGTCCATCGATATTCTTGACTTCGATATTCTTTACCTACGATATTTACAACTCGATATACTTGTAGTTCGAAATTTAAAAGTCGATATTTAGACTGCTCACCGTGGCGCCTGACTTGAAGGAGGGGTTTTAACATACACCAGGAGGTTCAAGGACATGAGATAGCTCCAGTAGTGCGCAGTGTCCCTGAGAGGAATAGGGTAACTGGCGCAGGGGTTCATGGTCCTAGTGGTGGGTGGGACACTCTACTGACTCTAGATGAGAGGTGCAGGGAGAGGGGTTCCCCCAAAATTGAAGTCCTGGTATGTAAGTGTGAAGACTGCCCAGAAGAGTGTGGGTTGTGTGACAGAGACAGTCAGATACTGTCTTACCAGTCTCAGGAGAGTGGTGTGGAGTACGTGTGTGAGGCACTGGATGGTCAGGTGAAGGATAGTTTGGTTAACCCTGCTAGGGGGCTGTGTGATCCAATTGTGGGAGAGCATATTGTAAGTCCCTGTTTTCCAAAGCTGTGCCAACACCTGTTGGAGAGTGAGTTCTCTGACCCCAGGGAGCTCACATTGGAGGCAGACCTTTTGGTGGAGTCCAGAGGGTCTGGAAAGGCATTGGGGAGTGATCCCAAGAGGAGTGGTTCAGGTATCTTCACACCCAGTGTCGTGGAAGTGGCTCAGAGTAGCCCAACTAGGTCCTGTAGTAGTGAGAGGGGTGTAGGGCCTCACGTCCTGTCTTTAAGGGGAAGGAGTGAAAATGGGTTATGTCCCGGTAGTGCCCAACCTCAGTCTCAGAGCTTGGATGGTTCTTTAAGGAAACACCAGGTGGGGAGCCTAGCCTGTCCCGAGGGGCTGCCCGTTGTGCGGGATCCCCTAGTGTCTGGTGAACGGGGAGTGTCTGTAAGCAGGCCTCCCTCAGTTCTGGTGTCTGGCAGGATTTAAAACGTAGCATAGTGCTTGGCGTTATCTCTTATTACTACCCAAAGATACCTTTTGAGCAGCCTTATCATAACAGATTGAGGAAAATAAATACGGTTTTCAACCCATGGCCTGCAGTTTACTTGCAGTCTTTGACGCCTGTTCACTGCTCGCTTTATGAACTGCAAGTAATAACAAGCATTTGCAATGCAATAGGTCTCGCATTACTGAAAGCTTGAGGTATTGGCCTTGCATTATAATGTGCAACGCCAATAGCTAAAACTTGTATTAATGCGAGACCTATTGCATTGCAGATGCTTGTTTGCCTTTAGTTTCAAAAGTGTGAAGCTAAAGTGCAGCGTTGGTGAATGGAACTAAAGTGAATATATTATTTTAAAAATGAATAATTATAAAGCAAATTGGGTAGCTGTGGCACAAGAAGTTTGTGATGGCGACGGGCAGACAGCAATAAATTAAAAGGAGGTCTCTCACAAGTTAGATAAGGATGAATGCAGAAGAAACCTGTGCTTGGAAGTGAGGAATTGGACGAGCCAACTAGTTAGGAGGTAGGCAAGAAGATCGACAGTGTACTGAATCTATGGCAAGCAGGAGGTGGGAAAAACATGGTTGTATTGAAATGTCTTGCAGACAGCGCATGCACGCCGATGCTCAACCTAAAAAAGTGAAATCAGTGCTTACACAGCCACACGCATGCGCTTTATGCACCAGGGTCTTCATATCGCCTTCCCATCCGTCTGTAGGTTAATATATCCGTACATCACTGCTGCAGTTTCAGGACGGTGCATGTCTACCTCATGCTTTCAGTTTTGCAAGTGTTTCTTTTAAAAAGCTCTGGGCAGATCGCACACCCTGTGCCTAACACATGAGATCTTCGGCAAAGCCTCACAGGAGAAACAAACAAAAAACACCCTCCTAAAGGACAGATTTTGTTTCGCATATTTAAACTTTTCAATAAGCTGCAATGGTCTTAAGTTAAAAAGATTTTCATTGCAGCACCAATAGCTCCAACTCTGAAAAATGTGAGACCTATTGCAATGCTTGTTTTATGTTTGAAAGCGCTTTAAGTACATTTATGCAAATCAGATTGGTGGAAAGCGCTCTGCTTTTTTATGTTAGAAAGCGCGTCATCAATAACTAACAAGAAAGTGAAGCTGGGGTTGAGCACTCAAGACTGATATCTATAATCTGTCCCTACGCGTGAAAGAAAATGAACAGGAACAGTGGCGGCTGCCAGCTTTGGGAGTGGTAGGGCAGGCAAACCGCCACTGGGCTCTCGATTCTCTGAATTATCATTAAGATGCCTCCTGCCTGTTGTGTCTTGCATCTCACCCAGCACCCAAGGACCACCCACGGACACAGATAGGTGTAACACATCTTCTTTATTGTATCTCTGACTCTTATTGCACACAGGCACTACCTTCCTCCTCCTGGGAATGTGTAGTAATGCCCCACCCCAATTCCCTGACTGAAAGTGGTGCCTGGTGGCTAACACCCTGCCCTTGTGTCCTGTGCACCGAAACCGCCCTCATCGCCGCCACCGACGACATCAGGACCCTGATGGACAAAGGAGAAACAGCTGTCCTCATCCTTCTGTAACTATCAGCCACCTTCGATACGGTCTGCCACCACACCCTAAGAGCACGCCTCCACAACGCCGGAATCCAAGAGAAGGCTCTGGCCTGGACCACATCCTTCCTCTCCGGCAGAACCCAGAGCATCCGCATCCCACCCTTCCGCTCCAAGACCACCGAGATCATCTGCGGCGTACCACAAGAATCCTCACTCAGCCCGACGTTGTTCAATATCTACATGGCACCACTCGCCCACGACGCCTGACAGCACAGTCTCAACATCATCTCCTACGCCGACGACACCCAGCTGATCATCTCCCTCACCAAAGACCCTCTCACTGCCAAAGCCAATCTCCACAGGGGAATGAAGGCCATCGCCTTATGGATGAAGGACAGCAGGCTGAAGCTAAACTCTGAAAAGACGGAGGTCCTCATCCTCAGCTCCACCCCCTCAGCCTGGGACGACTCCTGGTGGCCTACCTCCCTGGGAACGGCTCCAGCACCCACCGACCACGCACGCAACCTGGGGTTCATCCTCGACTCCGCCCTCTCCATGACTAAGCAGGTCAACGCCGTCTCCGCATCCTGCTTCAACACCCTCCGAATGCTACGCAAGATCTTCAAATGGATCCCGTCTGAAACGAGAAAAACCGTCACCCAGGCCCTCATCACCAGTAGGCTGGACTACAGAAATGCCCTCTACACAGGAACAACAACCAAGCTCCTGAGACGGCTACAACGCATCTAGAATGCCTCGGCACGACTGATCCTCGACATCCCCCGATGCAGCCACATCACCCCCCACCTGAGAGACCTACACTGGCTCCCCGTCAACAGGAGTATAACCTTCAAACTTCTCACACACGCACACAAAGCCCTACACAACGCTGGACCAGCATACCTCAACAGACGACTCAGCTTCCACACCCCCACCCGCAGCCTTCGCTCAGCCAACCTCGCCCTCGCCACAGTCCCCGGTATCCGTAAAACAACCGCCGGTGGCAGATCCTTCTCCTACCTCGCCGCCAAGACCTGGAACACCCTCCCCACCAACCTACAACAGACCCAAGACCTACTGGCCTTCAGAAGACTTCTCAAGACCTGGCTCTTTGATCAATAGCAGTTCCCCCCCCCCAGCGCCTTGAGACCCTCACGGGCATGTAGTGCCCTTTACAATTTCCTTGATTGATTGATTGAAAGTGCAGTGTCCTAGTGTCCACATTCACATTACCCTATATCTCCCCACTTTGTGGAAAAGAAAACAATGCCTAGAAAACTTGTGAGAGGACAGGAATCCCGGAGCAAAAGAAAGAAAGGAAGAGAACAGAAGAGATAAGACAAGAAAAGAAACTAAAGGAAAACGAAGAAAACACAATCACAAACTAAAAACACACCTATCATCCTAACAGCAACTGTTGCAGTTGTTTGATTTGTCTCTTATGTTTGCAAGTTATTTCCTATTGCTATAGTTCCTCAATGAGCCGTTTTCATTTTCTGCTCACTCTCTTTGTGCATGACACTTCTGTGTCCGGGTATCTCCCTTGTAGCTCGAGGTCTGTCCAGTCCTTCACTGCTGTGTGGCATCCCTTCCACACCATCCTCAGCATCGTCTTTTATTATCGTTGCTTTGTTTCATGGCACTGCCTCTCCTTCTCATTGTCTGATGTTCTGAATCCTTTAAAGTGTGAGCTATTTCTGGTGATGCAGTAAGGTCCCGATGCCGCCATTATCATGGACCCTTTTTTGTTTAGCACTCCACATAGTCAATTCTTTTTTTTAAAAACACGCACAGCGTAGCCAACGCGTTTCGTCTCTAAGGACTTCTTCAGGGCTACAAATAAGTAAATACATCATATTTACAAACACGGTCATAGAAATATCTACATTTATATACAATCTAAAAAAATATATAAACCTATTTTTTTGATATATAACATATATACACATTTTCTGTACATCAAAAGCTAAGTGGAGCAACAGTAAATATTCTACAGCTACATTCCTTGCACCGGATACTGTGTATCCCTCACACCTGATATTGTGTATCCCTCACACTGAAAACTGTGTCGTTCACACTGGGTACTATGTATTCCTCACACCAGAAAATGTACATTCCTTACACTGGATGTTATGTATTGCTTACACCAGAAACTGTATATTTCTCACACCGGATACTGTGCATTCCTTACACCGGATACTGCGTATTCCTTATACTGGATACTGTGTACTCCTTACTCCAGAAACTGTGCATTCCTCACATCAGACACTGTGTATTCCTTACACTGGATACTGTGTGTTCCTTAAAGCTGCAAATGTGCATTCCTTACACCAGAAGCTGTGTATTCCTTACACCAGAAACTGTATTACTCACACCGGATACTGTGTATTCCTTACACTGGATACTGTGTATTCCTTACACTGGAAACCTGTATTCCTTACACAGGAAACTGTGCATTCCTCACACCGGAATCTGTGCATTCCTCAGATCGGATACTGTATATTTTCCACGCCAGATACTGTGTATTCCTTACACCAGATACTGTGTATTCCTCACACAGAAATGGTGTGTGCCTTACACCGGATACTGTGTTGTCCTCCCACTGAAAACTGTGTATCCCTCATACAGATACTTTGTATTCCTTACACCAGAATCTGTGTGTTCCTTACACCGGAAAATGTGCATTCCTTACAACTGAAACTGTGTATTTCTTAAAGTGGAAACTTTGTATTCCTTACACCAGAAACTCTGCATTCCATACAATGGATACTGTGTATTCCTCACACCCGATACTGTGTAATCCTCACACTGGAAATTGTGTATTTCTTACACCGGATACAGTGTACCCTTCCCACTGGATACTGTGCATCCCAAACACCTGATACTGTGCATTCCTCACACCAGAAACTTGTATTTCTCACACTGGATACTGTGTATTCCTCACACTGGAAACTGTGTATTCCTTACACCATATACTGTGTATTCCTCACAACGTATACAATGTATGCGTGGAGAGGTGTGGCTCACTGGTTAGAGGCGGCCAACCCGTAAGCAGAGAATCGGCCAGGGACCAGGGTTCAATTCCCGACGCGGCAGGGTCGTGGACCAGGGTCAAAACGGACTCGATAATTCTCGCCTCGGTACCTACTCTAACCAGGAACACACTCGGCAACTCTGGGCATTAAGCTTACCTCATCTCTACAACGGCCCCCCACAGACGCCGGGGATGCCTGGTTTCTCCTTGGAGATACCCAGCAAGGGACCATCTCACAGGGAAAACCAGGACGGGTTCCCCAGCGGTCTTCAGCGCCAGGATACTCCATGGAGTGACAGTGCGCTTTACAAGTACACCCACATTTACATTTATGCCTTACACCGAAAGCTGTGTATTCCTCACACCAGAAACTGTGTATTCTGTACACTGGAAACTGTGTATTCCTCACACCGGATACTGTGTATTCCTTACACTGGATACTGTGTACTCCTTACTCCGGAAACTGTGTATTCCATACATGGGATACTGTGCATTCCTTACATTGGATTCCTTTTATCGGAAATTGTGTATTCCTCACACCAGATTCTGTAGATCCTTCAAACCGGATCCTGTGTATTCCTCACATTGGATGCAGTGTATCACTCACACAAGACACTGTATTTTCTTTACACCAGAAACTGTGCATTCCTTACACAAGAAACTGTGCTTTCCGTTCACAGGAAACTGTGCATTCTTTACACCCGATACTGTGTATTCCTTAGACCGGAAACCGTTTATTCCTCACACCGGAAACTGTGCATTCCTTACAACAGAAACTGTGTATACTTTACTCCGGATACTGTGTTTTGCTTTCACCAGATACTATGTCTTCCTTACACTGGATACTGTTTTTTTCCTTACACCGGATTCAGTGTATCCCTCACACCAGATACTGTGCTTCCCATCAATGGCTGCTCTGCCCCTAATAGGCACAGGATGAACAGGTAAGCAGCCCCTATGGCTCTGTATGCGCTGCTGCGCCAGGGACTCAGAGACCCACAGTTTATTGATGCTACCTGGTGACAGGATTAAAAACAAAAAATCGAATAGTGTGGCTGACTGAAATTAGAGACAGCTGCACTGAAAAGGGATCAACATGTTTCAGCCGTTTTGACCTCTAGTAGCTACTTTTAGTCTTTCCCCACTGTTTAGTCAGCACTGCACCACTTCACTCACACAATCGCTCTCATTGGGTTTTAGTAATATCCCTTTCCTCATTAAAACATTCCTGAGCTCCTCTCTTGCAGCGAGGGGGTCGTAGCCCGTGTCACAATTAGGTTTGTGACACGAGGAGGTGTTCCCATGATGAAGCATGACACCTTTGGTGCGTGATAGAAACCGTCCTTAAAAGGAAAAAAAACCCTTTTCTCACAGCACTGTTTCTTCTATGTTTTCTCTCTCATTGGGGCAACCAGCAATCCATTGCTCGGACCCGAGGGCTTCTAGTGTTATTTGATGTCGAAATTGGGGCGAGTGCCCTCGCTGGTCGATTAAATCTCCTCCAGCCTCCATTGCGTATAATATTTTGTGCAGCGGTTCAGCTGTGGGCGCGCCCATTTCTAAATAACCTAGGATGAGTAAACAGTTAACATATCTGCTTCCTTCTTTTCTCCTTTTGTCTTTTTCTCCATTCACAGAGTCTTGTCACTATGGCGGATCTAACTGGTTTGGCCTTCGATGACACAATGGTGCTTGACATCTTGACTACTCCTAGCATACTAGATACACCATTAACCCATACAACTTCTGTAACTGAGGATTGGTGCAAACTCCTCAATCACAAACGCCTACATATTAGGACCACCACACATGGGTCAGTAATGACCGAATATTTAAGAGGGAACTGCGCCCCTGCAGGTCTCATTGTAGCCAATGCTCCCAGACTCTTCTTAGACAACAAGAACTTCTTGAGAGACTGGCTCCTCCTAATCATAAGTACAGCCCAAAAAGTGTCAGATACCATCTTGATCGAGATTCAGACCTTGGAATCAGCGATCAAAACAATAGTCAGCTCCACTATCTCCAAGAAGAATCTTGAAGAAAACACCAACACAACTAAAGACTACAAGGAGTCACTCCTTACAAGTAAAATCAACAAGTTTAAAAAGGATTTGGCTAAATTCTCCATGGAGACAGTGTATCCCTACACCGATGAGTCCTACAAGCCGGCTGAATTTAACAGAGGTGGAAGACGCTATGGTTCCAACTACTCTTCTTCCGACAGATAAGACTGGACCAGTGACTCCAATGCCAGCACAGAGGAACAACGCCAGAACACACAGTGATGGGACAAAGGAGATGGCGCGGCCCACAATGGGGGCCCAGCAGAATCAGTGTTGGCCACTGGACCCTTGGAATTATCCCCCTTACCAACCGTTTGGACCAGGACCCCAAGGACCCCAAGGACCGATGATGGGTTTCCAACCTCTACCGCCACAAGGTTATAACCAGCCATTTTTAGGCCAGGGCCATGGCCACTCGAGAGGGAGACAACGACAACAAGTTCAGTGGACCACCCCCAACATCTCTGCGCAACACTCGCAGCATGACAATGACCAAGGCAATGCAACAGGCAGGACCGAGCAGGGAGCTAACTTAGTTGTCAACCTCAGCACACACCAGCTAACAGAGAATGAGCCACGTGTACTCAACCAAGGACTCGGTTTGTACCCACTTACAATGGTGACCTCTTTCAACTCCACCAACAGGTGCACCAGTTCTTTCAGACAGTGAGCCTTCACTTTTTCTTAACCAACAAACCTCCAGTTGAGAGCAACACAGATGAAGACAACACAAATCTACGCCCTAAATCGACCTTCAACCCCCCTATCGAAGGTAGCCACTTTCGAGAAGGCAATGCTTAAGGATTTGGATTCCAGACTGTCCTAACTACCCAGAGCTTGCAGAAATATTCCAAAGAGGGAAAAAGAGGCCCTGCGCACACTCAGCATTGATAAAACCGTTACCATCAAGCCAGCAGATAAGGGTGGGGCCATTGTCCTGATGGACACCACATCATACAGATCTGAGTGTCAGCGCCAACTTAATGTCACCATATCATACCTTCAACGACAACGGGACCCCACGAGCAGGATCGTCAATACCATTGAATCTCTATGACCACCAATGCCTTGGACAATGGATGGATCACCATGAAGGAAGCTGAGTTTTTGCTTAATAAAGAACCAGTCACCCCCTATTTTTACATCCTTCTGAAGATCTATAAACCTCAGAGATAACCAACAGGGAGGCTCATCATTTCAGGCATTGGCTCAGCACTAGAACCACTCTCCCAGTTTGTGGACTTTTTTCAACACTCCTTGGTCAAACAGATGCCCACCTATCTCCAAGACACCAAAGATGTCCTCCGTCTTCTTATAGACACCAACTTTGATCATGCCACGGACTATCTTGTGTCTTTTGATGTGGAGTCACTGTACACCTTCATCACGCAGGATCAGACACTTGCGACCATAGGGAGTCTTTTGAACCTCAATCCTCCAGACAGCATCACACCTATCCCCTTTATCATGGAGTGCGCTACTTTAGCCATGAAAGAAATATTTTTCAATATGAAGACCACCTGTATCTACAAACATCAGGTACTTCGATGGGCATCACCTTCGCCCCTAGTCTTGCTAATCTTTACATGCACACCTTTGAGGGTGAGGTGGTCCTGTGCAATAACAATCCGTACTTCCCCCAGATGAGGCTGTGGAAGAGGTACATTGACAATATTTTCGTCATGTGGCTCGGTGACCCACCATCCATCATGGTCTTCTATCAAAGGCTAAAATGTACAGAATACACATCTCCGTTTTACATGTGATTTTAGCAAGGAGAAACTTCCTTTTCTAGACCTCCTCATAGTCCCAGTGGACAGGCAGCTAGAATCAGAATTATACCAAAAACCTATGGCTCGCAATGCTCTACTTCAATATGACACCCATCACCCGAAGGCTCTGCCTGACAACCCTCCCTTCGGCCAGTTTTTGAGAGTCAGACACAATTGCTCCAGTACGGAGAAGTACAGGGAATATGCTGCGAAACTACGAAGCAACCTCCTTGACAGACAGTATCCCATCACACTAATGAGAAGGTCGACGAAACGAGCTCTGAATAATAACAGAGATGCTGTTTTGGATACTAATCCCAACAGACAAACACAAACTCGTTTGGTCTGTATGAACACTTTCAGCTCCTTTTCAAATGAGTTCAAGAAAACTATTAACAGGAACTGGAACATTTTGAACAAAGGTTCCCTCAACCTGGAAAAAACTCTTTTTGCGTTCAAAGGAGCAGCAACTTGAGAGACATATTAGTACACACTAGACCCTTTACAACAACCAACACTGCCAGACAGAATACCCTGTGGGACCTCCCTCCTGTCCAAGGCCATTTCCCATGTGGCACATGCATGGTGTGCCCTCAGCCTTCAGCTACCAGAACTATCGATATGGGCACAGACAGACCATGGGAGCTTCGCCAACATACCAACTGCAACAGCGAGCAGGTTATTTACCTTATCACCTGTCCCTGTGGCTTAAGGTATGTTGGCATGACCACGCGCAAGGTAAAGAGTCAGACTCGTATCCTGGAGCATAAAAGCACGATAAGATGTGCTAAACAAACCACGAAACTTACCAAACATTTCTATGAAACAAAACACCGAGCAGATACCATGAGGTGGATAGTGCTCGACAAACCCTATCCTCATCCTAAGACCCCATATCTCTAAAAAGACTATTGCGCATTGAACAACGGTGGGTTTTTAGACTTGACACTTCCACAATAGTCTCAATGATGAGAGTCCGTGGCTGTCTCTGGCATAAGTTTGAGTATGTCTCTCAACACCAGCACCACGGCCTCAGACAGTGGGCGACCCCGTCATTCGCTGGTCACATGCAGATGAGTTTCAGTTTGTTCCAGCTATTGGTTGGGTGGTTCAGACTTTAATCTCGAAGTGCACTAAACCTCTTTACCTGGCAACATGTCACTCTCCTTAGTCTAATAGCATCTCATGTGGGAATGGTCCCTTCTAAGTGCAATGTGAATTTTAAACAGAATAGATGGTCCATCTTGCATGCCTTCGAGCCCTGACAGACCTCCATTGCCCGGACTGCTGGCAAGCCTGGGCGTAGTTTGCGTAGTCACGCTTCGTAAAGCTATGCGGAGATGTTCTTGCACTACTCGAACTACACGTAGCTTCGCGAGCTTGCATAGTTGCTTGGGGCACCCATTCGCGATGGCTTTTTCTTGTTCGGGAGCGTGGTGAGCGTGTTCGGGGAGCTGTTTGCATGCTCGGGGGATAAAATCTCGCGATCTTACCCATTCGGTCGCCAATGGGCACGGCCATCTTGTTTTTCAATTGTCTCGCCCGCTCGCTGTGCCTTATTTCCTGTTCCGGGTCGCGGATAGCGTGTTTGCAATGCGCATGTCGTGTTCGGGAGCGCATTTTACTTGTTCGCAACGATTATTGCATGTTCGCGAGTAATATCGCGCAAACTTACCCACGCGGTCGCGAATGGGTGTGGCCATCTTGTTTTTCACTCTATGCTATGGTTCTGGGCCTACTTTTCTATCCTCCCTTAATCTTTGTAATCCTTTGTATTTAAAACATTTTTTCTGACAATTTTTTAGTTATCATCTATCTCTCTCTTTCCGTAAGTTTATATTTTGCATTTTATTTCTACTTTTGCTGTGTTTTTTTTACTTTTATTACTTCTTTCTTTCTTCTTCCCCCTAACTTTTTATCCCCTTCTAACTTTTCTTTTCCCACCCCAGAACCATGGCCAAGGGCACACCTAGTGCTAAGGGCAAGGGACCTGCAGCAGACAAGAGCCGCCTGCCTTGCGGCCGAATGCGTCCTGCAGGGGTGCAGGCCCGGCAACTTTTTGGGGAGGCGGAGATGGCCGCCCTTGTTTTTTTCATTCAGCGCCACCTCCCCTTGACCTTGGCAGCAGGCAGCACGCCCGGCTCCGGGTGCGCTACCCAGGAGCGTCACCGTCATTGGGCGAAGGTGCGCCGGGCAGTGTTCCGTTGCTCAGGGGTCCGGCGCACCCATAATCAGCTGGCCCACCAGTGGTCCGACATCCTGGACCGGGAGCAGGACCTGTTGGACCTGCTAGGTTTCGAGGTCGTAGGGCTTGGTGAGTAACTTATTGTGTATAAATTACATTTTTGACGAATAACAAGATTACTGCTGCGTGCTACGCGTTGCTGGTAAATTACGTTCCAAAAGCAAAATCTTCTGTGATTGTAGGACCCAGGTGCTCGGTGGTACTCTTACTTGTTTGCAAGTTAGTTTGCGCTAGCTTGTGCTGATTATGTAAGAGTTTATTTTAGAGAACTGAAGTTAGGTAATGCGATTTGCTAGAGAGACTCTAGTCCTTCCATTGTCCTACTGTGAAATAGTGGTGGATGGATATTGGACACTAGGTTTAGTTAGCATTAGTTAATAATTATTTTATGCGGTCTGCGTGACGCCTCCTCTGTCACTGAGTGCTGCTTACCCCAGTCCTCCGTAGAACCATTTGTACTTTGTTTAGTGAGTGGTAGGCTTAGCATGGTCAGTCAGTAGCAGAACTAGATCAGAATCATGCAACCTACCCACAATTTGTTGTATCTATGTATGCACTAATGTATGCATGTGTCCTCCATCTCATCTATGCATTTGATGGATGAAAAAAATGGAAATGCAGACTTAGTGAACAATTGGCCCGTCTGGAATAGGTGGAGTAGGTCAGATGGTACTTACTAGGCTTCGTTAGTATTTGTAACCAGAATGATTATGGAACACTGGCGTGTTCATATATAAGTAAACGATCCGTGAATGCAGGAAGCAGCCAGTAGTCGATCCATCTGATTAGATAGGTCTATTTTAGTGCAATTGTTGTTTCCTAAAATGTTGTTTGACTTATTTTTCCAAATGATTTATTATTATTTGTTTCACAGCACTCCTTAATGTTTGTCTCTTTCTTTATTATATTTTACATGATCATCAGCATCACCCAGGGGCAAGAAGAGGGGGTCGGAGTCGGCAGGAGAACCACAGGACCTCTCTTCTACCGAGGCTCCTGCTACTGGCCCCAGTAAGTCCTCCAGTGGTTATATTAACAGTTATATTTCCCTAACTTTTACCGCATCTTTTTTTTCCGAACTATAAATTATGGTTCCACTTTCTGATTCTATTTTTTACAAAAGCTTCTTTGACTTTGACTATCTGTTTCCAAATTCTGTTTATCACTGCCTCTAACTAAGTTCCTTCTAACTGCCTCTGCTATGACTCTCTGTACTCTACTACTACTGTAGTGAAGGCAGCGATTTAGATACATACATTGCTATGTTAGCATAAGCGCGTTAGATGTTAAAAAGCCATCTTGCCACTTTTGCTGCTTTTGCACACGACACTGCAGATACATGTTATTATTTGAAAACTGCTTGCTGGCCTTTTCTTCACATGAGACCTGTCTGTTGTTCACATCCCTAGACGTGTGCTGCGACCTTGGTCTGAACATTTTGTGCAGAATCAGTCTCAGTCGCCAGACAATGTATGTTTTTGAGTTCAGGTTGATCGGCCCACGCTCTAGTCATAACACGCACACAGCTGCAAATATCTGAAAGTCGAGAGCTTTTAATATTGCAGTTTGCATGCATTAGACACACATTCTGGAGAAGAACTGCTCAGACGTGAGTCCCTTGCTCACTTTGCCACTGGATTCAAGCAAGCCTGGCTGAAGATGGCTGAAATGCCAGAAGCCGGTCCTAGGAAGCTTGTTTCCGGTCCAGGGAAGACATGGCTTGGCAGTTCGGGCTGGACTGTTCCCATGAGGCACAGGGTCAGACTGATTTGCATGTGGCCATGTCTGAACTGGGGTGGCAGAGTGGGCTAAAGAACGGTGATGGATTAAACCCAGATCAGTTGACTGGGGGTGAGTGCTTGCAATGTTCAACACTCCGTCCATCATTTCCTTTGGTTTTTGCTTTGTTCACCATAAGTTGGCAGGGTATGCTCAGACGTGAGTCCCTTGCTCACTTTGCCACTGGATTCAAGCAAGCCTGGCTGAAGACGGCTGAAATGCCAAAAGCCGGTCCTAGGAAGCTTGTTTCCGGTCCAGGGAAGACATGGCTTGGCAGTTCGGGCTGGACTGTTCCCATGAGGCACAGGGTCAGACTGATTTGCATGTGGCCATGTCTGAACTGGGGTGGCAGAGTGGGCTAAAGAACGGTGATGGATTAAACCCAGATCAGTCGACTGGGGGTGAGTGCTTGCAATGTTCAACACTCCGTCCATCATTTCCTTTTGTTTTTGCGAAGAAATTTTCCAGGCACAGAGCAACACTGATCCTGTGATGTGATTCACCTAAGCTGATCTTCACGGTATGGGGTTCCCCATTCAAACTTAGGGACCTTCTATTAGTTTAATAAAACTAGCTTATTAGCAAAGGGAAGGTGGTTGTATTCCACTGTCATTTGTAATATGATTTCTCCCTTCATTTTCTATGGTATTGTAACAATGCTGATGGTTTTAATCTTAATCATTTGTCTGCTTATGTTAGCCAAAGTACTGCATCTTAGGACACGTAGTTTATAAAATAAACATTTTAACCTTTACCGTGTCTCTGATTACTCTTGTTGTGGACTGATATGAGAATAATAAAGAACAGGTATTTCTGATTCCCACCATTCCTGAGAGAACTCTAAGTCGCTTGTTCTGGGTTGTCTATACATTGGGACTTCCGAAAAGATACGGATAACGAATAGGACACTGATGCTAGTCGGATAGGCGTTCTGGGTACGGAGGTCAGTTTTTTGGTACACCACAATTCATTGAGGTCCTGGTTATGATTTGAAACGCCTTAATAGTGCTTATATTAGTCAACGACTCCCTCACTCTTGTTTCCAGATAACGGGAGTGACGGTTTTAACCTACCTATTGGTTCGATAGGTTCTCTCAAGCTTGTTCATTACAAAAGTTTTTGGGGATTTCTGAACCCTTGTGCTACTGTAAAACCCATTGTTGTTCTTCTCTGTGTCCTCTTGGCAGTCGACATTGCAGTGCATAGCCCTACGCCTCTGCGGCGTCATTTGACGCAGTATGGGGTACCGGACGATGGGATGGCCGTTATTTTTGTGGTGAGTGCCGATGCGTCTTACCCCTACGAGTTGTTTTACTCTTGGGTGACATTGCCGGCAGTGAATGCGGATGATAATACGTTTCACTCCTATACTTACACGCGGGTCCCAGCAAATTATTTGCCTTATAGGACTCAGGAGATTCCCCTTTCAGCCTGGCAGCATCTCATTTGGTTTAATGGCGCCCTTCCCCATGCGGTTACACCGGCTAGAATGGGCCCTTTGTCAATTCCAGGGGCCATATGGCCGGTGCTGGCCGGATTTACGCCTCATCCCCGCTATCTGACCATTGCGGTGGATGAGTTGCGTGTACTCCATACAGCCCTTATTACAGTATATAGGGCTTTAGTGCAATACGTTTCGCGCAACGTGCAGGTGGGGGCACCTGCTTTTGCGGGACAACCAGCTGGCCAAGCCGCGGTTATTATTAGTCCCGTCATGGTTAATTCGGTAATGGGCAAGCGCCCCCAGAATAAGGATGATTTGCCTTATTGGCTTGCTGAGATATTTGACCAACTGGAAGCAGTATTTCCGCACTCTACCCCTGTGGAGAAGCACAGGATCCTCACCATTAGTTTGCAGAAGGACTTAGTCCTAGAGGTGTCCGATTGTGACAACTGGGGTAAGGTTTTTGCCGCAGTCCACTCGAAGTGCTTTGGCACCCCGTCTATGGCTGTGCTTCCCTCCTTCATTAAACATGTTCAAGATAACCACGGTCCGGAGGCGGCTGTCGAGTTGGGAATGCGGCTTGTCGGTGTGTTTGACGTAGTTGCCTCTCTCGTACTTGTTAATCTCAAGGGAGATGCGGTACAATTCCAAGTGGCTAATGGCTTAGCCTGCGTCGATGAGCTCGACAAGCCCAAAGAGTTGCCTAAAATTATTGCGGAAGCTTATAGAACTATTGGCCGCAGTAGCTTAAGGATTAAGCTGACTATAGTCATTCCTGACTTGATAGAGCACACTAAGGTGAGCTTGTCTGTTAAAGACGATCGTTCAACTTTTCCAAAGCAAAATTGGCGAACAAAGAAACAGGGGAAGCAGCAACAGAAACAGGGGTCTCATCCTGCGTCTCCCGTACAGGCGACTGGTGAACGCACATATGATTTGCGCGATCGCACTAGTATTAGGTCACCTGATAGATCTCAGGTTACTGAACAACGTTCTCCTCGTTCTTCACAGGAAACATCGGCCTCACAGTCCGGTGGCGGAGAACGTGGCAAAGGTCTGGGTGCCCAACAAGGACGTGAGCAACCCTGTCAGACTGACGGTAAAGGCAAGCAGGACGAGTTTGAACGTCAACGTCCCCCGTTTCAGAAGAAGAAGGTTGCTGCGCTAACAGCGAGGTATGCCACAGATAGTGAGAACGCAGCTTCGGAACCTGACATGGGCACTAACGCTGCTCAACAGCGCAGCGGATGTTACAGTAGTGCGGCAAGCACTGCGTCCATATCTGGAGGCGACAGCAACTGACACGTTCATTACTGTAGAAACTGCTGACACTAGAGTGGCTCCCCCTGACAGACTATATGACATAGTCCTCTTAATTGAGGGTGACATACAACGTACAATTCAAGGGATTTTTTGGGATAATCTGACCTCTTCCTATGACATTCTCTTGGCAGAGGTGGACTGGCCCCCGGCTTTCATTTTAGATGCTCCTATAGGGGAGGAAGTAATCCTCCCGTCCTTTGCGCACACGGTGCCAAAGGAGTACGCTGAAAAGTTTGCAGAGGAGTGGGCTCAGGGCTTTCTCTGGCTTTGTATCGTACTCAGGTAGGCTGGGATAAATTGTCCCCCAGCCATGAGATTCCCTTACGGTCTATGCCACAGCCACAGCCCCAGTATCCCATGCGCCGCGAAGCTAGATCTCACGTCGCGGAAATCCTTGCACATTGGAATATCAGGGTGTTATTGAAACATGTGTGTCACCAATGAATAATCCTTTATTCACTGTAACGAAGCCTGATGGGTCGTACCGCCTAGTTTTGGATTACCGACATTTGAATTTTCATTGCCGGACATGTGCTGTACAAAATACCCACAGATCTGCTCTCAATAGTCTTGTGAGGTAAAGGTTTAAAACCACACTTGACATTTCCACTGGCTTTTACAGCCATAACCTGTCCTCTATTAGTAGTCAGTGGACAGTGTTTACTTCTGGCAGCCATGAGATTCCCTTACGGTCTATGCCACAGCCACAGCCCCAGTATCCCATGCGCCGCGAAGCTAGATCTCACGTCGCGGAAATCCTTGCACATTGGAATATCAGGGTGTTATTGAAACATGTGTGTCACCAATGAATAATCCTTTATTCACTGTAACGAAGCCTGATGGGTCGTACCGCCTTGTTTTGGATTACCGACATTTGAATTATCATTGCCGGACATGTGCTGTACAGAATACCCACAGATCTGCTCTCAATAGTCTTGTGAGGTAAAGGTTTAAAACCACACTTGACATTTCCAATGGCTTTTACAGCCATAACCTGTCCTCTATTAGTAGTCAGTGGACAGTGTTTACTTCTGGCGGCAAACAAAAGCAGTTTAAGAGATTAGCCATGGGCTATAAAAACAGCCCTGGCGTCTTTGCCGCATGTGTTGTCTCTCTGTTAGAGACCCTGATGCGTACTCGTATGTTGATGATATCTATCTCACAGACGACGAGTTGTGGCCGCATCTGTGTCGCGTTGATCGCATCATTGTTATTTTTGCAGACTTCGGTTACAAATTCAACTTTGCGAAGTCTCACATTGCAGAGTATACAGTGTTGTTCTTGGGCTACGAGCTCAACAATGAGGGTCGAGGGTTAGCTCCTCACTTTCTGGAGAAGTGCACATGTTTGCGTGCTCCAACAACACTGAAAAAATTACAATCTTTGCTGGGCTTTCTGAATTTCGGTCGTACGTACATTCCTGATTATGCCCAACGTATCAAGGCGCTTTATGCCTTGGTACAACCTACTTTTTCCAAATCGAGCTGGATGCCAGAGCATTCAGCTATTTTGCAATCTTTGCAGGCTGATCTTCTTGCTTCGAAATACTTACTGGTACAAAAGGGGGAGGTGGTGATGGAGGGAGCATCAGAACCAATCAAACACTCACACCCAGTCAACAGATCTGGGTTTGATCCATCACCGTTCTTTAGCCCACTCTGCCATCCCAGTTCAGACATGGCCATATGCAAATCAGTCTGACCCTGTGCCTCATGGGAACAGTCCAGCCCGAACTGCCAAGCCATGCCTTCCCTGGACCGGAAACAAGCTTCCTAGGACCGGTTTCTGGCATTTCAGCCGTCTTCAGCCAGGCTTGCTTGAATCCAGTGGCAAAGTGAGCAAGGGACTCACGTTTGAGCATACCCTGCCAACTTATGGCAAACTGGGGTGGCAGAGTGGGCTAAAGAACGGTGATGGATCAAACCCAGATCTGTTGACTGGGTGTGAGTGTTTGATTGGTTCTGATGCTCCATCCATCACCACCCCCTTTTGTATCGAAATACTTACTGACACGTGATAACCACACTATCCTGGTAATAAGAATTGTGCCGGGAGCAGTGGGTTTCACGTACTTAACGTTCAATGAGGGCGACACCGTCCCCATTGCCTACAAATCACACCTGTACACTTCGGCTGAACTGCGCTTTTCCACAGTCGAAAAAGTTTTGACTGCAGTGCAGATGGCGATTCTTAAAGAACGAGCGCTGTTGCAAGGAAAACGCATGTTGGTGGTTAAAATAAATTACGGGCAACAACACCATATCCTGCTCTAGAGGCGGTGACGAAAACCAGTGTACCTAATTCTAAAGTTTTGCATCCACGTTGGATACAATGGGCCACTTCTTTGACATCGCCAGATGTCACCTATATCTTTGATGCCTCATTACAGACTCAGGAGTTTTTGCAGTATGAATTCGTTCATCCGGCTCCTCTGTCTTTGTGCCCGCTCGAAGATTACCATTGTGTCATTTACACTGACGGTTCGGCGCAACCAGCGATGGGATCGAATCATGCCTATTCGGCGGCCTGCACAATTGTGGCGGGTAAAAGTTTGGCATTTTTTAAAAAAATGGGAAAAAAGTGATGGAGAAGAGAGCGTATGTTATTTTTCCCTGCAAATGGTATCAACAAAGCGTTTCTGGTGCTGAAATCACCATCTTCCCAGCTTTCAGGCACAGGCAGACTTTTTTTTCAGAATTTCAACATTTTTCAAACAGTTTTGCCATTTACTATGACATAGCCTATTTCTGCTATTTTTTGTGCTTTCAACCTCCTTCCAGTTAGCGGTAGCAATGGGTGTAAAAGAAAAAATGGATCCCAAAAACCTATACATTTCTGAAAAGTGGACAGAATTCTAAATTCAGCAATGGGTCATTTGTGTAGATCCTTCAAAGTTATTTATTAGAAACTAAGAGTTGAAAATAAAAAATATTGAAATTGAGTTTAAAAAAACAGCCATGTGTGCCAACATTTTCACCTTTAACAGATATTAGAAAGCTATATACTGTTACATCGGTTGGACCCTTCTGGTTGTGGGTATATATAGGACTTGTAGGTTCACCAAGAACCCGAGGAACCAAAGGACAATAACTGAGCAGCATCTTGCAATGGTTTTTCATTGTGTACCGGGTATATTGCTATTCTTTTGGTAAAATATAAATAGTGAAAAATAGGTACCAAGGAAACCTATATACTTCCGAAATTAGAATAAAACATAGAGTTTATAATCAGTGGTTATTTTTACATCTCCAAAATGGTGGGTACCAATATAAGCGCGTGAATTAGAGGTCCTTTTTCAAATTGACTTCTTTTTTTACAAATTCTCTTATATTTGGAAAGCAGAAATGCAAAGAAAGTCAATATGTGATAAGACTTGTTCTACTATTCTGTATTCCCTCAAGTCTCCCGATAAAAATGATACCTCACTTGTGTGGGAAGGCTTATTGCCCGCAAAAGGAAATGGCCTAAAACACAACGTGGACAAATTACATTTGTTCAGTGATAGATGATCATTTTTTTCCAATGTGCCTAGCGGTGGATTTTGAACCCTAGCTCTGCCGGCACCTAGGGAAACCAACCAAACGTATAATTTTTTTTAAACTATACGCCAAGGAGAATCCAGGATGGGGGACTTGTGTGGCTCTCACCAGGTTCTGTTATCCAGAATTCCTTGCAAACTTCACAGTTTGTAAAAAAAATACATTTTCCTCACATTTCTGTGATGGAAAGTTCTGGAATCCGCGTGGACCAACAAACCTTCACCCACCCAGCATTCCCCAAGTCTTCCTATAAAAATGGTACCTCACTTGTGTGGGTATGCCTAGTGCCCGCAACAGGAAATGACCCAAAATGCAACTTGGGCACATCACTTTTTCATCTAACTCTGCCATAACATAGATAAACCTAGCAAAACCTCACTTGTGTTGGTAGGCCTATTTCCCGAGACACATGAAAGGGGCCATAACACAATATGGACACAGCACTTTTCCAATGAAAATTAAAATGTACCCTTTTTTTGCAATGTGCCTAGCTGTGGATTTTGAACCGTAGCTCTGCCGGCACCTAGGGAAACCAAGCAAACCTACACATTTATAAAAACTAGAGACCCAGGGGAATCCAAAATGGGGTGACTTGTCTGGCTCTCACAAGGTTCTGTTACCCAGAATCCCTTGAAAACCTCAAACTTTGTAAAAAAAAAAAAACCACATTTTCCTCACATTTTTGTGATGGAAAGTTCTGGAATCTGTGCGGATCCTCAAACTTCTACCCACTCAGAATTCCCCAAAGTCTCCTGATAAAGATTTTACCTCATTTGTGTGTGAGAGAGTCAACTGCATTTTTGAAGATGGGCTTGGCGGCCATCTAGGGAAACCCACCAATCTCAGATATTTCTGAGAACTAGCCACATCGGGGAGTCCAGGGAGGGGTGACTTGTGTGGATCCCCCAACGTATTTCTACCCAGAATCCTCAAATTTAGCTGAAAAATTTATTTTTCTCACATTTCTGTGTGGGAAGGTTGTGAAGTCACTGGGCTGACACAAATTTCCTAGCACCCAGCATTCCCCCAGGTCCTCCAATGAAAATGATACCTCACTTGTGTGGGTGCGGCAAGTGCCTGCGACAGGCAAGGGCCCAAAGTATATTGGGGAGACATAAAAATTACCTATCATAAAACAACCTGGTTTTGCAAGGGAGGCACCTGCGTTTTTGGTCCTGGGCTTTCCGATCATCTAGAGTAACCTGCCAAACCCACACATTTCTTCAAACTAGACAGCTGGGGAAGTGCAGGGAGGTGTGGCTTGTGTGGAACCCCTAACGTTTTCCGACCGAAATCCCCTGCAAACCTCAAATTTAGCTAAATAATCACATTTTCCTTCCATTTTTGTGTGGGACCACTGGGTGGTAGGTACTTTGTGGCGGGATGGTAATCTTAGACAGAAATGTGACAACAATATGATTTTTTTAGCTAAATTTGAGGTTTGCAGGGGATTTGGAGGAGGAAAATGTTGGGGTATCCACATGAGCCATACTTCCCTTAACTCCCCCCGGTGATTAGTTTTCAGAAATGTCTGGATTTGGTATGTTACCCTAGAAGACCGTTGAGCCCGGGACCAAAAACGCAGGTGCCCTCTTTTAAAACCAGAATGTTTTGTGATAGACAATTTTGATGACTCCACAATGCATTTTGTGCCCTTCCCTGCTGCGGGTACTTGGCCCACCCACACAAGTTAGGCATTATTTCTATCGGGAGACCTGGGGGAACACTGAGTGGTAGGAACTTTGTGTCAGCCCGGTGATCCCACAACTTTCACATACAGAAATGAAAGGTAAATTTGAGGTTTGCAAGGGATTCTGGGTGGGATAACGGTGGGGGATCCATGCAAGTTACACCTCCCTGGACTTCACCAGGAGTCTAGTTTTCAGAAATGTCTGGGTTTGATAGGTTTCACTAGATGGCTGTCGAGCCCGGGGCCAAAAACACAGGTGCTCACCCTGCAAAGCTAGGTCTTTCTTCGATGGATAATTTTTATGTCTCTACAATATGTTTTGGGCCCTTCCCTGCCCCAGGTGCTTGGCCCACCCACACAAGTGAGGTACCATTTTTATCGGGAGACCTAAGGAAACACTGGGTGGTAGGAAATTTGTGTCAGCCTAGTGATCCCACAACTTTCCCACACAGAAATGTGAGAACATTTTTACCTAAATTTGAGGTTAACAAGAGATTCTGGGTAGGAAAACATTGGGGTATCAATGCGAGACACACCTTGCCCTTCTGGGCCGTCCCCACCCCTAGCTTCTAAAAAACTATCCTTGGTGTCTAGGGTGCTTTCTGCCCCTACCTGCCCCCCAGTAGGGGCAGAAAGACTAGTAAGGGCAAAATTGATTGGGGGAGCAAAGGCCTTGGCAAGGGGCCGCTCCCCCTCCGCAGTGGTAAGTGGGTGGATCCCTGCTTGAGGATCCCTCTCCTGGGGCGATCCCCAAGTGGGGATCCACTAGAGAATGGTACCAAAGGAAATGGGAGATTCTCCCCTTTCCAACGATAACTCTCCCATGTATTTCTGAGCCCACGGGCTGATATAGCCTCACGAGCACTGAAACAGTGAAACTGAAACTAAGTTTCCGTTTCCTTTTCAATGTAATGTTGTCAACACGCCATGCGTGCGATTGTCATTATATTGATAATTTAAATTTTACCTGAGTAGGTTGGGGAAGCTCCTACCTACCTCCAGAGGCCCAAAAAGAAAATGAAATCACTCTGCTGTCCGCAGCAGAGGGATTTAGTGTACCTGTGCACATGACGGATTGGTTCCGTAGTGAGCACAAAAGCACTGGTGCTCATGACAGAAGCATTCCTTCATGAGCACCGAAGGGGCTAATATGGATGGTTAATGAAATCTCTATAGCACATGAGTCATCACTTTCACTTTTCTATTACGCATGCAAAGAAAAAACGAAAGCAATTTAGTGAATCATGAACCATTGTTATTTTATGTAATATGTTCATCTAGTTTAAACTCTTCTGCATGCTTATATGATGCAGTAACTCATATTTCTTGAGATTTTCCCAGGTTTTCTCTTGTTGTGAACTTCTTATCAAACCTATACAGGATCTGCACATTTGGATAATATAAACTGTGGGACTGGTGGCAGACTGATTCTGTGCACCGCCACTCGATACTTTGACCTGTCTGTATCAGCTAGCTCACAGTGCCAATATAATCTCCTCTTTCCAAGAAGAGAATAGATTCTGGTAACCTCAGAACATGACAACCCTGATATCTCAGGATCGCGGAAACAATATACTACCCTTTGCTCAGTCACTTGTGCTCACTTAGTTTGTCTCAGAGAGATACCAAAACAGGCTGGGCATTTTCAATAAGAATGTTTTGAACAGTTGTTATTCTGGTGTAGAAATAGATGAGCTGCAACAACCATTAGACAGTAGCAGAGATATATGATTAGAAGTATTACGAAAGTAAAGGGATGGTAAAGTTCTACCATCTTACAATAATCATGAATACCTGCGAGAATATAAAACACATGATAAAAAGTGTGTACTCCTACGATGCCTCCCTAACTAGATGTACCTAAAGGTACCTAGTATCTGTGTAGGTATTATGCCAAGAATCCCTCTAGGATCTGGTCAACCCCATTACATGAGCATGAGAGAATATGGGACCCCGTCCTGGTCTCAAATTGGACACCTCACGAGGGATATTAGACCTCTGTGAGCTGGAGTGTCTGCATGCAGGAACCTCAGCATCTCTGGTCTGGTCTGGTAAATTTAGACTGATAAGAAATACTACAAGTCTTATAGAAAACATAACAAATATACATGCAAATATACATTTGCGTTTTAATGATACTGTATACGGGTCTGTTGTTTCTTTGGAATCAGACTCCACAACTTTATTTGGTAAATTGAGATAAGACGTTAAAACCATTTGCAGCACATGTAAAATTCAAACGTTTATTTCTGGTAAGTCTTCATTATGTTTCACATTAACACAGTTCACGTTTTTACTCACATTCTTGTAAATCCAGTCTCTGTGTAGCTGCACAGTTTTTTTAATTCAGTATAATTTCCCCAACACAGATTGACTCAGTCCTTCAAATTGGAATTGACTTCAAAGGTTAACTGGAACACAACATTTACACAAGGTGGCTCATGCAAACTTGGATTGTTGAAGCAAAAGGTGTGATATGCCTTTTCCCCGTCATTAGTGCCAAGTAAGTCCCTTCAGGTGCAGCGTATGTTTGACTTGGTACCTTTGCTCTTTCGGACCTTCTCACTGACGGTCCTTCACAATCCTTGTCGCCTTATTCAGACTGGCTAGAGACTTCTGTGATGGTTTGTGGTACTTTCCCTTCAGTTAGGATATGTCTCAGTCTGTCTTGTCTTCTGGGCCAATGGTCTCTGAGTACCACTTGCATTTCAGGTGCACTGTTCCCTTTGGTGGGGTCAAATGCATGCCTAGTCAGCCCTTTCTCTTGGACACCTTTGGTACTCATAAGAGCCGACTCTCTTGGACCCCTCTCAAGACCAATGCTTTGTAGCATGAGTGTCCTCCACAGCTCGGCTAACCTGAGACTGCTATGCCACTGTAAGCACCGGCACATCCGAAACAGGTGCTGTGTCTTCAAGAGGACATGGGACTCTGCAGGTGTATGTGGCATGCACTCAGATCAGTAGAACACCACATTTAACAGCAGTTGTGGTTACCAGAATAAGTTAGGATGGCCCACGCAAATGAGGCTCCAGAACCAACTTGCGTACGTGTTTCTTCACCAAGACCCAGTCACTAGGACTGAGGTCATGGCACTGCTCTTGTTGAGGCAAAGTTGCAGCTTCCCCAACCTGCTGAGACACAGAACATGCCACATCAGCCAGACTCCCCATAAATATCTTGTGAGGGGCAATCCCATACTTCTGTCTGGGGTACTTCTCAACCTCAAGGGGCAATGCATCAAGACATTTCAGGGAAGTTGAAGCACCCATTTTTGTAAACCTGGAATTCAGTGTTCCATATCTGATCCACTATTCCAGAAGTTTCCGGACGATAAGAACAATGGAACTTCTGATCAATTTGTAATGCTGCACACAGCATCTTTAGAACCTCACTATTATAATGCGCCTTTTGGCCAGACTCCAAAGAAGTTGGAAATCCGAAATGTGGTATGAGCTTCCTCAACAACAATTTGTCTACAATTAAACTGTAATTTTGTCTTGTGGGATAGGCTTCCACCCATTGGGAAAATATGCAAACAATTACAAGCATGTACTTCAAACCGTTGCACATGCGCATCTCGATAAAATGAAGCTGCATTTGATTAAAAGGACCTCCCTATACGACTCATTGTGATTTGTGTCTTCTTTCTGGGTTTTGTTGTTGACATACCAAACAGCGATGATACAACTCTTTAGCTACTGAGTTTAAACCTAGGGTTAATCCATGTCTGGTAAAAGAGATGCATCATAGCATCCCTCCCAACATGTGCAGGTCCATGATAGTATTGTGCAATGGGAGGCAGCAAACGTTCTGGTAACACAGGCCTTCCATCAGTGTGGACCCAAACCTCATCTTCCTGCTCTGACCCATCTTTGTTTCTCAGTTTCTTTCACTTCATCCTGTAATGCCGTTCCTTCCTCTCATGTGTCTATGGTTGACAGCAGCAGTCTGCAATCTGTGACATCAGTGTTCTTTCCCAGGGGATCTCCATTGAATTTGAGTGCAATAGCACACAGTCTCATCCGCATAGTGGTTGCCGACTATGTCATCATCTTTGCCCTGCTGATAGGCAGCACACTTCAACTCGGCAATTCATGCAGGCAGTTGTAATGACCAGAAGAGGTTCCTCACGCTTTCCCAATTCTGAATGGGGGACCGAGATGAAGTCATGAATCTCAGCTGGGACCACACCTGCCCTAAATTATGAACAACGTCAAATCCGTACTGACTGTCGATGAAGATAGTAACTCTCAATTGGTTGGAAATATTACAGGCATCGAACAAGGCAACCGACTCACCCACTTGAACAGAAAGCACACCTTGCAGCCGTGAAGTTTCAATCGCACCTGCACACGCAGCTTTCAAATTTCCTTCAGCATCAAGCGAATAAGATCCATCAACAAACCACACATGATCCTACTCAGACAAAGGAGTATTGAGGATATCTGGTCTGGGTTTATTACATAATTCAGTCACATCCAAGCAATCATGATCAGCTTCATCGACCACAAACTCATTTCGAGGAATAGGCATCAAAATCGCAGGATTTAAACGTGTGCATCACGTCAGTGTCACATTCTTAGTCCCCGAGAAGAACTGCTCATACTTGGTAAGACGGCTTCTAGTTAGATGTTGCGTTTGAGTATGAGTAAGCAACACCTCAACTGAGTGTGGAACATATACTTTCAGCAGATGTCCCATCACAATGTTCTCACTCTGTTCCAAAGTTTAAACGCATTCATGTTGCAGCACTAGCTTTTAAGTGGTGCATAGACAGAATCTAGAGTTGGAAATGTCGGCATACACAAATATTGAGTTGGAAATATCGTGATGCAGAAATATCAACAGCAAGAATATTGTGGTCAAGAATATCGACTTAGAGGTAAGAAATATTGTTTTTGGCAATATCGAAGTCATTAATATTGTTTGCAAAAACATTTTTGTTTAAAATATCGATGTTTTAATTTGTGTTATGTATTTTAGTATAAATTTTAAATGTACCTGACTTCTTTTTTTGTATAAGTATTCTTTTTGTAAATATTTGTCAAATTTTTCGTAGTTATTAATTTTATTTTAATTACATTTTGCTTTTTTAATTCTGTAGTGGTTTGTGGGTTTATAGGGGAATAGGGTGGGAAGTGATTTAATTATAATGTATTAATATTGTTTTGATTTATTAATATTTATGTAATTAATATTAGTTAGTGTTAATTGTGGGAATGGATTAATTATTAATTCATTATTAATTTTTTGGTTATTATTAAATAGTTGGTAATTATGTTAATTGTGTCAGTTTATTAGGCGTCGGCTTATAGGGGAATAGGGTTGGAAGTAATTTAATTATGATACATTTAATAATATTTTTTATTTAGTAATATTTATTTAATTTATATTTTATAGTGTTGTGGGAATTGATTTATTATTAATTGGTTGTTAATTACTATGAATTAATTATTTAATTGGTAATGATGTTAATTGTGTCATTTTATAGGGGAATAGAGTGGGAAGTAATTTATTTATAATTAATTGATAATTATTTGTTAATTAATGCTAATTAAATTTGTGTAATTCCTTTTAGATGTGAGATGTGGGGTTTATAATGGTAAAGGGTGGGAAGTAAATTCTTTTAAAATAATTAATAAGTTCTCGTTAATTGTTAATAATTTATTAATGTAAAATTAGTTATGAAAATTGTGTAATGATTTTTAGGTGTGGGTTGTGTTGGTTATTGGGGTATGGGGTGGAAAGTAATGTATGTTTCATTAATTATTTATTAGTTGATCAGTAATATGAATTCATTAATTGATCATATTTATGGTAATTGTTTATTTTTATTGTGTGTGTTGTGGTTTTATAGTGGTAAGGTTCGGTGAGTAAATACATTTTTATCTCTTATCGTAATTGTTTTTTAGATAATAATATTTGTTTAATTGATAATTAATTATGTTAATTATGGAGGTACACTTTTTAAAAATTTTGATGTGTTGTGAGTTTTGTGGTGTTAAAGGGTAGGAAATAAAAAAGATGAAATTAATGTAATAATTATTGTTTTTGCTGATAAATAATTTCTATGAAAAATGTTATTTGTTTCTAAATTATTTTTGTGTCATTATAATATGTTTCTATCTTTTGTAATTTTTTATATTTTTATATATGTTATCTTTTTTTGTTTTTTAAAACATTTTGGGGTCCATTAGGATGTAGGGCGCTAGGACCACCGCTGGCGCAGGCGGTGTGAAAAATACCTTTTTCCGCCCACCAGCAGCGGACATCACACCCGCCATATTAGTATGGACAAACAAAAGACAATTCCCAACCGCCGTGGTGCGACGCGCACCGCCATCAAAGTGCACCCACCACCGCGGCGGTGGGAGCCAATCGAGACTCACTGCCGTGCGGAATGACGTCCGCCCCGCTCTACAAATTAGGATGACTCAAACAAGCAGACACACCGCAGCAGAGACACCGCCCAACCAGAGACGGCGGAAGCTCGACAGCGGAGCGCAAAACCAGAGTCCTGGTCACGACCGCCATGGACCCAGCTCTACACATCTTTCTAGTGCTGGACCTGCTACATCACCAGGAACTCATGGACTGCTGGGGATGCTGCCACTGGTACGCAACAACACAAGACACACCACAGGGCCTGACACAGGGTCCAAATCCTCATCAGGCACCCTAGGGGGGACAGGAACACATCCACAAGGGCACCAACACATTACCCACCTGCCATAAAGTCACCCCGCTGCATCCTGGACACACAGCTACCGCCACCATGCAGCAATGTCCCGGTCACCGCAGCGGCGAACACAAGCAAATACATGCGCACAATGCAGAAGGCAGGGCTAGTGCCAGGCATGGGCAGGGCACAAAGACCACAGGGCCACATCCACAACCACCACACACTAGCACACTCCACGAAGGCACATGCCATGTGCCCCTCCTTTGCACCCCATGCACAACAACAAGCCAGGGCAATACACACCCTGCACCACACAACAAGCAATCATGGAGACAGACAATTCAGGAGTGGCTGCACAGGAACACACAACACACAGCACAGTAGCACAGGGCCAGGGAAACACACACAACACCACACTTAGGGAAATATCAATGAGGACGAGCAACAAATGAACACATACAAGGAATTAACATCCAAATGGACACACAGCCTGCACCGTCACACATACATACCAGGCCAAGTGGTAGCTACTGCGATTTGGGTGCTATACATTGACACGAGGCTCCGCCATTCAGACAGCTGAGCATGCCAAATGCCATTTCCACATGTCTCCATGCCTCTCATTACCGCACTTATGTGAATGGGTGTGCTGGTGACACACCACCGGGGCTAGGCGGGAGCTACCACAATTTGGGTGCCATACAATGGCGATGGCCATCTGTCAAACATCAACAGTGCATAGTGCCAACATGTTCAATGGCACATCATTGTGCACACGATGCCAATGTTCAATTTACTCCATTGATGGCTACACATGCCATGTTTGTGTGTGTGTAACGTAGATTTACCTGTACCCACTCACATGTCACTTATGGATCTGATGTTGGTGTAGGCAGGACAGTGTTGTTCTGGACTGTTCAATATGTACACATGTCAATGTGTTGAGGTCCAGTGACAATCACAGCGATGCTCGTCTCAATGAATGATGATCTATTTAGCATTGCCTCTCATGTCTGCTCATGAACACATTCGTCATTCCAGCACCGACTGTGGTCATTGTGTGGTGGATGTGTGCCAGGTTGTAATGACGCATTAAGGTGTGACAGGTACAGCAGCTAGGTATGAGAAAGTGGTTTTGATTAGTTACACATATGCCGGATGCTATACTTCCAGGCGTGCCCATGTGAACTGTGGCCATATCCCTATGTGCATTCACATTGACCCAGGTGGTGTTTGAGGTACTTGTCTTGTGTAAGTTGACACGTGTGTCCTTTGTGTAGCTGAAGGTGTCCCTCCATGTAAGCTGGTCTCTTAGTCACTATAGATGTCAGTCATTGTTGTCGTTGTCTCATCCAGAGCGTGATATGCTGTGCACATCTCATGATGTATTGCATTGACATGTGTCCACTATCATCTCAAATAGGAGAAAAACAAATTTGACTCGTCACTTGACGGTGCTGGAGGACATGGAGGATGTTGCGATCATAAGCAAATGCTGCACGGACAGAGACACCCTGAAAACCCTTTCTGATCTGTTGGAGCCCCACCTGCAGCCACGCAGGACATATCCAACAGCTTTCACCCCTACTTATAAGGTGATGGCAGCCCTGCATTTTTTTGCCACAGGATCGTTCCAGGAGACTGTGGCCAACGCAGGTGGGATGTCACAACCGATGTTCAGCATGGTGCTGCGTGATGTACTGTCCGCCATGATGCAATACAAGGACAGATACATCCATTTCCCAGTGGTGCTGAATTGTCAGCTGCGAAGGGAGACTTCTATCCCCTTGGACACATCCCCAATGTTGTTGGGGCCATTGATTGCACCATTGTCGGTCTTGTGCCACCACAGGCAAGTGAGCACATTTATCGCAATCACAAGCATTACCACTCCATCAATGTGCAGGTGGTGTGCCTGGCAGATATGTCCATCTCGCACGTGTGTGCCAAATTCCCAGGCTCGGCCCATGACTCCTACATCCTGTGGAACAGCATAGTGCCCCAGCTGATGGCTAATCTTCTTCCCGTGCGTGCATGTATTGTGGGTGAGTATGCCTAGTCGTGTGGCGTGCTGTGTGTGTGATCTGCTGCCCTGAGCCTCAGCGACGTTGCAATGTCTAATTGTGTTTGTCATACCTAGGTGACTCTGCAAATCCCAACCATCCCTGGTTGCTGAGCCCACTGCGGAATCCCAGGTCTCCGGATGAAGACCGCTACAATGAGGCCCATGGGAGGACACATTGTGTGGTGGAGCATACTTTTGGTCTGCTCAAGTCACATTTCCGCTGCCTAGACAAAACTGGAGGTGCACTGGCATACTTGCCCAGGAAGGTATGTCAGATTGTTGTGGTATGCTGCATGCTCCACAACCTAGCCATTCGCAAGGAGATTCCCCTGCTCCTGTATGATGGTGAGGACCCAATGCCCCAGCCTGCAAACCAAGCCATGCCCAGTGATGAGGACAGTGGAGAGGAGGAAGGTGTTGACCTGCGTTAACAGCTCATCACCCGCTACTTCACTTGACGGTGGGTGTCAATGTGCAACATACTCATTGTCTGATGATATTGCTGTTGTTGTGAAGGGGCATGTGAGAATTGTAGCATCAGCCAGTTTTAGACTCAGTGGTGGTTGGAAATGTTTCTGGGACATGTCATTTGGGAACATCAACAGGACGTGTATGTTGACACTTGGTGGCCATTCTGACATGTGCATGTTGGGTTATCCTGATGGTAGGGGTTGTGTGATGTCTGTGATGCCACACCCAGACCAGTGACAGTTGTTCTGTTGTGTTTCCCTAGGTGCCTTCGACTTCTCCTTGCCTACATACAGCCCATGCTCCTGGTACATTGTGATCATGTTGAACACTCTACATCCTGCAATAAAGACGGAGCAGACACAACAACATGTGTGTGAGGATATTTTATTTACATTGGTGAGATGCGAGGGGGGTGTACATTTCCATTGGGGGGTGGGGTGGAGCAGTGAGTTGACAGTTGCGGTAGATGAGATAGTCGAGTATTCACCACATTGCTGTGGTGACCCAGTCCAACAGACATATGCCATTCACAAGGCAGTGTGGGGAAGGTCAGTACAAAAAGTCAATGTAGTGGTGGAGAGGGTTGCCATTATGGCTGGCTCCGTGACTGGCGTCTGGCAGGTGCTTGGCCTCCAGATACTCCCAGGGTCTTCTTAGGATGGCCCTTTCGTCGTTTGGCAGGGGGGGCCCTGCTGCAGGGCCAGTGGGGACTGAGAACTCACCCCTCTCTGTGGGCGCAGGGGAGGATGGTGAACTGTCATTGTGCAGCCCACCAGAGGGAGGTGGAGGTGTTGTCTTTGGTGCATGCCTGTCCCTCAGTACCGCCACTTGCTGGCCCAAGAGGTCCACAATTTGTACCATGCGGGTGTCGATGGACCTCATAAGCAGGATGAGCTCATGCAACAGTTCGTCTGACTGGCCCGTTCGTCCCTGGGCCTGTTTGTATGCACCCAGGACACTGGTGATGTGTTCCAGGGAGTGGGTCCCAGCCTCCTGGTGTTCCTGGGTGACCCTGCCCCTCCCACCTGCCCTGCTCCCACGGACCTGTTGCCTCACCACTGTGGGCACCCGCATCCTCTCCCTGCCATCCTCCGTCGGTGGTGTGTGCTGGTCATCCTCTGGGACAGGGAGGGTGTTGCAGGCAGCACTGGTGGTGGTGGCCGCACAGGCCGTGACAGGAGCCCAGGACAAGGAGGCCATTTTAGTGCCTCTCCTGAAAAAACCTGGTGCGGACCCGGCGGAACTCTCTAACTACCGTCCCATATCGCTTCTGCCCTACTTTTCCAAATTAATGGAGGCCCACGTCACCTGGTGTCTCTCCAACTTCATCGAGACCTCCTGCTACCTGGAGCCTAATCAGGCCGGCTTTAGGCCAGCCCATTCCACTGAGGCCGTCATCCTAGCAGTCTTGGACACGCTGAGGAGGAATGCTGACACAGGGATCCCCAGGCCCTCGTACTCCTGGATCTGTCGGCCACTTTCGACACGGTTGACCACAACATCCTCCTTCACCGTGTCGAGCTGGCAGGCATCCAGGGTCCTGCCCTCAAATGGACTCAGTCCTTTCCGACCAGCAGAACACAAGCCATCCGCTTGGGCCCCTACACAGCGTCCAAAACCCCCACGACCTGTGGAGTCCCTCAGGGTTCTTCCCTGTCACCCCTATTATTCAACCTCTACCTCCGTCCCCTGATTCACTCGCTTCAGAGCTGGGACATTACAGTGTACAACTACGCTGATGACCTGCAGATCATCTTCCTACTCAACTCCTTGGACGCTGTGAACAACTTCCATTCCGCCATGATACACATCCAGGAGTGGATGAACTACAACCAATTAAAATTAAATCCTGGTAAAACTGAGCTTCTTCTCCCCGGCTCCAGCCCCTCCCACTGGGGTCCGCAGTTCTGGCCTAATACACTAGCCCCCCCCCCGGTCCCTGTGAAATCAGTAAAAAGTCTTGGTTTGACCATCGATACCGAACTCTCCCTCAGATCTCATGTGGGCGCTGTGATCTCTTCATGTACATTCCAGCTCCGCAAAATCGGTAAAGTCAGTCACCTACTACCACCAGCCGCTCTGGTCCAGGTTATCATCTCCCTGGTACTATTTCGCCTGGACTTTTCCAATTCCCTGTACTACGGACTCCCAAAATCACTGCTGCATCGCCTTCAGGTCGTGCAGAATCAAGCAGCCCGTCTCATCTACAAAACTCCCAAATGGCAGTCGGCCAAACCTCTGCTACACATATTGCACTGGCTACCTATAGAACAAAGGGCGGCCTTCAAGTTGGGCTGCCTCACGTTCAAATCCCTCCACTGTTCCAGCCCCCACTTCCTGACAACACTCATCAATCCACATCGTCCAACGCGCAATCTTCGTTCAGCTCTCCTCAACCTGCTTGCTGTCCCCAAAACCAAAACCAACAAATTCGGCGGCCGTCGGTTCGCCTACCTTGCCCCCAAATTTTGGAATCGTCTTCCCCTGACCATCAAAGCCAGTAGCTCCCTCCTTTATTTCAGAAAACTGCTCAAAACCTCCCTTTTTCCCCCACTCGGCTAAACTTCGCCTTCTCTGACCTCAGACTCACCTCTGTCTTACAGCGCCAGGAAACCCTTGGTGTCAGTGCGCTCTATAAATTTCATTTAACATAACATAACATAACATAACATAACATAACAGGAGGGGTCTGCTGTGGAGTTGTTGTTGGCACAGATGTGGTGGGGGGGACGATGGGGTCCTGGGACCTGTTGCTCCCAGGCACACCAGATGGGCCGGCCTCAAGCTCATCGTCCATGGAATCCTGGGAGTCAACATCCGCGAGTCCTTGTACCGGGGGTAGAGACTGGCTCTGCAGGTTGCTGGTGTTGTCCTCTGCAGTAAGTACTTGGTCACCTGTGGGTCAGATGTGAAATGGTCATTGCAGTGCACCCGGCAAGCTTTGTGTCATTCACTTTTTGTACACTGCACAATTGTCATATCATTACATTTTTGACTATGTGCAGTACTGTGCTTCCTGACATGATGCAGTGGTACAGGCATTACTTGTCCATGGTGTGAGGTGTCAAGGCATACCATGCGACCTGTGCACAATTGAGGTTTACAGGGACTTGTTGTCATCTAGGGCCTGGCAAAACATGTGTTTAATTAAGAACTCATTGTTTATTTGTCTGACATAGCAGACGTCACATCTGGCCATGGACTGGCCATTGCCATCTTCTGCATCCCTTTGTCCTGTCATGTGCATATCTTAATTTGTGCCTCCACATATGCTTTCATATTTTTTGAATGGTCCTTGTTGCACTTGCCCTATGGTGATGCACATGTAACTAGGTGCTGTGCGTGATTGTGCCCTCACTTTCTTCTACTTGTGCATTGGTGTGTCACACTTTGGTGACTGTGACAGTTTCCTTAGCTTACCTGTGTGCACACTGTGCTTGGCAATCGGGTAGGTATGCCTCTTTGTGCAATGAGAGGGCTGGTGTTGTCATATGGCACCATTTAATTTGTGAAAAATGGGTGGGTACACATACTGGCTACTTACCTGTAAGTTTGTTTGGTGTACTGCAATGGCTTCCAACTGCAACTGGGTGGGGGAGTTCTCCATCCTGCTGAGGTGTGGGACATAGGGAATGTTGGGAGAAGTGGTGCAGGCCTCCCACACACCAACACCCTCCCTGGGAAGATGGCTACCTACTTGTGAGTTTGATGTGGATTGTGTAATGGCTGACACATACTTCTGGGTGGGGTGGGGGAGGGATCCATCTTGGTAGACTTTGGGAAAGGGGGTATGGTGGGGGTAGTGGTGCAGGCCCCGCACCCCCAGACACCCTCCCAGGGAAATGGCTACCTACCTGTAAGTTTGTTTGGTGTACTGCAATGGCTTCCAACTGCTCCTGTGTGGGGGAATGCTCCATACTGCTGAGGTGTGGGACAGGGGGCATGGTGGGAGTAGTGGTGCAGGCCTCCCACCACCAGACACCCTCACTGTGAAGATGGCTACCTACCTGTGAGTCGGATGTGGGTTGTGTAATGGCTGACACATGCTTCTGGGTGGGGTGCTGTGAGGGATCCATCTTGCTGATGCTGTGGGACATGGGTCCTGGTGGGAGTTGTAGTGCTGTCTGTACACATGCCCCCATGGTAATGTTGGTATCTATGTTTGGGGTGAATGGGAGATGTGAATGTTGGATCTGTAAGCCATGTTTTTGTGAGTGTGTGGTGCAGATGGATGGTATGTGTCCTAGGTGGTGTAGCTTTGTAGTTGTGCAAGACAGTACATAGCAGAGTGGTGGAAGTCATTTGTTTGTACTTACCAGCCTCCACTCCCCCGGCTACTCCTGTGAGACTCTCTGGATGCAGTATGGCAAGCAGCTTCTCCTCCCATTGTGTGAATGGTTTTGGTGGAATGGGAGGGCCACCGCCAGTCCTCTGAGCCAGCTCACGGTTCTTGCTCCTCCTCTCCTTGACCACCCTCTTCAGATCATGCCAATGCTGCATGATCTCCTTTTTTGATCTTGGGGTGGTCCCTACTGCATTGACCATTTGGACTATCCTTGCCCACATTTGTGTCCTTGTGGCTGTTGGACCAGGGTACCATAAAGCTGTGGTTCCACTCTGACTATCTCATCTACCATGACCTTCAACTCACTCTCAGTGAATTTGGGCATTTCCTGTGTGGCCATGGTGTGTGATGTGCAAAGTGATTGTGGGTGCAGGAGTGTGAGTGGTGGTTGTGGTTGTACTGTGTATGGTGTGTGTTGTGCAGGGGGTTAGCTGTGCTGGTGTGGAGGTGTTGGTGGTGCTGTGTGTGGTGTGGCTAGTGATGTTGTGTCCTTTGCCTCTCCTGTCAGCTGTGGTATGTGTCCCTTCTCTCCTGGAGTTTTGCAATGGATTGTGGTCAGGGAAGGGGCTGGTATTTTACTCAGCTATGTGGGTGTGTCCAATTGGGGTGTTGCTGACAGGTGTGTTGTCCTGGGATTTGTATTTTTCATTTTGCCATGTGGTTGTGTCATTGGGGTGTGTTTTGTGTATTTGGGGGGCATGGCTAGTTTTCTGTTTGCACTTTTTGGCCTTCTTGTGGGGTTTTGGCTTTGTCTGCCATATTTTTAACAGTTCGTCCGACGCAGTGGCTGTGCTTCAGCTCTTCCGCTGGCTCTTCCATTCATCCCATTGTGTGACCACGGCGGTCGGAGACAGCGGTACATACCGCGGGACCGTCGGGGATATCCTAATTTCCAGTGCAGTGTCTCCGCTATACTTGCGGCGGGTTGGTGTTTTTCCACCACTATTCCGACCGCCGTGGACGGATTTTGGCCATCTGCACCCGCTATGGGTGGTTTTTCTTGGCCTCGTTCTGCCACGGTCAGATTATTTTGGCGGTTAATCCTAATTTGGCCGCCGATTTTCCCACGGTGCCGGCAGGCGGTTGTTTTCCGCTTCCATGGCAGTTGGGGTGTTTTTCTGCCCCCATCCCAATGGATCTCTTTGTGTTGTTGTTATATTTTTATTATTTTTAATTTTGAATTGACTCCATTGGGAATATACATTTTTACCCCTCTGCTATCCAACACTTTCCCTATTTTTGCACTCACTTGAGTGGGAATAATATTTTTTACCCCTGCGCTATCCAACACTTTCCCCTCTGTTGCACTAAGTGGAGTGGGAATAGTAAGTTTTACCCCTCCGCTATCCAACACTTTCATTACTGTTGCACTCAGTGGAGTGAAAATAGTATTTTTTACCCCTCTGGAGTGGGAATAGTAATTTTTACCCCTCAGCTATCCAACACTTTCCCTACTGTTGCACTCACTGGAGTGGGAATAGTAAATGTTACCCCTCCGTTATCCAAAACTTTCCCCTCTGTTGCACTAAGTGGAGTGGGAATAGTAAGTTTTACCCCTCCGCTATCCAACACTCTCCCTACTGTTGCACTAACTAGAGTGGGAATAGTTTGATATTATTACCCCTCAAATATCTAACACTTTCCCTACTGTTGCACTCAATGGAGGACAAAATCTAGGTTTTAATTTATAATGTTTTTTTAATTAAATTTTATGTTATAGCTGTATATATACATGTATATATTCACTGAAAAAAACATAGGTTTTAGGGAAAGTTATAGTTAGTTGGACATTTCACTCACACAAAACCAGAGAAATACTCCCGTTATAATTAGTTCAGCTAACTATAACTCACGCCCCCGCAATACACTGCTGATGACATCACATATTACATCACTCATGACATGGTCACGTGGCCCCCCTGCTTAGGCCATTTATGGCCCCGGGGAACCCATCCCCTGGGGCAGGCCTTTGCGTGTTTTATTATTATTTAAAAAAATATATTATTGGAGAGGGGAACCATGTGGCCCCCCTCCCGGGCCACTCCTTGCCCCGGGGACCCCATCCCCTGGGGCCTGTCCTCTCATTGAGGTCCGTGGGGGGAGCCCCAATGCGCCCACGGTCCCAGCCAACTCCCCGCCTTCTGCGGGAGCCGGCATTGCTTTTCCAAATGGGCAGCTGCTAAGATGCAGCTCCCCGTGTAGAAAAGCAATCTGGTTTGAATTTTGGAAGAGAGAGCAGGTTTCCTGCTCTTGATTCCAAAATCCAAACCACAGTTTTCTATGACAGGGAGGGATTTGTGGTTCCCGCCCTGCCATAGCAAACTGCAGTGTCCCGGGGGTGGGCACCCCAGGACAAGGGCCATCACAGGCTCCAGGAGGGGGCCCGCACAGCCCCCCTCCCTTCCAAAGCACAGCCCCGGGAGTGGTGGTCCACCAATTAGCATTTTAGTGCCCCAGGTAGCTGGCGGTCCCCAGGGCGTGTGGAGAGGCTTGAGCCCCATACAGGTATCATTATATATTTAAAAAGCCCTTGGGGTGGTGGTCCCCAGGGCAGCGGGGGGCCATGTGCCCCCCGCAAGTAATAAATAAAAGCCCTGGGGGTGGCGGTCCCCAGGGCTTGGGGGCCTTTGAGGCCCCCACACATTTTAAAATTAGCCCCGGGGGTGGCAGTCCCCAGGGTTTAGGGGCTGCGTGCCTCCCCACAACTATACACTCATGCCCCGGGTGTGGGGGGGATTGAGGCCCCCTACACATTTTGTTCACTGGCCCCGGGAACTGGCCCACTAGGGGGCTAAATAATAACGAAGAGCGGGACACCGCGCTTCTTTTTTTTTTTACTTTCTCAGCCGGATTTGCACACCCAGGTGAATTCATCTGATTTAAGTAAAAAAGGCTTTTTTGGGCCCTAGGGGTCCTTGTGGGACCACCTGAGCAGGCATAGGGGTCAGGGTGGTTCTACCCTGCCCCCTTTTCTTGTTTTGCGCATTTGTTTTACTGTTTTCTTGTGCCTCGGTTCTACCGAGGCACAAGATGGCTGCCAACACTTCCTGGTTTGGAGTGTTGACAGCCAATTAGAATGCAGCTCGTGATCGGCAGGGTGACCAGATCCACTGCAGCCACAGATTTCGAAACTTAAATTTTTTGATTTTCTCAGCAACTACTGAATGGATTTACACCATGTAAGAAAAAGAGTGCTTTTTGAACCAAGCACTACTTTTTTGCCAAATTTGGTGTAATTCCATCCAGCAGTTCAAGCTGTAGCCGTGTCTAAAGTTTCCTATGGGAAATTTATTTTTTTACCTCTTTTTCTTGAATTTCTCAGGAACTACTGAACTGATTGACACAATTTAACAAAACGAGTTCTTTCTGAACCAAGGGCTACCTTTTTGCCAAATTTGGTGTAATTCCGTTCAGCAGTTCGGGCTGTAGCCATGTCTAAAGTTTCCTACGGCAAATAACATGGAGAAAACACATTTTGGGACCCCCTTTTTTCCGTCCCCGCTTGGCGAATCACCCCGGATAGGGGCTGACCGGAACTGGCCATAAGTTTTGGACATTTCGCGAAGATTCGTCAACCGGTGCCAAATATATATATATTTTTGTCAATTATTATATATTGATAAAATGTTAAAATAAATAAAAATTATTAGTTTATTAATAGTTATATATATATATATATATATATATATATATATATATATATATATATATATATATATATATTCATAGAAAAAACCATAGGTTTCAGGCACGTTATAGTTAGGAATTAGCATTTAAAAAACCTCAGAAATTCACTGAAAAAACCATAGGTTTCAGGGGTGTTATATTGAAAAAGAGGAGATTGTAGACAGGAGACAGATAAAATAAAGCCCATTTGAGCTTAAACACATTGGACGTTTCCTGGCTGAATCGGGTCTGTTGGCATGTATGGTTGTACTACCATTGCCTCTTCCTTCTGCCCACAATGGTCTATTACATTGCCACAGCCTCACTTGCAAGTCCTGTATTGTTGGTTTGTTGCCCCTGCCCCCCTTTCCACTGCCCTCCATAGTCTGTTGTGCTGCCACGGCCCTTCCTGCCTGCTCAGTGTGGTTAAATTGTTGCCTTTGCACCCTCCTACCTGCCTTCAATTTTCAGAGTCCGTGCCCCTGGCCTCTGCCTCTCAACAGTATCCTAATGAACAACTAGATTGCTAACATTCTATATTTATTACAAAAGTGTGGAACGCCTGACGTCATCTTGATGTAATCAAAACTGTAATACCTAGAGCATTTCCTTTAGAAATTACATATATGAGAGGGTCTTATTGGCATACAAATTATGTTTAGTGCTCTAAAAGACTAAAATAAGGACATATTTTCTGAGTTTTCAAATAGCGAGAAAGCACTTTTAAATTATTTGATACCTTTATGTTTTTTTATCCAGTTGACCACTTGATTAAATGTTGCACTTAGGGGAGAGGATGTGGTGTTACTTCCAGAACTGCATACTTTGCAACTGGGGAACCAGGTTGGAGTTTCTGCTTCAGCTCGACATTCTGTGATTCTGGTCAAATCACTTAGTCTCCCCATGTCTACAACCAAAATGAATTTGTTCTTGTGTGATGTAACCAATGTTCATGTAAAGCACTCCAATACCTGACAAGTCTGCACTATATAACACTGCAAAAAAAATAATAATAAGTGTTTTGCACACTTCTGTCATTGGGCTATATTTGGGCTACATCTGGGTGATTTTGGGCTACATTTGGGCTCTTTTGTCTCCGGTGGCCATCTTGGGAGATTTATTTGTTATGAAGTTTCCTAATTTCCTCATTTACTGCAGTCTCCTCAGTAGGAAATGCTTTCAGTTTTTTACTTTGATTCCATCATGAAGGTATTCAGATATGTCACACATTTGCCATAAATTCTGAATGTTAGCACTCTAGTTGCTCATTAGATCACTGTAGTAAAACTACTGTTCACCATGGAAGTCTGCTCCTGGTATTAAAAGTGCATGTTTCAGTCTGCATGTCAGAATTTTTTAATTAAATAGAAGAGGATTTGAGAAGTCACTCAAAATGTGCCCTCATTTTCTTTCTTCAGCATTAATCATAATTTCTATGGCAAAATGAACCCCCTCATTGTGTTCCTTTTTAAATTAAATGTTTTAAGTGTTACCAGTTTATTCCAAACAAGATGGCTTCAGGTGTGCCATACTTTTGTCATAATGAAGACAGTAAGCGCTCTAGTTGTTTTTAAGAAAACTCTGGGACATTCTGTCCTTGGGCTATACTTGGGCTACATCTGGGTGATATTTGGGCTACATTTGGGCTCTTTTGTCTCTGGTGGCCATCTTGACAGACTTATTTGTTATGAAGTTTCCTAATTTCCTCATTTACTGCAGTCTCCTCAGTAGGAAATACTTTCAGTTTTTTACTTTGATTCCATAGTCATTCAGATGTGTCACACATTTGCCATAAATCCAGAATGTTAGCACTCTTTTTGCTCATTAGATCACTGTAGTAAAGCTACTGCTCACCAGGGAAAACTGATGCTGGTATTGAAAGTGCATGTTTCAGTCTGCATGTCAGAATTTTTTTAATGAAATAGAAGAGGATTTGAGAAGTCACTCAAAATGTGCCCTAATTTTTCTTTCTGCAGCACTAATCATACTTTTTATGGAAAAATGAACCCCCTCATTTTGTTCCTTTTTAAATTAAATGTTTTAAGAGTTACCACTTTAATCCAAGCAAGATGGCTTCAGGTGTGCCATACGTTTCTCATAAGTAGGACTGTTAGCGCTCTAGTTGTTCTTTGGAACACTCTGGGAAGCTGCAGTAGAACACAAAGGAATCAACTGACAGTCTCTGCCCTTGTTGGATGTACATGTTTTACTGAGAATGTCAGACTTCATTCTCACATGACTGAGAAAGATAATGTGAATTTACAGAAAATAAGCTCTCAGTTTAGCTTATAGATCACCTTCCAAACCTCTGTGGGAAAAGCATGAGAAAATATTTTTCTCTCAATCATGATATCCCAGCAGAAGGCTTTTTCACATGGTGAAATCACCTTAGAACATACCACAATTCCTAAAATGAGTATGGTACCATTAACAAATGATTTATAATGTAACTAAAGTCTTAAAACCTTCTATTAACTGCAATGCTTTTTAATGAGGTGCTATCATGTATATTGGTCCCAAGATGGCTGCCAACGCTTCTTGGATGAAGTGCTGACAGCCAATCAGATCTCAGGATGAGATGTGTGGTTAGTATCCGCCCACATATATATATGATTTTACTTTTGATTTTCTCAGGAACTACTGAACAGATTGACACCAGACCTGCAAAAGGCACATCCCTGACCTGAGGACTACCTCTCTGCCAAATTTCAAGTAATTCTGTTCAGCCGTTCGGGCTGTACCTTGGACTAAAGGTCCCTATGGAAAATTGCATGGGGAAAACGCGTTTTGGGACCCCCCTTTTTTCTCAGCCCCTGCTTGACGAATCCCCCCGAGACTTTCAGGGTAGGAGCGGAGCGGAGCGCCCCACCTATTTTGAAAATTTCGCGAGGATTCGTCAACCGGCGCTAAAGTTATTCCAAATAGAATGTTGAGGATTTCCTATGGAAACACGGTCCTAACTATAACTATCTACTGGCGACCGCCAGTAGATAATATATATATATATATATAGACAACAGAAAATGAGAAAGATCAATATGTTGCTTAATTTCAACTCAGAATTCACGGTTTACTGTTTGGAGTGCCCCTGTTTTATAAGATATGTGGGTAGCGCCATCCATCCAATGAAAAAACTAATTTTGGAGCACATGCGTTCAATAAGTAAAAAGGATCCTACATATCCAGACGCACGCCATTTCGAAAGCTTCCATAACAGGAACCGTAATCTCATCAGATTCTTCTGTATAGATCAGGCCCCCAAACACGAAAGGGGAGGGGATAGAGTTAAAACCCTATGTAGAATGGAGTCGAGGTACATTATAGGAATCAATACCATGGCACCCATAGGTCTCAATACAACAGAAGAACTCTGGTCACATATAGAATGAGTGCTGACATTTAAGAACACCATCTCACGCGTAATCCTTAAAATAAGATCTTTTAAAAAAGATTTGGATTTTCTGTACGTGAGGCAGATTGATTTTTTTTTTTTATTTAATTTTTTTCTGTGAAATATTTAATTATTGAGAAGTCTTGGATGAAAAATCTTAAGAGGGACTGTTTTCTTTATTTAAAAGAGGGCCGTCCGGTTTCCTGGGTATTACTGCAGAATTGTATCAGTATCACCTGTGATTGCCCATTTAGGGCTTAATTAAGATGTCCAGCGTTTTACTAGGCATACAATGTTGTGTTATATATTACTTACATTTATCTGATATATTGGGAACTATCTGCATATGTATAAAATCATTGATTAAATCACATGAAAGGAACGTTCTAAGATGGCCGCCACTAAAATAATGAATTTTAGGTAAAATGAGGCCATCTTCGCTGTTTACGAATATTGTTTACATGCACTGAGCACTTTAAAAATGGACTTGGATTGTCTCAACTATGCTTCCATATATATATATACATATTACCTACTGGCGGTCGCCAGCAGGTAGTTATAGTTAGGACCAAGTTTCCATAGGAAGAGCATTTTCTGTTTTGCCTATAGTTTTTGGCGTTGTTTGATGAATCTTCATGACATTTTCCAAACTAATTCTTTATTCATATCAGCTCCTATGTTGAAGGGTTGGGGGTGATTTGTCAAGGGGGGGCAGAGAAAAAAGGGGGTCCCAAAACATGTTTTCTCCATGCAATTTGCATAGGACACTTAAGACAAGGCTACAGGTCGAATGTGTGAATGGAATTACCCCAAATTTGGCAGGGTCTTGGTCTTGAAAGCACGATTTGTTCATTTGGTGTAAATCTGTTCAGTAGTTTTGGAGAAATATCGATATTTACAGATATCGATATTTGGGAATTCTGCCATCTGATTGGCTAAGGCGTTACGAGCACGAGCTTGCTGCTTATTGGCTGCGAGTGGTGCGAGCGGTTCCAACTAGGAAGTGTTGGCAGACATTTTGTGATTCTGTTGAAGTGAGTAATGGGAAAAAAGGGTGAAAAAAGTAGGAAAGAGGAGGGTAGGAGCACTGTAACCTCTTTGGGGTGTTTAGGGTGTGCTATACAGGGGGTGCGAAGCAAACTACTCATCCCTACCAGTCTGGGCTATGGAAATTAAGTGAGGTATTTCCTAGAGTCTGATGCTGCAGGACTCGGGGATTAAAGCGTCAGCCCAAACTGTGTGTCTTATGCTGTGAAGTCATGTGCCCTGGCCGCTGCACCACACCTGTGGAAGTAGTGTCAGCATGTGTTTATACCTACTAGGACGAACTACTGACCCCTACTGGTCTGAAAGTGCTGGGGTGCGGAAAATATGTGAGGTATTGTCTAGAGTCTCATGCTGCTAAGCTGAGTTACTGCCGGACTCGGGGATGACAGCGTGAGTCCAAATTGAGTGTCATATGCTTGCTGCTTATTGGCTGCGAGTGGTGCGAGCGGTTCCAACTAGGAAGTGTTGGCAGACATTTTGTGATTCTGTTGAAGTGAGTAATGGGAAAAAAGGGCGAAAAAAGTAGGAAAGAGGAGGGTAGGAGCACTGTAACCTCTTTGGGGTGTTTAGGGTGTGCTATACAGGGGGTGCGAAGCAAACTACTCATCCCTACCAGTCTGGGCTATGGAAATTAAGTGAGGTATTTCCTAGAGTCTGATGCTGCAGGACTCGGGGATTAAAGCGTCAGCCCAAACTGTGTGTCTTATGCTGTGAAGTCATGTGCCCTGGCCGCTGCACCACACCTGTGGAAGTAGTGTCAGCATGTGTTTATACCTACTAGGACGAACTACTGACCCCTACTGGTCTGAAAGTGCTGGGGTGCGGAAAATATGTGAGGTATTGTCTAGAGTCTCATGCTGCTAAGCTGAGTTACTGCCGGACTCGGGGATGACAGCGTGAGTCCAAATTGAGTGTCATATGCTGTGAAGTCATGTGCTCTGGCCGCTGTGCCACATCTGTCCAAGTAGACTCAGCATGTAGTTATACCTACTCGGAGGAACTTTTGTTTTGAACATTGTAACTTGTGTATGGTGCTTAGGGGGTGTTATAAAGGGAATGCTAAGGTAAATTTTCACATATCAAATCAATTTGGTGTTTGTAAAGTGCAAACTACTCACTCCTATGGGTATGATGGCGCTGGGGGGGTAAGCTGAGCTGCTGCCAAACTCGGGGAGAAAGCCGCTGAACTACTGACCCCTACCGGTCTAAAAGTGTGGGGTACGGAAATTAAGTAAGGTATTGCCTAGAGTGTCATGCTGCTAAATTGAGCTGCTGCTTGACTCGGGGATGAAACCATGAGCCTAAACTGTGTGTTCTATGCTGTGAAGTCATGTGCTCTGGGCGCTGTGCCACACCTGTCCAAGTAGTGTCAGCAATATTTTATACGTAGTAGGAGGAAGTTTTGTTTGGAACACGGTAACTTGTATATGGTGCTTAATTAAGTGAGTTATTAAGTGAGCTATTGCTCAGAGTCACATGGTGCTGAGCTGCTGATGGAGCAGGGGATTAACCCGTGAGCCCTGTGCTCTGAACTCATGTTTTCTGGCTGCTGCAAAACACCTGTCCAAGTAGTGTCAGCATGTGTGCATACGTACAAGGAGGAACTTTTGTTTTAAACAGTGTGACGTCTGGAGGGTGACTGGGGGGTTCTACAGAGGGAGTGTGAAGTTCAATTGTGCCGTTTCAAATCAATCCGGTATTTGTAAAGTGCAAACTACTCACTCGTACAGGTCTGCAGGTGCTGGGGGCTGGCGTGGAAATTAAGTGAGCTATTGCTCAGAGTCACATGGTGCTATCCTGAGCTATCGCTAGAGCCGGTGATCAAAGCGAGAGCTCTGTGCTCCAAAGTCAGATGGCCTGGCTGCTGCGCCACAGCTGTGTGGAGAAAAGATGTTGGCGAGGGTCCAGGAGTTGCCGTTAGCTGGCCCTAAAATAGCGGGCCTAAGTTGTCAGTTATAAGGCGGCTCTAAAAAGAGCCCTTGTGTTTATTAGTTGGAGCTACATATAAGTGCGGATGCACAGCTTCAGGTCATTCAGAAAAACTTGAGTTCCTTGATCTGTGAAGTGTACTCCATCACTTCTGTAGATATCTGCCATATCAAAACATATGTTGTTGCTGTAGATCGACCCCATTCTATGGTCTCTGAGGTATGCAGACACAGCTTTGTTGACATTCTTCCTAGATTTTTCAATCTGAGGACAACATTGGTCTGACCATTTCCACTTCTGTCTTTGGCATATATTGGAATATACAAAGACAGTTTGAGGCAAAAGCAACATCAATTGACGAAAGGTGTCCTTCATTATCATTTCCAAACCTACCCCAGTCAATGTGCCTAGGTCGTTTACACCACAGTGCACAATCATGAGGTCAGGGTGTTGGAGATGCAAACAGGTTTTAACCAAAGGCAACAATTAGTGCCACTTCAATCCTCTCTGTGCAAACCATTTAATGTCCACATATTGTAAACCTAGGTCTAAGTCAATACGTCTCTATTCTGCATACCTCTTGCACCAGAAAACATAGCTATGTCCTACGATCCACACTAGCATTTTGAAGGTATGGAAAGATGTCTGTAGCTCATGCAGTTCCTTCGTAGAGTAAGAGATATGTTTAAACATGGGGAAAAATCTTTTTTTTTTCCACAGAAAATGATAATTGATTGGGAGAAAAGAAGCATTGGGTACTAAAAATGAGGGTGCATATTAGTTGCATGAAGAAGCATGTTTGTCATTGGTTGATAAAGAACAGTCTAAACGTGGAGTACATACGATAGGATGAAATATGCTCAGCACAACCAGACGTGCTACTTGCATTTGGAAGGTACATTTGGAGCTTAAAACAATGGTGAACTTTTAACCCACAGGTGCTGTTAAATGTTTGAGAATATGCTAGAAAAAAAACCTTCTGTTTAAAAAAATTATGAACTTTTAACCTGTACGTGTCGTAGAATGTTCCAGAAAGTGTGGTGATAAAATAGGTTGAACTTCTGACCTGTATGTGGCGCGGAATATTAAGAAGCTTTTCATATGGAAAATTCAAAAATAACCAATGGAGATGAGTTTTGGTATGTTGATGAAGAAATGAAGTATTCTGATGTGTTCTTTACAAGTATTTATATGTGGAGCGACAGAGAAATTGTGCCATTACTGGTTCCATTCTTGATGAAAGCGGTGCATTACATGTACTGTGTGACAAAGAAAGAATTGCATGCGTGTGTGACATTTGAAATCTGCATACCAACTACAAAGGTGAGGTAGAAATGAACAAGGTGTGTTATGTGTTCTGTAGAAGTGATTAAGTATTTGAGGTGATATTTTTAAGTTTGAAAGTATTTTTATTTAAAAATAATATACTGTTAGTAAAGTGTGGTGTTTCATATTGGTTATAAAATATGCATAAAGTTTGACCTGTTGTTAAATAAGAAGAAGTTTAGTTTTTCATCTTTAAAGTGTATGGTTTTGAAAATGAGGTACAGCGTTAATTTGGGATTGCTAATATATTCAGGCGAGATAAACAAAATGTCCCATGTTTGCAAATTATACTTTTTGTGGAAAAAGTGGGGAGGGGGGGGGAGGAGATGTATGTGTTATTAAGTTAAAAGCGATAAAACCAAACCTAGAAATGTTATGTGGACAGGTTGTGGTCTCATTTTTGACACTGATAGGTAGATTTGAATATAAGTTGAGGTAGGTTGTTGAACTGTGAGGCCGTCTACAGTGTTTGGAGATTACATGCAGAGGAGATGGAGATAGTAAAAGTGATACGTTCCTTTTGTATGTACGCATAGTTTGAATCATTTGATCATAGGTTGAGATATAATATGAACATGGTTTCTGGTTTGCATTTGGGTGTAGTTAATAGTTTTAGTAGTTTATGACTAGTGAATAATAAAAAGGTAGATACACTAAAATATATGGTAGTAAACGTATTAATGATTGTCTGTTCTAATGAAATAGAAGTGGTTGGGGAGTGTTTCTTAAATGTGTGAAAGATAAAAAAGAAATGAAATTGTTCGGTATATTTTCTGTATGAATTTTTTGACATTAGTAAACTACATGTGATTATAAGTGATACTAATTGTCAGGCTGTGTCCCTGTACTGAATATACGTAGGTGTTTAAGTGGTACAGGTTTTACCGGTGCTCAGCTTCACTATCGCTTTTGAGACACTTGTCAATTTTTTCATTCCATTTAATGTCCTTAATATACATACAGTAAAGGGACGGTATATCAAAAGTTTGGGAATTACAACTTTGTTTACTCTCCCCATCCCCTGATATACACTCTACAGTGTTTAAACGACTTTAGTAACATACAGATGTCTAGCTAGTAAAGGTGGTGTAGTGCCACTGGGTTCCTTTATAAACCGTGCTATGGAATGGTTTATGTTTTACCCGCCAAATTGCATGTTTGAATACTTTTTGCTGATAAGCGTTCCGGCAGACACCTGTTAAAATTAAACCCGTGCATGGGTATAGTGGCGCTATTAGGAATGGTGGGGGTTTCTGTTTGATTTTGTACGGTTAAGCAAGAGCGGGAGTGGGGGTGGGGGAGGTGGGTATGTTGATGATTAAAACAAAGACTTTAGCAACGTGCAGATGTCTAGCTACTAAAGGTAATGTAGTACCACTGGGGCCATTAATGGAGCCTGTACTGTCTGTCTACTCGCTGGTCATGTGATCGGGATTGAGAGCAGCTGAGCTGAGCTTTTGGAGCTGTTGGTGCAAGCAAGCTAGCAGGCAGGACCTGTTCCCGGTTGCCGTGCTGAGCTCACGACTGAAGCCGGTGCCGGGGCCGGTGCGAGCAAGCAGGCAGGAGCAGTTGCTGGTTGCCGTGCTGAGACCTTGCTGAGCTCGCGACTGAAGCCGGAACCGGAAAAAACAAACTCGGGAACTGTCCGATTCCGTTCCCGATCCGACGGAGCCAGTCTGGTGAAGCTCGCAGGAGGAGCGACCGCTTGGAGCGTTAATCCTTTGCCGTCTGCTGTGCCATATTTACCTAAATTTTGGCTTAATTTTGCTCTGCCCCTCCATTTCTCGTCCTTCTTTTGTTCCACCCTCCTTCCACCTTCTGGCGGTAGCGGCGGGAGTCAGCGTTGGGAGAAGTGAGGAGTGAGGAGTGGAGGAGTGGCCCAGAGTGGCAGTGTGGCCGTGTGGCTGTGGTATCGACGATCAACGAGCAACGAGCTGTGTAACCCTTGGCCTGTCATGTCCTCTTGATTGCGGCCTGTTGTGCGGGCGTTTAAGTGGGGAGGCAGGAGAGGCCATTGACGGTGCTGCTGTTGCGGGAGTGGAGTGGAGGGAACTTTAAGAGTCTTTGTCCTGTGACACGACTATCTCAAGCGGCAGTGGAATCAGCTGCTGTTGTGGAGCTAAGGCGGTGGAGGAGGATCCCTAGCTGGCGGACTGCTGGTACAGATGATCAGAGGAACCCTGGCCTGTTGCCTGCTGCCTGGCTCATCGTTACACCAAGAATATACCAAGAGCAGAGCCAATCTGAGGAGTGGAGTGAGGTATTTTACATCTGACGTTTATGTGATTCTGCTCTAATTCTGTTCCTGCTCCTGTTACTCCCATCTGCAAATATCAGTAGTTCTGGTGGAGTTACTGTTGAGGTTGTGATTTGGGAGTATTTCATTGGAAGGTGCTTGAAGGAGCCTTTTTGTTCCATTGAAGGTCGTGTTTGGCTCTGTCATTTACCCACATTGATTCCCTAAAGAGGCAAATCTTTCCTCCCCTAGGAGGCTGTACTATGAGGTCGGGAAAGGAGCGGCCACCTTTTCCTCCTATGAAAAGGAAAAGGAAAATACAACAAACACTAATACTGGACACATTCAAAATAAAACAGACAGATGACTTACAGCCCCTTAAACCATTTAAGGTCCACACATTTGGGAAATTGGGAAAATCGCCGTCAAAGTTAGACTATATGAAAGATCCAACTGGTGCTATGCTAACAATGCTAACAAACTCATGTGATCTTCAAACACCAATTAAACCATTTAATAGTGAGAAAATTATATCTCCAAAGCACGGAGCAAGTAAGCAAACCCACACTGAGTATGAGGTTGAAGCTGAACGTAACTCAAGACCAGCCTAGCCATCGGGGTCAAATAACGGACCTAGAGATGTTAGCTATCCCTCATATGGGTTGTTCACAACAAGAGGATCCAAAGTGCACAAGGAGATACTCAGCAATTATTACCAACTAGGCACCCAATGCCAATAGAAGTGCAAGTCAAAATCAGACAAGTTAATGGAATTGAGGGACCATCTAATCTGGACCAAATAAGTCAACTAGATCAAGAAGCTCCAAATGACTTAAATTGCGGGGTGAAAATTGTAAGGGATGTTAACACCCCATTGAAATTGGATCTTAGTTTGTCTAAAATAAACCCCAAGCAAAAACTAGACCAGTCAAAATGTATTCAAAATAATAGAGTTCAAACTAATAAGGACAAATATAAGAGCAACCAAGAATCTTTGCAGCGTTGGAGTACTCCACATCAAAAAGATGTTTTGAATAATAATGCGCAACTCACTAATTCTTATGACGAGGGTCATGAGTTTCAAGGATCACAAAAAGAGGAGTATAAGGATCTATCATTGATAAATGGGCAATATCATAGCCCAGGAACTCAGGTACCAGGAAGTGTAAATACAGGATCAATTTGGGATTTATTTTTCAAAACCTCGCAATTAACCTTGGAAGCCTTAACATACCAATCTAATAAAATGGAGGTCCAAATAGATCTCCTGAGCAATATGGCTTCCTCTGTTGCCGGAATTAAGCAGAAGATAACAATGTTAAATAATTTAATAGTAAGGGCACAGTCCCAGCCAATATCTACATATGCAGAATGTAGTTGTGCCCCACTAATTAATAAACTGTCTACCATTCCGGATATTCTAAAAACAATAATAGATGATGTAAAAGGAAATTTTTCTACTGTGGGAATCCAACCCACTAAGGTTGACTGCCCTTCTAAAGATATAATAAAAAGTAAGGGCAAGAATATGGTTGCTAAAGAAAAATTAGGTGATAACATAAAAGACCAAGAAGTGATAAACTTATGTTCATCACAATCAACAGTGACGGATGCTGCTCCGGAAGTACACCTTACAAAAAGACAGAGAAAAAAACTGCGGAAAGCAAGAAACAAAATCTTTAAAAGTACAAAAAATATAAATACATCGACTATAGTGAGATTGGATATAGGTAATTACCACGAACAACTAGAAGACTGCGAAGGTGATGGCAAACAAAAATCCCCAATAAAACCTTTTTATCCTTTATTCAATAAGGAGGCTCAAGTAACTACGAAGAACAAAAATTCAAATAAGCAAGTAGATAGTATAAAAATGACAGATAACGGGGAAAATCAATCTATAGAGATAATGCCAATGGAAAAAAGTAAATACGAGGAAAATAACACCACACAAATGGAAATAAAAAGATTAAAGAGTGAGAGTATCAGTTGGGATGAAACAAAAAGAGATTTGTCAAAAATCTGGAAGGATACAAAATTATCACAAGATTGGGGAATCAAAAAGAAGCAGTTACACAATTACCAACAATTACGATCTCAAACTGTTAGTAATCACAATGGAAGGCTTATTGAGCATGCTCAAGGTGAGAAAAGCGTGCAACAAAGGGAACTAAATAATCCAGATCATAAGTATGGAGAGATGCAGGTAATATTTACTCCGGAATATAAATCTAGGGGTAACAATGATATTCTAAATCGTGGAAACATATTAAAATTGTGCAACGCAGTACCCACATTGAAGAAAATCAAATGTACAGATATAGAATCAATTGAATTTCTCACAATTAAAGAACAATAATCAAGAATCAACATTAGTAACCTGGACTTCATCTACTGCTGCCAGTCTTATTATGCAAGAATATAAACTTTTTCAGAATTGGGGAATACAAATAACAACTCCCCCTCAACCTTCCTATCCTAGCCCCTTTATTTTATCAAAATTACAAAATTATAATCAGATAAGAACTGAGAATAATAAAAAACACTTAATATTAAAAAAATCCAAAGGAATGACCAATGGGCATCTGCTAAAATTACTAGAGGAAAAGAAAGGAGACCCACCTACTAACTGATGTACCTTTAAGAGGTCCAATAACCGTGAATGAAAGGATTAGATTATGCTCCTGGAATATAAACAGGGTTCAAGCAAAAATTCAAAATAAACAACTAGATACCCTGGGTAGTTTTCAAATCAACTGTTTACAGGAGACGTGGGCTTTAGTCCCTTTTAGATTAGAAGGGTATAAAGGCTATTACTCATCAGCTAGGAGAACAAGTAACTATGGCAGACCATGTGGGGGTTTGGCCACTTTTATATCAACTGGTCTAAAAACAGAAAGTGAAATGGATGTTCAAAGCCAAAAGAATTATTTAATTGTTAAATTACGTTACAAGGAACAAAATGTAACTAAAACTCTTGTAATAATTAACATTTACATTCATCCTGATATTAAGATACGAAGAGCAATGGCGAGAAATCTGATAATTATGACATTGCAGTTACTGGATAACGATATCCAACCAGAACTTATTATTACTGGAAATTATAACATGAATATGCTATGGTCTTACATTAGAGATGATGATATACAACGGCAAAATTATTTATGGTCAATTCCAAGTTTGTCATTAGCAAAGGATAAGAAGGTACAAAAATATATAAATAAATAGCCAAGACTCTGGTAAAAGAATTAGAATCTATATGCCTAAGAGTGTTAAATGGTCGATTTCCTCAAGATTCACCACCTGCATGGACTTTCCAAACTGGGGACCATAGGTCCAGAATAGATTATACCATAGCATCGTTGAATCTATTCCCAAAATATTTCTCTTATCAGATAGAGAGAACAGATATAAGTGACCACGACCTACAATTAATTGAGTTAAATCTAAATGGCCTATGATTTGAAAATTATAAGACACTTCCGGGAGAAATAGCGACAGTTAATTATAAGAAACTTTACTGGTCAGATAGTACCAAAGATTCTATTACAAACACTGCACAGGCAATTGCTGATTTTTACTTTGAAGGAGATTACTCGAATGCTGTTGAAAAATGGTCTCTTTTCACTAAAGAATTAATTACCAGTCAATTTAAAAAATATGCTAATAAAGGTCAATGAACAAATAAATCAGCACGCTCATTGGTGAAAATTTTGTTTGAAAGCCATCAATTAAAAAGAGAACGTAACAGAATCTTGAGACTCGTAAAAAAAATTCCAGTTAATTTAGTTTACAGAGTGAAACTTAAAAGGATGAATGACAAAATGCAAGAAAAGCAAGTGCTGTGGGCAAAAGCTCTATACTCCTGCAAAAAGAGGAATTCAAGAGACTTCTGGATTTTAGTAAACAAATTAAGTAGATCCAGTAACAAATCTACTTCATCAACATTGGCTGAATCTGAATGGGTTTCGTTTTTAGATATGCATTCGAATCCTACCCCCAATATGGTTAAGAATCCTACTGAAGGGATTATAAACGGAACTGAAGAAGAAAAGAATAACAACTCAATAGATATAACGGAAAACTAAGTATGTAAATTAATAAATAATCAGAGATCCAATGGTGCCCCTGGCCCTAATGGAATTCCTGCAGCATTATATAAGAAGGAAGCTTCATACTGGTCGAGTTATTTAACACCAGTTTTTAACCATGCTCTTCAATCAAGAATAGTTCCGGATTTATGGAAGGGATCTATTATTTCACCTATATATAAAAGTGGGGATTGGTCCCTCCCATCCAATTATAGACTAATCACGCTCCAAGATATTGAAGCTAAATTATTTGCATCGGTTCTACTTAAGGAATTAACTGACTGGGCTAATGAAAAACATTTAATTCCACCAAACCAATCGGGTTTTGTACAAGGGCAAGGTACGACAACAAATGTGATAACACTGGGAATCTTAATGGAAAAATATAAAAATAAAAACCAGCCATTATATTTATGTTTTGTTGATTTCAAGGCGGCTTTTGACTGTGTGAATAGGCAGATTTTATGGAGGAAACTGGATCGTTGTGGCATTAGCTCCAACCTTTTAAATGCAATTCAAATGTTATATACCGACACTTGGACAAGAGTCCGGCTAGGGAATGGATCAAAGCTCTCGAGGAAAATTGAAACAACTCAAGGCCTAAAGCAAGGGTGTGTTTTAGCCCCATATTTATTTAACCTATTCTTATCAGATTTCACCCTTGAAATGAATAATGAACTAGCAGACTCACCAAAGCTGGCGGAGAAAACAAGTATCAAACTTATTATATGCCGATGATGTCGTTCTGCTAAGCCAAACAAGGATTGGGTTGCAGCGATTAATAAACAAAACATCAATGTATTCAATTGAGAACAAAATGATTATAAATGAAACAAAAACAAAAGAAATGGAAGTTGGTAATAAGAAAAGGAAGGACAGCCAATATAAATGGTATCATCAAAAGCGGGAACTAAAAAAAGTTCAATGTTACAAATATCTTGGGATACTATTTGATGAGAAAGGATCATAAAAGGAGGTGAGAAAAAGAGCTAAAAAACTCCAAGGGCCCTTCCGTCTACTTCACAGCTTTTTGGGAGGTCCAACTTATACCCCATTAATAAAAGTAATAAAAGCAAAATTGCTCCCGAGCCTTCCATATGGAAGTGAAATACTCCGTGGTTTGGATTCTGCATTATTAAATAATGCTATTACAAACACATTTAAACATATATTTCGGCTTCCACTTAATGTATCACCTGCTCAAATAAGGCTAGAATTTGGCTTTTGTAATCAACAATATGCAAGAATGGGTCAGTATATTAAGACTTGGAGACAAATTAAAACAAATATTAATAATCCAATGTGTTCATTCGTGTGGAAAGAAATGGAACAAAATAATAAACTGTCCTTCCATAAATATTTACAAAAAGCACTTGAAGATTTGTCAGTTACTGAAATCTGGGAAATGCCCTTGACAGAACAAAGTTTTAAGAAAATAATAAATAATTCAGTTAAACATTTATCCCTTTTAAAAGATAAAGAACTGTTTATTAAGAGATCCCATGCATGGATGTTGGTCCAGGAATATATAAGTCTTAAGGTCCAACCATACCTAGAAATACCATGGTCTGCAGAAACAAAGTGCGATTTGGCAAGTTACCTGGCTTAAAACATGCAGTGCCCTGGTTGAGACCATCTAAACCGTCTATGTGCAGATTATGCAACTTATGGGAGGAAAGTATTCTACATCTTGTTTGTATTTGTACAGAAATGATAGCGGAAAGAAGAAGATACTTGAAAAACTGCTTTATTGACAGAGGTGTTCGTACCTGCAGACATGTTTTAGATCAATGGACATTCAAATGATTTCCAATTTTACTAAATTTTTAATACTTGTAAAAAAGAATTTGGATGCTTGTGAGTCGGCCACAGGAAATCTGGAAGTCCAAAATAGATAAAGACTAAATTTAGGACTAAATTTACGATCTCATGCATAAGTTACAAAAATATTAATTGACACATTTTATACTATGGTCTGAAAGATGATGGTTTGATGTAATGTTTATATATTGTATTTATGTTCAAGAAACCTGTTTTTTTACCTTTTATAATTCTTTAAAAAAAAATTGAATGATATTTCTAAATTTGTGCGTTTTTGCAAAGAAAGTAGTAATTGTAAGATTTGTATTAATTATGCAAATAAAATTTACCTTACCTATGGCATGGTGTATGTTTTACCCACAAATTTGCATATTTTAATACGTTTTGCTGCTGAGCATTTCGGGAGACATCTGTTGAAATTAAGCCTCTGTATGGCTATAGTGGCGCTTCCAGGTTTGCTGGGACTCTTTGGTTTATTGCTTAAAGTTAAGCAAGGGCGGGTGTGGAGGTGCTGTAGTGGTACTGGGACTATTTATAAACCGCCTTATGGTAGGGTGTATGATTTACTTGCAAAATTGCAGGTTTTAATACCTTTTGCTGATGAGCATTATGGCAGAAACCTGTTGAAATTAAGTCTATGTATGGCTATAGTGGCGCTAACGGGAGTGCTGGGGCTCGTTGTTTGATTTTGTAAGGTTAAGCAAGGGCAGGGGTGAGGGTGGGGGAGCTGGGTATGTTGATGGTTATAACACAGACATTTGTAACGTGCACATGTGTAGCTAGTAAAGGTGATGTAGTGCCACTGGGTCCATTTATAAAGCGCTCTATGGCATGGTATATGTTTTATACGTAAATTTGCATGTTTTAATACCTTTTGTTGCTGAGCGTTCCGGCAGACACTTGTTGAAATTAAGTCCCTGTATTGCTTCAGTGGCTCTACCAGGTTTACTGCGGCTCTTTCTTTGATTTTGTAAGGTTAAGCAAGGATGGTATGGTATATGTTTTACTCGCAAATTTACATGTTTTAATACCTTTTGTGGATGAGTGTTCCAGCAGACAGCTACGCAAATCACACAAAATTTCTGTGGATAACAAATCTTCGTGCTGATAGACACTCTTGCACTGTCGTAGAAGGCTGCCAGCGTTAATAGCCAATTATGAAACTTGGTGCCATTGTAGATTTAAATAGAAGCTTGGACTATTTCTTTGTTACTATGGTGCAGTCAGGGCTTTAAGTGGGAAAAGAAAAACTGGGGGTGCTCTAAAAGGGGCGGGGTAAACATCTTAAAGGGGTGTGGGCTATCCAAGTAGGGGCATGGTCTAAATCAAGATAACTAGCATTGTGTGCTTAAGAAAATCCCCTCTAATTATCCTACCTTTGAAAACACACTCTTTAAAGGATTTCCCTTCCTCCTACAACATGGCTCACCGAGCATGATGTCTCCACTTCTCAGTGAGCAAAATGAGCATGTGCACATCGATGTGCATGCTCTCACTGCAGTCCAATAAAAAAAGAGAAAACTGACTACCTTTGCGAGGGCCGAAAATAGAGCCCGATAGAGACTCGTTTCGAGGCCCCCTGAAAATAACTGCTGGTGCTCAGACCCGACCCACTTAATGCCCTGCATCCATCCATCCTATGCACTGCACCATCCAACCATCTTTCAATTCATCCATACATTCCTACCTACATACATCTGTCCCTGCACTTATTCTAAGCATCTATCAGCCCACACGCCTATGGTAAGCACTGTGCCATCCATACAGCCATAAGCCCATACAGCCATACATACACCTGTCCCAGAACCAATCCAACACATCTATCAGCCCACCCATCTATGGTAAGTACTGGTCCATGCATCTATTCATCCTTCCATCTATTCATACATCCATACATCCATCCATAGAGATTTCCATTCATCCATCTGGCCATCCATCCACTCGCCCTGTGTTCAACTATCCGTCCTTATTTCCATGCACCCTCCGCCACCGATCCTAAATACTGGTGGAGAAGTGTGGCTCAATGGTTAGAGCGGCAGACCCTGATGCAGAGGTCTGGCCCAGACCAGGGTTGAAATCCCGCCTCAGCGTGTCTTGGGCTCAATTTCCCCGGACCCGATAATTCTCTCCTCGTGCCTATTCTAATCATGGGTCCCACTCTGCAACTCTGGGCAATAGCTTGCTTAATCTCCACAACGGCCCAACAGCGCTAGGATGCCTGGCTTCAACTTGGGGGTGCCCAGGAGTGGGCACTTCACAGGGAAAGGCCAGGAAGGCTTCCACAGCGGTATGTGCACAGCGCCTGAGAGACCCTTTCGGGGGGGGGGGGGGTGCGGAGCGCAATATAAATGCACTACATTTACATTTACTGCATATTATAGTCATCCACCCAGCCTCTAAAGGGGCCGAAAAGGCTGGCAATAAGCATTGACAGGCAGGTGTTTCTGATAAAGAACAAGAATCTGTGCTCTTTGTGGGCCATAGTTCACCACCCTTCTCTGGTGTTGTTTTAAACAAAGGTTGATCCAGTGAAAGAAAAGTAAAGCAGCTTTTCAGTGTAAGACGTTAATTTAGAAACATAAAGTTTTGTCCATTTCTATATAGGAACACTGCTTTAAACTGGCCGTGACTGACAGATACTGAATACCTGTAGTTCTGACATTTGAGAGAGTATACCAGACAGCTAATTTGGGGTGGTGAGAACCTGCACTTCTATATTTCCATGTGATGCACAGTATAGGAATATAAAGGTAATTCCACAGCTACTATCTTCATATGAAAGAGGGGGTATGAGAACTAAGTGAGCCAGACAAAGCGTGAGTTTTTGTAGCACTAAAACAAGACACTGTGAAAGGTCAGAGCAGGGTCATGCTGGAGTTGGCTGCCTGTGGTCGTCTCAAGACGCGCAACCAGAGCGAAATTTCGGGGGAGGCAAATTCTTTCAGCAATAGGCAGAGTGGGAATGTAGGGGATCTAAAAAGGGGTGAAAAAGAATAGAGCCTCATTTACAAGCAAATGGTCTTTTGAAGACATGTGAAGTACTCGGGTGCGTCTCTCTGTGTGCGCTGGGAAGCTGTCTCAGGGAGTTTGGGGCAATGGGCGTTGCGCGATTGGTGGTCTCTCTGCTAATCACCCCACGATGATGTTGCTCCATGCGCTGCAAAAAGAGAAGGGAAATCCTGAGAGAAAATGGCTCTCTTTAAAGGATTTCCCTTCTCCTACAACACGACTCACCTGGCATGATGTCTCCACTTCTCAGTAGTGAGCAATGTGCACAGTCTCACTGCAGTCCAATAAAAGAAATTAAAAAAACAACGGACTACCTTTGCGAGGCCCGAAAATAGAGCCCCATAGAGACCCGTTTTGAGGCCCCCAAAAATAAACTGCCGGTTCTCAGCCCTGGGTGCAGTGTTATGTTTGCAAAGTTGTAGATAAAATTGTTAAGCTAATAATGGTAATTTTTGGTTGATAATTTCATCCTAAGTACATATATTACAATTTTCAAAAATACTATCTATAAAGTTGTCTGCGATGGGTTGCAGAGGGAGTGCTGTGGAGTGTGGCGGAGAAGTGAAAAGTACGAGGTAGTGCAGTTACATATAAATTGTAACAGTGTATGTAAATAATTAAATAAATACTTGCTGTATGTTCTATGGCACTACCCGTCATCCTACTGCTCCCCTGCCCTGCTCCATCACGTTGCAGCACTGCCTCTGGAAGCCGTCAGTAGAACTTATTTAATTGTATGTTATTATTTTAATATATTGAAGAGATGTCAAAAATAATTGAATCTATTTTTTCTTTTTCAGAAAATTATTTTGTTTGGATTAAAATTTGAAAATGCCTAGAAGAACTGAAAAAAAGGAAAGATAAAAAATATATATTTTTGAACAAAAGGAAAGATTTTCAATTAGAAAAAAATGAGAGTACTATACAAACAGTTTCTTCTGGTAAAAACACTAGACAATTTCTGAAAAAAATATTACGAACATTTAATGAAAATAACATGACACAAAGCAAAAAGAAGAATTTTTCAAGTAAGGAGAAGCAGACTTCAATTTCAAATACCAGGAAAAGAAAACATGATAAAGAAACCGTATCTGTTACCCGGAGACAAAAACAATTTCAAGAAATTCGTCAGAGACTTTTTCGAAATAGAGTGATTCAGAATTTAATGAAAACATGCTGCAAATATAAAAAGAAAGTGCTGCAATTCAAACAGAAGCAGCGTATTGAAAGTATAGTGGATACTGCTTTCAATTTAAAACAGAAGTTATTCATTGTGATTTTGAAGAGGATGATAGTGTTGGATAAAATAATGAAAGTGTTGAAAGAGAAAAGTAGAAGAAAAAGACTTGTGAACAGAACCAACTTTTGCAAAATCTTTAGTGGACATTGGTAACATACTTCTACTCGTGAGCCTTTTTTTAACGACGAAAGTTACTTCCAGGAAAATAGTTTACCATTTGCAGTTGATACTGGAGGTCGTTACTACGAAGTTCAGGATGGTTATCCCCTTCCAAAAGAGGAAATGGTTGGTAAAAGTGCAGAAGAGTTAATAGCTGAAGAAGTGCAAGGGAAACGTACACAAGCTCCTGTGTATAAGTGGGGTTGTAGCAGTATTTGTAGTATTCGACAGGAATCTATTGATATAATGCAAAATTTGCTAAGAGCATATAGACAAAAAAGTATTAAACAGAAGATTAAGTTGTTACAAGGACTAGATCCATGTAATGTAAGAAAATTTCCTGAGAAGCATGGGCATTCTCTGGCTTGTCTTTCAAGAAAAGTGTGTAAAAGTGTTTTTTATCACTTGAGGATGTTAGCAGTACACCATTCAGAAATGCTGAAGTTTGTAAGGAAACTGTACTATGTAAAAAGTCCTGCATTATGTTTAAGTGAACTGAATACAGATCTTTTACTTGGTTCTTTATCAGATGTTCAAAAAAAGTGTGATGACATTGAAATGAGATATTTTGGTTCAGAAGAGCAGTCCATAGAAATTGAATGTTTGACAATTACATATGTTGAAGGAGATAAGAAAGTGATTAGCACTGATCAGTTTGAAGAAGAGATTGGAAAGATTAACCCCTTCGCTGCTAGGCCTTTTCCCCTCCTGTGCTAAGCCTTTTTTGGGCTGTTTGGGGTAGTGCGCGCTTAGGCCCCTGTAACTTTTTGACCACAGTAGGTATCCACGCCAAATTTGCGTCCTTTTCTTCCAACATCATGGGGATTCTAAAGGTATCCAGGGTTTGTGGATTCTCCTAGAGGGTTCCCAGAAATTAGTCAAAATACAGCAAAATCTTGGTTTTTTTGTGAAAAATGGGGAAAAGTGGCTGCAAATGAAAGCATCTGGGTTTTTCTCTGAAAATGATATCAAAAAGGGTTTGTGGGGCTGAAATCACCATTTCTCCAGCTTTTAGGGAATGACAGATTTTTGTCAGAAATCAAAAAAATTTTACACCGTTTGGAAATTTTTCTGGGACATACTATATTTTTGCTATTTTTTGTGCTTTCAACCTCCTTCCAGATAATGGCAGAAATGGGTAGAAAAGCAATAATGGATCCTGGAAAGCTATACATTTTTGAAAAGTAGACAAAATTCTGAATTCAGCAAGGGGTCATTTGTATAGATCCATCAAGGTTTCTTTATAGAAACTAACAGTTAAATTTAGGAAAAATTAAACATTTGTTGAAAAAAGCAGCCTTTTGAATCAACGTTTTCACCTGTAACTTCTTTTAATTATGACATCTCTTTGAAAGCAATGTACCGTTACATCCGCTGGACCTTCCTGGTTGTGGGGATATATAGGACTTGTAGGTTCACCAAGAGCCCAGCGAACCCAGAGTAAAAAACTGAGCAGCATTTTGTAATAGTTTTTTTTTTGTTCCGGGTATATAGCAATTATTGTGTGAAAATGTATACATGGAAAAATCGGTATGAAAGACACCTATGTATTTCTGAAATGGAAACAATTTATAGAGTTTAGAAACAGTGCATATTTGCACATTTTCGAAATTGGGAATACTCATACTTGCATGACAATTATTGGTCATTTTTCAAAAAGACTTTTTTTGTACACAATGTCTTTCATTTGGAAGGGAGAAATGCATCAAAAATCAATAGGTAATTACAGTTGCTTTACAAATCTGAGCTACCCTAAGTCTCCCGATAAAAATGGTACCTCACTTGTGTGGGTAGGCATAGTGCCCACGACAGGAAGTGGCTCAAAACCTAAGGTGAACACACCACATTTTCACACTGAAAATTTACAAATTTTTTGCGAAGAGTCAAGCTGTAGTTTTTTAACCCTAGCTCTGCCGGCACCTAGGGAAACCTAGCAAACATATACATTTTTGAAAGCTAGACACCCAGGGGAATCCAGGATGGGGTGACTTGACTGCCTCCCACCATGATCTTTTACCCAGAATCCCTTGCAAACCTAAAAATTGATTAAAAAAACACTTTTTCCCCACATTTCTGTGGTGGAAAGTTCTGGAATCTGCATGGATCCACAAATTTCCACCCACCCCGCATTCCCCAAAGTCCTACGAGAAAAATGGTACCTCACTTGTGGGGGTCGGCCTAGTGCCCGCGACAGGAAATGGTGCAAAATGTAACATGGTCACACCTCAATTTTGCAGTGAAAATTGACCCTTTTTTGGCAAAGTGCCTAGCTGTAGTTTTTGAATGCTAGCCCTGCCGGCACCTAGGGAATCCTAGCAAACCTATATATTTTTTAAAACTAGACACCCAGGGGAATCCAGATGGGGTGACTTGACTGCCTCCCACCATGGTCTGTTACCCAGAATCCCTTGCAAACATAAAAAATTGACAAAAAAAACATATTTTCCCCACATTTCTATGATGGAAAGTTCTGGAATCTGCGTGGATCCACAAATTTACACACACCCCGCGTTCCCAAAAGTCCTACGCGAAAAATAGTACCTCACTTGTTGGGGTGGGCCTAGTGCCCGCGACAGGAAACGGCGCAAAATGCAACGTGGTCACACCTCAATTTTGCAGTGAAAAATGACCCTTTTTTGGCAAAGTGCCTAGCTGTAGTTTTTGAACCCTAGCCCTGCCGGCACCTAGGGAAACCTAGCACACCTATATATTTTTGAAAAGTAGACACCCAGGGGAATCCAGGATGGGGTGACTTGAGTGCCTCCCACCATGGTCTGTTACCCAGAATCCCTTGCAAACCTAAAATATTGACAAAAAAAACACATTTTCCCCACATTTCTGTGATGGAAAGTTCTGGAATCTGTGTGGATCCACAAATTACCAGCCACCCCGCGTTCCCCAAAGTCCTATGAGAAAAATGGTACCTCACTTGTGCGGGTCGGCCTAGTGCCCGTGACAGAAAACGGCGCAAAACGCAACGTGGTCACACCTCAATTTTGCAGTGAAAAATGACCCTTTTTTGGCAAAGTGCCTAGCTGTAGTTTTTGAACCCTAGCCCTGCCGGCACCTAGGGAAACCTAGCAAACCTATATATTTTTAAAAACTAGACACCCAGGGGAATCCAGGATGGGGTGACTTGAGAGCCTCCCACCATAGTATGTTACCCAGAATCCCTTGCAAACGTACAAAATTGACAATAAAATAACATTTTCCTCACATTTCTGTGATGGAAAGTTCTGGAATCTGCGTTGATCCACAAATACCCACCCCGCATTCCCCAAAGTCCTACGAGAAAAATGGTACCTCACTTGTGCGGGTCGGCCTACTGCCCGCGAGAGGAAACGGTGCTAAACGCAACGTGGTCACACCTCAATTTTGCAGTAAAAAATGACCCTTTTTTGGCAAATTGCCTAGCTGTAGTTTTTGAACCCTAGCCCTGCCGGCACCTAGGGAAACCTAGCAAACCTATATATTTTTGAAAACTAGACAACCAAGGGAATCCAGGATGGAGGGACTTGAGTGCCTCCCACCATGGTCTGTTACCCAGAATCCCTTACAAACGTAAAAAATTGACAAAAATAACACATTTTCCCCACATTTCTGTGATGGAAAGTTCTGGAATCTACGTGGATCCACATATTTCCACCCACCCCGCATTCCCCAAAGTCCTACGAGAAAAATGGTACCTCACATGTGCGGGTCGGCCTAGTGCCCGTGACAGGAAACGGCGCAAAACGCAACGTGGTCACACCTCAATTTTGCAGTGAAAAATGACCCTTTTTTGGCAAAGTGCCTAGCTGTAGTTTTTGAACCCTAGCCCTGCCGGCACCTAGGGAAACCTAGCACACCTATATATTTTTTAAAAATAGACACGCAGGGAAATCCAGGATGGGGTGACTTGAGTGCCTCCCACCATGGTCTGTTACCCAGAATCCCTTGCAAACGTAAACAATTGACAAAAAAAACAGATTTTCCCCACATTTCTGTGATGGAAAGTTCTGGAATCTGCGTGGATCCACAAATTCCCACCCGTCCCACGTTCCCCAAAGTCGTACGAGAAAAATGGTACCTCACTTGTGCGGGTAGGCCTAGTGCCCGCGACAGGAAACGGCGCAAAACGCAACGTGGTCACACCTCAATTTTGCTGTGAAAAATGACCCTTTTTTGACAAAGTGCCTAGCTGTAGTTTTTGAACCCTAGCCCTACCGGCACCTAGGGAAACCTAGCATACCTATATATTTTTAAAAAACTAGACACCCAGTAGAATCCAGGATGGGGTGACTTGAGTGCCTCCCACCATGGTCTGTTACCCAGAATCCCTTGCAAATGTAAAACATTGACAAAAAAAACACATTTTAACCAAATTTCTGTGATGGAAAGTTCTGGAATCTGCGTGGATCCACAAATGTCCACCCACCCCGCGTTCCCCAAAGTCCTACGAGAAAAATGGTACATCACTTGTGGGGGTCGGCCTAGTGTCCGCGACAGGAAACGGCGCAAAATGCAACGTTGTCACACCTCAATTTTGCAGTGAAAAATTACCCTTTTTTGGCAAAGTGACTAGCTGTAGTTTTTGAACCCTAGCCCTGCCGCCACCTAGGGAAACCTAGCAAACCTAAATATTTTTGAAAACTAGACACTCAGGGGAATCCAGGATGGGGTGACTTGAGTGCCTCCCACCATAGTCTGTTACCCAGAATCCCTTGCAAACATAAAAAATTGACAAAGAAATACAATTTTTCCCACATTTCTGTGATGGAAAGTTCTGGAATCTGCGTGGATCCACAAATGTCCACCCACCCCGCGTTCCCCAAAGTCCTACAAGAAAAATGGTACCTCACTTGTGCGGGTCGGCTTAGTGCCCGCGAGAGGAAACGGCGCAAAACGCAACGTGGTCACACCTCAATTTTGCAGTGAAAAATGACCCTTTTTTGGCAAAGTGCCTAGCTGTAGTTTTTTAACCCTAGCCCTGCCGGCACCTAGGGAAACCTAGCAAACCTATATATTTTTGAAAACTAGACACCCCGGGGATTCCAGGATGGGGTGACTTGAGTGCCTCCCACCATAGTATGTTACCCAGAATCCCTTGCAAACGTACAAAATTGACAAAAAAATAACATATTCCCCACATTTCTGTGATGGAAAGTTCTGGAATCTGTGTGGATCCACAAATACCCACCCCGCGTTCCCCAAAGTCCTACGAGAAAAATGGTACCTCACTTGTGCGGGTCGGCCTACTGCCCGCGAGAGGAAACGGTGCTAAACGCAACGTGGTCACACCTCAATTTTGCAGTGAAAAATGACCCTTTTTTGGCAAATTGCCTAGCTGTAGTTTTTGAACTCTAGCCCTGCCGGCACCTAGGGAAACATAGCAAACCTATATATTTTTGAAAACTATACAACCAAGGGAATCCAGGATGGGGGGACTTGAGTGCCTCCCACCATGGTCTGTTACCCAGAATCCCTTACAAACGTAAAAAATTGACAAAAATAACACATTTTCCCCACATTTCTGTGATAGAAAGTTCTGGAATCTACGTGGATCCACATATTTCCACCCACCCCGCATTCCCCAAAGTCGTACGAGAAAAATGGTACCTCACATGTGCGGGTCGGCCTAGTGCCCGCGACAGGAAATGGCACAAAACGCAGCGTGGTCACACCTCAATTTTGCAGTGAAAAATGACCCTTTTTTGGCAAAGTGACTAGCTGTAGTTTTTTAACCCTAGCCCTGCCGGCACCTAGGGAAACCTAGCAAGTCTATATATTTTTGAAAACTAGACACCCAAGGGAATCCAGGATGGGGTGACTTGAGTGCCTCCCACCATAGTCTGTTACCCAGAATCCCTTGCAAACGTACAAAATTGACAAAAAAATAACATTTTCCCCACATTTCTTTGATGGAAAGTTCTGGAATCTGCGTGGATCCACAAATACCCACCCCGCGTTCCCCAAAGTCCTACGAGAAAAATGGTACCTCACTTGTGTGGGTCGGCCTACTGCCCACGAGAGGAAACGGTGCTAAACACAACGTGGTCACACCTCAATTTTGCAGTGAAAAATGACCCTTTTTTGGCAAATTGCCTAGCTGTAGTCTTTGAACCTTAGCCCTGCCGGCACCTAGGGAAACCTAGCAAACCTATATATTTTTGAAAACTAGACAACCAAGGGAATCCAGGATGGGGGGACTTGAGTGCCTCCCACTAAGGTCTGTTACCCAGAATCCCTTACAAACGTAAAAAATTGACAAAAATAACCAATTTTCCCCACATTTCAGTGATGGAAAGTTCTGGAAACTACGTGGATCCACATATTTCCACCTACCCCGCATTCCCCAAAGTCCTACGAGAAAAATGGTACCTCACATGTGCGGGTCGGCCTAGTGCCCGCGACAGGAAACGGCACAAGACGCAACGTGGTCACACCTCAATTTTGCAGTGAAAAATGACCCTTTTTTGGCAAAGTGCCTAGCTGTAGATTTTGAACCCTAGCCCTGCCGGCACCTAGGGAAACCTAGCAAATCTATATATTTTTAAAAAACTAGACACCCAGGGGAGTCCAGGATGGGGTGACTTGAGTGCCTCCCACCATGGTCTGTTACCCAGAATCCCTTGCAAACGTAAAGAATTGACAAAAAAAACACATTTTCCCCACATTTCTGTGATGGAAAGTTCTGGAATCTGCGTGGATCCACAAATGTCCACCCACCCCGCATTCCCCAAAGTCCTACGAGAAAAATGGTACCTCACTTGTGCGGGTCGGCCTAGTGCCCGAGACAGGAAATGGCACAAAACGCAACGTGGTCACACCTCAATTTTGCAGTGAAAAATGACCCTTTTTTGGCAAAGTGACTAGCTGTAGTTTTTTAACCCTAGCCCTGCCGGCACCTAGGGAAACCTAGCACGTCTATATATTTTTGAAAACTAGACACCCAAGGGAATCCAGGATGGGGTGACTTGAGTGCCTCCCACCATAGTCTGTTACCCAGAATCCCTTGCAAACGTACAAAATTGACAAAAAAATAACATTTTCCCCACATTTCTTTGATGGAAAGTTCTGGAATCTGCGTGGATCCACAAATACCCACCCCGCGTTCCCCAAAGTCCTACGAGAAAAATGGTACCTCACTTGTGTGGGTCGGCCTACTGCCCACGAGAGGAAACGGTGCTAAACGCAACGTGGTCACACCTCAATTTTGCAGTGAAAAATGACCCTTTTTTGGCAAATTGCCTAGCTGTAGTTTTTGAACCCTAGCCCTGCCGGCACCTAGGGAAACCTAGCAAACCTATATATTTTTGAAAACTAGACAACCCAGGGGAATCCAGGATGGGGTGACTTGAGTGCCTCCCACCATGGTATGTTACCCAGAATCCCTTGCAAACGTAAAGAATTGACAAAAAAAACATATTTTCCCCACATTTCTGTGATGGAAAGTTCTGGAATCTGCGTGGATCCACAAATGTCCACCCACCCCGCATTCCCCAAAGTCCTACGAGAAAAATGGTACCTCACTTGTGCGGGTCGGCCTAGTGCCCGAGACAGGAAATGGCACAAAACGCAACGTGGTCACACCTCAATTTTGCAGTGAAAAATGACCCTTTTTTGGCAAAGTGACTAGCTGTAGTTTTTGAACCCTAGCCCTGCCGGCACCTATGGAAACCTAGCAAACCTATATATTTTTGAAAACTAGACACCCAGGGGAATCCAGGATGGGGTGACTTGAGTGCCTCCCACCATGGTCTGTTACCCAGAATCCCTTGCAAACGTAAAAAATTGACAAATAAACCACATTTTCCCCACATTTCTGTGATGGAAAGTTCTGGAATCTGCATGGATCCACAATTTTCCACGCATCCCGCGTTCCCCAAAGTCCTACAAGAAAAATGGTACCTCACTTGTGCGGGTCGGCCTAGTGCCCGCGACAGGAAATGGCACAAAACGCAACGTGGTCACACCTCAATTTTGCAGTGAAAAATGACCCTTTTTTGGCAAAGTGACTAGCTGTAGTTTTTTAACCCTAGCCCTGCCGGCACCTAGGGAAAGCTAGCAAACCTATATATTTTGGAAAACTAGACACCCAGGGGAATCCAGGATGGGGTGACGTGAGTGCCTCCCACCATAGTCTGTTACCCAGAATCCCTTGCAAACATACAAAATTGACAAAAAAAACACATTTTCCCCATATTTCTGTGATGGAAAGTTCTTGAATCTGCGTGGATCCACAAATGTCCACCCACCCCGCATTCCCCAACGTCCTACGAGAAAAATGGTACCTCACTTGTAGGGGTCAGCCTAGTGCCCGCGACAGGAAACTTGATATATAAAGTGGACAACCCAATGTACCCTTGAGGGCTTGGGCAAATAATGTGAACTGGTAAAGTGTGCCTTCAAGGGATTTTTTGAAACACTGCGTTATATCATTTAGCTATAGGATGAAAATATACCTATAGGTGAGGTTAATCTCAAAGAGCGTATATCGTAAAGTTATATTTTTGCATTAATCATATATATATACAAATCATTTCAACCAAATTAAAACAATTGAATAATCAAAAAGGACAAAAGGTGTGTGAAAAAAAGTTAATTTATATCAATAAATGGTAGTTAGGGTACTTAAAATTCAGACAATTATACAAAATTTAGAAGGAAATAATATGTTCAATGATTCCTCCACTTAGCAATAAATCAAAAACGTTTTCTTGATGATGCTTAGAAGTTATATAGAAAACAGTGTGATAGTCGACGTTTCGGTCTTTACATCTCAGTTCTTAAGACCATCCTCAGGACTGATAATTTAAAAGTTGACCCCTATAAATGAAAAATATACAATAAATATACATAACACACACCTATGTAAATAAACAAAACATCACTTAAATATATCTCCTAAAGTCTTTGTATCATCTTACATGTCAATGACGATTAAAGTTAGTTAAGTCAATATAGTGAATATACTTCATCTATTCTGTGAGTTTATTGAATCTCTTGATAGAGTAATATTTTAAGGTACCAGTAGCGCTTAATAGTGGTACTATGAGTCGAAGGCAAGTGAATTAACATTACCTCTATGATTACTATCTCAAAAGCGTCTTTTTTAAGTGACAATCGTTACCATTGCCAGTGTTACCTGGAAGTTTAGTGGTTATCCAAGTTTTTCGAAATTTGTAATCGCCACGTTTAAAGACCAGTGCAGAGTTGGCAGTCTTGATGCAGCAAATCTAGTTTCCAAAAATATACATTTAGGTCATGTTTCAGTCTAGAGCAGAAAATCGCCACCGAAAAAATTAATGAGCAGATTGCTCTATTTTACCTCGTTTTAACAGATGAAAGAGATCCGTGTCATTTAGTTCGATTCAAACGAATCCTTTGTTATCCAATTCAACTAAGCAGCATATTAGCTCTTTCAAACTGTGAAAGAAACAGTAGATCGATTTTTTTAAAAAAGGAGAAGGGGACCGTTTTATTGATTAGTGTGAACAGATTAAGTTAAACGCTAACATACAACTTAATTCTTTAAAGCTGTGAAAGAAACATTTACCGGTTTTTAAAAAAATGCAAACTAGTTGAAATAAACACTAAGTTAAGCGGTTATATAAATCTTGTTACCTTCTTTAGAAAGAACCTGTAACAAATAAATTGACGTCGTGACTCAAGTGCTCAAACGCGAACAAACCGGAGCGTAACCTCAAGGCGTGTGCGTATTCCCACAGAAAATTCTGCAAGGGAAAAGCGGAGCGCTTAGAAAATGTATTTATATTCCCGAGGGAGTCAAAAAAGAGGGTCGGTAGTACGAACTAACCTGGTAATAATTTGGCGGTCTCGTCTGCTGCGTGAAGTCGAAGAGCACTAAGTGCTACCGGCTTCACACTCTTTAAATTGCCTCGCCCAAATTGAGCAAGAAAGAGGACTGAAAAATAGACCCACATATAAAGGTATTATAGGCGGCGGCCATGTTAAAATTGGCTTTGAATGGTCTATCTTTCTAATCCCTAGTCTTTATTGTCATCTCAATGACTGAATGTTAACCGTCAACTTACAAATAAAGTTTTAATTTGGATCGAGCTTAATTTCCAAATAATAAAGTGACCTAGCACTCCACAACAAATTACGTTACCGTTTAGATATAGATCTAAGCGTACGTGAACATGTCCGTTTTAGTTGGATGCCATGAGTTCATGCTAACGACTACCCTGGTGAAATAACAGGTTTTGTAATTCGATGCTTAAGGAAAAGTTAACATAAATTCCCATTTAGTGCTTGTCGGATATCTATCTGTAGTTTATTGATTAAGATTATTGTCAAATTAGATGATCTTTTGTGTCATTGAGAACACTTGTGCACGATTAAGGGCAGCATAATGTCTCGTGTCACCTAAATGCAAACATCAATGCAATATAAACAAAATTCTGCGAATAATCTATATATAATTAATTACTGTATCAAAAGTCTCACAGAGTATTAGATCAGTAAACGCAGAACGAAATGACAGGGAGCATTCGGTATGAGACAGGAACATGTCTTACATAATTGAATACACATTTCAGTATAAATCATCGATATTTACATAGACTAATGTTATCTCAATCAGATGGTACCTAAAAGTTCAAAATCATTAATCAGTGAATATTATGCATAATTCAATACAAGCCATAGATGTATACATAGTATGTCGTAGGAATATTATCTAGACGGTCAAAATCAATAATCGATGAGCATCGACATTTTATGTGGTTAGATGACATGTATCAAACTCAATAGAAATCACAAATGTTACATTTCAATAGAGATATACAATATGGCACCAATCCTATACATGATTTATGCAAAAGATCTTTTCACTCATGAGATCTACAACACATTTTAGCCTCAGATCAACCGCTGAATAACATGAAGCGTGATTGCATGAGATGTTTACAGACAGGCTAGAGTGTGCCATTCAGTTGCTGAATTGAGTCCACGATTAATCAAATCAGTCATACAGATAAGTCTACCTTCTTTGATGGTCAATACTTGATCAACATTACTTTGTCTTTTGGAGGGTTTGATTACATCTAACACCCACCATTTCATGTCTCTTTATGAGTGACCCTGTTTCTGGTAATACTCGACTAGTGGTGCATTCTCTGTATGACATCTGATACGTGATTGATGTTGAAGGATTCTTTTCTTAACAGGTTGCACAGTTTTCCCAATATAATGTAACTTGCAGGGACATTGTATGCAATATATTACATTTGATGTATTGCAATTCGAAAATGATTTAAGGGAAAAGGTGACATCATTAATCGTGCAAGTCTTAGTTGTTTGCGTTGTGTGGCATGCTAAACACATGTTGCATTTATAGTGTCCAATAATAGGAGATAATTGTCTCATATTGTCAACCATATCTCTTGGACCGTCTCCATAAGCCCTCACTAGTCTGTCTTTAAGATTAGTACCCCTCTTGAATGAGAAAAGGGGTTTTGCATGGAATTCAGGTAAGTTCCTCAATAGATTCCAATGTTTACTAACAATCTTTTTTATGGCATTTGCATGAGTGCCAAATGTAGAGACACAGACTAAATGTGGTAGTTCAGGGCGATCTTTGACAGTCAGTAAAGTCTCCCAGTCATTATACCAAGCACGTTTCATAGATTTCTTTAGGAGTTTAGAGGGGTAACCTCTAGCTTTCAATTTTTCTTTAAGTTTCTTCGCCTCTATAAAGTAATCATCTTTGAAAGTGCAGTTCCTGCGTAACCGCAAGAACTGCCCAAAGGGTAAACCGTCTTTAAGTGCTTGGGGATGGTGACTTTGATACTCCAAAAGAGTATTTCTTGAAGTGGGTTTTGTATACAGGGTAGTATACAAATGATTTGCAGTATAATTTTTGATGGTGATGTCTAAGAAATTCATCTCTGATTTATCAGACTCAGTGGTGAATTGCAGATATGGACTCCTCAGATTTAACCAACTGTGGAAAGTATCAAGTTCTTTTTGTGTTCCATGCCACACCAAGAACACGTCGTCTATATATCGAAGCCACTTTCTAAAGTGTGTAGAAAATGGATTTGATATTTTAAATATAAAGTTGTTCTCAAAGTTGGATACATAGATATTAGCAATATCCGGGGCATAAACAGCACCCATCGCTACTCCTTTCTGTTGTTGGTAGAACGTGTTTTGGAAGAGAAAGAAGTTTTCACATAGGGAAATCCGGACACATTCTAAAATAAACTCTGTTGGTACCTGATGTGGTTTTGGTCTGGTATTCAGAAGGTTGTTTAGTATCTGCATGACTTCTTCTTGTGGAATATTTGTATACAAACTCTCTATATCCATTGAGACCAAATATTCATTTGCGGGATCAAAGTCGTAGTTTTCAATCATGTTAATTACAGCCATAGTATCCCTTATATAAGAGGGTTGGTTGATGGCAAAGGGTCTAATGAAATAGTCAGCATATTGGGCTAGTGGTTTCAAGATGGAATTACAGCCCGAAACTATTTGGCGTCCAGGTGGGTTCACAGCGTCTTTGTGCACCTTTGGGAGCATATAGATTGCAGGAACTGTGGGTGTTTTATTAATGAGGAAAGCGGCCTCTTTCTCTGACAGCCATCCACCATCAAGACCTATTTTACTCAGTTTTGATATTTCTTGTGTCAATTTGTTTGTTGGATTACTCGCAAGTTTCTTATAGTTCGATGTATTTGAGAGTTGTCTGAGAACCTCCTCATTGTACTTATTCTTGTCCCAGAGGACTATCCCTCCACCCGTATCAGCAGGTTTTATAAGGACATTGGGGAGTGACTGTAGATTCTGAAGTGCTACTTGTTTCTCTTTCGAGAAATTGGATTTGTATTGTCTCCTTTGATTAAAGAGATTGTCAATCTCTATAAGTATGGCATTCTCAAAGGTTATAATTTCCTTTTTGACCATAGAGTTGTTAGGGTAGAACGTTGATCTGTTCCTTAAACCTGTAACTCCACCATCCGATCTTAATTCAATGTTTGTACAGAAGTTTTTTAATCTCACAGTACGAAAAAATTTGTAAATTTCTAGTTTTGTTTGAAACAGATCATTTCTGTAAGTGGGGACAAAACTTAATCCCAATGAAAGGACAGCAATTTCTTGTTCTGATAGATTATGTGCAGACAGGTTAAAGATTGGTATTGTTTGATTGGGTTCTATCATTCGTAGTATTGATTGCGGGTCTGTCGAAACCCTGGCGTGTATTGGTTGCGGTACCATCCTCGTTTGGAGGGCCGTTGTCTTCGAGGTGGACCTGTGCCTCGGCGATCCTGCCCTAAAAAATTCTGTCTAGAAGTAGATGGTTGCTGATCGTAATGCCGGTAGGGTGTATCTGTGGATTGATCACTACCTGTATCTGAATTGGTATCAGAAAAGGTGATTCTTTTCTTAGTTGTTTGGGCAGTGTTTTGGGGATTATAAAAATCCTTCTGCAAATATGGATATGTTTTTTCTTTCTTATATCTTTTAATATCGTTTTGTAATTTTTCAGTTTTTTTATGAGCATTAAATTCCTCAAATTCTTTTATCGTTTGTTGAACTTTATCCAGAAGGAATTTGCCATTTGTAATCGCTGAGTCTCCTAGTATCTTTTTTTCAAGAGTCTCTATTTCTTTAATTAAGATCTTCAGTTGTCTAAGGGCTGTTTCTATACTTAGCACCATCCAGGTGCGAGAGCACTTATTAGCCGAAAAGCTAAACCCTATTTTAAATTCCTCATCATCAGTAAAAATTATTGGAATATTCCGAATTTGTAGACCAGTTGGAATGATGTTAGCATTGAGGCAATCTGTCAGGAACTTGGCATGAAGCTCAGTTCGTACCAATTTCTTTTTAAGGCGCTCAAGTTGATTCAGGTCGGATTCGTAGGGAAATGAGGTAGTTAAACCCTTGTTACCCAATAATGAGGGGCCTCCTGCAATTTTTAGAATATATTCATCAGAATATGATAATGTCTCTGCTTCAGACATAGATATATTTGCTTGACAAGTATTTTTAGACAGAAAAATCGGACAAACAAAACCACTTAAAAGTGATCCACAACAGACAAATGTCTGCACTCAAACTTGATATATAAAGTGGACAACCCAATGTACCCTTGAGGGCTTGGGCAAATAATGTGAACTGGTAAAGTGTGCCTTCAAGGGATTTTTTGAAACATTGCGTTATATCATTTAGCTATAGGATGAAAATATACCTATAGGTGAGGTTAATCTCAAAGTGCGTATATCGTAAAGTTATATTTTTGCATTAATCATATATATATACAAATCATTTCAACCGAATTAAAACAATTGAATAATCAAAAAGGACAAAAGGTGTGTGAAAAAAAGTTAATTTATATCAATAAATGGTAGTTAGGGTACTTAAAATTCAGACAATTATACAAAATTTGGAAGGAAATAATATATTCAATGATTCCTCCACTTAGCAATAAATCAAACACTTTTTCTTGATGATGCTTAGAAGTTATATAGAAAACAGTGTGATAGTCGACGTTTCGGTCTTTACATCTCAGTTCTTAAGATTTTTTCAGTCCTCTTTCTTGCTCCATTTGGGCGAGGCAATTTAAAGAGAGTGAAGCCGGTAGCACTTAGTGCTCTTCGACTTCACGCAGCAGACGAGACCGCCAAATTATTACCAGGTTAGTTCGTACTACCGACCCTCTTTTTTGACTCCCTCAGGAATATAAATACATTTTCTAAGCGCTCCGCTTTTCCCTTGCAGAATTTTCTGTGGGAATACGCACACGCCTTGTGGTTACTCTCCGGTTTGTTCGCGTTTGAGCACTTGAGTCACGACGTCAATTTATTTGTTACAGGTTCTTTCTAAAGAAGGTAACAAGATTTATATAACCGCTTAACTTAGTGTTTATTTCAACTAGTTTGCATTTTTTTAAAAACCGGTAAATGTTTCTTTCACAGCTTTAAAGAATTAAGTTGTATGTTAGCGTTTAACTTAATCTGTTCACACTAATCAATAAAACGGTCCCCTTCTCCTTTTTTAAAAAAATCGATATACTGTTTCTTTCACAGTTTGAAAGAGCTGATATGCTGCTTAGTTGAATTGGATAACACAGGATTCGTTTGAATCGAACTAAATGACACGGATCTCTTTCATCTGTTAAAACGAGGTAAAATAGAGCAATCTGCTCATTAATTTTTTCGGTGGCGATTTTCTGCTCTAGACTGAAACATGACCTAAATGTATATTTTTGGAAACTAGATTTGCTGCATCAAGACTGCCAACTCTGCACTGGCCTTTAAACATGGAGATTAAAAATTTCGAAAAACTTGGATAACCACTAATCTTCCAGGTAACACTGGCAATGGTAACGATTGTCACTTAAAAAAGACGCTTTTGAGATAGTAATCATAGAGGTAATGTTAATTCACTTGCCTTCGACTCATAGTACCACTATTAAGCGCTACTGGTACCTTAAAATATTACTCTATCAAGAGATTCAATAAACTCACAGAATAGATGAAGTATATTCACTATATTGACTTAACTAACTTTAATCGTCATTGACATGTAAGATGATACAAAGACTTGAGGAGATATATTTAAGTGATGTTTTGTTTATTTACATAGGTGTGTGTTATGTATATTTATTGTATATTTTTCATTTATAGGGGTCAACTTTTAAATTATCAGTCCTGAGGATGGTCTTAAGAACTGAGATGTAAAGACCGAAACGTCGACTATCACACTGTTTTCTATATAACTTCTAAGCATCATCAAGAAAAAGTGTTTGATTTATTGCTAAGTGGAGGAATCATTGAATATATTATTTCCTTCCAAATTTTGTATAATTGTCTGAATTTTAAGTACCCTAACTACCATTTATTGATATAAATTAACTTTTTTTCACACACCTTTTGTCCTTTTTGATTATTCAATTGTTTTAATTCGGTTGAAATGATTTGTATATATATATGAATAATGCAAAAATATAACTTTACGATATACGCACTTTGAGATTAACCTCACCTATAGGTATATTTTCATCCTATAGCTAAATGATATAACGCAGTGTTTCAAAAAATCCCTTGAAGGCACACTTTACCAGTTCACATTATTTGCCCAAGCCCTCAAGGGTACATTTGGTTGTCCACTTTATATATCAAGTTTGAGCGCAGACATTTGTCTGTTGTGGATCACTTTTAAGTGGTTTTGTTTGTCTGATTTTTCTGTCTAAAAATACTTGTCAAGCAAATATATCTATGTCTGAAGCAGAGACATTATCATATTCAGATGAATATATTCTAAAAAATTGCAGGAGGCCCCTCATTATTGGGTAACAAGGGTTTAACTACCTCATTTCCCTACGAATCCGACCTGAATCAACTTGAGCGCCTTAAAAAGAAATTGGTACGAACTGAGCTTCATGCCAAGTTCCTGACAGATTGCCTCAATGCTAACATCATTCCAACTGGTCTACAAATTCGGAATATTCCAATAATTTTTACTGATGATGAGGAATTTAAAATAGGGTTTAGCTTTTCGGCTAATAAGTGCTCTCGCACCTGGATGGTGCTAAGTATAGAAACAGCCCTTAGACAACTGAAGATCTTAATTAAAGAAATAGAGACTCTTGAAAAAAAGATACTATGAGACTCAGCGATTACAAACGGCAAATTCCTTCTGGATAAAGTTCAACAAACGATAAAAGAATTTGAGGAATTTAATGCTCATAAAAAAACTGAAAAATTACAAAACGATATTTAAAGATATAAGAAAGAAAAAACATATTCATATTTGCAGAAGGATTTTTATAATCACCAAAACACTGCCCAAACAACTAAGAAAAGAATCACCTTTTCTGATACCAATTCAGATACAGGTAGTGATCAATCCACAGATACACCCTACCGGCATTATGATCAGCAACCATCTACTTCTAGACAGAATTTTTTAGGGCAGGATCGCCGAGGCACAGGTCCACCTCGAAGACAACGGCCCTCCAAACGAGGATGGTACCGCAACCAATACACGCCAGGGTTCCGACAGACCCGCAATCAATACTACGAATGGTAGAACCCAATCAAACAATACCAATCTTTAACCTGTCTGCACATAATCTATCAGAACAAGAAATTGCTGTCCTTTCATTGGGATTAAGTTTTGTCCCCACTTACAGAAATGATCTGTTTCAAACAAAACTAGAAATTTACAAATGTTTTCGTACTGTGAGATTAAAAAACTTCTGTACAAACATTGAATTAAGATCGGATGGTGGAGTTACAGGTTTAAGGAACAGATCAACGTTCTACCCTAACAACTCTATGGTCAAAAAGGAAATTATAACCTTTGAGAATGCCATACTTATAGAGATTGACAATCTCTTTAATCAAAGGAGACAATACAAATCCAATTTCTCGAAAGAGAAACAAGTAGCACTTCAGAATCTACAGTCATTCCCCAATGTCCTTATAAAACCTGCTGATAAGGGTGGAGGGATAGTCCTCTGGGACAAGAATAAGTACAATGAGGAGGTTCTCAGACAACTCTCAAATACATCGCACTATAAGAAACTTGCGAGTAATCCAACAAACAAATTGACACAAGAAATATCAAAACTGAGTAAAATAGGTCTTGATGGTGGATGGCTGTCAGAGAAAGAGGCCGCTTTCCTCATTAATAAAACACCCACAGTTCCTGCAATCTATATGCTCCCAAAGGTGCACAAAGACGCTGTGAACCCACCTGGACGCCCAATAGTTTCGGGCTGTAATTCCATCTTGAAACCATTAGCCCAATATGCTGACTATTTCATTAGACCCTTTGCCATCAACCAACCCTCTTATATAAGGGATACTATGGCTGTAATTAACATGATTGAAAACTACGACTTTGATCCCGCAAATGAATATTTGGTCTCTATGGATATAGAGAGTTTGTATACAAATATTCCACAAGAAGAAGTCATGCAGATACTAAACAACCTTCTGAATACCAGACCAAGACCACATCAGGTACCAACAGAGTTTATTTTAGAATGTGTCCGGATTTCCCTATGTGAAAACTTCTTTCTCTTCCAAAACACGTTCTACCAACAACAGAAAGGAGTAGCGATGGGTGCTGTTTATGCCCCGGATATTGCTAATATCTATGTATCCAACTTTGAGAACAACTTTATATTTAATATATCAAATCCATTTTCTACACACATTAGAAAGTGGCTTCGATATATAGACGACGTGTTCTTGGTGTGGCATGGAACACAAAAAGAACTTGATACTTTCCACAGTTGTTTAAATCTGAGGAGTCCACATCTGCAATTCACCATTGAGTCTGATAAATCAGAGATGAATTTCTTAGACATCACCATCAAAAATGATACTGCAAATCATTTGTATACTACCCTGTATACAAAACCCACTTCAAGAAATACTCTTTTGGAGTATCAAAGTCACCATCCCCAAGCACTTAAAGACGGTTTACCCTTTGGGCAGTTCATGCGGTTACGCAGGAACTGCACTTTCAAAGATGATTACTTTATAGAGGCGAAGAAACTTAAAGAAAAATTGAAATCTAGAGGTTACCCCTCTAAACTCCTAAAGAAATCTATGAAACGTGCTTGGTATAATGACAGGGAGACTTTACTGACTGTCAAAGATCGCCCTGAACTACCACATTTAGTCTGTGTCTCTACATTTGGCACTCATGCAAATGCCATAAAAAAGATCGTTAGTAAACATTGGAATCTATTGAGAAACTTACCTGAATTCGATGCAAAACCCCTTTTCTCATTCAAGAGGGGTACTAATCTTAAAGACAGACCAGTGAGGGCTTATGAAGACGGTCCAAGAGATATGGTTGACAATATGAGACAATTATCTCCTATTATTGGACACTATAAATGCAACATGTGTTTAGCATGCCACACAACGCAAACAACTAAGACTTGCACGATTAATGATGTCACCTTTTCCCTTAAATCATTTTCGAATTGCAATACATCAAATGTAATATATTGCATACAATGTCCCTGCAAGTTACATTATATTGGGAAAACTGTGCAACCTGTTAAGAAAAGAATCCTTCAACATCAATCACATATCAGATGTCATACAGAGAATGCACCACTAGTCGAGCATTACCAGAAACAGGGTCACTCAGAAAGAGACATGAAATGGTGGGTGTTAGATGTAATCAAACCCTCCAAGAGACAAAGTAATGTTGATCAAGTATTGACCATCAAAGAAGGTAGACTTATCTGTATGACTGATTTGATTAATCGTGGACTCAATTCAGCAACTGAATGGCACACTCTAGCCTGTCTGTAAACATCTCATGCAATCACGCTTCATGTTATTCAGCGGTTGATCTGAGGCTAAAATGTGTTGTAGATCTCATGAGTGAAAAGATCTTTTGCATAAATCATGTATAGGATTGGTGCCATATGGTATATCTCTATTGAAATGTAACATTTGTGATTTGTATTGAGTTTGATACATGTCATCTAACCACATAAAATGTCGATGCTCATCGATTATTGATTTTGACCGTCTAGATAATATTCGTACGACATACTATGTATACATCTATGGCTTGTATTGAATTATGCATAATATTCACTGATTAATGATTTTGAACTTTTAGGTACCATCTGATTGAGATAACATTAGTCTATGTAAATATCGATGATTTATACTGAACTGTGTATTCAATTATGTAAGACATGTTCCTGTCTCATACCAAATGCTCCCTGTCATTTCGTTCTGCGTTTACTGATCTAATACTCTGTGAGACTTTTGATACAGTAATTAATTATATATAGATTATTCGCAGAATTTTGTTTATATTGCATTGATGTTTGCATTTAGGTGACACGAGACCTTATGCTGCCCTTAATCGTGCACAAGTGTTCTCAATGACACAAAAGATCATCTAATTTGACAATAATCTTAATCAATAAACTACAGATAGATATCCGACAAGCACTAAATGGGAATTTATGTTAACTTTTCCTTAAGCATCGAATTACAAAACCTGTTATTTCACCAGGGTAGTCGTTAGCATGAACTCATGGCATCCAACTAAAACGGACATGTTCACGTACGCTTAGATCTATATCTAAACGGTAACGTAATTTGTTGTGGAGTGCTAGGTCCCTTTATTATTTGGAAATTAAGCACGATCCAAGTTAAAACTTTATTTGTAAGTTGACGGTTAACATTCAGTCATTGAGATGACAATAAAGACTAGGGATTAGAAAGATAGACCATTCGAAGCCAATTTTAACATGGCTGCCGCCTATAATACCTTTATATGTGGGTCTATTTTTCAGTCCTCTTTCTTGCTCCATTTAGGCGAGGCAATTTAAAGAGTGTGAAGCCGGTAGCACTTAGTGCTCTTTGACTTCACACAGCAGACGAGACCGCCGAATTATTACCAGGTTAGTTTGTACTACCGACCCTCTTTTTTGACTCCCTCGGGAATATAAATACATTTTCTAAGCGCTCCGCTTTTCCCTTGCAGAATTTTCTGTGGGAATACGCACACGCCTTGAGGTTACTCTCCAGTTTGTTCGTGTTTGAGCACTTGAGTCACGACGTCAATTTATTTGTTACAGGTTCTTTCTAAAGAAGGTAACAAGATTTATATAACCGCTTAACTTAGTGTTTATTTCAACTAGTTTGCATTTTTTTAAAAACCGGTAAATGTTTCTTTCACAGCTTTAAAGAATTAAGTTGTATGTTAGCGTTTAACTTAATCTGTTCACACTAATCAATAAAACGGTCCCCTTCTCCTTTTTTAAAAAAATCGATATACTGTTTCTTTCACAGTTTGAAAGAGCTAATATGCTGCTTAGTTGAATTGGATAACAAAGGATTCGTTTGAATCGAACTAAATGACACGGATCTCTTTCATCTGTTAAAACGAGGTAAAATAGAGCAATCTGCTCATTAATTTTTTTGATGGGGATTTTCTGCTCTAGACTGAAACATGACCTAAATGTATATTTTTGGAAACTAGATTTGCTGCATCAAGACTGCCAAATTTTGTATAATTGTCTGAATTTTAAGTACCCTAACTACCATTTATTGATATAAATTAACTTTTTTTCACACACCTTTTGTCCTTTTTGATTATTCAATTGTTTTAATTCGGTTGAAATGATTTGTATATATATATGATTAATGCAAAAATATAACTTTACGATATACGCACTTTGATATTAACCTCACCTATAGGTATATTTTCATCCTATAGCTAAATGATATAACGCAGTGTTTCAAAAAATCCCTTGAAGGCACACTTTACCAGTTCACGCGACAGGAAACGGCGCAAAATGCAACGTGGTCACACCTTAATTTTGCAGTGAAAAATGACCCTTTTTTGGCAAAGTGCCTAGCTGTAGTTTTTTAACCCTAGCCCTGCCGGCACCTAGGGAAACCTAGCAAACCTATATATTTTTGAAAACTAGACACCCAGGGGAATCCAGGATGGGGTGACTTGAGTGCCTCCTACCATGGTCTGTTACCCAGAATCCCTTGCAAACGTAAAAAATTGACAAAAAAACCACATTTTCCTCACATTTCTGTGATGGAAAGTTCTGGAATCTGCGTGGATCCACAAATTTCCACCCACCCCGATTTCCCCAAAGTCCTACAAGAAAAATGGTACCTCACTTGTGGGGGTCGGCCTAGTGCCCGCGACTGGAAACGGCGCAAAATGCAACGTGGTCACACCTCAATTTTGCAGTGAAAAATGACCCTTTTTTGGCAAAGTGCCTAGCTGTAGTTTTTCAACCCTAGCACTGCCGGCACCTAGGGAAACCTAGCAAACCTATATATTTTTGAAAACTAGACACCCAGTGGAATCCAGGATGGGGTGACTTGAGTGCCTCCCACCATGGTCTGTTACCCAGAATCCCTTGCAAACGTAAACAATTGACAAAAAAAACAGTTTTTCCCTACATTTCTGTGATGGAAAGTTCTGGAATCTGCGTGGATCCACAAATTTCCAGCTGTCCCACGTTCCCCAAAGTCCTACGAAAAAAATGGTACCTCACTTGTGCGTGTCGGCCTAGTGCCCGCGACAGGAAATGGCGCAAAACGCAACGTGGTCACACCTCAATTTTGCAGTGAAAAATGACCCTTTTTTGGCAAAGTGACTAGCTGTAGTTTTTGAACCCTAGCCCTGCCGGCACCTAGGGAAACCTAGCAAACCTATATATTTATGAAAACTAGATACCCAGGGGAATCCAGGATGGTGTGACTTGAGTGCCTCCCACCATGGTCTGTTACCCAGAATCCCTTGCAAACGTAAAAAATTGACAAAAAAAACACATTTTCTCCACATTTCTGTGATGGAAAGTTCTGGAATGTGCGTGGATTCACAAATGTCCACCCACCCCGCATTCCCCAAAGTCCTACGAGAAAAATGGTACCTCACTTGTGCGGGTCGGCCGAGTGCCCGCGACAGGAAACGGCGCAAAACGCAACGTGGTCACACCTCAATTTTGCAGTGAAAAATGACCCTTTTTTGGCAAAGTGCCTATCTGTAGTTTTTGAACCCTAGTCCTGCCGGCACCTAGGGAATCCTAGCAAACCTATATATTTTTGAAAACTAGACACCCAGGGGAATCCAGGATGGGGTGACTTGAGTGCCTCCCACCATGGTCTGTTACCCAGAATCCCTTGCAAACGTAAAAAAATTGACAAAAAAACCACATTTTCCCCACATTTCTGTGATGGAAAGTTCTCGAATCTGTGTGGCTCCACAAATTTCCACCCACCCCGCGTTCCCCAAAATCCTACGAGAAAAATGGTACCTCACTTGTGGGGGTCGGCCTAGTGCCCGCGACAGGAAACGGCGCAAAATGCAACGTGGTCACACCTCAATTTTGCAGTGAAAAATGACCCTTTTTTGGCAAAGTGACTAGCTGTAGTTTTTTAACCCTAGCCCTGCCGGCACCTAGGGAAACCTAGCAAACCTATATATTTTTGAAAACTAGACACCCAGGGGAATCCAGGATGGGGTGACTTGAGTGCCTCCTACCATGGTCTGTTACCCAGAATCCCTTGCATACGTAAAAAATTGACAAAAAATACACATTTTCCCCACATTTCTGTGATGGAAAGTTCTGGAATCTGCGTGGATCCACAATTTTCCACGCATCCCGCGTTCCCCAAAGTCCTACAAGAAAAATGGTACCTCACTTGTGCGGGTCGGCCTAGTGCCCGCGACAGGAAATGGCACAAAACGCAACGTGGTCACACCTCAATTTTGCAGTGAAAAATGACCCTTTTTTGGCAAAGTGACTAGCTGTAGTTTTTTAACCCTAGCCCTGCCGGCACCTAGGGAAAGCTAGCAAACCTATATATTTTTGAAAACTAGACACCCAGGGGAATCCAGGATGGGGTGACGTGAGTGCCTCCCACCATAGTCTGTTACCCAGAATCCCTTGCAAACGTACAAAATTGACAAAAAAAACACATTTTCCCCACATTTCTGTCATGGAAAGTTCTGGAATCTGCGTGGATCCACAAATGTCCACCCACTCCGCATTCCCCAACGTCCTACGAGAAAAATGGTACCTCACTTGTAGGGGTCGGCCTAGTGCCCGCGACAGGAAACGGCGCAAAATGCAACGTGGTCACACCTCAATTTTGCAGTGAAAAATGACCCTTTTTTGGCAAAGTGCCTAGCTGTAGTTTTTTAACCCTAGCCCTGCCGGCACCTAGGGAAACCTAGCAAACCTATATATTTTTGAAAACTAGACACCCAGGGGAATCCAGGATGGGGTGACTTGAGTGCCTCCTACCATCGTCTGTTACCTAGAATCCCTTGCAAACGTAAAAACTTGACAAAAAAACACATTTTCCTCAAATTTCTGTGATGGAAAGTTCTGGAATCTGCGTGGATCCACAAATGTCCACCCACCACAATTTCCCCAAAGTCCTACAAGAAAAATGGTACCTCACTTGTGGGGGTCGGCCTAGTGCCCGCGACAGGAAACGGCGCAAAATGCAACGTGGTCACACCTCAATTTTGCAGTGAAAAATGACCCTTTTTTGGCAAAGTGCCTAGCTGTAGTTTTTCAACCCTAGCCCTGCCGGCTCCTAGGCAAACCTAGCAAACCTATATATTTTTGAAAACTAGACACCCAGGGGAATCCAGGAAGGGGGGACTTGAGTGCCTCCCACCATGGTCTGTTACCCAGAATCCCTTGCAAACGTAAACAATTGACAAAAAAAACAGTTTTTCCCTACATTTCTGTGATGGAAAGTTCTGGAATCTGTGTGGATCCACAAATTTCCACCTGTCCTACGTTCCCCAAAGTCCTACGAGAAAAATGATACCTCACTTGTGCGTGTCGGCCTAGTGCCCGCGACAGGAAATGGCGCAAAACGCAACGTGGTCACACCTCAATTTTGCAGTGAAAAATGACCCTTTTTTGGCAAAGTGACTAGCTGTAGTTTTTGAACCCTAGCCCTGCCGGCACCTAGGGAAACCTAGCAAACCTATATATTTATGAAAACTAGATACCCAGGGGAATCCAGGATGGTGTGACTTGAGTGCCTCCCAACATGGTCTGTTACCCAGAATCCCTTGCAAACGTAAAAAATTAACAAAAAAAACACATTTTCCCCACATTTCTGTGATGGAAAGTCCTGGAATGTGCGTGGATTCACAAATGTCCACCCACCCCGTGTTCCCCAAAGTCCTACGAGAAAAATGGTACCTCACTTGTGCGGGTCGGCCGAGTGCCCGCGACAGGAAACGGCGCAAAACGCAACGTGGTCACACCTCAATTTTGCAGTGAAAAATGACCCTTTTTTGGCAAAGTGCCTATCTGTAGTTTTTGAACCCTAGCCCTGCCGGCACCTAGGGAATCCTAGCAAACCTATATATTTTTGAAAACTAGACACCCAGGGGAATCCAGGATGGCGTGACTTGAGTGCCTCCCACCATGGTTTGTTACCCAGAATCCCTTGCAAACGTAAAAAAATTGACAAAAAAAACACATTTTCCCCACATTTCTGTGATGGAAAGTTCTCGAATCTGCGTGGATCCACAAATTTCCACCCATCTCGCGTTCCCCAAAATCCTACGAGAAAAATGGTACCTCACTTGTGGGGGTCGGCCTAGTGCCCGCGACAGGAAACGGCGCAAAATGCAACGTGGTCACACCTCAATTTTGCAGTGAAAAATGACCCTTTTTTGGCAAAGTGCCTAGCTGTAGTTTTTGAACCCTAGCCCTGCCGGCACCTAGGGAAACCTACCAAACCCATGCATTTCTGAAAACTAGACACACAGCGGCTTCTAGGGAGGTATGGCTTGCGTGGATCCCCCAACGTTTCCTTACCCAGAATCCCCTGCAAACCTCAATTTTAGCTGAAAAAATCACTTTTTTCACACATTTTGGTGTGGGAAAGTTGTGGCATCACCGGGCTCACACAAATTTACCACCACCCAGCGTTCTCCCAGGTCTCCCAGTAAAAATGGTGCCTCACTTGTGTGGGAGGCCCAAGTACCCGCGGCAGGCAAGGGCCCAAAACGTAGTGAGGCGACATCAAAATGGCCTATCGCAAAACCACCTGGTCTTGCAAGGGGGGTCACTTGGGTTTTTGGCCCAGTGCTCGGCGGCCATCTAGGGAAACCTACCAAACCCATGCATTTCTGAAAACTAGACACCCGGCGGCTTCCAGGGAGGTATGGCTTGCGTGGATACCCCAACTTTCCTTACCCAGATTCCCCTGCAAACCTCAATTTTAGCTGAAAAAATCACTTTTTTTCACACATTTTGGTGTGGGAAAGTTGCCTGCCGCGGGTACTTGGGCCTCCCACACAAGTAAGGCACCATTTTTACCGGGAGACCTAGGGGAATGCTGGGTGGTGGTAAATTTGTGTGGGAGGCCTACGTTTTCCCTAGATGGCCGCCGAGCACCGGGCCAAACCCCAAAGTGACCCACCTTGCAAAACCAGATTGTTTAAACATAACTATTGCTTGGTTCCTACAGCGTGAGAATTTTGGAACAATATTGCAATGAAAATGTGGCAGACATTTTGAGGTTTGCAGGACATCGGGGATAAAAAAACTTTTTGAATTCACAAGAGAGACATCACCATGAACTCCCATGGGTTTTCGACAATATCTACAGTTGGTGGGTTATTCTTACATGGAAAGTACACCTTGGCAGAGAAACTAAAGACAAAGATTCCTGTACAACCATCTATTCCTCAAACACACACACATACAGGTTGGATTTGACACGAGGGCGAGTCATTGTTCAGTGTATTAAATGTTATTAACAAGAGATTTCACAAAAATGAAATGCACTGTCAATAATTAAATTCACAGAAAACCAAACCAATGACTCGCAGCTCGTGAGCTGTAAAGCCACGTCAAGGCACCAACCACTTTACAGGCCATTCACACACCTTTCATACGTGATACAAACAAGACCATTCGCACCACCAGGCACAAAAGCAACACATTCACAAAAAGGGACAAGGTACACCCTGCTTCAGAAAGACAAATATTACTGCGCAGCCATCTAATCCTCAAGCACACACACATACTGGTTGGATTTGGCACGAGGGTGAATGATACAATTGTATTAGCAAGTGATTTCACAAAAATGAAATGCGCTGGTAATAATTGAAAGGGCGAAAAATTGAACCATTGACTCACAGCTCGTGAGCTGTAAAGCCACGACAAGGCATCAACCTCTTTACAGGCCATTCATACACCTTTCATACAAAACTCACACCAGCACACAGTGCCATTCAAGGGCCCATCACTTTCACACGCCCACAATCCTGACACAGCAACTACACAGGCTGATGGATTGCGTGGAGTGGCACTCAGCTAGCAGTGTGTGTAGTGACCGGCAGAAAGTCACTACTCACACACAGCCAGCCGAGCGCCATTCCACACACACCGCTAGCAGAGCGCCAGTCCACGCACACCGCTAGCCAAACACCAGTCCACTCACACCGCTAGCCAAGCGCCAGTCCAGGCACACCGGCAGCCAATCGCCAGTCCGGGCACACCGGCAGCCAATCACCAATCCACGCACACCGCCAGCCAAGCTCCAGTCCACGAACACCACCAGCCAAGCACCAGTCCGCACACACCACCAGTCCACGCACACCGCCAGCCAAGTACCAGTCCACGCACACCACCAGCCAAGCACCATTCCATGCACACCGCCAGCCAAGCTCCAGTCCATGCACACCACCAGCCAAGCACCAGTCCACGCACACCGCCAGTCCATGCACACAGCCAGTCCACGCACACCACCAGCCAAGCACCATTCCACGCACACCACCAACCAAGTGCCAGTCCACACACACCAACAGCCAAGCGCCAGCCTACACACACCGCCATCACATTTAGGATTTTTTTAGAAAAAAATAAAAACACAAACAAATCGCAAATAGATACAAATCTTCAAACACAAAATCAGCAACTAAATACATTGCACTAACACCAACCTTGAAACAGAATCAAATTTTCCAAAGAATACAGACCAGGCAGTTCACTTTACCACTCATGAATGCTCCCAAAAATTATTTTGCGTGTGGTACGCTCTAAAACAAGCAGGGACACACAGTCCAGGTTGAGAAGGACAGTCGGGGCAGTACATACGACTCTCCTTCCGCGTACCTCTTCACCAACAGACTCTACATCTCCTACTGGGAAAATCTTTTGAGGGTGTGGGAGGAGTGTGATCAGGAAAGTGGCGATCTCTCAATCTAGCAACATCCTCCACCACTCCAACTCTAGGAACACTTGCCTGTTCCACTACAACAAGGCTGCCTAATACAGACTCCTGAAACTTAGCAAAAGTCATCTTTGACTCAGGGCTAGAATCCTGGAATACAACAAAAGCATTGCCAAGTGGAAAAGATGGATAGCCAACTTCTTGTACCAAATGTAAGACTTACGAAGAGCAGCGTAAGGTTCCAACCTCTGATCTACTCTGTCAACACCACCCATGTGCCTATTAAATTCTAAAATGCACACAGGTTTGCGCGCTTCAGCGACCTGACCCCAGTCACAGGTGCAGTGCTTTCATCATGGATGGTAGTCAGCATGTAGACATCTCTGAAAACTTCACAGCAAGAAGCTCCTCGCAACGCAACGCACTGCAGTGTCCCCGCACAAGCTTTTGACAAACAAGTTCTTTCGGGAAACCTTTACGGTTAGAGTGGATTGTGCCACAAGCAAGAGTGTCCACTTTGGCCAATTCCCTGAACAACCGCACACCAGTGTAGAAGTTATCTACATATAAATGGTGGCCTTTGTTAAAAAATCCTCTACCAAGTTCCCAAACAATTTTCTCAGTCACTCCAAAAGTGGACGGACAACCAGAGAGGTTAATCCTGGATTCCTTACCGGTGTACACCCTGGAATCAGAGACATATCCAGTACTACTGTCACACAGCATATACAGCTTTATTCCATAGCATGCCCTCTTACTAGGAATGTATTGCCTAAAAACCAAGCGGCCCTTGAACAACACCAAAGACTCATCTACTGCAATTTCTTTCCCAGGAGCATAAATATCAGAAAATCGAACAACAAAGTGATCAAGGACAGGCTTAATCTTAAAAAGACGGTCACACTCAGGGTGATATCGTGGCAATGCTAAACCATTATCAACAAAATGCATCATCCGAAGCAGAAGCAAATACCTGTCACGACTCATGACTGCCGGAAAAATAGACGTTGCCATCAAGGGACTGCTAGACCAATATGAAGACATTGATGGCTTCCTTAGAAAGCCCATCAAAAAAGTTAAACCCAAGAACTTCTTCATCTCGTCAAGATTTGTGGGAGACCACCGGGTAGCTCTAGAGTGTGGCTTAAGACTGGCACTGTTGTCCCTTAAAAACAGTTCGGCATACAAATTAGTCTGCTCAACAATCTCTGCCAAAAACACATCGTCCATAAACAACTGAAAAAAATGTATCGGCAAAAAGTTTTCAGTATTCACTCTACACCCTGGAACACCAGTAAACTCTGACAATGCCGGCTGCACCATGCCAGGGGCAACCCAGAGGTCATCACTTTCAAAGGGAAGCCTTGCAGCCCCAGCCTGCAGCCCAGATGCCTCTTGCCGAAATACACCAACGGGAAGCCTGGCAGCCGCAGGCTGCAGCCCAGAAGCCTCTTGCCGCACTACACCAACGGGAAGCCTTGCAGCCCCAGGCTGCAGCCCAGATGCCTCTTGCCGCACTATCAGCACATCAGTCTCCTCCTCTAACACAGGCACTCCATCCACACTAAGAGTATCTTCATCATCCGATGACTCCATATGGAGAGAAAACTCACTGCCAGAATCGTCCCCTGCCTCCTCTCCCTCAGATGCAGAGTCAGTCTCTGAAACATGGTCAGAGGAAGACTCAAACAGCAAACCAACAACCTGCTGAGCAGTAATCCTGCGACTAGCCATTATACTTACTAAGATAGAAGACTGCACAAACAAGTCAACAACAACCAACAATGTGCAAACCAAGTAAGTAAAGAAATGTGTAACTTTATCACAAAGATCAATGTACTCAAAAACTATACAATTCAATTACAAGAGACAGCTGCACTCACCAGAACCTACTCTGTAGTGACACAGCAAAAACCAACGATATCCAACTAGAAAGAAGAAAAAAAAAAAAATTATTCACAAGACAACAAAATACACATCGAGCACAAATGCAAACAGTTTTTGACATTCAAAAACCAAATGTACTGCTATTATTACACCATTTGCAAAAAAAAATTCATGCAGAGAAATCAAACACATTTACATTGCACAAAAAAAGTCTCTTACCAAACTACACAAACAGTAACGAAACCGCAAACTGAAAAGAGCAAAAGCCTTCACCTAGAACAAAAAAGTTTAAAAAAAAACAATTAGCATTGCAATTCACAAAAAATATAACAATAAACATTATAACATGCTATGTTACTACCCAAATGGTAAATCGGGTTGTGTGCCAGGTGGGGCAGAAAACAGCAGGCTAATCTCTCCCGGGGCGGGGGGGCAAAATACATATTATAAAAAATTGCCCCCTGGAAGGGACCCTTATTTAAACTAATTCCCTGGTGTCTAGTGGGCTTTTCTGCCCCCCCTAGGAGCAGAAACGGACAGAAAGAAGACCGATCTGCCCCCAGGGGGGGCAGAAAAGTCTTAACATTATTTTGGCAACCCAAGGAAGCGGCCCTTGCCCAAGGGGTCGCTTCCTAATGCAGAAACAGACATCCCTGGTGTCTAGTGGGCTTTTCTGCCCCCCCTGGGAGCAGAAACGGATACAAACACGACCGATCTGGGGGCAGAAAAGTCTTAATATTTATTTTGCCCCCAAGGAAGCGACCCTTGCCCAAGGGGTCGCTTCCTGATGACAGAAACAGACATCCCTGGTGTCTAGTGGGCTTTTCTGCCCCCTTCCCCCTGGGAGCAGAAACGGACAGAAAGACGACCGATCTGCCCCCGGGGGGGGCAGAAAAGTCTTAACATTATATGTTACGGAACTTAAGTACACCAACATGGTTTGTCAAACTTAGCTGTGCAGAGTATGCAAGGGAAGATTTGCTTGAGTTTCAAAGAGAAGCGAATTCCAATATAAAAAAATTTGAAATAAAGACTCCTGGTGAACTGTGTTTATTGAATCCTGTAAATGTGTGCATATAATTTAATCATAGGTTTCAAGCTATGATGTATTTTATCTCAATAAAAAGAATCCACCTCTTGGAGAAGTTACCGATTTCTTTTGGAGAAAGGAGTACCAAGCAAGAGGTGCACCTCATATACATATGCTACTATGGATCAAGGATGCACCTAAATTTGGAACTGATTCTGATGAAACAGTATTGTCTTTCATCGAACAGTATGTGACATGTGAGATTCCAAGAGAAGATGGAGATAGAAGCTTGAGACAGCAAGTTTTACGTTTCCAAACTCACCCTGGTGGAAAGTACTGCAGAAGAAAATACAAGTCTAAAGAAAAATGTTACACCAAATGTCGGTTTGGTTTTCCACATCCAGTCATTTGTAAAGGAAGAGTAAATTCTTTTTTTTTCTGTAAGGCACACAATTACACAGATGTCTCCAAAGAATACCTACAACTTAAAAAGAACAGAAGTGTCAAATTATATCAATGACTACAATCCAGTCATTTTAAAAATGTGGAATGCAAACATGGACATCCAGTATGTTGCAGATAACTCAATTGCTGTTGCACGTTATGTTACATCGTACATAACAAAATCAGAAAAAACAGAGATGAAACAAATGTGGGAAGAAATTGCACAAGAGAAAAGCCTTAGCAAACAATTGTACAGCTTTACTTTGAAAATGCTTTCCCACCGAGAAATTGGATCCTATGAATGTTCAGACTGCTTGTGCTCTTCAAGTTTATATTCAAAGTCACAAGGAATTATTTGGGTAAGTTTAGGTCTTGCCTGCAAACGAAATAGAGGGTTGAAATCATTTGAAGAAATTGAAGAATTAGCAGCAAATGGACCAGACAGTATAGACATTCTTAAAACTAATATGTTGGACACATGCTATCCGAAAAGGAGTCGACATCTGAAACAGCTATGTCTGTATGAAGTACTTCAACATTACAGCTTCAAAAGAAATGTTAAACAGAATTTAATAGAAGGAAAATATGCAGTATTTGGATGTCATAGTTGTTTAGTAAAACATGCAAAGGGTAATCTTATAAACCAGAGGAAACTCAGTTGTGAAACTCCAGATAAGCGAGAATTTTGCTATTTAGCACTTCTCCAACTCTTTAAACCATGGCATAGCGAAAGTGAATTACTTGGAGACTTTGACTGCTACGAAGACTCTTTTAATTGAATGTAAAGATAGCATTGCATGTACAATTTTCCCTACATAAAATGTTGAATGATGAAGTTGAACAGGAAAAGACTGTTACAGCTGAAATAGCTAATGAAAGTTCTCAAGATAGTCAAAGTCGTGCTCCATGTAGACAAGATCCTCTTGGACAACCAATACTGGAAAATGAAGCAGTGATTGCTATGCATGAAGTCGAAATTGCAATGCAACAAGCAAACAAGGAGAATATTACATTGGAAAACTTAGAAGAACAAGTAAATGTTGAACATAAATAAATATATGTACAAGTGAGAGAGCTGCTAGAACATGGTTTGTTGCATGAATAAAAAGAATGTGTGTGTTCATCTTTTAAACCTCTTCTTATGTACATCAGTGGTCCAGCTGGGACAGGTAAAAGTGTTTTAATTAAAGTTTTGACCAGTTATCTTCAAAAAACGACTAGTTCACATTTATGTTGTGTGGTAACAGCTCCAACTGGATGCACACAATGTTAAAGGAGTTACTTTGCATAGATTACTGATGTTACAAGATGAGCATGAGAATAAATTAGAATATCAGAAGTTGTCTGGAAAATCTTCTTATGAAGTGTCAAAAGAGCTGAAGAAAATTAAAATTTTAATTATTGATGAGGTGAGCATGGTCTCAAACTTAATGCTTGCTTTTGTACACTTAAGAGTGCAACGGGTATTACAAACAGATTACGACGTTCTCTTTGGAGGAAAACATTTAATTGTGTTTGGAGATCTGCTACAACTAACCCCTGTAAAAGGAGAACCAGTGTTTACATCTCTTCTACATGAAGACACTAAGAAATCTTTGGGAAGTATTGGAAATGTGAATCTGTGGTTACATTTGGAATATAAAGAACTCACTCATAATATTGTAAACAAGCTTTTCAAAGTAGTCTACTAAAGAACTAGTTTTAAAATGAAAACACACCAGCAGAAGTAATGTACAAGAAAATGAAAGAAAAAAAGTCTATAGTTTGCTTAATGCCTACAGAGGAAGATTGTTATACATTTAATAGAGAGCTTATGAAATTGGAAAATCAAGAAATAGTTCACATTGATGCTACTGATAACATTGAGCATCAAGGAATAACAATTCTTCTTTCAGAAAAACTGCAGACTAAATTGGATTCTTTGGAAAAGTCTGTATCAAAAAGTGCTGGCTTAGAAAAAACACTTGATGCATGTTAAAACTGTCGGGTAATTTTGAGGCGTGATCTGAATGTAGAAGAATGTTTAGTGAATGGAGCAATGGGGAAAGTTGTGGATTTTGTGAAATATCAAAATAGAAATTTTGATCAGATTAAAGAGGTAAGACAGATTGCGAGTTCTGCTGCACGTTTTTTGCTTGTAAAAGACTTGTATGTTGAGAGAAAACAGTTTCCTTTTTGTTTAGCATATGCAAAAACTATTCATAAATCTCAAGGTTTTAGTGTAGATAATGCTTTGGTAAATGTAGGAAGAACTGTGTTTAAAGAGGGAATGGTGTATGTTGCATTATCTTGAGTTAGAACGTTGTCTGGTTTGTATTTAATTGATTTTGATGTGAACAAGGTTAGTGCTGATGTTAATTGTGTAAGAGAATATAATCGTTTGAGAAGTCTTTATGCTCCAAGTTTAGGTGAATATCCTACTTATGAGAAAGGTGTTGTGTGTTCAAAATGTAAACATGTTGAAGAATCAATTATGGATGAAAAGCAGAAACAAAATCAAGAGAAAAGAAAAGATGTAGAGAAGCAGAAAATACAAACAAGTGATGATGTTGTCGGATACCAATTAGAAAATGCTTTTGGTGTCAACTGCTATGGTAATGTTATTCTAAACATTATATTTTATCTTGATTATGTTTATGGTGAATATATGGAAAGTCAGGAAAAAGATTATGTTCGGCACTTTATACTTTATTTCAAGAATTGAGAACTGATAGAAGTAAGATCCATTCTGCTTCTGGTATCCGCCAACAGTTGGATACATGTACTGGATCTTTAACGTTCAGCGTTAATATACAACAAGATGCACAAGAATTTCTGATGGTTATGCTTGGAGTGCTAGAAGATGAAGGAATTCAGATTGAGAGTTTATTTGGACTCAGTTACAAATGGGAACATAAATGTGAACAGTGTTCATTAACTTCAAGCACTATAGTTGACAGAGAACGATTTCTATATTTAACAATACCTGACTGCAAATCTGTACCATTTTCCAAATTAGTAAAAGAAGCTGATCACAAGAGGATCTGTTCTTGTTGTAAATCAACAATGCTATCTATATTACGCCTACAAAGATATGGAAAATATTTGATTATAATGCTGCAACGCAGTAGACCAAATGGAAGAAAAGTGGACACCAAAATTAAAAATGTTGTTGCTATTCAAGTATCTATGTCGGGAAGAACTTTTGCAACAGTTGCAATTGTTTTCCATGCTGGAAGTACTACCACAAGTGGACATTATACAGTTCATTTAAAGTGTAATAATGGTTGGAGTCACTGCAATGATACACACTTGGAAATTAAACTGAGATTGCCTTATGAATTACCAAACTCATACTTGATATTTCTGAACAAAAATTATAGATACATCATTCGGCCTAGTGGGAAGGTGTAAAGATACTTTATGGAATTCATACTGGATCATTTCAAAGCAAAAAGTTTGATACATTATTTGGCGTATTGGGAAAATGTGAACAGAAACTACAAAGTAAAGGTAAGATTTGAAGATTGGAAATAGTATTGGATGTGTTATTTGTGTTGATTTTGTATTATATTTGTGAGAATTAGGGATTTTTTTTTAACAATCTAGTTGATTGTTTTTTTCCCTGCTGTTTATGATGAAACTACACTGACATCACTGTGAATAGTGAAGTTAAGTAGAAGCTGATGACAGCAAAAAAAGGGAGAAAAATTGTTTTCTGAATGCTAAATAATTTTGTATTATTTAAAAACTCACTATAATTTGTGAAATATATTACATTACATAGCAATTGTTGCAGTTTATTTTATGTAGTTGGAAAGTTAGAAAAACAATACTAATGACAAATAGCATATTAGCACATGATCAGTGATATAACTGATGACATCACTGATGACATCACTGATGACATTTCAAATGACATCACTGATGACATCACTGATGACATCATCCACATGATAATCTGATCCACATACTGATGCCCTAATATAAACTTTGATATACCCACTCTAAAATGCAGACTACTATTTTTGAAACCATACACACAACAATGCCAGATACTACATACCACTGACTATTTCCTAGGTCTACACACACATCCAGTCACTCATCAATACAGTACTATAATATGCACTCATACACCTCTACATACAGTCACACTCCTCCACTCATTCATAGAGTTACTCACACACCTAGTCAGTCATGCAAAGAATCAATCACATACCCATTTACTGATGTATACAGTAAAACACACCACATCACTTAAGTATGCAGATAGTAACACGTACTTACTGTCTTATACAATCACTGATACAAGCAGACACTCATTTATACACCCACTCTTCAAATAAATTACTCTCACGTATAGTCATTTATATACTGCAACACTCACATATACTGCCTTAAAACATATGTAGTTAGTCACACATATACCACTGAGACATTCATTCACTCACCAACACACCCATACACACACTAACTCACCCATAGAGCCCTTCCCAGATGCACTTTTGAATCCATACAACCAGTGAATCACCCACTCAGATATCTATGCACAGAGTCACACACACCCCAACCCACCCACACAAATACTCAGGCACCCATACAGATACTCAGACAACAAATCAATTCCCCATATAGACACTCATGTAGCTACTCAAAAACTCATGCAGTTGCCTACACACCAACTAAGAGACTAATACAAACTTTCACACAGTTTAGTCACTAACCCATGCATTCAGTAAGACACGTTCAATCACTCACTTATACAGTCAGTCACACACCTACTAAATAATCCCTTTAGGCACTTGTAAATCCACTCATTCTTCAATACACCTTGGCATAGATATATATGAAAAATATTTAAACTTTACAGAAACACACATTCACTAGATGATTTAATCAGTCATGTCATCAGTGATGTCATTTGAGATGTCATCAGTGATGTCATCATTGATGTCACTGACCATGTCATGAGTGATGTGATATGTGACGTCATCAGCAGTGTATTGCGGGCATGCAAGTTATAGTTAGCTCAACTAACTATAATGGGCGAATTTCTCTGGTTTTATATGAGTCAAATGTCCAAGTAACTATAACGTCTCTGAAACCTATGATTTTTTTCAGTGAATTTCTAAGGTTTTTTAAATGCTAATTTCTAACTATAATGTTCCTGAAACCTATGGTTATTTCAGTGAATATATATATATATATATATATATATATATATATATATATATAACCTACTGGCGGTCGCCAGTAGGTAGTTATAGTTAGGACCGTGTTTCCATAGGAAATCTCAAAATTCTATTTTGAATAACTTTGGCGCCGGTTGACGAATCCTCGCGAAATTTTCAAAACTAATGGGGCGCTCTGCTCAGCTCCTACCCTGAAAGTTTCGGGGGATTCATCAAGCGGGGGCTGAGAAAAAAGGGGGGTCCCAAAACGCGTTTTCCCCATGCATTTTTCCATAGGGACTTTAGTCGCAGCTACAGACCGAACGGCTGAACAGAATTATGTGAAATTTGGCAGAGAGGTAGCCATAAGGTCCATGAAGTGCCTTTTGCAGGTTTGGTGTAAATCTGTTCAGTATTTCCTGAGAAATTAGCATTTAAATCAATATATATATCTGTAAGCGCGCAGCGTGCGCGCACTGAGCAAGTCCTGTGCGCGCACCTTGCCGATCGCGAGCGCACTTCTGATTGGTTGTTAGATGTCAGTAAACATTCGAATCGGTGGAAATCAGGAAGCGGCGGCCACCATTTTGTCTCTCGCATAAAGAGGGGGTGAGAAACAAAGGGGGAGAACTTGAAAAGGGGGCAGAGTGGGGAGATATTGACCCACTAGGCATTGTAAGGGGGTCACAGTAGGACCTTGTAGGGCAAAAAAAAAGATTTATATTTTGAAAAAAAATATCGCCGAGTGCGCGCACCCAGCGCGCATTTAAGTGTTTAGATATAAGGTGGCTCTAAAAAGAGCCCTTGTGTTTATTGTTTGTTTTTTGGTACCTACAAGTAAGTACCGATGCAGAGTCTAAAGTTCAAGAGGAAGACTCTGTTGCCTTCATCAGTGAAGTGTACACCGTCTCCTCTATAAATGTCTTGCATGTTGTAACGCAAGTTGTTGTGGTATATAGAACCCATACCATAGTCTCTGAGGAAAGCAGAAATAGATTTGTTGACGTGCTTCCTTGCTTTGTCAATCTGCGGACAAAATTGGTTGGACCAGTTCCACTTTTGCCTTTGGCATATGTTAGAATATACGAAGGCAGTTTGTGGAAAAAGTGACATCAATTGCACAAAGGTGTCCTTAATAAGCATTTCCAGACCTACCCCAGTTAAAGTGCCTAGGTCATTTCCACCACAGTGCACAATAATAAGGTTAGGCTGTGGGAGATGTAGAAAGGTTTTCACCAAAGGCATTAATTGGTGCCACTTTAACCCTCTCTGACCAATCCATTTGATGTCTACATTTGGCAAAGCAAGGTCTCTCACCATACCTCTTTTTTCTGCAAATTTTTCACTCCAGAAGACATAGCTGTGACCTACAATCCACACTGTGAACATCTTCAAAGGAGATCTGGATGCACTCAGGAGGTGTCTTTCAGTAGAAAGGCAAAAAGAAATGAAAGACAGTTGAAAAATGGGGCACACATACTTTTTTTATAAAAAGAACTCATTGGCTGTTTCAAACCATTCTACACTAAAAACTAGGCTGTATGTTTAAATTTTAAAAAGCATGTATTGTATTGGTTCAGAAAAATGTGTGAACAAAGAACATTAGTTTGGATTTGCTGTTAGGTTTGAAAAGTCAAGCACTCTTGCTCTTTGGAAATGAGACATTGTCTGTTGAACTTCTGACCTCTCTGCTCACACCTCTGTTCCATGACCTGTTGCTATGGTAGCAGGCGGAAGTCAAGTTGGGGGAAGGGTACATTTGGAAAGGGGTTGAAGTTTTCAACCAATAGAAATGTGTGATTTCATTTGAAAAAATGTGGGAAGCACTGAGATTTGAAATTAACATGTATATGTGTGAAAAAAGAGAGGGAAACTGTGCCATTAACTGGTTCTGCTGAGAGGAGAGAGGTGTTCAGCTCAGAGATTCTGGTCTGATAAACTGCTGTGTGACTGCCACATTTCTTTCACAACTAACTAATTTTAAAGGTGAGTTATGAGTTTGAAAGGGGGTGTTTGTGGTTAATTTTGATATAAATAAAAGAATTATGATTATTTGTTTAAAGTTGGGATTTACATTTTCTGTTTTGCGAGATATGTAACTGTTTTGAATATGTAAAATATTATGGAGTATGTTTTCACCATAAGTTAATGTGTACTGGTAACAATGAGGAATACTCTTTTGTGCCTACCATCAAACCATGAGTCTGTGTGCAGAGAAGAATTGTTGACAGAGATTTAATTTGTGTTGCTGTTGAAAAGTAAGACTTGCAGTTGAAAGAAAAGGACAGCTTCTTTTTAATTGTGATGGTTAGCATTTAGCAGAAATCACTTTGAAAGAAAAGAGAGGAAAATGGCAGCACATTTGAAATTAGCATTAGTTCTGTTAGAATTGATAACCCAGGAAAGGGGCAGCCTGTGTTTTGTGCCTACCAACACAGCATGAGTCTGTGTGTATATAGGAATTGTTGTCTGAGATTTAATTTGTGAAGTTGTTGTTCAGTAAGAAATGCAGTCCTAGGAAAGGGGCAGCCTGTGTTATGTGCATAAAGGGGAACTACCTTTACAACGCAACTTTTACAACGCTGTGCTATTACAACGCATTTTTTACAACGGAAAAACTTTTACAAAGCATGCTTTTACAACGCATGCTATTATATGGTAAGTACTTTTACAACGCATATACCTTTACAACGCATTATTTGAAAATGCCTTTACAACGCATGCATTTACAACGCATGCATTTACAACGCATGATGTTATATGGTAAGTACTTTTACAACGCATATACTATTACAACGCATTTTTTAATGTTGGTATTTTAATTTAAATAAATATATATCGTATAATTAATTATGTTTTAAAAAATAATAATTTATAAAAAGTGAGTAGTTTATCAAAATATTAATACTTGAGTATTTTGTCTAGTTGAAATGTTTTTTTGGATAGTTAAATTAATACTTGAGTATTTCTCTAAATAGAAAGAGTAAGTTAAATTAATACTTGAGTATTTCTCTAAATAGAAAGAGTATTTTAAAATTTAATTTTATACATATTAGAGTGAATAGTGAGTAATTTTAAAGTTAAAATAATACTTGTGAATTATTGTAATAGAAAGAGTATTTAATATTTTAATTAACAAAAAGAAGAGTGAGTAACTAAATTTTAATACTTGAGTATTTTTTAGATTTTAAAGTGTATTTGTAAAATTAATTTATTACTTGGGTATTTTTTAATAAACAAACAGTTTACTTTAAATTTAATTTAAAAAAAAAATGTGTCAGTACTTTCTAAAATTATTAATACTATAGTATTGTACAAAAATATAAGTAGTAAGAAAAATTAATACTAGAGTATTTTTCAGTTTCTAAAATAGACTATAATTTTTTACAAACAAAAGGAAGAGTACTTTTTGTTTTTTTTTTAAATAAATTTGATAAATTTATTTAAAAAATTTAAAAATATAAAAATATTTTAAATATTAATAGAGTAATAAGAAATGCATTTTAAAAATAATAATAGTTACAAAAAAAAACAAGGAAAATAATTACTTACTTTTTAAAAAAAATTCCCACGCTTTTACATTGAAGTCTAAGAGCTTATTTGTCCTTCATTTATTTTGCCAGCTTAAGAATATACAACCCGCGGAACAAGAAAAGAAGGATTAGAAAGAGAAGAAAGAGAAAGTTTTGAAGGGAAAAGACAATATAGACGAGGTACGAAACATATTTTGTAAATTTACATTTAAATAGATACAAATTTGAAGTTTAAATTAATTTAAAAAAAATAATAACAGCAAACAATTATTTTTTTCGAAATTTTTATTTATTGAAAAATCATGAAAAAATAAACCATATTTTTAATTATTTTTGCAATGTAAGTAACATTTTTTAAACAAAATATAAATATTTTATTTACATTTATAAACATTTATTTAAAGATTAATTTTTATAAAGTAGTCCGTAATAAATTTTGATGCACGCGATGACGTAATGACGTGAGCGTCGACGTAATGCGCCATTTTGCAGAGCATCGGAGGAGGAAGCAGCAGGAAGCTGATCTGCGGCCAGGTAGGAAATATTTTCAATATAAAATATAGAATAAACCTTTAAATGGGATACATATATAGTGAGGAAAGAATAAGGGGAGGTTGCGGGAAAACTAATTGATGTCTTAAATGTTTTTAAACATGTCCACATTAATGTCATTAATGTATGCCTATGTCGGGTCGCTAAAAGTTATTTATTTAGTTAAAAAAAGTATGTAACTGTTAAAAAATTTAAAGTTACTGTTCAGAAAGTTGATTTCTTTACTTAGGAAGTAACAAAAGTAATGTCGATCTTCATTTCTAAGTGAAAAAAATGTGCGTACTTTAAAATTTAGGCAATTAAAGATTGTTTAAAAAATGGTGATTAATCAGCAAAGTGCATTTTGGATTATGGTTTGACTTGTAGAATTTACATATGTTTGATTTTTGTGGATTTGTTTGGACGGTAATTGAAATGGAAGTTATCGGTAATTATATAAATGGAGTTCCGATGTTGGAAAATTGTTCTAATACTATGGGACAGTCAATTTGTTGAGATTGGTAGTTTTTGCTAGAAATGAAGATATTTAAAAAAAAAAAGGACCCGACTTGTGTGTTAGAAAAATATTTTAGAAAAAAACATTGTATGCCAATTGTAATTTTATAAATAAAAAATTTAGAAGCAAAGCAGGAAAGTAAGTAAAAACAATATTTTAAAAAGAAAGAATGTTAGAAAGATTTTCCAGGTAGTCTATAGCCACACACAACGAAAATTGTTGTAGAATTGCCAATAGTCTCTCAGACATTTCCCTTGTTTTGACTGTTACTCGTGGGTTTAGACTACCTGCAAGTGTTTGTGCTATTCTCATTTCTTGGAAACTTTGCTCCTTCTTCAAAGTTTCCAAAAAAGAGTAGAAGTTTGGATGTGGTTTGCCAATTGTATGGTTGAAGGAGTTATGCCATCCCTCAATGGCATTGTTTGTTTTTGCTTCTCCCTCTAAACAACTCGTGTAGCAGTTCCACCACTCCACATGGAATCGTGGCTTCCTCCTGCGACCCGATCTGCTTAGGTGTCCAATCCATGTGTCCTCGAAATAATTTAGAATGGGTGCCAATTTTTCTTCGTTACTCGTATAATAAACAGATTCTATAATTGCAGTGTAGTACTTGTCCACACTATCAGGAGGAACAAAACAAAGTGCAGTTAATTTGTTTAGTTCAAATTGTAGTTTGCTATCCCGAGAATAATCTGCAACTAGGGATGTTTTCTGTAATTTACGCCAAAATGCCTGCGAAAAATGGAAAAAACATCCCTGAATTTGGGTATCCGTGTACGTTTTAGTGATCACATTGATCATGCTCAATTCAAAATCAATAATTATTTTTCGAGGACTTGAAGATGTTTTACTTTTAATCACTGATAAAAGTTCAGTGTATGTTGCAGAAGTCTTATCAGGTAGCAAACTATAAACTAAGGGAATTACACTATTGTTAATTTTAGCATGTATAGTGTAAATTTGAGTGAAAGGATGGGGTGTACTTTTAAACGTCCCATCCATCATCCAAATTTCACTACTTTCTAACTTAGCAAGGTTACGTGGGGTACTAAAAATGAGAATTCGTTTCTGAGGGTTTTCGTTGTCATGCAGAAGGAAAGGTTCATCAGAAAAAGAAATAGAAAGATCATGAGGAATTCTAATGTCAGAGAAAGAATGTGGTGTAGATAATTGAATGTTACTTGCCTGCTTTTGTCTCTGAATAATTCTTCTCAAATTAGGAATTATAGGCATGTTACTAGCAACATGACTGGGGACATGCTGTGCAACCTCTCTTAAAATTGATCCTGTAGAATCATTGGAGGTGCTTGCAATAGCTTTCATTTCGTTTATTGTTTCTCTAATTTCTACATCCATTGCAGAGGCAGAGTGGTTATGTTCTGTGGTTTTCACAACCAAATAATCAACAGTAACCGCTCTGCCACTGCAATGGGTAGTGTAGTATTGCACACACCTCCAATGATTTCTAGTTAAACTTATTCTTTCCTTACTATATATGTATCCACCATGGTTTAATACATTTTTGCCCTTCCTGGATTTCAAAAACTTTGCAGCTTCCAGACTAGACATTATCTGAAAAGAGAAGAGAAGAATTAAAAATTAGCCTGAAAAAAAAAATGAAATAAAGAAAACATAACATTTACACTATCCAACACTTTCCCTACTGCTGCACCTTCCTGGAGTAATAATATTAATTTGCACCCCTACACCATCCAACACTTTCCCTACTGCTGCACCTTCCTGGAGTTAGAATAGTAAATTGCACCCCTACACCATCCAACACTTTCCCTACTGCTGCACCTTCCTGGAGATAGAATAGTAAATTGCACCCCTACACCATCCATCACTTTCCCTACTGAAGCACCTTCCTGGAGTAAGAATAGTAAATTGCACCCCTACACCATCCATCACTTTCCCTACTGATGCACCTTCCTGGAGTTAGAATAGTAAATTGCACCCCTACACCATCCAACACTTTCCCTACTGCTGCACCTTCCTGGAGTAGGAATAGTAAATTGCACCCCTACACCATCCAACACTTTCCCTACTGCTGCACCTTCCTGGAGTAAGAATAGTAAATTGCACCCCTACACCATCCAACACTTTCCCTACTGCTGCACCTTCCTGGAGTTAGAATAGTAATTGTTACCCCTACACCATCCAACACTTTCCCTACTGCTGCACCTTCCTGGAGTTAGAATAGTAATTGTTACCCCTACACCATCCAACACTTTCCCTACTGCTGCACCTTCCTGGAGTTAGAATAGAAAATTGCACCCCTACACCATCCAACACTTTCCCTACTGCAGCACCTTCCTGGAGTTACATTAGTAAATTGCACCCCTACACCATCCAACACTTTCTCTACTGCAGCACCTTCCTGGAGTTAGAATAGTAAATTGCACCCCTACACTATCCAACACTTTCCATATTGCTGCAGCTTCCTGGAGTAAGAAAAAAAACTTCTTCCAGCTGCAACTCTTATTTTATATCTTTTGGTGTTATATTAACAAAAAGAAGAAAAAGGTTTGTCTAACATATTGATGGTTTAAATACAATGCTGCTTATAAATACCTTGATTTCTGGAAATTGGTTTCCTTGTGGAGGCTTTTAGAGTGGAATTGGCCTGGTGGCGGGAGTTGTCACTTATGTGATGGACAGAAACGTTGAACAGAGTAACAAATAATTGTCTGGAAAAATAAAGAGATAGAAAATGAAATAACTTAACGTTGTTGACAGATGCAAATTTAGATTAACTTTTGAAAATTATGACATTGAATATAACTACTAGTACTTAACACTTTCCCTACTGCTGCACCTTCCTGGAGTTAGAATAGTAAATTGCACCCCTACACCATCCAACACTTTCCCTACTGCTGCACCTTCCTGGAGTAAGAATAGTAAATTGCACCCCTACACCATCCAACACTTTCCCTACTGCTGCATCGTCCTGGAGTTACAATAGTAATTGTTACCCCTACACCATCCAACACTTTCCCTACTGCTGCACCTTCCTGGAGTTAGAATAGTAAATTGCACCCCTACACCATCCAACACTTTCCCTACTGCAGCACCAACCTGGAGTTAGAATAGTAAATTGGACCCCTACACCATCCATCACTTTCCCTACTGAAGCACCTTCCTGGAGTTGGAATAGTAAATTGTACCCCTACACTATCCAACACTTTCCCTACTGCTGCACCTTCCTGGAGTAAGAATAGTAAATTGCACCCCTACACCATCCAACACTTTCCCTACTGCTGCACCTTCCTGGAGTTAGAATAGTAATTGTTACCCCTACACCATCCAACACTTTCCCTACTGCTGCACCTTCCTGGAGTTAGAATAGTAATTGTTACCCCTACACCATCCAACACTTTCCCTACTGCTGCACCTTCCTGGAGTTAGAATAGTAAATTGCACCCCTACACCATCCAACACTTTCCCTACTGCTGCACCTTCCTGGAGTAAGAATAGTAAATTGCACCCCTACACCATCCAACACTTTCCCTACTGCTGCACCTTCCTGGAGTTGGAATAGTAAATTGTACCCCTACACCATCCAACACTTTCACCACTGCTGCACCTTCCTGGAGATAGAATAGTAAATTGCACCCCTACACCATCCATCACTTTCCCTACTGCTGCACCTTCCTGGAGTAAGAATAGTAAATTGCACCCCTACACCATCCAACACTTTCCCTACTGCTGCACCTTCCTGGAGTTGGAATAGTAAATTGTACCCCTACACCATCCAACACTTTCACCACTGCTGCACCTTCCTGGAGTTAGAATAGTAAATTGCACCCCTACACCATCCCACACTTTCCCTACTGCTGCAACTTCCTGGAGTTGGAATAGTAAATTGCACCCCTACACCATGCAACACTTTCCCTACTGCTGCACCTTCCTGGAGTTAGAATAGTAAATTGCACCCCTACACCATCCATCACTTTCCCTACTGCTGCACCTTCCTGGAGTTAGAATAGTAAATTGCACCCCTACACCATCCCACACTTTCCCTACTGCTGCAACTTCCTGGAGTTGGAATAGTAAATTGCACCCCTACACCATGCAACACTTTCCCTACTGCTGCACCTTCCTGGAGTTAGAATAGTAAATTGCACCCCTACACCATCCATCACTTTCCCTACTGCTGCACCTTCCTGGAGTTGGAATAGTAAATTGCACCTCTACACTATCCATCACTTATCCAAATTCTGAACTTTCGAGGAGTAATAATTGGAAAAGGAATGATTAAAAATTTGATGAAAAAATAACACTGAGAATGTAAAATACCTTTTTCAGTTGTTGTTTGTTCTCGTGCCTTTAAGGTAATGCTTGCAGCAGGATAAAGTTATTTTTTTGTTACAGATGTACTCTGGAAATAAATAAAAGTTTAAAAAATTAATGTTCCTTAGCCAACGTTGGTTAAAAAAAAAATCAATTTTTTAAAAATATTATATTTGACAAATGAGTACGAGTAACAATTGTTTAAGGAAAACATAACACATATTGAATGCATTTTTAAAAAAAATAAAATTGGTTACACCGATACTATCACTCAATTAGTGTAATGCTGAACAATCTAGGACTTAGAATAGTAATAGTTACCCCAGTAACATGAATCGCTTTTTCAGATGTAGTACCCAACTGAAGTCTTATTAGTAATTGTTACTCCTGCATCATGGTATAATTTCGATTCTGATGTAGTGAGAATGAGGTAAAAAAAAAATCACCTTTGCCATACATCACTTTAGCTAATTATAAAAATATATTTTAAAAGTAAAACAATTAAAAATAAATTACATTTACCTTCACAATAGAAAAGGTGAGGCGAATACTTGGTGGTGATGCTAAATTAGGTACACCAATTCTTGAGTCTCAATATATTGCAAGTTTCTGTTTTTGGAAAAGAAAATACTTGTTTTAAGTTGGTGTATATTTTTAGTGATAACATATTAGAAACAGTACATTTTAAAAGTTAATTTTAAATAATTTAAAAATAACATTCTTTTGTTAAGTAAACATATTTTACGCTAAACCAAGGTTTAAAAAATTTTTAATGACTTACTAGTAGTTGCTATCTTATAATGCTTTTCCGAACGAATTCAGTGCTCTCTCTGAGGAGGTCGCAGTGGAGGTGACAGAGGGTCAGCTTTTGACGTCTGGTCTCTCTGGTAGTTGATAATCAACTGATTGCAAAATGGTGTCTTCCTGGTATTTATAAGTTTTACTCTGTGTCACTATTAATTTTTAAAAAAAATGCGTTCGTTGTGTTTTTTAAAATACTTTGTTTTACTGTGGAAAATGATAATTTTAAAATGCTTTTTAAAATGTATTGTTTTCATTCATTTGCTCCGTTTTGGCATCCATTTTGGAACATGTCTTTTGGTATTGTTTTCATAAAAAGTGTTGTAGGACAAGTTTTACAAGTGAGATGGTTAAAATGGCGCCTATGTGTATGTGTCTTATGTTTTACTTTGTTTACTTACTTTCCGATGTATTCATGACAAAAATGTGTATGTACTGTTTTTAAAATTTTCGTTCCTTTTGTAAAAGTTTGAAATGTGTGAAAAAGAAATTTTATGGGGGAGTTTGAGTATTAATTTTAATACTCGAGTATTATTTTTAATACTCGAGTATTAATTTGGTAATGCCTTTCAGTAGATTTACGCTCAGTTTTTCTCCACATTTTAATACACTTCCCCACCCTAAAACCCCTAATTTCCCTGCATCCCGTGCCAGAGTTTATTGTACTTTTAATTTAAAAAAAAAAAAAACGCGTTGTAATGGTATGCGTTGTAATAGATTTCGTTGTAACAGCACTTTTCAGTATTGTAATAGGTTTTGCGTTGTAAGAGTCCTCGTTGTAAAGTAATGCGTTGTAGTAGTACTTGCGTTGTAAAAAATGCATTGTAAAGGTATGCGTTGTAATAGCATGCGTTGTAACGTCATACATCCGTGCATAAAATGATGACATGAGTCTGTGTGCACAAAGGAATTGTGGGCAGAGATTTAATTTGTGAAGATGTTGTTCAGTAAGAAATGCAGTCCCAGGAAAGGGGTAGCCTGTTGTGTTTACAAAAATTATCCCTTAGCACACATGCACTGTTACATACATCCCTGCAGTCTTCATGCAGTTCTGGAAGTCTCTTTGCTCATCTGTCTTGCACCAGACAATACACAGTGTTCAGAAACACACTCTTGGGACATACGCAGCAGCTTCTCCAACCCTCTCATGTGTAGTACTCAGCTCTGTGTGCTGTTTCAGATAGCACTGTGTAATGCAAACACATTCAACGTCAGCAAGGCCTCATTTAAATTGATCTAGTCTAATCACTCACCCTGTAACACATGGTCATTGTCTTAAGGAGCTGTTAGGACATGTGCTGTTTTCTGCTTCTGTAAATGATAAGGGAAATGAATCAGGCTGAAACAGTAATTTGGTACTATTCAGGGACTCTGTTTTGTTCCAAAAAACATAGCATGAGTCTGTGTGCGCACAGGAATTGTGGGCAGAAATTTAATTTGTGAAGATGTTCTTCAGTAAGAAATGCAGTCCCAGGAAAGGGGCAGCCTGTGTTATGTGCGTAAAAAGATGGCATGAGTCTGTGTGCGCACAGGAATTGTGGGCAGAGATTTAATTTGTGAAGATGTTGTTCAGTAAGAAATGCAGTCCCTGGAAAGGGGTAGCCTGTTGTGTTTACAAAAATTATCCCTTAGCACACATGCACTGTTACATACATCCCTGCAGTCTTCATGCAGTTCTGGAAGTCTCTTTGCTCATCTGTCTTGCACCAGACAATACACAGTGTTCAGAAACACACTCTTGGGACATACGCAGCAGCTTCTCCAACCCTCTCATGTGTAGTACTCAGCTCTGTGTGCTGTTTCAGATAGCACTGTGTAATGCAAACACATTCAACGTCAGCAAGGCCTCATTTAAATTGATCTAGTCTAATCACTCACCCTGTAACACATGGTCATTGTCTTAAGGAGCTGTTAGGACATGTGCTGTTTTCTGCTTCTGTAAATGATAAGGGAAATGAATCAGGCTGAAACAGTAATTTGGTACTATTCAGGGACTCTGTTTTGTTCCAAAAAACATAGCATGAGTCTGTGTGCGCACAGGAATTGTGGGCAGAAATTTAATTTGTGAAGATGTTGTTCAGTAAGAAACGCAGTCCCAGGAAAGGGGAAGCCTGTGTTATGTGCGTAAAAAGATGGCATGAGTCTGTGTGTACACAGGAATTGTGGGCAGAGATTTAATTTGTGAAGATGTTGTTCAGTAAGAAATGCAGTCCCTGGAAAGGGGCAGCCTGTTGTGTTTACACAAATTATCCCTTAGCACACATGCACTGTTACATACATCCCTGCAGTCTTCATGCAGTTCTGGAAGTCTCTTTGCTCATCTGTCTTGCACCAGACAATACACAGTGTTCAGAAACACACTCTTGGGACATACGCAGCAGCTTCTCCAACACTCTCATGTGTAGTACTCAGCTCTGTGTGCTGTTTCAGATAGCACTGTGTAATGCAAACAAATTCAACGTCAGCAAGGCCTCATTTAAATTGATCTAGTCTAATCACTCACCCTGTAACACATGGACATTGTCTTAAGGAGCTGTTAGGACATGTGCTGTTTTCTGCTTCTGTAAATGATAAGGGAAATGTATCAGGCTGTAACAGTAATTTGGTACTATTCAGGGACACTGTTTTGTTCCAAAAAACATAGCATGAGTCTGTGTGCGCACAGGAATTGTGGGCAGAGATTTAATTTGTGAAGATGTTCTTCAGTAAGAAATGCAGTCCCAGGAAAGGGGCAGCCTGTGTTATGTGCGTAAAAAGATGGCATGAGTCTGTGTGCGCACAGGAATTGTGGGCAGAGATTTAATTTGTGAAGATGTTGTTCAGTAAGAAATGCAGTCCCTGGAAAGGGGTAGCCTGTTGTGTTTACAAAAATTATCCCTTAGCACACATGCACGGTTACATACATCCCTGCAGTCTTCATGCAGTTCGGGAAGTCTCTATGCTCATCTGTCTTGCACCAGACAATACACAGTGTTCAGAAACACACTCTTGGCACACATGCAGCAGCTTCTCCAACACTCTCATGTGTAGTACTCAGCTCTGTGTGCTGTTTCAGATAGCACTGTGTAATGCAAACACATTCAACGTCAGCAAGGCCTCATTTAAATTGATCTAGTCTAATTACTCACCCTGTAACACATGGACATGGTCTTAAGGAGCTGTTAGGACATGTGCTGTTTTCTGCTTCTGTAAATGATAAGGGAAATGTATCAGGCTGTAACAGTAATTTGGTACTATTCAGGGACACTGTTTTGTTCCAAAAAACATAGCATGAGTCTGTGTGTGCACAGGAATTGTGGGCAGAGATTTAATTTGTGAAGATGTTGTTCAGTAAGAAATGCAGTCCCTGGAAAGGGGCAGCCTGTTGTGTTTACACAAATTATCCCTTAGCACACATGCACTGTTACGTACATCCCTGTAGTCTTCATGCAGTTCTGGAAATCCCCTTGCTCATGTCTCTTGCAGCTGACAATACATAGTCTGCAGAAACACACTCTTGGGACACACGCAGCAGCTTCTCCAACACTCCCATGCGTACTACTCAGGTCTGTGTGTAATGCAAACACATTCAACGTCACCAAGGCCTCTTTTTCTTTGCTCTACTCTAAACACTCAGCCAGGTTGCAGATACTTATGGTATGAAGTAGCTGTTAGGAAATGTGCTCTTTTCTGCCTCTGTAGGATTTTCCAGGTAAAATGTGTAAGGCTGTAACAGCAATTATCAGTTGATCTACCAGAGTAGTAAATGTGATTTGAATTTGCAAATCAAATTCTGTTTTCTGCTTAGAAGCACACCATGAGGCTGTGTGTGCACAGAAATTGTGGCCACAGATATAATTTGTGTTGCAGTTGTTCTGTTAAAAAATGCACTTGCAGGAAAGGGGCAGCTTGTTTTTTTTCAACTGTGGTGGTTAGTACTGTGCACAAATTATTGAATCACAAATGAGAGACAAATGGAAAAACATTTGAAATAAATGAAAAGTATAAAATAATATTTAAATGAATTATAATTACAAAAAGGATTTTTTTTTAGTTCCTTGCAGGTATTGCTGAGCAACAGTGAAAAAAAAATGCCTTTAAGGACAAGAAAAAGGAAAGAAAAACAACAACAAATATATCTGGACAAAACTGGGAAAAAAAAAATAGCAGGAGAAGCTGGTGATGGCAAAAAGAAAAAGTCTACTGGTAAGCAGAGCAGAGATTTCTTAAAAAAGATTTTCAAAAAACAAAAACATGGCAAAAATAACTGTAAAACAAAGAGAGTTTTATGTACAAAGCCACAACACAGTCAACAGCAAAAATAAAAAGCTAATGTACAATCAGAAGTATGTCAAACAGATTTAACCCGAAAATTAGATTTGAAAAACATTCGTCGAAAAATGTTTCAGAGAAGAGTGATGTTAAATTTGCTAAAGGATGTGAAAAAATATAAGAAAAAAACAAAATTTATTAAGAAAATTTTTTTTATAGAAAATATTGTAAGTAAGGCTTTGGAAATAAAAAGAAAACTTTTTATTCTAATTTTGAATAGGATGCGTAGATTAGAAAAATTAGTGAATGCAATGAAGTCACAAAGCAAAAGGAAAAGAGAAGTGAAAAAAAGTAACTTTTGTAAAGTGTTCTTGGGAGAATGGAAACACAGTTCAAGTACTGAACCATTTTTTAATGAAGAGAGTTATCTTCAAAGTAATAGTTTGTTGCATGCAGTTGACACTAATGGTAGAGCATATGAAGTTAAGGATGGTTGTGTGATGCAAAAAGAGAAAATGGTCCCTAGAAATGAGGAAGAAGTAATGGCTGCTGAGGCTATGGGGAGACGTCCAAAAGCCCCAGTGTACACTTGGAACTGTAGTAGTATTTGTACTGTGCGTCAGGAATCTATTGATAAATTACATGACTTTCTAAGAGAATATAGTAAAAAGAGTGTAAAACAGAAGATGAAGGTACTTCAAACACTAGATCCATGCAGAGTGAGAGAAAATACTGGTTTGCAGGGACATTCTCTGGCTTGTCTATCTAGAAAAGTGTGTAAAAGTGTTTTTCATCATTTTAGGATGCTGGCTGTTCATCATACTGAAATGAGAAAGTTTGTGAGAACATTGTATTTTGCTAAAAGTCCAGCAGTAAAGTTGAATGAGTTGAATAATGCTCTGTTCCGTGGATCTGTATCAGATGTAGTGAAGGTTACTGATGAGATTCAGTTTTGTTACTTTGGTCCAGAACAAGAAAGTGCAGAAAAGGACACAGTAAATGAGGAAAATGAGGAACAGAATGTAGAACTCATTATTACTAAAAATTTTGAGGATGAAATGACAAAATTTACTATCACCTCTAATGAAACACCAAATATTACTTGTATTTGTTGCCACAGAAGTCATTATAAAATTCAAACAAGGAGTGTTGATCTGTATAAAAAAAGTGAAAATGAAGATAATTATAAGTGGAAGGATTTTGCAACATATATATTTCTTGAAAATTGTTTTGAATTGGGTGAAGATCAGCGTATTTGTAAATACTGTTATAATAAATTAGAAGAAAATAGAATGCCGACCAGAGCTGTACATAATAATTTAGAATTGGATGCTATTCCTGCCGAACTTTCTGAATTAAATACATATGAGTCTATACTTATTCAATGTGTTCATCCGTTCCAGACCATAGTACGTATGGAGCCCAAAACTGGTAAATTAACTCCTTCTGATTTACTGAGAGGTTTAAAAGGAAGAGAGGTGTATTTGCCCTTGGATTTGAAAAAAAATATGGAAACTATTGATGCAGACACTTTGGAAACTGAACCATTAGTAATTCTGGTTAATGGTGTACCTACAAAGAATAAGAAGATTTGGCAAGAGCTGGTGGATGTACGAAAAGTACAAAGAGCAAATTTGTATTTGAAAAAAAATAATAAATGGTATGAATCAATTTATATAGAAGAAGAAGAAGAAGATTTACAAGAAGACACAGAAACACCAACTGGTCAAATTGAAAAAGTGGACAAGTCAAAGGAAGAAGAAATTTATGAACATTTTAGCATACATCCTCTTCATTCAAAAGAAGTTATGGGAGACACTATTGATCTGTTTCAGATGAAGAAAGCAAACGGAACTCCCGTGAGTGTATGGGAGGAGAGCTTGGAAGCTCGATGTTTTCCCCAGCTGTTTCCTACAGGAAAAGGAGGACGATCCGATGAACGTCCAGAACAGATTCCAGCTTCTGAGTATCGGACTACAAGACTATATGCAGAAGATCCAAGATTTCGTCAAAGTATTTCTTAAAAAGTGGAGTACATTTACAAAATGTGTCTGCTAAGGATTTTATGGAGAACATGTGTCTCTATGAAGTGCTGCAGAACTACATTTATTCACGGAAAGCCACAGAAGACATCAACAATGGAAAATATAAAGTCATTGGTGAGGAAGGATGTTTGGTGAAGCAAACAAAAGGAAGTTTGATAAATCACAGGAAGCTCAGTTGCGAAACTACTGACAAAAAGGAATTTTACTACTTGGCTCTTTTACAGCTGTTTAAACCATGGCGTTCAGAGGACGAACTACTGGGAGAATTTCAAAACTATGAAGATTCTTTTAATGCTAGCAAAGACAGCATAGAATGCAGTACTTTCACAACTTATGTCCAAATGTTAAATGAAGAAAATGAACAGGAAGCAAAAATTGCGGCTGAAGTAGCTAGAGACAGTTCTCAAGACAGCCTAAGTTCAGGAACACTTGAGAATATCTGTAATGTGGATGAACAGAACAAAAAAAAAAAGGACAGTGATGTGATAGCAAGGAAAAAGAAAAAGGACAGTGTTGAAGAGGTTGTTGGTTGCCATTTTGAAAATAGCTCTGGTGTCAACTGCTATGCAAATGTAGTGCTGAATGTTGTATTTTATCTTGAAAAGTTTCTAGAACAGATAATAGTAAATCATGGAAAAAGATTGTGTTCTCTGCTGAGTCTCCTTTTTGAGAAGCTGAGTACTGATAAAACTGAAATAGAAAGTGCTACTGATGTTAGAAATCTTTTAGATGTATGTTCTGGTTCTACACAGTTTAAAGAAAATGTCCAGCAAGATGCTCAGGAATTCTTAATATATATTTTGAGTGTACTAGAAGATGAAGGAGTAGAAGCAGAAAACGTATTTGGTGTCTCTTACAAGTGGGAACATTGCTGTGAAAACTGTATGAACACATGTAGTAGTAATGTTGATTCAGAAAGGTTCATATTTTTGCCATTACCACAAAGTAAATCAGTGACTTTTAGTAAATTAGTTAAAGATGCCAATCACAACATGCAATGTTCTGAATGTAAATCAGACATGTTTTCTACATTATTTTTACAGAAATACGGACAGTATGTAATTTTAATGATGCAACGTTGTAGAGCTGATGGTTCAAAATTGGATACTTTAATAAAGAAGTTTACAGGACAGCAATTATCAATTTCTGGAAAAACTTTTGTTACAGTTGCAATAATTTTTCATGAAGGACCTACTGTAACTTCTGGACATTACACAGTTTATCTTAAATGTGAAAAAGGCTGGACACTGTGTAATGATTCCCAATTGATTTTCAAGCAACGTTTGCCTTATGATTTACCCAATTCTTACTTAATTTTTCTGAAACCTAAATTTTGAAAACTAAAAACTACATCTGAAGGAAGCATTTTTTGTAATTTTAAAGGATTATAATTGAAGATATCACTTAAAAAGGATTTTGAAATTACTATTTGGCCTAAAGGAAAAGTAATAAAAACAATTGTGGACTCCTTTGACAGAAATTATTTTGGCATGTGTGCTTTTGCGACAAGGTTTAAAGACGGTTTGTCTAGAAATGTTTTATTCATCTAGAGAAGTAGTTGTAATATATATGTAATATTTCTAACAAGGTATATTTTAGTGAAGATTTGGGGCTTTTTTTAAGCAATCTTTCAGATTGTTTTTTTTTTGCCCGCTGTTAAATGATGAATACAATTGTTTTCACTATTTGAAGTGAAAAATAAAAAATTCTGAAAACAGCAAAAAAGGGCAAAAAATTGCTTTGTAAAATATGTAAAAACATGTAATGCTTTTTGTAATGTATGATTGAATATTAATACATTTTTTCTTTTTTTGCAGAACTGGAAAAAAAAAATTAAAAAAAAATCTGTTCCCTTGCAAAATACTTGATAACATTTTTTTAGAAAATTTTTATTTTTTTAAAAAAATAAGTGAAAAATATTAGTATTACTCAATCCTCCCTTTTCATGCTTCCATTTCTTCACCTCTTTATGAACATTACATTTTTTTTTTTTTTTAATTTTTTTAAAAAAAAACCCTTGGGTGCGCGCAGGGTGCGCGCACCTCAAAAAAAAATTTAAAAAAAATCCCTCAAAAAAAAATTTGGGGGGTTTAGTTTATAAGTGGCTCTTAAAAGAGCCCTTGAGTTAATGGAGGGAAACAGGAAGAGAAAAACTAAAAAAAAGAAAAAACATCTATGGCCTACTTGCACTCATGGGCATCAAATTTTCTCTGAATGAGATCAAGACTGGTCTTACCCACAGAAATAAGTTTACCGCAATCAGTGCAGCGTGTGGACAACCTAGCCAAACAAGGTGGTCCAAAAAAAGGTGTGGAAGAAGGCAAAGGCACCACTGCAGAAGAAGTGCTCGGCTGAGCTGCCGAAGATGTGCTCGGCTGAGCTGCTGCAGATGTCGTCGGTAGAGCAGGTGGAGGGTTTGCTCCAGAAGCTCGACGAAAAGTTACTGGATGCATTTTGTTAACATGTCTCAACATAGTGTGAATGCTAAAAGAATATTTCTTGTTAGGATTCCCACGAGATAAGACTTTATCACAAAGTACACATGTAACTTTAGGTGCATTTACCTATTTTTCTCCCTCTGGAAAAGTGAAAAACTGCCATATAAAGCTGTCTTTCTGCTTCCTGCTCCTCTGCCTCTCAAGAGTGTCCAGATCACTGTCTGAAGATAGATGCTGTTCAGCCATTGTCTCTCAACAACAGAATAGCTCCTTCTCCAAAGGAATCAGAACTAATAATGAGGGGAGTAGGTGTGGTTTGGGAAGAATCTGGAACTGAAAGTACTTCTAACCAATCAAAAGTGATGATTCTTGATCACATGACTTGCCATGAGGGGATTGGGTGTGGTATTGAAACAATTAGAAACTAAAAGTAATGATAACCAATAAGAAGTACTGTTTTATTATGCATAAACCCGAGGTGCGTGCACTGCGCAAGCTCCGAGCGCGCACCTCGTGATTACGTATGCGCGAACGCGTAGGAGCGCATGTGCATACGTCATATGCGCGTACCTAGCGCGCATACGTTGAACACGCGTATACGCGACCGTTATTGCACGTAATTTTAGTGTATGCGGAAGTAAACTGCGTGGAGCGTGTAGGACGCACGCACGCACAAACTTACGAAATTGTACTAGGAGCGCGCCCAGAGCGCGCACCCCAAGAATTTATATAAAAAAAAAAAAAAGTGGAGAAAAATTAATTGCAAAAATTAAAAAAAATAATCAACTTTATCCTAATTGAAATTTTAAAAAAAAAACAAAAACAAATAAAAAGATACAGATAATATATAAATGAATACATAGGAATTTTATTTTTATTAAAAATATTTTTTTTTAATTAAATAATACAAAAATTAGCATTTAAAAAACCGTACAAATTCACTGAAAAAACCAAAGGTTTCACACACGTTATAGTTAGGAATTAGCATTTAAAAAACCTTGCAAATTCACTGAAAAAACCATAGGTTTCACACATGTTATAGTTAGCTGGACATTTCACTCGTGAAAAACCAATGAAATTCCCCCGTTATAGTTAGTTCAGCTAACTATAACTCGCGCACCCGCAATCCACTGCTGATGACGTCACATATTACATCACTCATGACATGGTCAGTGACATCACTCATGACATCACTGATGACATCTCAAATGACATCACTGATGACATCACTGATAACATCATCCTTGTGATAGAGTGGCAGACCTCCTCTCCATCCTAATATAACCTTTGATACACACATTCAAAAATTGAAACTACAATGTTCAAAACAATGGACATACCAATACCAGCTACAACAACCTTTTCAGTAATTCTAAGATCCACATACACATCCACTCATTCACCAACAGTCCTATACAGTCACTCATACATGTACTCACTCATCATATGTACTCACACACCTATAGATCCTGTTACACAACGCCACTCATCCATAGAGTTACTCACACAGATAGTCACTCATGCTAATAAAGAATCAAACATACATTTACTTGCATATACAGTTATACACACACCACCACACTTACTTCTACGTAAACTTACACATACTTAGTCTTTTAAACAATCACTTATAGAAACACATACTTATTCATACAGGAACTCTTTCAATCTCTCACTCTCACATATACTCCTTTATATACACCAATAGTCACATATACTAGTTTAAAACATATGTAGTTACTCATAAAGACACTATTGAGACAGTCATTCACTCACTAACACACCCATACACACACTCATCCACCCATACAGTCCTGCACACATGCTGTGTTCAACACATACAAACAGTGAGTCACTCATTCATGCACCTATGCACTACGTAATACCCCCCACCGAACCATGCAGACACTCAGACTGATACTCAAAAAACCAACTAATAACCTATATAGACACCCATGTAGCTACTCACTAACCCATGCAGCCACCTATACACAAAGTGAGAGACTGATACAGATATTTACATATTTAAACATTACTCACAAAGCCATGTATTCACTATGATACACTTAATCAGTCACATAATCAATTTTTCAAAAACAAATCATCCATTTAGACACTTATATACCCATTTATTCTTCCATCGACCTTGAGATATACATATATAAAACATATTTAATTTTCAGAAAAACACACATTCACTGGATGATGTTATCAGTGATGTCATCAGTGATGTCATTTGAGATGTCATCAGTGATGTCATGAGTGATGTCACTGACCATGTCATGAGTGATGTAATATGTGACGTCATCAGCAGTGGATTGCGGGTGCGCGAGTTATAGTTAGCTGAACTAACTATAACGGGGGAATTTCATTGGTTTTTCACGAGTGAAATGTCCAGCTAACTATAACATGTGTGAAACCTATGGTTTTTTCAGTGAATATATATATATATATATATATATATATATATATATATATATATATATATATATATATATCTATATATCTATATATATATATCCCAATACCGTAGAGACGATTGAAGACGGCAATGAGAAATGCCTCAGCTCCAAAGACCTCACGGACACGGACCTTCAGTTGAGTGCTGCTTTTATTTTATTGGCAGTGTCGTCTTGACGTTTCGGCTCCCATGAGCCTTGTTCACATGACAACGTGAATGCATAAAATGACCCAATAAATAGTGATGGTAGAGGTTCAAGGTTCAGCCTGAAGTCATGTGATTATACTGACCATAGACATAAACAATTCACTTCAGTAAGGTCTCAGCGCTGACTGTGCAAAATAAGCAGAAACTGGTTTGAATACAACCAATATAAAAATGCTTTCAAAATTGTTGTTATACATAAAAATGTGTAAAATACAATATTAAAATACTGAACAACACTATATATAAATATAGAAATATATAAATAAACACGTCAGTTTCAAATCCAAATCTGCATTTTTACATAAAATGATGTAAAAAAAACCTAAATAGCTTAAATGCCACGGCATCAGAGGATTGTACATGCTGAAGGAGCATGAGCCCCATCTACTTGGTTTTTGATAATAATGCTCTGTTCCCTCTAAAGAATCTGATACATTAGCTAAATTTGCTGTGACAAATTAGCATATATAAAGACTGAAATTATCGACTTAAATGCCAATGGCTAATATCAGCCAGTTTGTGAGGGTTAAACAAATATTACTAGAGATCAATTAAAAGCATGTTTTGTAAACGTAAACGAGTTATCTAATAATTTATATGCATTTTTTATGTTTTAAATTTGCTAATAGCTAACAGTCATCATTATAAATCCTAAAATCATACTCTATGATTAGAGAATTGATACAAAAATCATAAGAAAACTACCATCACTGCAGAAAAGTGCCCAAATACCTAGAAAACACCTAATGTGGATGGGGAGACGTGTTGGAGGTGAATTAGAAATAAATTAGAAAAATGCAAATGTGACTAATACGCTGTGCCTAAATAGGCATTATGTAATTATTTACTCAAAGAATATTTTTGTTATGTTGTAATAATATCAGTTTCATCACTGGAGTGTAAGTATTGAGTTCCTGCTATACTACCCATAAAAATATGGATGTATATTTAAAATTAGCCAACTGTGGCTGTAAAATGTTGATTAAGGCCAAATTGCTAAATAATCTAAAATGACTAAATAGTTATGTAATAAGATAATGTCTGAGAATGTGATGGTGACACCTTCAAAGATATTCAATAGGTTCAACAATCCATAAGAACCACATACGATACTCATATCAAATGCATGATCTAGTTGTTTAGTGTTATACATACGATCAGATATGCAATGTAAAATGGCGCAAAAGTATTACATATCAAGCCTGATAGAATACGATCGCAAAATTCATTAATATACTGAATGTACATCACCAAGAAGTATCAGATCACAATCTATGTTGATCTCATATAGATTTGACATCAACACATATAGTCAAAATAAATGAGTCTAACAACAATTTACAGATTCGTATGATCCCATACAAACGAAAAGAGGGAGATTATTTTCAGCTAAATAGTACTCAGTTAAGGTAGACAGATGTATAGGTCCTCCGTGTCATTCAGACCCTTAGGGCTTTTGGAATCGAGCTGCAGAATGTACCGGGTTTCCAATTTTCGAAGTTTGGCTTCTCTGTTACCCCCCCGCCTGCTAGCATTGACAGCGTCAATCACAAAGAATTTGAGGAGACGATTGTCACTCTGATGTATGTCTTTAAAATGTCTAGCAACAGGGTAGGTATTATCCTGATTAGATATGGCTCTTAAGTGTTGCAATATCTGTTTATGAGCGGCCAATTTGGTGCTACCGACATATCTAAGGGAGCAGGGTTATTCAAGTATGTGTACGGCATATTCAGTTTTACATGTCAGCAACTTTTTAATCTGATGTTCAGTATTGCTGAAGCCGTCCTGATATGTCTTAGTATTTACCCCATGCGTGCAGGATTTACAGGTTTTACATCGAAAGAAGGCAGTATTAGTTTGCAGCCAGGTAGAGTTTTCAATTAGTTCTGGATTGGTATCAACTAAATGGTCCCTCATAGACATAGCTTTGCTAAATGTTAAGGAAATTCGTGTAGGCAGTGATGGCCCTCTGATAGGATCATTCAATATTATGGGCCAATTATGATTGACGATCCTATTGATGTCTTTATGCTGTTTGCTAAAGCCTGTTATGATTCTAAAGGTGTTCTCCAAGTCATGAGGACTATCAGTGATGTTTATACCTTGAGTTCCCGGTTCAGCTGGGGCCATAGTAGTATAGACACTCAATAGTTCCTGTCTCGTATGTTTCATAGATTTCGATATAGCACTATCTATGCTGCGTCTAGAGTACCCCCTTTGGATGAATCTCATCTTGCTCGCTAACTGTGCATTAACCAGGTCTAGTGTATTGCTGCAGACTCGTCTAATTCGCAGCATTTCCCCATACGGGATGCTTGCTATTAAGTGTGCCGGATGTTCACTACCCGAATGCAATACAGTATTACCTGCTGTTTTTTTACGAAACAATCTAGTTTCCATTGAGTTGTTCTTAATATAGACCTCAGTATCTAGGAAGGTTACAGATGTCTGGCTCATATTAGCAGTGAATGCAAGATTGAGATCATTTACATTGATACTAGATATAAACTCCTTCGCTTGTTCCTCGTTACCCTTCCAAACAATGAAAAGATCGTCAATGAAACGATACCATGCAACAACATATTTGTCTACTGTTTCCTTGTGTTTATTCCTGAGGACCAGTTCCTCCCAAGCGCCCATATGTAAACAGGCAAAACTTGGAGAGAAACTGGCCCCCATCGCCACTCCCTGAAGTTGGCGGTACAGTAGATTATTAAACATGAAGACATTGTTGGTCAAACAGAATTTAAGCATGTGAAGTAACATATCATTATGATCATTATTGAGTTTTTCCATCTGATTTAGATAATATGCTACTGCCATTAAACCATCTTCATGCTTGATGCTCGTATATAGTGCGGTTACGTCAAGGGCTAGCATCCAAAAGCCTTCCATCCATTTAATTTGTTGAAGTTTATAGAGGAAATCACCTGTGCCCTGTATATAGGACATAAGCTTTTTGACATGTGGCTGCAAAAAGTAATCGATATACTCAGACGTTTTTTTCCAAAAGCCCCCCCCAGCAGATATGATAGGCCTGCCTGGGGGCTTGTCCTCATTCTTGTGTACCTTAGGGATAAAGTATATCACAGGGGTTACAGGATAATCAACTTTAAGAAATTTGAATTCTGCCTCAGTAATCAGTTTCTTATTTTTCCAGTTAATCAAATTGAGATGATATTCTTGTTGTTTGGACTTAAGTTCACTGGTATTGCTCCTCTCATAACATTGACGATCGTTCAGTTGAGAGTAGGCCTCTTTATCATAGTCTATTTTCATCATGAGGACCACATTCCCACCTTTGTCACTTTGTCTGATAACAATATTTAGCCTCATGCATCAAGCCAAAATCCAGTCGGTAAAATACCGAATCGCTAATAACACCCGTTAGCGAGTAAATAAAACCTAATCCCAATGCATCAACCCGAATACAAAAATCGCTATTTAAGGAATCCTTAAATAGCGATTCCTTAAATTGCGATTGCATTTAAGGAATCCCAAATTGAGATTCCTTAATTTAAGGAATCTCAATTTGGGATTCCTTAAATGCAATGCATGAAAGTTAAAAAATTAGCGAATTCGCTAATAGGGGGAGCAAATTACCATGAAGATGAACTGCATGGTAATTTGCTAAAAGTTTGAAAAATGCACTTTTGTGCATTTTTCAAAGTTTCATGTTGCGCGCACACATGCCCTTAGAGCATGTGTGTGTGCAACATATGTGCACATATCAATTTCAGGGGTGCAATAGGGTGTCATTTTGACACCCTTGCACCCTTGAAATTGCATGAGCAATTTGCGAGAACCTACTGGTACTCGCAATTTGCTCATGCAATCTCCAATTCATTCCTATGGGCCTGGAGGCCCATAGGAATGATTGGGACGGCATTCCTTAATTGCTACTCGCAATTTGCTAGTAGCAATTAAGGAAAGTTAAGGAATCGCTATTTGAATAGCGATTCCTACATGCATAGCCTTTTGCTATTCCTTATTAGCGATTCCTTATTTTTCGCTAATAAGGAATCGCAAATGGCATTGTTGATGCATGTGCCCCATTGTTGTTAGAACTCAATTTTTTCATAAGAGCTTCATAATCTGACGTTTGCTTGTTATATTTCTTTTTTTGTGTCACCGTTTTTTTATAAAGTTTTTTTATTTGTAGGGTGGTGTTCTCGTGAAAGATGTCGATAGCATCTCATGGCATGATAGGCTTAAATAAAGATGGAGGCTTAAACGGCGTCTTGGCTGTTATAGACCTGTTATCTTCTCGTTGCTCATAACCCATTCCATCAGTTTCCCATAGTTCAAGGAGTTCAGCTGTTAACGATGTTTCTGGTAAGTTGAACAGGAAAAGACTGTTACAGCTGAAATAGCTAATGAAAGTTCTCAAGATAGTCAAAGTAGTGGTCCATGTAGTCAAGATCCTCTTGGACAACCAATACTGGAAAATTAAGCAGTGATTGCTATGCAGGAAGTCGAAATTGCAATGCAACAAGCAAACAAGGAGAATATTACATTGGAAAACTTAGAAGAACAAGTAAATGTTGAACATAAATAAATATATCTACAAGTGAGAGAGCTGCTAGAACATGGTTTGTTGCATGAATAAAAAGAATGTGTGTGTTCATCTTTTAAACCTCTTCTGATGTACATCAGTGGTCCAGCTGGGACAGGTAAAAGTGTTTTAATTAAAGTTTTGACCAGTTATCTTCAAAAAACGACTAGTTCACATTTATGTTGTGTAGTAACAGCTCCAGCTGGATGCACACAATGTTAAAGGAGTTACTTTGCATAGATTACTGATGTTACAAGATGAGCATGAGAATAAATTAGAATATCAGAAGTTGCCTGGAGAATCTTCTTATGAAGTGTCAAGAGAGCTGAAGAAAATTAAAATTTTATTTATTGATGAGGTGAGCATGGTCTCAAACTTAATGCTTGCTTTTGTACACTTAAGAGTGCAACGGGTATTACAAACAGATTACGACGTTCTCTTTGGAGGAAAACATTTAATTGTGTTTGGAGATCTGCTACAACTAACCCCTGTAAAAGGAGAACCAGTGTTTACATCTCTTCTACATGAAGACACTAAGAAATCTTTGGGAAGTATTGGAAATGTGAATCTGTGGTTACATTTGGAATATAAAGAACTCACTCAAAATATGGTAAACAAGCTTTTCAAAGTAGTCTACTAAAGAACTTGTTTACAAATGAAAACACACCAGCAGAAGTAATGTACAAGAAAATGAAAGAAAAAAAGTCTATAGTTTGCTTAATGCCTACAGTGGAAGAGTGTTATACATTTAATAGAGAGCTTATGAAATTGGAAAATCAAGAAATAGTTCACATTGATGCTACTGATAACATTGAGCATCAAGGAATAACAATTCTTCTTTCAGAAAAACTGCAGACTAAATTGGATTCTTTGTAAAAGTCTGTATCAAAAATTGCTGGCTTAGAAAAAACAATTGATGAATGTTAAAACTGTCGGGTAATTTTGAGGCGTGATCTGAATGTAGAAGAATGTTTAGTGAATGGAGCAATGGGGAAAGTTGTGGATTTTGTGAAATATCAAAATAGAAATTTGATCAGATTAAAGAGGTAAGACAGATTGCGAGTTCTGCTGCACGTTTTTTGCTTGTAAAAGACTTGTATGTTCATAGAAAACAGTTTCCTTTCTGTTTAGCATATGCAAAAACTCTTCATAAATCTCAAGGTTTTAGTGTAGATAATGCTTTGGTAAATGTAGGAAGAACTGTGTTTAAAGAGGGAATGGTGTATGTTGCATTATCTCGAGTTAGAACGTTGTCTGGTTTGTATTTAATTGATTTTGATGTGAACAAGGTTAGTGCTGATGTTAATTGTGTAAGAGAATATAATCGTTTGAGAAGTCTTTATGCTCAAAGTTTAGGTGAATATCCTACTTATGAGAAAGGTGTTGTGTGTTCAAAATGTAAACATGTTGAAGAATCAACTATGGATGAAAAGCAGAAACAAAATCAAGAGAAAAGAAAAGATGTAGAGAAGCAGAAAATACAAACAAGTGATGATGTTGTCGGATGCCAATTAGAAAATGCTTTTGGTGTCAACTGCTATGGTAATGTTATTCTAAACATTATATTTTATCTTGATTATGTTTATGGTGAAATTATGGAAAGTCAGGAAAAAGATTATGTTCGGCACTTTATACTTTATTTCAAGAATTGAGAACTGATAGAAGTAAGATCCATTCTGCTTCTGGTATCCGCCAACTGTTGGATACATGTACTGGATCTTTAACGTTCAGTCTTCTCATCCAGCAAATACGTCACCTTCAGCCACTCCACCAATCTCCAGTGGACTGACCACAGCTGCGTCCACTTCAGCTTCAGTAAAACGACGACCCACCACCACCCTCAACAAGCCCCCCGCAGGAGCTGGAACAAGATCACCGGCGACCAGCTCACCACCTTCCTCAGCCAGAACCCCCCCACCAGCTCAACGGACCCCAACGAAGCCGCCAAAAACCTCACACAGTGGATCACCAACTGCGCAGATGCCCTCGCACCACTGAAGAAGAACCCCCCCAGCAGACGCGGCAGCAAGAAAGCCTCCTGGTTCACCGACGAGCTCATCACCTCCAAGAAGAACTGCCGCTCCCTGGAGAACACCTGGCGCACCAACCAGACCACAGACAACATGACGGCCCTCAAACACGCCACCCGCAAACACCACCAACTGATCCGCGCCACAAAGAAGACAGCCTTCAAGGAACGACTGGACAACACCCACAACAGCAAGGAACTCTTCAGCATCGTCAAAGAGCTCTCCAACCCCAACGGCGGAAACAATGACATCACTCCCTCGCAGCCTTCTTCCACGACAAGATCGCCAACATTCACAACAGCTTCGGCCCACCAACCACGAACCCCACCACCGAACCGATGCCCCCCACCGCCACCCTCCGCACCTGGACCCCAGTCAGCACCGAAGACACAACACGCACAATGAACACCATCCACTCCGGATCCCCTACGGACCCCTGCCCACACCACATCTTCAACACGGCCGACCACATCATCGCACCCCACCTCTGTGACATCATCAACGCCTACTTCAACACCGCCACCTTCCCGGAGTGCTGGAAACATGCCGAGATCAGTGCCCTGCTGAAGAAACCAAGTGCAGACCCCTCTGACCTCAAGAACTACCGCCCCATCTCGCTCCTCCCGTTTCCTCCCAAAGTCATCGAGAAGACCGTCAACAGACAGCTAGCTGCCTTCCTTGAGACCAACGGATCCCTCGACCACTCGCAATCTGGCTTCCGAGCCAACCACAGCACAGAGACTGCCCTCATCGCAGCCACAGACGACATCAGATCCCTAATGGACAACGGGGAAACTGCGGCCCTCATCCTCCTGGACCTCTCCGCAGCGTTCGACACTGTCTGCCACCGCACCCTGGTACAGCGCCTGAACAACACCGGCATCCAGGAGAAGGCCCTGGAGTGGATCACCTCATTCCTCGCCGGAAGAACTCAGAGAGTCCGCCTCCCCCCGTTCCGGTCAGCGGCCACCGAAGTCATCTGCGGCGTTCCACAAGGGTCATCGCTCAGCCCCACCCTCTTCAACGTCTACATGAGCCCCCTCGCAACCATCGCACGTCAACACAACCTCAAGATCATCACCTACGCCGACGACACCCAGCTGATCCTCTCCCTCACCAGCGACCCGGACGCCGCCAGAGCCAGCCTACACGAAGGGATGAAAGACGTCGCCAAATGGATGAAGAACAGCCGCCTGAAACTGAACTCAGACAAGACGGAGGTCCTCATCCTGGGATCATCACCCTCTGCCTGGGACGACTCCTGGTGGCCCCCCGCCCTGGGAGCCACCCCCAAGCCAACGGACCACGCACGCAACCTAGGCTTCATCCTGGACTCCTCCCTCTCGATGACCAGACAAGTCAACGCCGTCTCGTCTTCATGCTTCAACACCCTGCGCATGCTTCGAAAGATCTTCCGGTGGATCCCCACCGAGACCAGGAAGACGGTCACCCAGGCCCTCGTCACCAGTCGGCTGGACTACGGGAATGCCCTCTACGCCGGCACTGCCGCCAAACTCCAGAAGAAACTCCAACGGATCCAGAACGCCTCAGCACGACTCATCCTGGACATCCCCCGACACAGCCACATCTCCGGACACCTGAGAGACCTGCACTGGCTCCCCGTCAACAAAAGAATCACGTTCCGACTCCTCACCCACGCACACAAGGCCCTCCACGACCTGGGCCCCAAGTTCCTCAACAGCCGCCTGACCTTCCACAAGCCCACCCGCCAGCTCCGCTCCACCAGCCTCGCTCTCGCCACCGTCCCCCGCATCCGCAGAGCCACCGCCGGAGGAAAATCCTTCTCCTACCTGGCAGCCAAGACATGGAACTCCCTCCCCATCCACCTCCGGACAACGCAAGACCATCACGCCTTCAGGAAGCAACTCAAGACCTGGCTGTTCGAGCAGTAGCGTTCCCCCCCCCCCCCAGCGCCTTGAGACCCTCCGGGTGAGCAGTGCGCTATACAAATGCCTATGATTGATTGATTGAGTGTTAATAAACAACAACATGCACAAGAATTTCTGATGGTTATGCTTGGAGTGCTAGAAGATGAAGGAATTCAGATTGAGAGTTTATTTGGACTCAGTTACAAATGGGAACATAAATGTGAACAGTGTTCATTAACTTCAAGCACTATAGTTGACAGAGAACGATTTCTATATTTAACAATAACTGACTGCAAATCTGTACCATTTTCCGAATTAGTAAAAGAAGCTGATCACAAGAGGATCTGTTCTTGTTGTAAATCAACAATGCTATCTATATTACGCCTACAAAGATATGGAAAATATTTGATTATAATGCTGCAACGCTGTAGACCAAATGGAAGAAAAGTGGACACCAAAATTAAAAATGTTGTTGCTATTCAAGTATCTATGTCGGGAAGAACTTTTGCAACAGTTGCTATTGTTTTCCATGCTGGAAGTACTACCACAAGTGGACATTATACAGTTCATTTAAAGTGTAATAATGGTTGGAGTCACTGCAATGATACACACTTGGAAATGAAACTGAGATTGCCTTATGAATTACCCAACTCATACTTGATATTTCTGAACAAAAATTTTAGATACATCATAGTGGGAAGGTGTAAATATACTTTATGGAATTCATACTGGATCATTTCAAAGCAAAAAGTTTGATACATTATTTGGCATATTGGGAAAATGTGAACAGAAACTACAAAGTAAAGGTAAGATTTGAAGATTGGAAATAGTATTGGATGTGTTATTTGTGTTGATTTTGTATTATATTTGTGAGAATTAGGGATTTTTTTTTTAACAATCTAGTTGATTGTTTTTTCCCCCTGCTGTTTATGATGAAACTACACTGACATCACTGTGAATAGTGAAGTTAAATAGAAGCTGATGACAGCAAAAAAAGGGAGAAAATGTTAAATGTTAAATTATTTTGTATTATTTAAATACTCACTATAATTTGTGAAATATATTACATTACATAGCAATTGTTGCAGTTTATTTTATGTAGTTGGAAAGTTAGAAAAACAATACTAATGACAAATAGCATATTAGCACATGGTCAGTGATATAACTGATAACATCACTGATGACATCACTGATGACATTTCAAATGACATCACTGATGACATCATCCACGTGATAATCTGATCCACATACTGATGCCCTAATATAAACTTTGATATACCCACTCTAAAATGCAGACTACTATTTTTGAAACCATACACACAACAATGCCAGATACTACATACCACTGACTATTTCCTAGGTCTACACACACATCCAGTCACTCATCAATACAGTACTATAATATGCACTCATACACCTCTACATACAGTCACACTCCTCCACTCATTCATAGAGTTACTCACACACCCAGTCAGTCATGCAAAGAATCAACCACATACCCATTTACTGATGTATACAGTAATACACACCACATCACTTAAGTATGCAGATAGTAACACGTACTTACTGTCTTATACAATCACTGATACAAGCAGACACTCATTTATACACCCACTCTTCAAATAAATTACTCTCACGTATAGTCATTTATATACTGCAACACTCACATATACAGCCTTAAAACATATGTAGTTAGTCACACATATACCACTGAGACATTCATTCACTCACCAACACACCCATACACACACTAACTCACCCATAGAGCCCTTCCCAGATGCACTTTTGAATCCATACAACCAGTGAATCACCCACTCAGATATCTATGCACAGAGTCACACACACCCCAACCCACCCACACAAATACTCAGGCACCCATACAGATACTCAGACAACAAATCAATACCCCATATAGACACTCATGTAGCTACTCAAAAACTCATGCAGTTGCCTACACACCAACTAAGAGACTAATACAAACTTTCACACAGTTTAGTCACTAACCCATGCATTCAGTAAGACACGTTCAATCACTCACTTATACAGTCAGTCACACACCTACTAAATAATCCCTTTAGGCACTTGTAAATCCACTCATTCTTCAATACACCTTGGCATAGATATATATGAAAAATATTTAAACTTTACAGAAACACACATTCACTAGATGATTTCATCAGTCATGTCATCAGTGATGTCATTTGAGATGTCATCAGTGATGTCATCATTGATGTCACTGACCATGTCATGAGTGATGTAATATGTGACGTCATCAGCAGTGCATTGCGGGCGTGCAAGTTATAGTTAGCTCAACTAACTATAAAGGGCGAATTTCTCTGGTTTTATATGAGTCAAATGTCCAAGTAACTATAACGTCTCTGAAACCTATGATTTTTTCAGTGAATTTCTAAGGTTTTTTAAATGCTAATTTCTAACAATAATGTTTCTGAAACCTATGGTTATTTCAGTGAAAATATATATATATATATATATATATATATATATATTACCTACTGGCGGTCGCCAGTAGGTAGTTATAGTTAGGACCACGTTTCCATAGGAAAACCTCAACATTCTATTTTGAATAACTTTGGCGCCGGTCAACGAAACCTCGCGAATTTCTCAAAATTGGTGGGGCGCTACGCTACGCTCCTACCCTGAAAGTCTCGGGGGGATTCGTCAAGCGGGGGCTGAGATAAAAGGGGGGTCCCAAAACGCGTTTTCCCCATGCATTTTTCCATAGGACCTTTAGAACGAGCTACAGCCCGAACGGCTGAACAGAATTACTCAAAATTTGGCAGAGAGGTAGTCCCTAGGTCAAGGAAGTGCCTTTTGTAGGTTTGGTGTAAATCTGTTCAGTAGATTCTGAGAAAATAGCCTTTAAATCAATATATATATCTGAGCCCGCTTACCGTACGCTTACCGTACGCTTACGGTAAGCGTACGGTGGCGTGCGCGAGCGCGATTCTGATTGGCTCTTAGATCTTAGTAAACATTCGAATCGGCTGAAACCAGGAAGCGGCGGCCGCCATTTTGTGTGTTTCACTCTGAAAAAAAAGAGTGAAAACAAGGAAAGGGGGCAATGTGGAGAGTTACAGACCCCCTAACATTTGTAAGGGGGTCAAAGAAGGACTGAAAAGTACAAAAAAAACATTTATTGATTTTTAAAAAAATCACGGGGTACGCGTACGGTAAGCTCACGGTAAGCGTACAGTAAAAAAAATAAAAATAAATAAAAGAAAAGCAGATTTAAGAGTTTAGATATTAGGGAGCTCTAAAAAGAGCTGTTGTGTTTATGAAGTCATTTTTTTAGTGGTACCTACAAGTAAGTACCGATGCAGAGTCTAAGGTTCAAGAGGAAGACTCTGTTCCCTTCATCATTGAAGTGCACACCATCTCCTCTATAAATGTCTTGCATGTCATAGCGCAAGTTGTTGTGGTAAATGGCACCCATACCATAGTCACGGAGGAAAGCAGAAACAGATTTGTTGACGTGCTTTCTTGCTTTGTCAATCTGTGGACAGAAAAGATTGGACCAGTTCCATTTTTGCCTTTGGCATATGTTGGAAAACACAAAGGCAGTTTTAGGGAAAAGTGTAAACAGTTGTGCAAAGGTGTCCTTCATAAGCATTTCCAGACCTACCCCAGTCAAAGTGCCTAGGTCATTGCCACCACAGTGCACTATTATGAGGTCAGGGTGTTGGATTTGCATGAAAGATTTCACCAATGGCATCAATTGGTGCCACTTTAACCCTCTCTGACCAATCCATTTAATGTCTACATTTGGTAAAGCAAGGTCTCTCACCATACCTGTTTTCTCTGCAAACTTTTCACTCCAGAAGACATAGCTGTGCCCTACAATCCACACTGTGAACATCTTCAAAGGAGAACTGGATGCACTCAGGAGGTGTCTTTCAGTAGAATGGCAATATGAAAAGAAAGACAGTTTGGAAATGGAGGCATACATATTTTTTTATTAAAAAAAAGAACTGATTGGCTGTATGTGTAAATTTATAGAAGCATGTTTTGTATTGGTACAGAAAAATGTGTTACCAAAGAACAGTACTATGGATTTGCTGTAAGGTTTGAAAAGTCAAGCACTCTTGCTCTGTGGAATTGAAACATTGTTTGGCGAACTTCTGAACTAACTCCACACAGCAGTGTTCCATGAGCTGTTGCTATGGTAGCAGGTAGAAGACAAGTTGGGGGAAGGGTACTAGGCAGAAGTCAAGTTGGGGGAAGGGTACTTTTGGAAAAGGGTTGGTTTTCAACCAATAGAAATGTGTGATTACATTTGAAAAAAAGGGGGAAGCACTGAGATTTGAAACTTACATGTATATGTGTGGAAAAATAGAGGGAAACTTTGCCATTATCTGGTTCTGCTGAGAGGAGAGAGGTGAACACAACAGAGATCCTGGCTCTGATAATCTGCTGTTTGAGTGCCACATTTCTTTCACAACTAACTAATTTTAAAGGTGAGTTTACAGTTTGAGTGGGGATGTATGTGGTAACTTAAGAAATGAATAATAGAAATGGAAATTGTTTTTGTTGTAGTTACACATGGTGGTTTTATAATGTGTCAGTCTGTAAAAGTGATTTACACTTGCTCTGAAAAAAAAAAGAGCAGTATGTGTGCTTTCAAATTGGCAAAGAATCTTCGTTTTGGGACTAATGTGAAAACATGACTCTGTGTGCAGAGAGGAATTATAGGCAGAGATTTATTGCGTATTGCTCTGGTGATTTCACAGTTGCATTAGATGGAAAGAGGGAGCGAATTTTTGGGGGAAGGAGCAGAGTCTTAGCACACACCCATGTGCTTGCCATGTATAGTCATGCACAGTATTTACAAGCGAGTGGGGTTTTCAGGTTTCAGTCTGTTATGCAAATACATTCAGCATCACTAAGGCTGGTTGCTCTTGCTGGAGTGTAGGCAGTCACCGAGAATACACATGGTGGTGGTCTGAAAAAACAGTTTGGACATGTGCATTTAAATAAATCAAAAAAAGTAGTTTCATAATGTGTCAGCCTGTAAAAGTGATTTCCACTTGCCCCGAAAAAAAAAAAGAGCAGTATGTGTGCTTTCAAATTGGCAAAGAAATTTCGTTTTGGGACTAATGTGAAAACATGACTCTGTGTGCAGAGAGGAATTATAGGCAGAGATTTATTGCGTATTGCTCTGGTGATTTCACAGTTGCATTAGATGGAAAGGTGGGAGCGAATTTTTGGGGGAAGAAGCAGAGTCTTAGTACACACCCATGTGCTTGCCATGTATAGTCATGCACAGTATTTACAAGCGAGTGGGGATTTCAGGTTTCAGTCTGTTATGCAAATACATTCAGCATCACTAAGGCTGGTTGCTCTTGCTGGAGTGTAGGCAGTCACCGAGAATACACATGGTGGTGGTCTGAAAAAACAGTTTGGACATGTGCATTTAAATATATCAAAAAAAGTGGTTTCATAATGTGTCAGTCTGTAAAAGTGATTTCCACTTGCCCCGAAAAAAAAAAGAGCAGTAAGTGTGCTTTCAAATTGGCAAAGAAATTTCGTTTTGGGACTAATGTGAAAACATGACTCTGTGTGCAGAGAGGAATTATAGGCAGAGATTTATTGCGTATTGCTCTGGTGATTTCACAGTTGCATTAGATGGAAAGGTGGGAGCGAATTTTTTGGGGAAGAAGCAGAGTCTTAGTACACACCCATGTGCTTGCCATGTATAGTCATGCACAGTATTTACAAGCGAGTGGGGTTTTCAGGTTTCAGTCTGTTATGCAAATACATTCAGCATCACTAAGGCTGGTTGCTCTTGCTGGAGTGTAGGCAGTCACCGAGAATACACATGGTGGTGGTCTGAAAAAACAGTTTGGACATGTGCATTTAAATAAATCAAAAAAAGTGGTTTCATAATGTGTCAGTCTGTAAAAGTGATTTCCACTTGCCCCGAAAAAAAAAAAGAGCAGTAAGTGTGCTTTCAAATTGGCAAAGAAATTTCGTTTTGGGACTAATGTGAAAACATGACTCTGTGTGCAGAGAGGAATTATAGGCAGAGATTTATTGCGTATTGCTCTGGTGATTTCACAGTTGCATTAGATGGAAAGGTGGGAGCGAATTTTTGGGGGAAGAAGCAGAGTCTTAGTACACACCCATGTGCTTGCCATGTATAGTCATGCACAGTATTTACAAGCGAGTGGGGTTTTCAGGTTTCAGTCTGTTATGCAAATACATTCAGCATCATTAAGGCTGGTTGCTCTTGCTGGAGTGTAGGCAGTCACCGAGAATACACATGGTGGTGGTCTGAAAAAACAGTTTGGACATGTGCATTTAAATAAATCAAAAAAAGTGGTTTCATAATGTGTCAGTCTGTAAAAGTGATTTCCACTTGCCCCGAAAAAAAAAAAGAGCAGTAAGTGTGCTTTCAAATTGGCAAAGAAATTTCGTTCTGGGACTAATGTGAAAACATGACTCTGTGTGCAGAGAGGAATTATAGGCAGAGATTTATTGCGTATTGCTCTGGTGATTTCACAGTTGCATTAGATGGAAAGGTGGGAGCGAATTTTTGGGGGAAGAAGCAGAGTCTTAGTACACACCCATGTGCTTGCCATGTATAGTCATGCACAGTATTTACAAGCGAGTGGGGTTTTCAGGTTTCAGTCTGTTATGCAAATACATTCAGCATCACTAAGGCTGGTTGCTCTTGCTGGAGTGTAGGCAGTCACCGAGAATACACATGGTGGTGGTCTGAAAAAACAGTTTGGACATGTGCATTTAAATAAATCAAAAAAAGTGGTTTCATAATGTGTCAGTCTGTAAAAGTGATTTCCACTTGCCCCGAAAAAAAAAAAGAGCAGTAAGTGTGCTTTCAAATTGGCAAAGAAATTTCGTTTTGGGACTAATGTGAACACATGACTCTGTGTGCAGAGAGGAATTATAGGCAGAGATTTATTGCGTATTGCTCTGGTGATTTCACAGTTGCATTAGATGGAAAGGTGGGAGCGAATTTTTGGGGGAAGAAGCAGAGTCTTAGTACACACCCATGTGCTTGCCATGTATAGTCATGCACAGTATTTACAAGCGAGTGGGGTTTTCAGGTTTCAGTCTGTTATGCAAATACATTCAGCATCACTAAGGCTGGTTGCTCTTGCTGGAGTGTAGGCAGTCACCGAGAATACACATGGTGGTGGTCTGAAAAAACAGTTTGGACATGTGCATTTAAATAAATCAAAAAAAGTGGTTTCATAATGTGTCAGTCTGTAAAAGTGATTTCCACTTGCCCCGAAAAAAAAAAAGAGCAGTAAGTGTGCTTTCAAATTGGCAAAGAAATTTCGTTTTGGGACTAATGTGAACACATGACTCTGTGTGCAGAGAGGAATTATAGGCAGAGATTTATTGCGTATTGCTCTGGTGATTTCACAGTTGCATTAGATGGAAAGGTGGGAGTGAATTTTTTGGGGAAGAAGCAGAGTCTTAGTACACACCCATGTGCTTGCCATGTATAGTCATGCACAGTATTTACAAGCGAGTGGGGTTTTCAGGTTTCAGTCTGTTATGCAAATACATTCAGCATCACTAAGGCTGGTTGCTCTTGCTGGAGTGTAGGCAGTCACCGAGAATACACATGGTGGTGGTCTGAAAAAACAGTTTGGACATGTGCATTTAAATAAATCAAAAAAAGTGGTTTCATAATGTGTCAGTCTGTAAAAGTGATTTCCACTTGCCCCGAAAAAAAAAAAGAGCAGTAAGTGTGCTTTCAAATTGGCAAAGAAATTTCGTTTTGGGACTAATGTGAACACATGACTCTGTGTGCAGAGAGGAATTATAGGCAGAGATTTATTGCGTATTGCTCTGGTGATTTCACAGTTGCATTAGATGGAAAGGTGGGAGCGAATTTTTGGGGGAAGAAGCAGAGTCTTAGTACACACCCATGTGCTTGCCATGTATAGTCATGCACAGTATTTACAAGCGAGTGGGGTTTTCAGGTTTCAGTCTGTTATGCAAATACATTCAGCATCACTAAGGCTGGTTGCCCTTGCTGGAGTGTAGAAGTCTGGACATGGGCTTTTTAAAAAATCTGAAAAGTGGTTTCATAATGTGACAGTTTGTAAAAGTGATTTTCACTTGCCCAAAAAAAAGAGCAGTTTGTGTGCATTCAAATTGGCAAAGAAATTTCGTTTTGTGACTATTGTGAAAAGAAATGTAGTAATATATTTAAATACAATAAAGGATTTTTTTTTTAGTTTTTTTCAGGTATTGCTGAAGAGCAGTGAACAAAATTTAAGATGCCTACTAAATCCAGAATTCAAAAAACGCTAAAAAAAAAACTATATTGGAAGACAACTGGAGGACCAAAGTTAGTAGAAGATGCTCATGTTGGGAAAAAGAAAAAATCTTCTGGTAAGCAGAAAAAAGAATTTCTTAAAAATATATTCAAAACAAAGAAAAATGTACAAAATGTCTGTACTGGAAAGAATGTTACGAAACGAAGAGAACAGGAAAAAATTGAGAATTTAGTTAATGCAAATATACCTTCTGCAACTGAAAAGATTTACATAAACAGAAAAACAGCGTTTAAAGAGATACGTAGAAAAATGTTTCAGAGAAGAGTTATGACCAATTTGATAAAGGATGTGAAGAAATATAAGCAAAAGGCAAAATATTACAAGAGAAAAAAAGAAATTGAAGCCATTGCAGCAAAGGCATTAGAATTAAAAAGGAAACTATTCATATTAATTTTGAATAGGATGCGTACATTAGATAAAATGGTTAATGTACTGAAATCACAAAGCAAAAGGAAAAGAGTAGTGAACAGAACAAACTTTTGTAAAGTGTTTTTAGGAAAGTGGATGCATAGTTCAAGTAGTGAACCTTTTTTTAATGAAGAGAGCTATTTTCAAAGTAATAGTTTGCTGCATGCAGTTGACACCAGAGGTCGTGGTTACGAAGTGACAAATGGTTGCATAATGGAGAAGGAGATAATGGTTCCAAGAGATGAGGTACAAGTGATGGCAGATGAGGCTATGGGGAGACGTCCTAAAGCCCCAGTGTACACTTGGAATTGTAGTAGTATTTGCACTGTGCGTCAGGAATCTATTGACAAATTTCGAGAGTTTCTTAGAGAATATAGTAAAAAAAGTGTAAAACAGAAAATTAAGGTGCTTCAAAGTCTGGATCCATGCAGAGCGAGAGAGAATACTGGTTTGCAGGGTCATTCTCTGGCTTGTCTATCTAGAAAAGTGTGCAATAGTGTTTTTCATCATTTTAGGATGCTGGCTGTTCATCATACTGAAATGAGAAAGTTTGTGAGACGGTTGTATTTTGCCAAAAGTCCAGCAATAAAGTTAAATGAATTGAATAGGGCTCTGTTCCGAGGAACGGTATCAGATGTAGAGAAGGTTGTTGATGAAATTCAGTTTTGTTACTTTGGTCCTGAACAAAACAGTGCAGATAAGGACACAGTAAATGAGGAAGAAGTGGAAGAGAATGTAGAACCTTCTGTAAGTAAGACATTTAATGATCACATAACAAAATTTGCAATAGTCTCTAATGAAAGACCAAATGTTACTTGTATTTGTTGCCGCAGAACTCATTATAGAAAACAAACCAGGAATGTTGATCTCTACAGAAAGAGTGAAAATGAAGATAATTATAAGTGGAAGGATTTTGCCACATATATATTTCTAGAAAATTGTTTTGAATTGGGTGAAGATCAGCGTATTTGTAAATACTGTTACAACAAGTTAGAGGAAAATAGAATGCCGACCAGAGCTGTACATAATAATTTAGAATTGGATGCTATTCCTGCTGAACTTTCTGAATTAAATACATATGAGTCTATACTCATTCAATGTGTTCATCCGTTCCAGACCATAGTACGTATGGAGCCCAAAACTGGTAAATTACCTCCTACAGATTTACTGAGAGGTTTAAAAGGTAGAGTGGTGTATTTGCCCTTGGATTTGAAAAAAAATATGGAAACTATTGATGCGGATACTTTGGAAACTGAACCATTAATTATTCTGGTTAATGGTGTACCTACAAAGAATAAGAAGATTTGGCAGGAGCTGGTAGATGTACGGAAAGTACAAAGAGCAAATTTGTATTTGAAAAGGAATAACAAATGGTATGAATCAATTTATATAGAAGAAGAAGAAGAAGAAGATTTACAAGAAGACACAGAAACACCAACTGGACAAATTGAAAAAGTGGACAAGTCAAAGGAAGAAGAAATTTATGAACATTTTAGCATACATCCTCTTCATTCAAAAGAAGTTATGGGAGACAATATTGATCTGTTTCAGATGAAGAAAGCAAAAGGAACTCCCGTGAGTGTATGGGAGGAGAGCTTGGAAGCTCGATGTTTTCCCCAGCTGTTTCCTAAAGGAAAAGGAGGACGATACGATGAACGTCCGGAACAGATTCCAGCTTCTGAGTATCGGACTACAAGACTATATGCTAAAGATCCCAGATTTCGGCAAAGTATTCCTTATTTGTTCCATCTTTTATTTGAAAGCGACTTGTCTGCACTGTCTTATGCAGTAAATCACATTTTAAAAAGTGGAGTACATTTACAAAATGTGTCTGCTAAGGATTTTATGGAGAAAGTGCAGCACCGAGATGATCATTTGGAAACACAACTGATCAATCTGATGGCTTGTCAGCGTGGGACAAATGAATATTGGTACCGACGCCATGGTGAACTAAAATGCATGTTACGGAATTTAGGAACACCAACATGGTTCCTTACCCTAAGCTGTGCCGAGTACGCTTGGGATGATTTACTGGATTTTTTACGAGAGGCCAATTCAAACATTAAAAACATCGAATACAAGACAGCAGGAGAACTGTGCTCATTGGATCCGGTTAATGTTTGCAGATATTTCAATCATAGATTTGAGGCTATGATGTTCTTCATCTGCAATAAAAAAAATCCACCCCTTGGAGAAGTAGTGGATTTCTTTTGGAGAAAAGAGTACCAGGCAAGAGGTGCTCCTCATATTCATATGCTGTTGTGGATCAAGGATGCCCCAAAGTTTGGAACAGATGCTGATGAAGCAGTGTTATCTTACATTCAAGAATATGCAACATGTGCTATACCAAAAAGCACAGAAGAGAACAAGTTTTATGTTTCCAAAGTCATCGGTGTGGAAAATACTGTCGACGGAAATACAAGAGCAAAGAAAAATACTACACTAAATGTCGATTTGGATTTCCTAGACCTGTTCTTTCACATGGAAGAGTAAACAGTTTTATGTCAGCTGTGAGACATACTATCACAAGAAAATCACCTAAGAATACCTACAACCTTAAAAGAAAAGAAGAATCAAAAAATATAAATGACTACAACCCAGTCATTTTATCCATGTGGAACGCTAACATGGATATACAGTATGTAGCTGACAATTCCATTGCTGTTGCACGATATGTAACGTCTTACATTACGAAATCAGAAAAAACAGAATTGAAGGAAATGTGGGAAGAGATTTCTCACGAGAAGACTGTCAGTAAGAAGCTGTACAGTTTCAGTTTGAAGATGTTATCGCATCGAGAAATTGGATCCTACGAATGTTCAGATAGGTTATCTTCTGCAAGTCTCTACTCGAAATCAAGAAGAATAATTTGGGCAAGTTTAGGCCTTGCAGCAATGAGAAATCGGGTACTGAAATCTGTTGGAGAAATTGAATATTTGGCCGAGAATGACCCAGAAAGTACAGATATTTTGAAAACCAACATGTTGGACACATATTATCCCAAGAGAAGTCAACATCTGGAGAACATGTGTCTCTATGAAGTGCTGCAGAACTACATTTATTCAAGGAAAGCCACAGAAGACATCAATAATGGAAAATATAAAGTCGTTGGTGAAGAAGGATGTTTGGTGAAGCAAACAAAAGGAAGTTTGATAAATCACCGGAAGCTGAGTTGCGACACAACTGACAAGAAAGAATTTTACTACTTGGCTCTTTTACAGCTGTTTAAACCATGGCGTACAGAGGATGAACTACTGGGAGAATTCCAGAGCTATGAAGATTCTTTTAATGCTTGCAAAGACAGCATACAATGCAGTACATTCTCAACTTATCTACAAATGTTAAATGAAGAAATTGATCAGGAAACTACAATTGCAGCAGAAATCGCTAGAGATAGTTCTCAGGACAGCCAAAGTTCAGGAACACTCAGTCAAGATCCCCTAGGACAACCAATCATTGAAAATGAAGCATCAATAGCCATGAATGAAGTGGAAACGGCTATGAATCAAGCTCAAGAAGAATTTATAGACTTAGAAAATTTGGAAAAACAACTGAATCAAGAGCAGCAACAAATTTATGAAGAGATCAAAAACAAAATTGATCACGGATTTCTACATGTAAAAAAAGAGTGCTCATGCACATCATTTCATCCAATCAGGATGTATGTAAGCGGACAAGCTGGAACTGGAAAAAGTTTCTTAATAAAAGTCATCAGAAGCTACCTACAGCAGAAAACGGATTCTACTTTGTCTTGTGTGGTTACTGCTCCAACTGGGTTAGCAGCATATAACATAAAAGGAATCACCTTACATCGTTTGCTAATGTTACCAGTGGAGCATGAGAACAAAATACAATTCAACAAGCTAACTGGAGAAGCATCTTTGGAAGTTTCAAGAGTATTGAAGAAGATGCAAGTTCTCATTATTGATGAGGTGAGCATGGTATCAAACTTAATGCTTGCCTTTGTGCATTTAAGAATGCAGCAAATTTTGAAGACAGACTATGACATGTTATTTGGTGGTAAACACGTCATAGTTTTTGGAGATCTTTTGCAACTTACTCCAGTTAAAGGACAACCAGTGTTTAATACTGTGACACATGAAGACACGAAGAAGTCATTGGGAAGCATCGGAAATACAAATATTTGGTCCTTCTTTGAGTACAAGGAACTTACTACTAATATGAGGCAAGCAAACGATGAAGAATATGGAAGTATTCTGAAAGATATCAGGATTGGACTACTGACAGAAGTTGGCAAAAAAGCATTACAGAGTCGGCTGCTACATAATTTATTTCCAAAGGAAGAAATAGTTGCAGAGAAGATATACAAGAACATTGCAGAAAACAAAAGTGTCATCTGCTTAATGCCAACTCTACGTGAATGCTCAATATTCAATGAGGAGCTTTTGAAATTGGAAAAGGAAGAGATCAGGAAATTGGAAGCAGTGGACAAAATTGAGGATGGAAGAATTACTGTCACAGTAACAGGCAAACTGAAAAATAAATTGGACTCACTAGAGAAGAACATCTCCAAAACAGCTGGATTAGAAAAAAATCTATATGTTTGCATGAACTGTAGAGTATTTTTAAGAAGAAATTTGGATGTTGAAAAAGGTTTAGTTAATGGAGCTATGGGAAGAGTTGTGGGTTTTATTAATTACCAGAAAAAAGAAGGAGTTGAATGTTTAAAAATAAAATTTGATCAGATAGATGAAGTTAAAGATATTTGTCGTTGTACAGTACGTTTTATGCTTGTGAAAGACTTATATGTACGTAGGAAGCAGTTTCCGTTTTCTCTAGCATATGCTGTAACTATTCACAAGTCTCAAGGATTGACTGTAGATTGTGCATTTGTGAACATTGGTTCAACTGTGTTCAAAGAAGGTATGGCATATGTTGCTTTGTCACGAGTGAAAACATTAGCAGGTTTATTCATGATAGACTTTGATGAGTCAAAAGTTAGTGCTGATACAAACTGTGTAAAGGAGTATAATAGATTAAGAAGAAGCTATGCTCCTCATTTAGGTCAGTATCCTGTGTTGGAGAAACGTGTAGTTTCTCGTAAAAGAAAAAAAGAGAATATCTGTAATGAAGATGTAGAGAAGAGGAAAAAAAAGAGGAGTGATGTAATTGCAAGCAAAAAGAAAAAGGAAAATGAAGAACAGGTTGTAGGATGTCATTTTGAAAATAGCTCTGGTGTCAACTGCTACGCAAATGTAGTGCTGAATGTTGCTTTTTATCTGGAAAGTTTGCAAGAGCAGATAATAGTAAATCAGGGAAAAAGATTCTGTTCAGAGCTGAGTCTCCTTTTTCAAAAGCTGAGTAAAGATAAAACTCAAATAGAAAGTGCAACTGACATTAGAAAACTTTTAGATGTATGTTCAGGACGAACACAGTTTTCTCAAAATGAACAGCAAGACGCACAGGAATTCTTGATGTATTTTCTTCAGGTAGTGGAAAAGAAGGAGTTCCCATTGACATTTTTTTTGGTCTCTCTTATAAATGGGAACATAGTTGTGATAATTGTTATAATATATGTGGCTCTATTGTCGATAATGAAAGGTTTATTTATTTGACATTGCCAGAGAGTAAAACAGTCACTTTTGCAAAATTAGTTAAAGATGCTAATCATAGCATGAAATGCGGTGAGTGTAATTCTGACATGTTTTCAACGTTAATTTTAAAGGAATACAGACAGTATGTAATTTTAATGATGCAACGATGTAGAGCTGATGGTTCAAAATTGGATACTTTAATAAAGAAGTTTACAGGACAGCAAATATCAATTTCAGGAAAAACTTTTGTAACAGTTGCAATAATTTTCCATGATGGACCTACTGTTACTTCTGGACATTACACAGTTTATCTTAAATGTGAAAAAGGCTGGACACTGTGTAATGATTCCCAATTGATTTTCAAACAACGTTTGCCTTTTGATTTAGCAAATTCCTATCTAATCTTCCTGAAACCTAAATTTTAGAGACACTTGGCAAGATCTGGACAAAATAATTTTACCATTTTACTGGATTACCATTGGAATTTTCTAAAAAAAAGATTTTTTAAATTATCATTTGGCCTAATGGAAAGATAACCAATTGTAATGTGGACTTTTTTCATTTTTAATGAAACTTTGAAAAACCAATAATTTAGAGATTATCGGTAACTTCTGCACATTTTAAATTTTGGAATGTTATTGGACTGCCATTGGAAATTTTTTCAAAAATGATTTAAAAAATTACTATTTGGCCATGTGGAAAAGTAACCAATTCTATTAGGACTTAATAATTTATTCAAAATATTTTCGTGAACCAAAATGTTACAGAGAATCGGTGAGATCTGGACAAAATAAACTTTAGAATTTTATTGGATTACCGTTGGAAATTTATTCCCAAAAAAAATTTTAAATTACTATTTGGCCTAAAGGAAATGGAATCAGATGTATTTTGAAGTTATTTGAGATATAATATTGTGATTATACTTCTGAAATAAACATATCAGACGGTATTTTAAAGAAATAAGTATTGGTATTAGATGATATTTAAAAACAATATTATGCATTTCTATAATGTTAAGTTTAAGTAAAAAAAGAATCAGGGCTTTTTTAATACAATCTTTGTGATTGGTATTTTTTTTTGCCCGCTGTAAAATGATGAATGCAATTGCTTTCACAATTTATAGTGAAATGCAATATATTCTGAAAACAGCAAAAATAAGGCACAAATATTTTTTGATAAAAAATTTAAATATGTGTACTGTATTATAAAATGTTTAAAAAATATTAATACTTTTTTCTTTTTTTCCAGATAGATATAGAACATTTTCGAAAACTGCAAACATTTTTAAAACTATTTTTTATAAAAACAAATGAATAAATATTTTTTCAGTGAGTATGGTAAGTCAATAATAATAATTGTAGTCTCTCAAGGACAATGTAATGTGATAAATGATTTTCAGTGTTTTTTTTTTTAAAAAAAAAAAGGTACGCGCACCGTACGCGTACGGTAAAAAAAAATAAAAAAAAGTTTTTAAAAACATAAGTAAAAAAAAGATGAAAGATAAGGTTGGCTCTTAAAAGAACCGTTGTGTTTATGCAGGGACAGAGGAAAGGAAGCATGGGAAAATTATTCAAAGCGACAAATGTGCTGATCTATTTTGTTGTTCACTAGGGAAACACTGGTCTCCCTATAACAAATTAGTTCTTTACAAAATGTGCAATGAATATCAACTTTCCGAAATCGAGGGTTCATTTCCAGAGGGCCAGCAAAAGGAGATTCTCCCCCCACAGATGAAGGGCTCACCTGACCTGCAGAAGAAGGAGTCTGCCCTGCAGATGATGGTCCAGGCTGAGCTGCTGTGGATGTACTGGCTCGTCTTTCTGAAGAGTTACCTCCAAAAAGATGACCATGTGTCCTTCTGTGTACATCCTGGAGGTGTCTCTTCATGGTGTGATTCCCAAAGGAATACTTCCTGTTAGGATTACCTCTAGAAAGTACACGCTCACACAGCTTGCAAGTAACTAAGGGTGCATTCACCTTTTGCTGGCCTTCAGGAAATGTAAAATAATCCCATACATAAGAGGGCTTCTGTTTCCTCGATCTCTGCCTCAAGACAGTGCTGCTAGTGCTAGCCTCACTCTCAGAAGAGCTCTGCTGTTCTGCCATCGTCTCCCAAAGACAAACCAGCTCCTTCTCCCAAGGGATCACAAGCAGAAATGAGGGGAATGGGTGTGGTGTAGGAGAGTTCTAGAACTGAAAGTAGTTTCAACCAATCAAAAGTTGTGTTTCATGATCACATGACCTACCGTACGCTTACGGTACGCTTACGGTACGCTTACGGCAAAAGTGCGCATGCGCGTAAAAAAGACACGCGCTTCCGCGCATGCGCATAACAGTCACTGCCCGGCACTTCCGCGTAACGTGCGCGTGTAGCGTACACGCGTACGCGTCCCACGCGGAGTACGCGCGGCTACGCAAATTGCGTAACTACACGCAAGCAGCGTAGAAAAATTACGGACGTTGCGTAAACCGTACGCTTACCGTGAGCTTACGGTACGCGTACTAAAAAAAATAAAAAAAAAAAAAAAAATGTACTGCAAATAAATTTTACATGTTTATTATAAAAAATATATTTAAAAAAACAAATTAAAGAATTTAAAAAATTAAATCATAGGCTTTATAAAAGGAAAGATAATTAAATTAAAAATATGTTAGAAAAAAAAGAAGAAAAAAAAAAAAAAGCATTTAAAAATTCATACAAATTCACTGAAAAAACCATGGGTTTCACACACGTTATAGTTAGGAATTAGCATTTAAAAAACCTTGCAAATTCAATAAAAAAACCATAGGTTTCACACATGTCATAGTAAGGAATTAGCATTTAAAAAACCTTGCAAATTCACTGAAAAAACCATAGGTTTCACACACGTTATAGTTAGGAATTAGCATTTAAAAAACCTTTGAAATTCACTGAAAAAACCATAGGTTTCACACACGTTATAGTTAGGAATTAGCATTTAAAAAACCTTAGAAATTCAGTGAAAAAACCATAGGTTTCACACACGTTATAGTTAGCTGGACATTTTACTCGTAAAAAACCAATGAAATTGCCCCGTTATAGTTAGTTCAGCTAACTATAACTCGCGCGCCCGCAATGCACTGCTGATGACGTCACATATTACATCACTCATGACATGGTCAGTGACATCACTCATGACATCACTGATGACATCTCAAATGACATCACTGATGACATCATCCTTGTGATAGAGTGGTAGACCTCCTCTCACCCTAATATAACCTTTGATACACACATTTAAAAATAGAGACTGAAATTTACAAAAAAATGGACATACCAATACCAGTTACAACAACCTATTCAGTAATTCTAAGATCCACATACACATCCACTCATTCACCAACAGTCCTATACAGTCACTCATACATGTACTCACTCATCATATGTACTCATACACCTATACATCCTGTTACACAATGCCACTCATTCATAGAGTTACTCACACATAGTCACTCATGCTAATAAAGAATCAAACATCCATTTATCTGCATATACAGTTATACACACACCACCACACTTACTTCTACAGAAACTTACACATACTTAGTCTTTTAAACAATCACTTATAGAAACACATACTTATTCATACAGGAACTCTTCCAATCTCTCACTCTCACATATACTCACTTATATACACCAATAGTAACATATACTAGTTTAAAACATATGTAGTTACTCATAAAGACACTATTGAGACAGGCATTCACTCACTAACACACCCATACACACACTCATCCACCCATACAGTCCTGCACACATGCTGTCTTCAACACATACAAACAGTAAGTCACTCATTCATGCACCTATGCACTACATAATAACCCCCACCGAACCATGAAGACACTCAGACACTTATATTGATACTCAAAAAACCAACTAATATCCTATATAGACACTCATGTAGCTACTCACCAACCCATGCAGCCACTTATATACAAAGTGAGAGACTGATACAGGTATTTACATATTTAAACATTACTCACTTAGCCATGTATTTATAAAGATACACTTAATCAGTCAGAAATACAATCAATTTATCAACAACAAATCATCCATTTAGACACTTATATACCCATTTATTCTTCCATCGACCTTGAGAAATACATATATAAAACATATTTAATTTTCAGAAAAATACACATTCTCTGGATGATGTCATCAGTGATGTCATTTGAGATGTCATCAGTGATGTCATGAGTGATGTCACTGACCATGTCATGAGTGATGTAATATGTGACGTCATCAGCAGTGCATTGCGGGCGCGCGAGTTATAGTTAGCTGAACTAACTATAACGGGGCAATTTCATTGGTTTTTTACGAGTAAAATGTCCAGCTAACTATAACGTGTGTGAAACCTATGGTTTTTTCACTGAATTTCTAAGGTTTTTTAAATGCTAATTCCTAACTATAACGTGTGTGAAACCTATGGTTTTTTCAGTGAATATATATATATATATATATATATATCCCAATACCGTAGAGACGATTGAAGACGGCAATGAGAAATGCCTCAGCTCCAAAGACCACACGGACACGGACCTTCAGTTGAGTGCTGCTTTTATTTTATTGGCAGTGTCGTCTTGAGTTTCGGCTCCCATGAGCCTTGTTCACATGACAACGTGAATGCATAAAATGACCCAATAAATAGTGATGGTAGAGGTTCAAGGTTCAGCCTGAAGTCATGTGATTATACTGACCATAGACATAAACAATTCACTTCAGTAAGGTCTCAGCGCTGACTGTGCAAAATAAGCAGAAACTGGTTTGAATACAACCAATATAAAAATGCTTTCAAAATTGTTGTTATACATAAAAATGTGTAAAATACAATATTAAAATACTGAACAACACTATATATAAATATATAAATATATAAATAAACACGTCAGTTTAAAATCCAAATCTGCATTTTTACATAAAATGATGTAAATAAAACCTAAATAGCTTAAATGCCATGGCATCAGAGGATTGTACATGCTGATTACCGTGTTTGCTGATCTCGGTAATCCTCCGGACATCGACAGAACAAGGTACACGGACCAGGGTAAAGTGCAAAATCAAATTTTATTGCCAAAAGCAACGGCCATAACGTTTCGGCTCCTCAGAGCCTTGCTCACATGACGTATATATAAATTATCTACTGGCGGTCGCCAGTAGATAGTTATAGTTAGGACCTATTTTCCATAGGAAATCCGCAAGATTCTATTCCCAATAAGTCTGGCGCTGGTTGATGAATCCTGGCGGAATCTTCCAAACTTTTGGCCAGCTCCGCTCCGCTCCTACCCTGAAAGTTTCGTGGTGATTCGTCAAGTGGGGGCCGAGAAAAAAGGGGGGTCTAAAAACACATTTTCCCTATGCAATTTCCCATAGGATCTGTTGTCGCAGCTACAGCCCGAACCGCTTAACGGAATGACACCAAATTTGGCAAAGAGGTAGTCCTCAGTTCAGACTCATGCCTTTTGCATAAATGGTGTGAATCTGTTCAGTAGTTCCTGAGAAAATTAGGGTAAAAAAGTTAGTGATATCTATGGCCGGGGAGGATCCGTGGACCCTACCCGCACCGTATGCGCACCCTCCCCGAACCGAGCGCTCACCCTCCCGATCACGCGCTGAATGCTAATTGGCTGTCGAGTGTCTGTCTACATTCGAAACCAGGAACTGTTGGTGGACATTTTATGCCTCGGTAGAAGCGAGGCTGAAGAAGCAAGGGTAATAAGTGTGTAAATTAGGGGGCAGAGTGGAAATACTCTGACCCTCTAGAGGTGCTTAGGGGGTCCCAGAAGGACCCCCTTTAAAAAAAAAAGGCAAAATGCGCACAGGGTGCGCGCATCCTAACACGTTGGGTGCACGGATTATCTCGTGTTGGGTGCGCGGATCCAAGGAAAAAAAAATTGACATTTTTGGGAGATAAACATCAAGCTTAAGTGTTTTGTTCTTGAGTGGCTCTAAAAAGAGCCATTGTGTTCATTGAGAGTTTTTGGTACTTATAAGTAAGTACCTTTACAGAGTCTAAAGTTGTTGAGGAAGACTCTGTTTCCTTCATCAGAAAAGTGTACTCCATCTCTCCTATATATCTCTTGCATATGAAAGTGCAGATTGTTATTGTAAATGGACACCATTCTATAGTCTCAGAGAAAAGTAGAAACAGATTTATTCACATGTTTCCTAGCTTTCTCAATTTGTGGACAAAAATGATCGGACCAGTTCCATTTCTGCCTTTGGCATATGTTAGAATACACAAAGGCAGTTTTGGGGAAAAGTGAAATTAGTTCTGCAAAGGTGTCCTTCATAAGCATTTCCAGACCTACCCCAGTCAAAGTGCCTAGGTCATTGCCACCACAGTGCACTATTATGAGGTCAGGGTGTTGGATTTGCATGAAGGATTTCACCAATGACATCAATTAGTGCCACTTTAACCCTCTCTGTCCAATCCATTTAATGTCTACATTTGGCAAACCTAGGTCTTTGTGAATGCCTTTTGTTTTCTGCATTCCTTTGGCTCCAGAAAATATAACTGTGTCCCACAATCCACACTCTAAGCATCTTGAAAGGAATGCTGGCAGTACATCATACTCAAATGCGGAAGTTAGTGAGAAGGTTGTATTATGCAAAAAGTCCAGCACTAAAGTTAAGTGAGTTGAACAGTGCTCTTTTGCGTGGGTGGGTATCAGATGTGAAGCAGGTCTGTGATGATATTGAGTTTTGTTACTTTGGTCCTCAGCAAGAGAGTGAAGAAACTGACACATTAGTAGAACAAAATGTTGAAGACAATGTACAACCCGTAATTACAGAAAAATTTGAGGATGAAATCACAAAGTTTAAGGTAATTTCAGGTGAAAGACCAAATGTTTCTTGTATTTGTTGTTGGCGAAGTCACTATAAAAATCAGACTAGGGGTGTCAATCTGTATTTAAAAAGTGAAATAGAAGATAATGATAAGTGGATGGAATTAGCAACGTATTTGCTGGTAGAGGATTGTTTTGTTTTGGGATGTGAGCAGCTTATTTGCAAATATTGTTATAACAAATTAGATGAGAATAAAATGCCTGCTAGAGCTGTTCATATTAATCTAGAGTTGGTTGCTATTCCTCCAGAGCTGATAGATTTAAATACGTATGAGTCTATTCTCATACAATGTGTTCACCCGTTTCAGGCTATTGTTCGTATAGAGCCCAAAACAGGTAAATTACCTCCATCAGAGTTGCAAAGAGGATTGAAAGGATGAGTTGTGTATTTACCATTAGATTTAAGGAAAAATATTGAAACTATTGGTGTAGACCGTGCAAATGAGCCACTAGTCATTCTAGTTAATGGTGTTCCTACTAAGAATAAGAAAATTTGGCAAGAGTTAGTGGATGTTAGAAAAGTGCAAAAGGCATCATTGTATCTGTTCAAAAATAATGAGTACTATAGAAATGTGTTTGTATGAGAAGAAGAAATAGATTTAGCAGAAGATACTGAAACATTAAGGTGCCGATTCCGAGCCGTTAAAAAAAATTACCGTACGACTCGTATCCGTATTATTATTTCACGTACGAATCGTACAAGTCCCGTACAAACGGCCAAGTACGATCCGTACGTGAAAAAATACCTACGAATAGCTTCGGGAAAAGTGTACGAGAGGGACTCGGAAATTTTTACGTCCGAATAGCGTCGGAAAAGTGTACGAGAGGTAGCTGGACATTTTTACGTGCAAATCGTAAAACAGAAGTCCGAGCGCGCAAGTACGATCCGTACCGCCCGTCCGAATACACAAACGCTAGTAAAATGGGCCGTACGGAGCCAACGCTGTAGCACACATGTACACGGCTAAACTTGTGCTTGTGTACGAGCCGTACAGACCCCCCACCCCAAAACATGTCACCACTGTGCACCCCCCTGTCCGCACTGTACCCCAGCCCCGCACCTGTACGCGCCATTCCCCCTGTACGTGCCGTCCACCCCTGTACGTGCCGTCCCCCCATGTACGCGTCGTACCCCAGGTCTGTACCTGTACGCACCGTACCCCCCCGTACACGCGATCCACCCCCCATGTACGCGCCGTACCCCAGGCCCGCACCTGTACGCGCCGTACCTCCGCATGTACGTGCCGTACCCCAAGCCTGCACCTGTACGCGCCCTACCCCCCATGTACGCGCCCTACCCCCACCGCATGTACGCGCCGCACTCCAACACCGTACCCCAGCACCCTCACCCAGCATCGCGAATGTACGGACCGTACCTACGCAAAAAATACTCCTACACAACCAGGACAATGTAAAACAGAACAAGGAGGGCCAATTCGACGAATTTGGCTCATCCAAACAGGCAAACAGAGGCCCAAAATCACAACCACCTCTTATAACAAACCCACCAAAATTCAAACACAGCCACACCCAACAATGGACCAATAAAAAGGACCCACACACACAAACCATGAGCCTTTGCTACAGACCCACTGCTGACAGACTCCACACACCCACTGCTGCCAGACCCCACACACAAACAACTGCACCATCCTTACACCATAACTACACCTTAACACACACAGCCTCCTTCACAAAGACCCACTCTTCACATTCACACCCACACTGTCACATTCACACCCACACACCCACAACCATTCACAACCACAACCCACACCATGCCCACAGACAAGAATCCAAAGTTCACAAGTGCGGAGCTGGACATCCTTTTCACCGAAGTCATCAGAGTCGAGCCACAGATCTTCGGAACATTGGTCAGGCAGACCAGCATAGCCCAAAAATCATCCATGTGGCAGAGGATCATCGACAAGGTGAATGCTGTTGCGCCCATCAGAAGGACCAGGAATGAATGCCAAGCCAGGTGGTACGATCTGCGCAGGGCAGTCAAGTGGAAGATGAACGAGGAATACGCCCAGACCAACATCACTGGAGGCGGCTGCCCCGCAGACCGGTACATTACCATCCCTGGGAGGAGAGGGTGATGGCCATGCTTCCGCCGGTGGGAGTACACGGAGTTGAAGGAGTCGCAGAGCCTGGTGAGTACACAAACAACTGATGTAACATGGGGGAATGGCATCCACCCCACAAATACACCAAATGCACGCAACTACCCCCCAACCCTCACCTGACACAACCATGCTCAAAAACCACGCTTATGCCACCTACGTGTCCATGCCCCATTCACAAAGCAAGGCCATGCCATGTCCCAGGCCACACAAACAACAAACCCAAGACTGCCAGTCCGGGATGCTCAGAGGGTGGGGCTCACTAAACACATTGTGCAACTCAGAAGCAGACGCCAATGCCCTCAGCCCATATGGCCTAGCTACATACCCAGGCACCATGCATAATGCACAGGGACAGGCAAAGTACTGACAAGGTAGCTGACACTTGGCCCTGCTGTAGGCAGCACAAGGCCCTCCTGGGACCATTGTACACACAAACACCAACTACACTAGCACAGGTATCTAGCACAGGAACTTACACACACTGTCATGCCAGCATGCACCATGAGGGGACAGACACATCACCTGGGAGACCCAATGACAACTCACACTGCAAACAACAGCAGGACCGGTCACACCCCCCCTAACACAAGCACACACCCCCGGGGCAGGCTGCGGATCTACACACTCCCACAATGAACATGTGACACAACAAGGCCAATCCATAGCCAAATAAGCATCATTGCCAGAATTCTACAGGTCAAACACTCAGGAGAACATCCCAATCTGTCCCCCCCAACATACCCATCCCCAAGTGGACAGAGAGAGGAATGCTAGGCACACCCAACTACCTGGAGGAACCGTGTCAACTTGAATATGTATGAAACATAGATGTTGCATGAAACACCATTAACATTTTCTCTCTCTCACACACAGGGCAACATCTTCGATCTCCCCCCAACACTGGAGGGGAACAATCACAGTCCCAGGCTCTGTGTGAAGAGGATCCCACCGGCAGCGATGACTCTCACCACTCCGTGGATGACCCCGACCAACCTGGCCCCTCTGGTGCCCAAGTCCCTGCAGCACCTGCGTCAGGTACATCTGTGCCAACCACCACCCCCACTCCTGCCACATCCCAGGAGACACCCAGGAGCCGTGCTCGCACTGAACAGAGCCAGACTGACCAGGAGGGATAAGGTTCTCCGGGCACCCAGGAGGAGGCAGGCAACCCTGCAAATGCCATCCCTCAGGGGTCCCGTAGACCCGATGTGCCCACAATGGCAGGCCAGGCTCAAGTGGGCAGGGGTAGTGGGTGTGGAGGCAGGTGGAGGCGCAAACCTGACCAGCCAGCTGAGGACCCCGGTATGTCACACATACACCACATCATGGACACATACCGGCGTGACACCAGGGGCATCAACCAGGTAGTGTCCAGACTCTCCGAGATGCAGGGGACCCTCGATGAGATTAAGAACCTGCAGGTCGAGCAAAATGCCAGTCAGCAACAACACCAAGGACGGATGGAGGCAAGACAGGCTGAGCTCCTGGCGGTGCTAAGGGACATGAGCCAATCACTCCATCAGATCACCCAAACCACAGCCAACCCTCCCTGTGCCACCAGGTGTAGACCAGCACCAGCCACAGGGAGGGAGGAGGAGGAGGATTCGTCTGACGGAGCGTTCCAAACATCGTCAAGACCTGCAGCTGAGGGTCCCCCGAGGAAGGTGGCTCGTCCATGGAAAAGACCGTGAGAGTCAGCGGACCATCACATCTCCCAGGTCACCTGGCCTGGCACCTGGCCCTCTGGCGCAACAGCAGCACCTCATCCAATGACATTCTCTGCCACATGGACTTGCTGGTCACAGTCTGACCAATGATGACCAACACTGTGGCTGGACTCTGATGACTTCCAATGCCAAGGATACCATCTCCCCCTGTGAACTTTGGATTCCATGCACATACGGACCGTACTCGCGTGTGTACGGCCCGTACTCGCGCGTGTACGGCTGTACCAGCTACGGCAACACAACTATAGTGATACGGACCGTACCCACGCGTGAGTACGGTCCGTACTTGCATGGGTATGGCCCGTATCACTATAGTTGTGTTGCCGTAGGTGGTACGGGCCGTACACGCGTGAGTACGGTCTGTACACGCATGGGTACGGCCCATATCACTATAGTTGTGTTGCCGTAGGTGGCACGAGCCGTACACGGGTGAGTATGGCCCCAATGCCATGTAGTGCATTGGGGCGTCCACAGAGGCACATGTCCCTATGACTAAGGTGCTATTAGTTGGCAGCGTACTATGCCCTGTTCAACAAATGAAAGATCTTCAAATGTTTGTCTCTGTGACATGTAGCAGGTGTAGTGTAGGGGTGGGCGGAATTTGCGAAATTAACTTTCGCAAATTATCGCGAAAATGCAGAAAATCTCCGCAAACACGCCGGAAATATCGCGAAGACGCAGAAGTTTTTTTGCCGCCTGTTCGCGGTATTTTTTGCGTGAACGCGGGTTGCCAACTTACCCATGCGGTTGCTCACGGGCGCGGCCATCTTGTTTTCACTTGTCCCGCCCTCTCGCGATGCTTACTTCCTGTTCCGGGTCGCGCAATGCATGTTCGCGCCTGTTCGCGGTCGATATTTCCTGTTCGCGACCGCTTTTACTTGATCACGTTGCTTTTTGCTTGCTCGGGGAGAAAATATCGCGCGAACTTGCGCACGTGGTCGCAATGGGCGCGGCCATCTTGTTTTTCACTCTATTGCATGGTTCTGGGGCCTGATTTTCAATCCTCCCTAAATCTTTTCAATCCTTTGTTTATAGCCACTTTTTTTGGATCTTTATTACTTATTATTTCTCTAACTATTTTCCTGCTTCTATATTTTTGGTTTTTGTCTACTTTTTTTTAGTTTTTTAGCAACTTTTTCTCTTTCTATTGCCTGCTATTTATTTCCTTTACTCCTTTATTTATTTTACCTTTTCTTTCCCGCCCCGTCCCCAGAACCATGTCCAAGGGTAGGGCTGTTCGCCGGCGCAGCCAGAGCCGCGACCGCCTTCCTTGCGGAAGGCGGCGCCCACAAGGGGTGCAGGCACGGGCCTTATTTGGGGAGGTGGAGTTGGCTGCACTAATTTTCTTTGTGCAGCGCCACCTCCCCTCAACCCTGGCAGCAGGTGGCAGGCCTGGGTCCGGGTACGGCCTTCGGGAGCGTCGGCAGCGGTGGGGGAAGGTGCGCCGGGCAGTGTCGCGCATCTCTGGGGTCCGGCGCACCCAGGCACAGCTGACGCACCGGTGGTCCGACATCCTGGACCGTGAGCAGGACCTGCTGGACCTGCTAGGAGTGGAGGTCCCGGGGCTTGGTGAGTACCTATTTAATTATTACAACTTTGTGTCTGTTCTTCTGCTCTATGTTATATATTGCAAATATCTTTTTTTCCTTCCAACCAGCTAGAATGTTGCTGCTTACAATACATTCCAGGTTAATAACGTTTAAAAGTCTTCTGTGATTATGACACAGGTGCTCTTCTGCGCTATTACTAATCTTACTTGTTTGCAGCTTTGCATTTGTGCTTGCTTAGCGTGATTCTTTACGAGTTTATTTTAGAGAAATTAAGTTACGTAATGCTACAGTGACTCACGTCCACTCCTTACTTTGTCCTGTCACTAATAGAAAGGGGCGGATTGATACTTAGGTTTAGGTACTTTGTATGAGCTTCTAATTGGTTAGTGGTATGTGTGATGCCCCCCCTCACTCAGTTACGTGACGTGCTGCTAGTACGGCAGTCTTTAGAACCTTTTCTAGTTTGTTCAATGAGTGGAGGTAGGCTTAGCAGTTACTTAGCAGTAGCAGATCAGCATCAATCAAACCAAAATTTGGTGTATACAAAAAATGTAGTCATGTTCATGTGTCCTCCATGATTGGACCATACGCATTGTTGAGGAATACAGTGGAAATGCATACTTAATGTACAATTGGCATGCCTGGAATAGGTGGGCTAGGTTGGGTGGTACGTTGTACTACTACTTAGGCTTAGTTGTAACTTAGTTTTCTGGAATCAGAATGGAAGACTGGATTACTGTTGATAAATAGTAACTTAAGTAGTCGAACTGCAAATCCCCCGATATTACCTGTTGACCAGATGAGATCGGTCAATGTAGTTATTGCAATTGTTGTTTACATAAGTGTTTTTTGACCGTTGTTGAAAAATATTGTATTTGTTTGACACCATCCATCAATGTTTGTCTCTTTCTTATATCTTTCCTGTTCATCAGCACCCGGGGCAGACCGACAGGGACTGGGCAGTCGGCGGGACAGGAACACCACCAGGAGGACACCGCTGAGGGCTCGTCTGCTGGCCCCAGTAAGTCTTCTTGTTTTTAATAATATTTCTTATTCCATAACTTTTACTGCCCCATTTTTCCCGAACTATAGTGTGTTTCCAAATGCTATTTTTTTACCACCAATTATCCTTCGATCTGTACGGTTTCAAAAATCTTATCCCTGCCTCCGCTATGATGACTCTGAGTACTACTACTACTACTACATACTATCAGTCTGTCTGTACTGTAGTAGCTAGTCTTGCCCAGTTGGCCAGTGCCACTCTTTGTGAAAGGTTGTAATATAAAACTCATATTCACCAGTAGCTCGTACAATCCGTTGGGTCGTTGTCTTGTACTACTTTTACTCTTATTGATGTTGAGGCTTTGAAAATTCACAGCAACAGCCCTACCAGATTTCTTAATATTTTGATATGATACCCTATAGGACATACCACTGTTGTAGGGATCTTGCACATACATTTGCACCAGAAAATAGGATGTTGGTGATGGTAGGTTGGACCTTCCTTGCACACCTCAATCAGAAATTCCGCACCCACCACAATTCCACTGCTTGACTATAGTACTGTCTTGTCATACCTATTAGGTCTCGGAACCCTCCCCCCAAGATACCCAACAAGTACACAACCCAGAACATAACACACCCAACCTCTGTCGTGGAAGCAATTCACATGCACACCCTTACTTTAATTTGCTCACTTGTGTAAGTTAGTCCACACCAAATACCACCAAGTCTATGTAAGTTTAAAATGTTTATTTCAATTTGAGAAGGTCTGTACACTGTTTTCTTAGCAGCACCAACCGGCAAATCAATAACATTAAAACAATATACATTGTTACACTTATACAGTTGGGAATTAAATCATGATAACTGAACAGTGGTGGAAGGCAGCACCACCATCGCATAGCAATTTAGTTTATATAAATTTATAAATGAAGATGTGAGTGAAGGGACCCCTCACCTCAGAAGAACCTAGTACTGGTAGCTGGTGCATCGTTCAGAAGCTCTGGTTCGTAGAAGGGAATCTTGCGTCTGTAATGCGAAAAAAGAAATGGTGTGCGTTAGTATATTGCAACTTGCAAGCATTTCTCAGCCGTGCCAAAAAGTGTAGCATCTATGGATAAGCAATATGGACTAACAGTAACAGTAGTACACCAGTTCTTCCTAAAAAAGTGGCTTGTTAATGTTTGTTGACCGCTTGTACGCAGCGCGTAGACTAGACAGTAGCAGAATGAGGCAGGTCATGTGGGCTCAAAGGTGTCTTAAGAAGCTGCAAGGTAAAGGTAACGCCACATGTGCATGGCTAGGGCTAATCAAGCAAAGGCTACAATGATCATATAACTATTAGTGTCTACTCTACTACTACCTGATTTGTACTAGTGATGTATGTTAGTATTAACTCATTTTTCAACCTTGCTACTGATCAATAGGGGGGAGGTGTATATGACGCCTAATAAATGTGTAATGTTTTCTAGGCGCACTACCGACCACCATTGCCGGGGCCAGCGAAGGCGACGCGGAGGGCGAGGATGCGGCAGTTGCAGATAGCAACGGAGCGGTAGGGGGAGTGGCAGCACCAGTGGCAGGCGGTGGTAAGTTAGATTCATAATCCTTAACTATTGTTGAACTTGACAGCACACTCACTGCAAGGGTGTACTGTATGTATATGTATACTGTACAGTTGTGACTTAGGGCCCCATTAGGATGGTGGGCGTATTGCCCCCGCCGGGCCGGCTGGAATTCACTGCCGTCACCGCAGGGGCAAACCTCCCGCCATCCCTGTAGAAAATATTCAGACATGTCCAGGCGGAAAAGGGTTCAATATGGCGGTGGTGTCTCTCTCACCACACCGCCAGCCATATAATCTGCATTTTGGAATGCCTTTGCGTGGCGGCATTGCCGTCCGCCACAGAAAGGCATGCACACATTGCAGAGTATGCTTGGGGGCCCCCATGGAGGGTACCTACCTATGCTATGGTACCCCCCCGACTTTCAAAGCAAAACGTGACAGGCTCCGTGCGGGGCCCGTCATGTTGTGCTTGGAAAAGCAGCACAACATTTTAGCATTGCTTTCAGCAAAGCCAACCAGAATTTAAATTAAAAAAAACAGGGTGCGCCCGCCACTGTGCCGGGCGCATCATCCTAATTAATTGTCCCCACGGGACCCCCACCCTTTTTAGCAGTCGGATGGCGGGCGGACAAAGTCCGCCCGCTATCCGATGTCGTAAGTAAGTATGAGTTGTTGGGGACGTTTGAAGAGTGAACTAGAAGACTAGAATTCCCTTTAATTGGTATAGGACTAGGAGCCGAAGTATTGAGTAACCAATGGCCTCATCTATCTGATTTCAACTCCGCTTTGAAAGTTTTATGGAGAAGAGCACCTGGTGCACTGTTCAACTAAAAAGTGTAAGACAGGTGCAAGGAAGAAGGACGGGCGACATTTAAAATGTTATGTACTACTGTGCTTTATTTTATAGTGCTACTCTACCATGCCACTATGTGTATAAATAATTACCTTGTCCTACTGTTTTATTAAGACTATATTTTACAATTGTCTTGTTTTTTTCTTTTTGATACACAGCTACTCCGAAACTCAACCGGAAGGAGTTGGCCGCCAAGGCACGGCGACGGAAGCTGGAGGCAATCCAGCAGGAATACCGGCGGCTGGAGGTCCTAGACGAGGAGGAGGAGGAGACTGCAGCAGCAATTCAAGCCTCCTCCAGTGCCCCGGGCCCCAGCCACCACCCTCCAGCGGTACGGCGCCACCGTCTGGCGGCTGCCCGCCGCCACCGTGCCATCTCCGGTGCCCCCCCCCACTGTGGCTGCAACTGCCGTGGCCTTAGACGCCGCGTCGCCCATTTAGAGGACGAGATGCGCCAGATGCGTGTCCTCCTCCAGTCCCGCCCCACCAGTTAGTCCCTGTCACTGCCCCTTTTTTAATTCCTGTTCTTGTTCTTTACTCGTTTGGCCGTTAAGACTTTTTTCTACTGTGGACAGTGGTTGGGGTTAGGGGGGGGGTGGGTCAGCTTTTGTGGGTTTAGTTTATTTTTGTTAGGGTAAATTAAATATATTTTTCTATGTTACATGCAATGTTGTTAATGTTTTGTAGGTGGGGTAACTGTTTTACATCACACTGTTTCCTTGCTGGTGCATGGCCGCCCATAGCCTGTGTTTGATTTCAATAATTAGCTGACTGTATAAGACACAAACAGATAGATGCGACACACCTCACTCATTCACTGGTCCTTCTAGTACTTTCAGTCTGTCCTCTAGTCTATGCATTCTTTGGAGTGGTGTGTGAAAATGAAATCATTGACAACATGTCCATTATTAATTCTGCCTCTCCCAAACTTCTCTCTTACCGGTGCTTGATGTTTATGTTCAACTGTGGCACAGCACTGGCTGCATGGTGAAGATGGTTTCCTTTTTCATACATGCCATGATTGGGGTGGTGGTGGTTGTAGTATAGTAGTAGTAGTAGACACTGGCAGGGTGGCAGCATTTCCAAAAAAAGAAAAGGAGACAGTCAATCGCCTTTGAGAGACTGTTAGAGGAGTAGTTGAATGAAGTACATTACAGAACTTACCGAGCAACAATTATATGCTCAAATATTTGACAAAAAAACTGAATGGTGGTTATGAGGATAGCCTACTAGACAGAGTTACAAATTATAGTTGTGTCGATTCGAGTCACTTGACTATGCCTACAGTCTAACAGTTAGTGCTGTATATGAGGAATGACAACAAACAAATCCAATCAATGCCGGCAATTCATGCTAAGGTATATGTTCCTTTGTTAAATAAAATAACCTCTGAAATATCCTACTCATGGGTGGGCAAGCAGAAGAAGATCACCGCTCTGCATTGAAATTGAAGTAGTGTTGATTTCACCACATCCGCCCCAGCAAGTGTGTGATTAAGTATTGGTGTAAATTTAATTTAGTTACACCTCGACAATAAGTCACACAGCCCGGGGGAAGAGGGTTAGGGTTTGTTGAATGGATGGGAAGGGGGATTTTGGGAAAGGTTTGACATAGAAAAACAGTATGCATACATAGACAAACAAACGACAATCATTGAAGACTACCATATCCATATGTTAAGGGAGAAAAAGGCAATGCATGCATGATGATGAGAGACCCGAATTACATACACTTCTATTTCTTGTTCTGTTCCGGCCTTAATACTTTAACAGATAGCAAATAGAAATTTTAAATATTGGTAGTGAAGAATCGTAAACACAGAGCAAACCTAATGATGATTGATAATAACAACTCCAAGAACACACTGTTGTAAAGATTGTATGCAAGATATTAATCAAATTATTTAAAAGAAGTTAAAAGTGGATACTGTTACTGTCTTATCCTGGTCAAAAATGTGGACTGGATTTTTGCATCTCGGCATTCCTCTTGCTCCTCTCGTCCATCAATCTTGGGTGTGTCGCCTCGCCACTCGCCACTGCCTGGCTGGAAAAAAAGGTGATTGATTAGTAAGGTAATTAATTAATATGCATTGTAATGTTTTACAAAGTTTTGGCCAAGGCCCGGACTGTAATTTTAGATTGAAAACCAAAGGGGATATTGAGAAATCAAGTGAAAACAAATGCACAAGTGATGGTGTAGTGCAACAAGAACACTTTCCGAGGTGGCATGTATGCATATGCATCATCTCTACTCTAGTCTGTTTCCAGCATTGACCTTCAACAGTAACAGGAGAGATCAGGCCCACAGTGCTTACCATTACCACATCCTACGTTAACACTTTAGAGTCCTTTTTTTGCTCTCAAATAGTTGGACAAACGCAAAGCACATTATCCATTCCAAACATAGCATTTTACAGTTTAAGTTAGTAAAATCAATGCACTGCAGTCATCCCACCGCTACACTCTATTCAACTTCTACACAGACATTTGGGTCTGCTGTGGTTGTTGTCGACGTGTTTACCTTTAGGCTTTTCCGTTTTATGCCACTCCTGAAACATCCTCCTCCTGACTTCATCATCATCTCTGATACTTTTACTGACTGAAGATCGGCCTGCAGTATAAGTATAATTTTTATGACACAAAAAGAGTAGAAATATAAATATTACTGACTTGAATCATTCTTTATTGTGTACAGAAAGATAGATTACTACTAGTAAACTTTGACATCACTTTGTGCACAACAAACAAACAACGCAAACACAAAGACCAATAGCTCAGAGTCAGGTGTCCAATGCATGCCATTAATTGTCATCATTCATTACCTGTTCCTTCTCATCTTAAGTTAACGGGCCGTCTCTTTCGCCATCATCATGATGGACGGTGCTGTTAAGTCAGTCATTTGCATTGCGCAGATTGAGTGAGTCCCCTTCCTGTATTGAATTAAAAGCAATGTATCACCAAGATGCAGGAGAAGTACACATTTCTTGTTTGCAAGAAGGGGAAAATTAGTGTGTTCTGTAGAAAGTTGATTAGTGGCAGTGCACAATTACATCAATTCATGCGCAACACACACAACAAAATCTACATCATTCAGTCTGCGATTCTGCGGCCAATGCATGGCATCAATCATTACCTGTTCCATCTCATCTTGTTAACGCTGCAGGCCGTCTCTTTCGCCATCATCATGATGGACGGTGCTGTTAAGTCACAGTCATTTGCATTGCGCAGATTGAGTGAGTCCCCTTCCTGTATTGAATTAAAAGCAATGTATCACCAAGATGCAGGAGAAGTACACATTTCTTGTTTGCAAGAAGGGGAAAATTAGTATGTTCTGTAGAAAGTTGATTAGTGGCAGTGCACAATTACATCAATTCATGCGCAACACACACAACAGAATCTACATCATTCAGTGTGCGATTCTGCGGCCAATGCATGGCATCAATCATTACCTGTTGCATCTTATTTTCAGTTAATGGCCAGTCTCTCTCGGCTCTGAAAGGAGGATAGCTATAGTAGTCATCTGATTCATGGTCCACTTGTTTTGGAAGGACGAGGAAAGTTTGAATTTGTTGTTACCATCATCCAATCATCATTCATGAGGGAAATGGAATTGAGCTGGAGATTCAGTATGATCGAGTGGAGGAGCTGGATTCTGAGAACTGTAGTGTCAAATGGCAGACACCTGAAACTTGTATCTTAAATTAGAAGAGTAGAAGACGGTGAGAATGGATTTGTTGCGATTCACAAGTTTATAACCGGAACGACAGACACATAAACAAAGGGGGAAAAAAGGGAGGAAGACAGTAAGTGCGAGCCTAATTGTCAGGGAAGTATAGCTCGTCCTCAAACTCTGGGGGTTCTTCCAGTAGTAGGTAATCATCTGACACAATACTTCCGTCACCTGAGCCGCTGTCCTCATCTTCCTCTGTTGATTCATGCATTGTGTAATTCGGTGGTATGAAGTGCTGATTCATTTTGATCATTGTTAACCTCTCCACATTTTTTGGAGATAGACTGGTCCTTCTCAAGGTTACAATGGAACCAGCAGCACTGAAAACACGTTCGGAAGAGACACTTGCGACAGGGCAAGCCAGATAGCTTATCGCCAGCTGGTGAGCTGTGGCCATTCAGACCTTTTCCTATACCAATACTGCACTGGGTTTTGATCAACGTACACCTCTGTTGGGTCGTCCAGATAGGCCTGGACCATCCGCTCAATGTTCAGGGTTGCTGCTGGTAAGCTTTTGTGCTGTTTTTTCTGTGCATCAGCACTGTGCTTACAATAGCCCATCTTTACATACCAATCTGATAATGATTGTACTCGGCCTAATGATCCAGTTATTGTTTCTGTAGTCGATGGTGATGGTGAGTGTTGTGATTGTAAGCCAACCGCACTGCCCTCAGCCGACGAAGTTGCACTTGATTCTGCATGGCCTGCTTCAGTATCAGTACTTGTTGTGGGTTGATGTGGCGGGCTTTTAATTAGCAGCCCTTCCTTTTCAAACTTAATGGCTGCTTCAGCTATACAACTTTTGTAGCGGGCAACATCATTGTCGGAAAAAGCAAGGAATGTCTTCACTAGTCCTAATTTTGCACGTGGATCCAGAATTGTGGCACAAATGTAATGTTTTTGTGACAAAATTTTATTTTGTATCCTTACATTTTCAGTTAAGCGCCTGGATAAGCGCTCCACCAAGTCATGGGCTTGCCTTCTGTCCTCTACACCTTTGTAGGATTCAGACACATTATTCAGCCCATGCTCTAGCATTTGCAACAATGGGATAGCGTGGCCCATTGTACAGTCCTCCTTGCTGACTTCACGTGTGAAGACCTCAAAAGGAGACAGCATCTCAGTCAGGCATTTAATTAGGGTCCATTGCTCCCTGTCAAGGGTCATGCCTTTAACACTAGCATCACTGCTTCTGTACCAGACATATTCATGGAGTGACCTGTGCTGTTCGTACAGACGATCAAGCATGTAATACGTTGAGTTCCAACGTGTTGCCACCTCCTGGATGAGTGCCTTGACTGGCATCCTACATTCACGTTGGATGATAATCAGCTGCTTCCGAGCTTTAAAAGAATGGCTGAAATGAGTGCATATTCTTCGGCAGATGGCCAGTAAATTGCTGACTATGGGTTCTTTTTTCAGAAAGTCTTGCACTATAATGTTTATGCAGTGTGCCAAACATGGAACCCTGAAATAGGAACCAAGTTCCATGGCCTTAAGTACATTACTGCCATTGTCTGTGGCAACAAAACCAATACCAAGCCCTCTGGGCCGCAGCCATTCCAAAACCTTGGTGCGAAACTCTTCTAAAATGTTTTCAGCCTTATGAGATTTCTCCATGGCGAACATGGCTACAGTTGCATGTTTTTGAGTACCTTCAAAAATCGCAGCTGTGTCAACAACACCTCGTGCAGATAGTTGATCTCTAACCCCCACAAAAGAGATCCAGTGTGCAGTGATGCACATGTAATCTGTGGCTTGGCAACTGCTCCACATGTCTGTTGTCAGGTGGATATTGTGCACAGCACTCTGCTGCAAACCTTGACCAACAAATTTCAGCACATCATGATGTAGTGCCGGAACAGCAATTCGTGCAAAATAGGATCGGCTGGGAACCTTCCATTTAGGGCAGATGGCAGACACAAATTCAAGGAAACCCACCCCTTCCACAAATGAAAAAGGAAGACGGTCCAGCGCTAACATTTTAGCCAGCTTCGCATTGTACAATCGTGCCGTTGGGTGGTTGCATTGGAACTGCCCCTCCAACCTAAACATGCTCTCAATGGTAGGCTGGCTTACTTTCCTTAGTGGTGCTGTTTTCATTAACCCACTAAGGCTCAACGACACAGATTGTCTCATTGAGGTAGTCGCTGGTCGCCTTGGTGTCTCAGCCTGACTCTGAGTATGGCTCTTACTGCGGTGCCACTCTGAGGAGGATGTGGGCGTTACCACTGCAGTACTGGGGACAGGGCTAGAAATGCCTCCCTCTTCTTCACCTTCCACCACAATAATATCGCTCCCTGATTCACCTTGACCAACTTCAATGGGTTGAGTTTTTCTACTTTCTTTTAACTTAAGTAGGTGAGCCTCCCACACGATATTGTGGTGTATTCTGAGATGACTTGCTTGTCTTCCGGTACCATAGTTTGTACCAAGCTTTCCACGCCGAACACCTTGGCGACAAATTGAGCATATAACAACGTTCTCCTCCTTGGCGCTAACAGAAAAGAAGTCCCAAACTGGGGAGGAGAACTTTCTGGCACTGCTGGATGTGCCACTTTCAACACCAGATGAACTTGAGGGGGTGCTTGAAAATATGTGACCCTGTCCACCTACACTGCGACTTTTACTACCACTACCTACTGAGATGGTTAAGCTGGATGTAGGTCCCTGCCGGGCCTTGGAAAATATGGCAGCTGGAGGTAGTGGTGGTGTAACCTGTGTTGGTGAGATCCGTGCTACATCCCGCTCAGTAGCAGCCTTTCTGGATAGGGTGAGAATGTCGGTCTCCAATCCCTTTGGGGCGGGAGTAATGTGCGTGATGACTGGCTCGTCTTCATCAACATAATCACCCCCCTCTTCTACATCTACCTCCATAACTCTAAGTTTTTCTGGGACCTTCCTTTTCAGAAGCAATGTCTTGTGGCATACATCACTCTCAGACCGAGCTGGTGGGACCCAAGTGTCATCACGATCATCAGAAGCGGGGCTTGATGAAGAAGAAGATGATGGACTAAGCCTCCTTTTCCTTGCTGGTGGTCTGGAAGACAATTGATCTTCTGAAACAGTGGTTTGACTTCGCTCCTCTTTGTCTGCAGGAAGCTCGATTTCCTGAAATGCCCCTACGTCAGGAGCAACAACTACTATGGTGGGCTGTTGCGGCGGCTGCCGCTGTTCTGGTTGCGGCGGCTGCTGCTGTTCTGGTTGCGGCGGCTTGACACTGATCTGCTGAGTTTGCGCCTGCGTTGAACTTGATTGTGTACTACTTTGCGGTAATGACATTTCTTGAACATCGCTGCTCGTTAGTAGACTGGCTACCTCTGCGACACTAAAGCCCTTGGGCCTAGGTTGGTGGGTTTTGACCGCTGTGCTGCTCCCAGCTTGGTTCCCGGACAATGCTTTGCTGCCAAAAAAAACATTGGCCGGCACACCACCAGTCGTGGTTAATGGCACTTCCTTTTTCTGTTCCTTCTTCTCACTGGCAACTTTCTTGGTACTGGACCTGGTACCTTTCTTTGGGGCCATCTTCTTCAGATGTCAGGCAGGAGGCAGATGCACAACAAGTTCTGGTCAGACGTGGGCGTGATGCGCAGCAGGACTTCTGTCTGGCTGGTAGTACAACGGGTAGCCAGGTGATGCCGATGACACCTCCTACTCTGTCTTTTGTGCACCTAAAAGCAAAGAAGACAGGAGAAGAACATCAGTGAAATGCTGCATTTGTTGTTGTGGTTCAGTTACTTAGTACTGTACTAGTTCAAACAAAAGATAGTCTATCCATTTATGACTATTTTTTTCAACTAGAGCTATGTTATACTACTAGGACTGTGTACAGCCACACACTACACTCTCAGGAAGGATAGGAAAGTTAATAATAAACAACAAAATAAAAATCTAATTGAAGTGGGGTGGACCATTGCATTATTTGAGCATCTCAGCATCCATGGAGCTGCTGCTGGCAAAGGGGGTGGATGGATGGAAGCAGTAAGCCAAAGAGCCAATAGGAAAACCATGCAGGCCTATGGCAAAAGCAGGACACTAATACTCACAGTCCAAACACCCAAAAAGGCCACCACCCACATGGACACACACAAATCACAAAGAAGCCGGGGGCCTGGGAAACAGCAGGAGCTGACAAAAGGCCTATAAAAGCCAGGTAAAGGATGCCTGCTAAAGCACACTGCTCTGACTTTTTAATGCAACAAAATGTAGGAACATTCACAGGCCCCAAAAAGCTCTGCAGGGTGCATGCATTGCACACCAACACACCAGTGACCAGACACATAAAAAAAGCATGGATTGTCTTTAAGACAACCAACATCAGCAAGGCCACCCCCCAAAAAGCACACTTCCCCAACTCAATCCAATGCCATCCATGCCCTAAATAATGTCTAAATTCAACAGATCACATAGAAAACAGTAGATTAATAAAGCTGTGGCTACCTGCTCTGGTCCTAGTGGATAAAAGCAGGCCTGTTGGCAGACAAGGCCAGGCAAGCTTGCAGGCCTAGGCCTCAAAATGGCCACCAGCCACATGGCCAGGCCCAACAACATCAGCAAGGCCACCCCCAAAAACACACTTCCCCAACTCAATCCAATGCCATCCATGCCCTAAATGATGTCTAAATTCAACAGATCACATAGAAAACACTTGATCAATAAAGCTGTGGCTACCTGCTCTGATCCTAGTGGATGAAAAAGCAGGCCTGTTGGCAGACAAGGCCAGGCAAGCTTGCAGGCCTAGGCCTCAAAATGGCCACCAGCCACATGGCCAGGCCCAACAACATCAGCAAGGCCACCCCCAAAAACACACTTCCCCAACTCAGTCCAATGCCATCCATGCCCTAAATGTGCTTGAAAATGAAATACATTCAAAAAACAAAAGGAACAGTTGCTTCATCATGCACACACACCCATGAGGCCATGCCCATGGGTGTTGGGCTAGCTCCATCCACAGATGTTCATTTAATGTTCCTTGTTTCGATTTCCTCACTTTGTCCCAGGCTATCATGTAGGCTCCCTGCCTTGCCAGGATCTGTTGATCAATGCCAAATTCAAGCCTGATTTGAGCTGGTGAAGTTTGCTTTTGCAGGCTGAAGATTATTCTGTAGGCAGCTGTTATTGTATTATCAAGGATCTTGGCGTCTCTTCCTCTAAGCACCTCACTCCCGTAGGTAATCGTTGGGAGAAGTTTAGCGCGGATTACTTGCATCAAGGGCAGAAGAGACGGGCCAGAAAGTTTGTTGTTTAGAGACTTCAGCGAAATTGCCAAAGATATCCCTTTCCCTCGAATGCTCGTTCTTTGGGCGGAAAACTGCCCTCCGTTGTCAATTTTCACTCCTAGATATTTATATATTGGCGTGGCTCCGATTCTTATTTTTTCCCAGTATCATGGTGTTGATTTGTTTCTTTTCTTGCTGATGGTCATTGACTGGGTTTTCTCCAGATTTATTGTAAGCTCATTTTTACTTGAGTAGCATTGTGTTGCATTCAGGAGGTGCTGAAGTCCTACCTTGGTATAGCTTATAAGGATGATATCGTCAGCATAAAGTAGGCAAGGTAGTTGCAGTCCTCCTAATTTGGGGGCATGGGAGTTGCAGCCATTTAAAATGGGGACAAGGTCGCTTAGGAACAGATTAAATAGGGTGGGGGCCAGGACGCAGCCTTGTTTCAGGCCCTTGTTGGTCGGTATGCGCCTGGACAGGACGGATCCATCCCCCACCTTTATCTGTACCCAAGTCTCTGTGTGAAGGTTGATTAGCAGGTTCAAAAGGGGTCTAGGTATCCCCCAATCGTTTAATTTAGACCATAAAAGGTTCCGATTTATATGGTCAAAAGCAGCCTTGTAGTCAATGAAGCACAAGTGTATGGGCATTTTGTTAGATTCTGCCTTATCTATTAGCATGCCCATGCTCAAGATGTTCGTCATTGTCCCTACTGCTTTGGCAAAGCCTGACTGGTTTGCCTTGATTAAGGATCTCTCTGTTGCCCAGGCCATCAGCTCTTCTAGTAGGATGCCTGCAAAATATTTTGCCTCATTGTCGATTAAAGCCACCAGTCGATAGTTTTGAGGGGAAGCCTTGTCTCCTGCCTTGTGAATTGGGGAGATAATTGAGCCCTTCCAGGAGCTTGGCAGGATGTTGTAGTGTCTTATCTCCAGAAATAGCGGTTCCAGGGCTGCTGCCCAGCCTGCCACATCTTGTTTATAGAGAATTGGCGGGATTCCATTCGGCCCTGGTGCACCCTCTCTTCTTCCCTTCTTGATTAAACGCTGAATGGTGTTTTGTAAGTTCAGCAGATTCTCTCTATCATTTCCAATCTGCCCTTCTGTATAGCTTGTGTTATTACTCGTTAGAGATTTTTGAGTGTCAAACTCATGGTCTTGGTTATGTCCCGCAGCCTGATGAAAATGGCTGCCAATATAGTTTGCCCATTTATCCTCTGAGATGTTAGATGAGACCCCATGGTGCATGGGTCTTATAAATGAGTTTATTGATTTCCAGAACCTTGCCCCGTCATTCTGTTTGATGTCAGAGTGTAGTCTCGCCCATAGGTTATCCTCAGCGGATTTGTTTGCTTCCCATTTTGATTTTTTCAGTGTTAATTTTAATTTCCGTAGTTGATCACGCTTTGCTAGGTTCATAGGATTCAGTTGAAGTTCTCTCATTGTGCGATAGATTGAGGTTTTGATGCCTCTGATTTTTCCTTTATGTTCTTGGGAGAATTTGCTCGATCGCTCGTTGCTTAATTGTGGCTGTATTTTAGGTCTTGTAGCGTACATGGACATAGTATTTGTAAATCGTTCCCATTTTGTGATTTCGCTGTGTCCAGTGCAACTCCCAAAATGCTGTTTTGCTCTTTCCACTAAGGTTCCGTCTGTTGCTCCTGAATACTTCATTTTTTTGAAGTTGACGGTATGGGTTGACTCTTTTGGTTCTTTCGAGAGCTCAAAATTGGGTTTTGCAATCTTAAAGGTGGTTTCTTGAGGGCAGTGATCACTGTCTCCGCTACGACCTATCCGGTATGATTTTAAAAACTGAAATAATGGTAATGAGATGAAGGTATAGTCTAGAATACTGCTTGTTCTTGTTGAATGAAAAGTTGCGGCCGGGGGATTGTCTCCAGATGTCCTTCCATTTAAGGGCCTGATGTTGAAGTGTACCAGATCTTCCAGAATCTTATTACCTAACTTTGTTTGCTTGGGAATCTGTGAAATCGCTTGTGAAGGAATATCCCAGATTGCATTTTGAATTAGTGGCTCGTCTTCTTGCGTGGCACCCATGAGGTTGAGGTTGAAGTCCCCAGTGAGAATAACGTTTGTTGTAGGTCTTTCCCTTATGCAAGACTCCAAGAAGCTGCAAATGTTTTTAGCTTCTTTTCTTTTCTTTCTCGGATGAATGTAGACGTTGATTAGGGTAATGTCATTTTCAGCGGAGCCTATTGTAAGTTGTGGCAGATGAATATTTACCGCCAGCAAGGCTGTGAGAGTTGGACCGACTTCTTTTGCCGTCAAAATGCTTGTGGCCGCTATATAAGTTGCTGGGCCACCTTGAAGGTGCCCGTATTTAGCTGACCTTTTTGCAGCGGAGAAAAAGCGTAAGTAGCCATGAAGGTGCGGGGGGTCTGCAAGCCATGTTTCTTGGAATGCCACGACATCGAAGTTTCTGATGTATGTCATAAACTCTGGGTCTGATGTTTTGGAGGCCAAGCCATTAATGTTCCATGAGCATGTTCTTAATGAGTCACATGGCCAGGCCCAACAACATCACAAAGGCCACCCCAAAAAACACACTTCCCCAACTAAATCCAATGCCATCCATGCCCTAAATGTGCTTGAAAATGAAATACATTCAAAAAACAAAAGGAACAGTTGCTTCATCATGCACACACACCCATGAGGCCATGCCCATGGCTAGCTCGGGCCTACTACTACAACCCACAAAATAAAAAATAAAAAAAAAGGAATGATGATAATTAATTATCAAAAATAAAGTGTAGTTACACAACAACTGCAATGCCCACAATCAAACACAACAACCACTTACTTGTAAAATATCCTATTCCAAAAATTCTGAAATCCAATTGCAATGATGCAGCAGACAAAAAGAGTGATCTTTCCAGCTCCAAATCCAAAGGCAGAATGAGCAGGAGATGGACAAAGCACTGGGAAGAGCCTGCTGGACAGGAACAGGAAGTTGGAGATTCTGTGTCACTTCCTCCCTCTCTCTACCTTTTAAAAAAATGACTCCTTGCACAAAAAAGGAAAGTCAAATGTCAATGTAAGGAGTTCTTTTCATCCAAAATCAGCATTTGCAGAAGGTTTCATGCTGCTAGAGCCGATATTCCTCTCCAAATTGTAAATTTTACGTTGTTGAGTTCTCGAGCTTCACATTACTTCCGCCGGCGTGTCGAAAATGATATGATCGCGTTCTCTTCTTTGTCCCTGTCGCGTTGGATATGACGTGTTCGCGGTCTCTTTCTCCTGTTCGCGTTCGATTACACGTGCCCGCGTCCTAATCCTCTGGCTCGCGATGTAGAATGACATGTTCGAGATCTCAATCTTCTCATACTCGAGCGGTGCATGATCGCGAGAAGAAAGACGTGATCGCGCGACAAATGACGTGATCGCGTGACAAATGACGTTAATGCGGCCGCGAACTCTCGCGAGACAGCGCAAAATGGCTACCAAAATCCAACATCTCGATGAGAACGCGACCGGGGCAAGAAAACTTGTCGGAGAACGCAGGGATTCAGGTAAGGCGATCGCGCGTGGGCGAGAATGTATTATTTTACAGTGCGAGCAAGAAACAAATTATCGCTAAGCTGCGGAATGCAGAAATTTTGACATTTTCGCGCTTTCCGCGGAACGCAAAAATGCCAAAATATCGCAATTTCCGCGAACGGATCGGAATTTTGGCCCAGGCCTAGTGTAGTGATGTTGTCCCACTTTCTCATCCCCACAGGTAACCCCCTACCAGAAGGGGAAGATCTGGAAAGATGCCATCAACGCCGTGCAATCGGTAGAGGGTCGCAGTCGGCGCCTGCCACAAGTGTGGAAGAGATGGCAGGACATCCGGTGCTGGACCCTGAGGATCGCCCGGGTCATGCTGGGGGACTCACCACCCGGCAAGCACCGCGGGCGGCGGCGCCTGACCCACCAGATGAAGCGTGTCCTGGCGGTGGTCTTCTCTGACCTGGATAGGTGGATACAGGAGTTACAGCAGCAGGAAGTGGGTAGGTACATGTGTGTTTGTTGTGTGTCCCCAGCTATTGTAGGTGCTCAGTCGCCTGGATACACTCCAGGGTTCATATATGTACAGTGCATATCCTGTTCCCCCAAGTCAACCTGTGCTGTTCTTCCTCCCTTCCCCTTCTTGACATTGTTTGAAATGGGATTTCTGGTTGGCTAGGGCTTGCGCCAAAGCCAGGCAGAAACCACCACCCTAGTCAGGGCTGGGGAGTTACACGCCAAAGATAACCCCTGCTCACCCCCTTGATAGCTTGGCACGAGCAGTCAGGCTTATCCCGGAGGCAATGTGTAAAGCGTTTGCGCGCGCACACAGCAACAACACCCTAGGCCCACCACAAAGGAAACTCTACACAAGGTTATATATAAAAATAGCCTTTGTATTATAATAAACACATTAGATGATAATCACACAATTTACACTGTGCCAACTGGCACTGGGCAGAATTTTACAAGGGACTATTTACACGGGACAGGGCCACATGGACCACTGTCAGACTCAGCACAAATCACCAATTGCACATGTAGAACATAACACAAATTATCACCGTAGAGTACAACCAGTAACTACTGGCGAAATAATGACCTCAGCATCATCACACTAGCATCAGGTATAAAACCTATCCTGCATCCATCACAGGGGCATAAACACATTTATGCAATTTCTCATAAGTCTAACGCATTAGACCTAACCACCTAAGTATAACTACTCTAGGGGCGTACATAACACAGGGAAGTACATTCTCCCTACCATCAACCTAAAAAGGTAAAACAACCTCCTAGGCAGAAAAGACCACATTAGAGGTATAAAACACAGGGTGCGCAAAACATGCTATACACAGTACATTTCCTAGCACCTAATCACATTAGCATGAATCACAACAACACCTCAGTCACATTAGGGTACAGGTCGCACCAGAACCTAAACGTAGCAGCTGCCCACTACTTGCTGGGCAGCTGGGGACAAGTACAGGGCCTAAATGCTGCAGCTGGCACTAAGTGCTGCGCAGCTGTGGAAGTAAAATGAGACTGGGGCTCTCAGATGGTCCTGGACACAATATGCCAAAAACGTTGGAGCCACCTAGGCTCTAAACACAACATGTCCCCCAGTACTGTGGAGCGCGCTGGCGCTTTTAAAATGGGAGGTGTCCCCAAATGGTGGAGCCATCTGGGGCTCTAGAAGCAAATAATGTACCCTGACATGCATTGGACCCCTCTGGGCCTTCCTAAAATAATCATGGCCTTCTTTGGAGCCACCCAGGCTCTAAGAACAATTGTGCCCGTCGTTGGAGCCATCTGGGGCTCTAAAACACTAAGGACTGCCATTTTAGAGCCACGCAGGCTCAAAGATGCAGCTGCTCCTCGTTGGAGCGGCCCACTGCACTCACGGGGCCGCTCTGACTTGGTGCCTCACACCGAACATCAAACCTGCTCCCTCGGTGGAGCGCAAGTTATGTGCAGCCCTGTCCCCTGCCCAGCCCTTACTCACTGGGCTCCGGCGCAGGGGACTCCTCTTCTGGAGGCGGCGGGGGTAGGCACCGGCAATGTGTCTCACGCCCCCTCGGCGGTAACAGACGGCGGCGCCACTCCTCCTCGAGGTCCAGCGCGGGGTGGGCTCCCGCCTGGGTCCATGGGCTTCTTCACCCGGGCCCCCTCCAGGGACCCAGGGCTTTTGTTTTCCTCGATCCGGCCATCACTGCGGGGCTCTCCCTCGAGCATGGGAGCCCCGCGCCAACACATACGCCGGCACTTCCGCTTCCGTCCGGCGGCCCCGCCCACAACCAGGCGGGCCGCGGGCGGCAGCGGCGAACTCGGCAGCAATGAGGGGTAGGCTCCCTCCGTCATAACCATGTACAGTGGGGTGGGCACTCACTTATTAAAATATAAAAATAGGCGGCCATGTGGGGTGGGCACCCACTATTAAAGACCAAAAATAAGCGGGGTGAGCACCCGCTAGGGCGTACAATGCGGGGTGGGCACCTGTGATAAAATTAGTGACAGCGGGGGAATCCCTACATCGGGATTCCCTCGAGGACGATCGGAGCCTGGCGCTGCAGGGGGAGAGCGGAAGCGCTCTTCCTTCAGGGAGAATACAGCGCTCAGTAGAACAGGGAATACAGCACTCACAGGCACTAGGTACAGGCACCAGGTCCTTCCAAGATCCAAAGAAAAGCAAAAGGTCCTAAAAGTCCTGGAGGCATCAAGGGGGGGCAAAACAGCCCCTGGCGAAGGCAGAAGGGTCCCAAAAGCAGTCCTCCAGGCATCCAGGGGCTGGGCAGGGCCCAGGGAGGCAAGCCTTCCCCTGGGCCCCAGCAGCAACACGCCCCTGGTAGATTCGAGTCAAAGAGCAAGAACATTTTCATGGGGTCACAGCCCCTCTTTTATACACCAAATCCTTTGTTCTCAAAGGTGCAGGGAAGGGGCGAACCAGAAACAACTGGTTCCTGAGCACTTTGTTTTGCTCAGCCCCTCTCCCTATTCACAGCACAGGCCAGGGTCATCAGTCGAACCACAGGGGGCGGAGCCAGCATTGAGTGGGGAAAGCCCAGCCCTATTCAGGCCCTAGGTGTACTCCTCCCACCCATCTGGCTGCTGATCTCCCCATTCACCACTGTGTGGTAAACAAAAATCTTCTTTACCGGACTGAATTTCATACGGGATCTTGAAATAAAATAAAATAGCTCAGAATAACAAGAGGCAGAATCCGTGGTATAAGAGTTTCTAAATGGGCTTTATTCCATCAAAAAATGGCCGACTCGAGTCGCGGCCTTCAGGTTCCGTCACCACGAGGGTTCAGGAAGTGAAGTACAATACTTTATTGACAGACATGCATTTTTATAATAAGTACATTACAATGAAACGAATGTAGAAGGCGTAACATTTGATAAGAAAAGTGACAAAACAGGTACGTAATCGAAACTAGGCGTAATAAGGAATAAAAGAAACATGATTGGTTAGGATTATCAGACATAGGTGGATCTATAAGATAATACTTGGCATAGATGCGCGCGCAGCAGCATGACGTGTGATTGACGTGCAACTAGGGGGTGAAGGGGACTTGACATTTAGCTCTACATGTGGAGACGAGAAGTCTGGGGGGTCAAGTCAACCTAATCCCAAATCATATCTAACATCCTATGTTTAAAGAACTATGTTATCCACAAGGAAGGACTCTCGGACAGAATCTAGTCTATACTGACTGTGTGCGTGCACAAACGCCTAAGTGTCTATATGAGATGCGAGGGGCAGAAAACTTTCCATGGCAGCAGGGCTATGAATCACTTGCAGGAGGACGGAAAGGCTGAGTCCTTTGCTTGTGAGCTAAAGGAAATGTTTACCTAAATCACTAGACAGGAATGCATCGGCTGAAGAGCAAAATAGATAATTCGAAGGTGAAATACAGCTTCTTGGCAGGCAGGCGAAAACTGGCCGAGGCAGGCACCGTTAGCTGCACAGGGAGTAGGGCAAAGTTCATGGATACAGATGCGAGCTCAAGCTGAAGCTGTCAAAGACAGAGAGCAGGGAAAGGCTTTGAGGACAGAATCGGGCCTACTTGCCTGAACTGTAAAAATGGAGTAACTTAGCCATATAAAGTCGGTGGCCTTTCATACTTAGGAATCGAATATCCAGCCCATCGATGGCGGATCTGACAGAGAACATGTCGACGGTAGACACACATATGTTTGCGTCTTAGAAACTGGAACTAGAGGGAACATACATGTACTTGTAACATGCATATAGAACCGTTGGGGTCCAAGATAGGGGACATAACTGATCAGGAAAATCCACATTTCCACATTCCCTCCTTGTCCCCTACTTGCCCTTCAAGAGATATCAATCTTCATCATTCCATCGATTTGCTCATGGAGCATCATTTCTTCTTCCTTCTTCTTCCGGCATTTTGAACGAGAACTGTGATATGGAATGCATGATGTGGCACACAGACCACAAATCGCTGGTCCACATTGTAGGCATAAACAACAACTGAAGAGCATAAGAAGGCCAATACCTAGGAAGGATAGAACTCTCCATCCCCAGGCTGATATCACACTCCAAAACCACCCGGACCACGTCCAAGTGCCTGGATTTTCGTGTATCTGGCTTACAATCTTATGAAGGCGTGTTATAGCTTTATATACAGATGGCGAATTTTCTGGTATGAATATGCAGCAGCTGGATCCGATGACCCTGCAAGCTCCGCCCCTATCGGCCAGGATGACGTCAAGGACAAGACGATTCTGGAGAACAACAATTCTCATCACTGATTGTTCCTCTGTCAGATTGCCTAGGGCGGCTATAGTCTCATTTACTACAGCTTCAAGAGTCTTGGTGAGTCTACGTATCAGCTTACTATTTGATATTGTACCTATATAGGGAAAGATACCTTTATTGAAATCTGCATACTTGTCCCATGCCGTCTCAGTATAATCGACAACTGGGAGATCTCTTCGCTCTCTATTGTGTACTAAATGAACATTTCGATAATAATCAGGGGGAGCTAGAAAAACAGGTGGCAGAAGGAAAGCTATGTAACAGGTACCATCCCAATCTAGAGGCAAACGCATATATGCAGTCTGACCACATATAAAGTAAGAATGGCGAGAAGCTCTAAATGAAGATTTACCTTGATCACTATATTCTACTGTAGTAACGCATTGGCTATGGCCCATGTGTATGGAACCAACTTTTCTCACACATAATTCACCCTTAACTGGAAATACTGACATAGTGGGCAGAATTAGTTCAACTTCGGATTTGACATTCAAAATCATAAGATTAGGCGTAAAATTACCTAATTTATACACTTCATTTTCTAAATCAGTTCCTGTTCTACTGGGGTGACCCTCCTTATTAGGGTGACAGACTTTGAATAAAACTAGATTCAGATTTCCCCATATCCAATGTTGTTGATAAACTGCTGTGTCTGGGTCTATGGAATTTAATAAACTAAACCATGCTCCACAGGAGCCATTGTGTGTGAACGGATGTGGAAAGAAAGGCAGAACTCCTTTGTTATTCTGATAGGGAGGGAGTCGGCCACACACCCAACAATTGGTGGCATTACTAGTCTGATGGGAATGATGTAACATACTAATGAATGTGTTATTGCGCAGCGCAAGTCTATAGGACAACTCATGTGGGGGGAATTCACTAAAAGAATGTTCATCAGTTATATTGAAAGCACGTTTAGAAACAGGATAATACATATGCAACAATATACTTGCAGTAACTAAAAAACTCAAGAAAAACAAAATTAATAAAGTCACAATACAGTGGTTACGCAGTAATTTACAATAAGCATGTCGTTTCATTATGATTCTGGACTCTACATGATTCAGACCTAAGGGATACATGTCGGGACAGATTCAACCGCTTCACCTTGGAGAGGACTTAAACAATCAAATCGTCCGACAGTTTAGATCTGGACCTGAGTTTCTGCTTGTAAAGTTCGGTGCTACTGGCCTCAGCCAAAGGTAGCTTTGAGTCAATGGGGGAAGACACACGGGGAGTACTGTTTGTGTCAGGAGGAAGTCCATGAAATTTCTTTATATGGCTGGAATGCACCCAGCCTTTTCTCCCTTCGATCTTCACAGCTGTTCTGGTCGTCAGCAGGACCAACTTAGGACGCCTCCACCTTGGCTCCAGTTGGGTTTTCCGATCAAAATTCCTGACGAGAACATAATCGCCGGGAATTACATCATGAGGTTTCACCTCGGTGTTGTCGGGAAAAGCTGCGACTACCTGTGAACGACAAGATTGTAGTGCAGACATCAAGGAAGCCAGGTAATCTGTCAGCATATTACAATCAACATCAGTTATTTTACGGGGTATAGGCGTCCCCCACATATTCGGTGGTCTACCAAAGATCACCTCATAAGGGGATAGCCCCGTTCGAGAGTGTGCTACCATCCTCATGTAAAATAGCGCAACTGGTAAAGCTACTATCCAGTCCACACCTTTCTCCTGACATATTTTAGACAGTCTGATTTTTAAAAGTTGATTATGTCGTTCCACGAGACCTGCTGCCTCGGGGTGTCGGACACAGTGGAATTTCCACTGATATCCCAACAAAAGTGAGACATGTTTCATTAATTCGGATGAGAAAGGCTGGCCGTTATCTGAATATACAACACGTGGTAAACCGTACCGTGGGAAGAATTCTCGAACTAGCTGCTTGGCAGTAGTCGGGGCAGTGTAATCTGATACGGGATACGCCTCTGTCCAACGGGAGAGAGCGCAGACAACTACGAGAACATATTTGAATCCTCGACAACGTTCCATCTGAATATAATCCATCTGGAGGACTTCAAAAGGATGGTCAGGAGGCTGAAATCCACCCTGCTCTACGGGAACACTCTTTCCTGGATTAAACTGACAACATATCATACAGGTACGAACCTTTTGTTTAGCTGCTGCTCGTAAATGTTTGTTGAACCAAATGTGCTGAATGCTGTCTAGCATAGCCTTCTCTCCTAAATGTGCTGGACTGTGAACTGTAGCTATAATGGCTTGAACCATGGAATCAGGGAGAAACCATACAGATTTCTCCTTCGTCATCCATCCTTGATCTGTCTGGATCCCTCCTAGTTCAGTCCACTTCTTTATTTCTTCTGCTGTGGCATGTGTCTGTATATCAATTACGTCAAGTGCGGGATCCTTAATTGTCATACACTGTGTTAGTGTCTGAACTATTGGCTTTGTCATGTCTAATGTGCGATTCTGAGCAGTCTGTTTAGCTGTTCTGTCAGCTAAATCATTGCCTTGAGAAATGATATCAGTAACCTTCGTGTGTGCTTTACATTTCATAATCGATATAGCAGTAGGTAGATGTATTGCGTTTAACAAAGCATGAATGAGGGGTCCGTGCTGAATGTGGGCACCATGGGAAGTTAAATAACCTCTCTCTCGCCACAACACGCCGAAGTCGTGTACAACTCCGAATGCATAACGTGAGTCAGTGTATACATTAACTTTCTTATTTGTGGCTTGAATACAGGCTTGTGTTAGAGCAATAAGTTCTGCTGCTTGGGCGGACAAAGTATCTATACAATTTGTCTCAATAACTTCAGTGTCTGTTGTGACTGCATACGCGGCCACTAAATCTCCTGTACTTGTTCTCATGCACGATCCGTCTACATACAACGTCAGGTCTGGATCTAACAACGGAACGTCTGTCAAGTCTTGTCTAGGTTTCGTCTTTATTTCAATGATTTCAACACAATCATGAGCTAGTGGGTCTGTTCCAATTACAGGTAATAGTGTAGCAGGATTCAATGTATTACACCGTCGGATCTCTATGTGTGGTTGAAACAATGTCAATTCATAACCGGTAAGTCTTGCTATGGTCAAGTGTTGTGTTTGTGTTCGGTTCACAAGAACCTCTACTGCATGTGGTACTTGTACTGTCAATGGATGTCCTAATACTATGGCATCGCTTTGTCTGATTGCTAAAGCTGTCGCTGCCACTGATTTCAGACATGCAGGCAAAGCCTGAGCTACGGGATCTAATGTACTGGAAAAATAAGCACATGGCTTGCGTGATCCTGCTTGATCCTGAGTGAGTACTGACAAGGCAGTACCTTCGCGTTCTGTAACAAAGAGTGTAAAATGTTTGCTATAACATGGTGTTGCTAAAACAGGTGCTTGACATAAAGCTTTCTTTAAGCTTTCAAAAGCTTGTGTATGTTCCTGAGTCCAAGGGAGAACAGTCGATGTGGCTGCCTCCTGTGTGGTTAACTGAATGAGTGGTTTTGCTAGAAAAGCGTACTGAGGGATCCACTGCCTACAATATGAAGTGAGGCCTATGAAAGCTCGCACCTCCTTTTGTGTCTGGGGTATTGACATGTTAGCAATTAACTGGATGCGATCTGGTGTAAGCTGCCTCCCCTCCTTGGACAGCGAGTGACCAAGATAAATAACTCGCTGGACACAGAATTGCAGCTTAGAAGGAGACACCTTGTGCCCCTTGTCGGCTAGGAAATGTAAAACTGTCAGGGAAGCTTTTTCACATTCTGGCTCGCTTCTCGCTGTGATCAGCAGATCATCGACATATTGAAGCAGTGCAGTATTGACTGGCATGTGGATACTGTCAAGTTCTCTCTTCAGTGCTTGGCTGTAGATGCTGGGGCTTTCTGTGAATCCTTGGGGAGCGCGTGAGAATTTAAAGCTGCGCCCATTTAAACTGAATCCGAACAAATATTGGCTTTCCGGATCTATTGGGACGCTGAAAAAGGCATTCTTGAGATCGATTACAGTAAAGAATGTTGCTTCGGAATCAATTGCTGTCAACAATGATGATATATCAGGGACCACAGGGAATTGTGGTACAATGCACTTGTTTAGTTCACGCAAATCAATAACCAATCGGTACACTGGTGGGGCAGTAGGATCAGTTCGTTTAAGAATCGGAATTATCGGTGAATTACATACATTGGAGTCTGTTTCTTCAACTACTCCCTGGACAATCAGCTCATCAATGATTTTCAGCAAAGCCACTACAGCATCATGCGGTAACTTGTATTGTCGCATTCGTGGTAGTACCACTCCTGCTTTCAGGGTGACTCGATAGGGTGTAATGTTCATGCAGCCAACATCCGTAGGGCCTTGTGCCCATAGATGTACTGGTAAAGTCTGTAGTCGGGGATCCATGTCTCTAGACACATAGTGACCTTTAAAATCACGTAAAAACAACCTTACTCCTTCCGGAGAACAACATATTATGGCTCCTAGTGCTTTCAGAGTTTTAATTCCTAACAGATTTTCTGGGCATGATTTAGTAAGCAATAAATCTGTAGTTCGTGTCAAAGGTCCTATCGTAAGTGGTAGAGGCTGTGATACTTCATTAACAATAGGTTTTCCTGAAAAACCAAGGGAAATATTTTGAGAGCCTGAGAGGGGTGCCCCCGGAACTTCACTACGTTTTATGGTTGTTCGACTTGCCCCTGTATCGAGTAAGAATTTTCTATCTTGACCTAATAATTCACTATGTACATAAGGTCCTTCTTGATCTACAGGAATCTCGATAAGCGGTAAGTCAACTTCCCTCTCTAGGCTTGTTCATGCGTAACGCTGATACTCAGGGTATTCATACTGTGCAGTCTGATACATTTGTCGTGTTGTGGTCTGTGTGGCAGTAGCAGGCAACGGCGGTGCAGCTGGCACAAACTGTATGGGTTGCTGTGAGGCTGGCATGGACTGTTGTTGAACTGGCATGGACTGTCCATGCTGCATAGCTCCTTGTTCATTCTGATCTTGTCTAACTAATCGTGGTCTCTCCTTTGCAATACCTGTAGCTATATTACGTTTCAGGACTGGACAATCGTGTACATAATGGCCCAGTTGTTTACAGTAATTGCAGCTTCCTTTTACAGGAACTGCAGAATCACCAGAATGTGTCACACCCTTTCTGTGACCATCTGCTGGTACTGTCTGAGAAACTAGCATTTTCATTTTTGTATCCTTCATGCGTCTATGCTCGTGTTCTTGTTCATCCCTAATTCTATTGTGATGATACTGTAACATTTGTAGCATTTGTGACGGAGTGTTACTTTGCCAGGTACTCTCGAATTTCAATATTCTATTCTTTACTGGAGGCAATGCATTTTCCACTAATTTTGTCACAAATAAATGTGGATATGAGTCACTACTTGCTTTTATACCACTATTTATACCAAAACATTTTTCAAATCGAGCATAATAATCGCTTGTGTCTTCATCTTGCTTTTGTTTGCAGGCTGTGATTGCACCCCAATCTTCCTTTTTTGTAGTTAATAAACGTGGCAGTACCTGTACTAGTAAACCTGGTAACAGTTTAACTTTATCCCCGAGCCCTGAACCTGCAGTTCGGCCCCTTTCTTCCTCTGCTAATGCTGTCCAGTCTATCTTTTGGTCACCCACTTCCCACTCTTTTTCTTTCAGTTTTTCATAAATGCCAGCAGGCAAAAGCACCTTTAATATCGTCATAATATCAGGAAAGGTGTACTCTCCCATTAGTAACATGTCTTTAATTTCTCGGTGGAAACCCGCTGGGTCTTTGTCATGACTAGGTACTACTTTCTTCATTTCCAATAATTCCATTTTTGATATGGGTGTGTAAACAAATACACGGTGAAACTCATTGTCTTCGCCTTTTATTGGGTGCACTTCTCGTAGGGGATTTTGTCTATCCATATAGTACGGCGCTCTTTCTCTGCGGGGCAGCGAGAGAGAATCCGGACTTACAAAAAGGACATACTGCTTACGTGACACTAATATCTCTTTAATTAGCTTGTTACTAGAACCTCTCCATCTGTTTGTGAGTAGTTCCGTTAATATATCAGGTAAAGGACCAGGGTCAGCATGTTGGCTCTTATATAATATGAGGAGTTGCTGAATCATATAGATTCCAGCTAAACGTTGTTCATCTGTACTGAGATTAAAAAACGTGTGTGCTACGGTCTCATCACCGTATTTTTCAGGACTGTCAATCCAGTGAACGGCTGATCTGGCTAACTCTTGCTCATCCATGGAATCGAGGAAGTGGTAACCCCTTCGTTCTCGTAATATTTTATCTGCGGCTTGAAACGAATGTTCAGGAGACTTCAGATTTATTATAGGCGTCGGATACGTTCTGCTATTATTTGGGCATACTGAGTGTATGGGATCAGGAAAACATCTAGTATTTTCACAGGATCTTCCTCTGCCTACATAAGCTATGGTCTCTGACTGTCTTGCGGAATTCCCTGATTCGGACATTTCATCTTGCTCAAACTCGTCTGTTCCCAATCTCTCTTCATGAATACGCTCTATTTCTTTACGGATTTTTCGGCACATGGCTATTATACAATTTTGCTTATCGTGTCTCCCTTCTGATATATTCTGACTCCATTTTGTAAGAATAAGCATTGCATTCGGGTCTACCCCCGGGCGGTCTTGATTTCTGATCACACAGTTTATGAGGAAACGTAACAGTTCCCCCTGTATTTCTACTTTCTGGAATTCCATAGCTCTGTTAATACATCCTGGATCTCGTCCTGTTTGAACAAAATGATATATGTTATCTAGATGCGTAGTCATTCCTGGTAACCTTGCTAAATACTCTGCGGCTCGCCTGATACGTAATGATGCCAGGACCATTTCGTCCTCTTTACCAACCACTGGGTCATATCTACAGTTTACAAGGAGTTCCTTAAGCGTACGTTCACTTACGAATTTAGGTGTACGTGAATGTGCTGACTCTTGGAAAACAAGTTTATTTATTCTGGGTGGTGTAAAGGTAATGCTAGCACCTCCCGTGGCCCCATCTGGGGCGTCGGGTGTGAATGGGTTCGTTGAACGTGACACAGCAACTATGGGTGTCGATACCCCTGTAGAATCGACTGCGGAGACAGATGCGGAAACAGATGTGCTTGCTGACGCTTGCGTCAGGACTTGCTGTTGCACGGGGACAGATACCTGATCCTGACGTTGAACCCCTACACCAGACGGTCTATGTGGTGCGGCGTTAGCATATTCGGGAGCTGCGTCGTCTAGATATGAGGAAAGAAAAACATCTTCTGCGGTTCTGGGATGCCCTTTTGGATGTACCTTAATTGGAAATAATGGGGGTGGCAAGTCTTTTGGCATTTCTGGAGCAGCCTTAGGTAGTCCTTCGGCTAGAAGGGGATACATACCATTCATAAGAGCATTTCTTTGTCTATTTACTTGTTCTGATTTCACTCGGATACCTTCCTCAATTAATAGACTTTCTTGAGCTTTATTTGAACTTTCTTTACTCCTCTCTTCTTGTCTACGTGCTTTTTCTGTTCGTCTATGAGATTCTTTACGCCATAACTCAACAGCGTCTTTCTGTGACTGTCTGACCTTTCTTTTCCATAACTCTTCCTCCACTTTCATGATGCACTCTGCATTCCAGGTTCCCGCTACGGGCCACCTTTGACTTTCCGGCAATCCCTTGGTATAGTCTACCCATAGATCAAGAAACAATATGGCATCTAAGCCATGCTTATGGTACATAAAATGCCCTGGAGTGTCCCTAGGAGGAATAGGAACTGCTTCTTCAAGCACCCCTTTTCTGGTAGTAATCTGTCTTAACTTCGAGAAGAGCGGCATATTGACAACTGATCTGATACTTACTCTTGAACTCACTTAATACGAAAAACACAATAATGAACAGTGAACAATGAACACTCATTCATACCACAATATTTGAACACTTTAAACATTAAACATTAAACATTTTAACAACGACCGACAATGATGACAGTCTGCCTAACTAATCACCACGCTGAATTCTTGACAATAACTGCATACTTCGGAATACTTGATATACTGCTAAACAGTACATATACACTGCTAAACAGTGCAGACCGGATTTGTGTACCCAAATCCGTCTTGACCGGCACAACCTATGTGCGCGTCAACACGCCTCCCCGGCGATGGTACTCACCGAGTAGCTCCTTGAAACGGAAGGCCTCAGAGAAAGGACAGGACTCGATGACTGCGGACAGCGGACCCTCTGGACATCGGGGTTTCGAAATAACTGGTGGGCCTCTGTATACCTCGGATCTTGCTCTCTCAGCTAGGCTCTGGTCGGGATACTTCGCACTTCTCACCGCCTCGTCTGGGTTGATCGCAGCCTCAGTCGCCCCCGCTTGACCGGAGGGAGCTTACAGGAAATCCTGCTGGTACGCGTTTATGGTCCGTCCAGCTGTGGCAGGAGACCGGGCCTGCAACGCACCGCCGGCGCGTGAGATGAGAAAGTGTCCCTGTTCGGGCGCCATTATGTGGTAAACAAAAATCTTCTTTACCGGACTGAATTTCATACGGGATCTTGAAATAAAATAAAATAGCTCAGAATAACAAGAGGCAGAATCCGTGGTATAAGAGTTTCTAAATGGGCTTTATTCCATCAAAAAATGGCCGACTCGAGTCGCGGCCTTCAGGTTCCGTCACCACGAGGGTTCAGGAAGTGAAGTACAATACTTTATTGACAGACATGCATTTTTATAATAAGTACATTACAATGAAACGAATGTAGAAGGCGTAACATTTGATAAGAAAAGTGACAAAACAGGTACGTAATCGAAACTAGGCGTAATAAGGAATAAAAGAAACATGATTGGTTAGGATTATCAGACATAGGTGGATCTATAAGATAATACTTGGCATAGATGCGCGCGCAGCAGCATGACGTGTGATTGACGTGCAACTAGGGGGTGAAGGGGACTTGACATTTAGCTCTACATGTGGAGACGAGAAGTCTGGGGGGTCAAGTCAACCTAATCCCAAATCATATCTAACATCCTATGTTTAAAGAACTATGTTATCCACAAGGAAGGACTCTCGGACAGAATCTAGTCTATACTGACTGTGTGCGTGCACAAACGCCTAAGTGTCTATATGAGATGCGAGGGGCAGAAAACTTTCCATGGCAGCAGGGCTATGAATCACTTGCAGGAGGACGGAAAGGCTGAGTCCTTTGCTTGTGAGCTAAAGGAAATGTTTACCTAAATCACTAGACAGGAATGCATCGGCTGAAGAGCAAAATAGATAATTCGAAGGTGAAATACAGCTTCTTGGCAGGCAGGCGAAAACTGGCCGAGGCAGGCACCGTTAGCTGCACAGGGAGTAGGGCAAAGTTCATGGATACAGATGCGAGCTCAAGCTGAAGCTGTCAAAGACAGAGAGCAGGGAAAGGCTTTGAGGACAGAATCGGGCCTACTTGCCTGAACTGTAAAAATGGAGTAACTTAGCCATATAAAGTCGGTGGCCTTTCATACTTAGGAATCGAATATCCAGCCCATCGATGGCGGATCTGACAGAGAACATGTCGACGGTAGACACACATATGTTTGCGTCTTAGAAACTGGAACTAGAGGGAACATACATGTACTTGTAACATGCATATAGAACCGTTGGGGTCCAAGATAGGGGACATAACTGAACAGGAAAATCCACATTTCCACAACTGGGTGGCTGCTCCTGACTCTGGGGATCCCCTAGCATATCACATGACCTCAGCCAGCCAATCACACACCAGGCAGTCACTGCACATTTATGCCAGCGTCTAGAATTGGCACTTCAACACTAGCTACATGGACACCGCACACATCATCGCGCAGCATTTAATCACACGAGTCTGCTCATACCAAACTCGCACCTGCACTCCCCATGCATCAGGAACTAACATGGTCACTCAGATCCCCCATGCATTCCTATGGGAGGGCAGGTCAGTCTCACCAAATCATACACAGAGCGCACGCGCTTTCCACTGGGACACAGTGTGAAAGCGCCTAGAGGCCTAAAACCACTAGTACAACACAGGAAAAAGGCTAGGATACTTGCAAAAAGTTCTAGGGGTGAACTTGCCAGAAGGGCCAAGTCCAACAGACATGTGTTCCCTGGTCTGTGTGTCATCACTATTGCACATGGTCATCTAGGCTGCCAGTTTATCAAGGTGCACACTGCTTTCAGCATCGTGTGTGGGGGTGGTCTGCCTGTGCCCTGTCCTGTTCAGTCATTTGGGGGTGCATAATTGTTGGCACTGATGCTGAGTCTCAACATAGGAGTGTGAGGTTTCAAATGACCAGACTTGCAGCATGCATGACCGATGTTGTGGCCTCAGACATGATGTGCATGAGTGGTAGATATGCATAGTGCCGGGACGGTTGCTCCTGTTACAGTCAGATCATTGCAGGACCATGGAGCAGTGTGGCCACTGCAGTCCCCTGAGGCAGCCTGCCCTCCTAATCATGTGTGTCATCCAACACTGTGCACATTCACTGTGGGTTCAGCATAGTTCTGCCTCTGTGGCATTGATCCCTGGCCTAGTTTGTATTTTTCAAATGTGTGCTACATGTGTCCACTGAACAGGGATACACCATTTTGCTTGTGCATACTCACAGTGGGCAGTGCCTGTGTGGCTATTCACAACAATCTGTTGATGGTTGTTTGTCACAAATATGTGTTTCCAGCCCTACAAGGTGATGTTGTATAAATGAAGCAAGTTTTCAAGCACAGTTATTGTAACCCTGAATAAGAGGTGTCACTTCTTGATCGGTATCAGTCACATTGTCTCAGGTATGGGGGGGTGTGCTGGAGGGGCATACATGTGCAACCCTGATTTTTCATTGCCAGGTCTGACTTGTGTGTGATAATTCGCTGTACAGAAAATCACCGTGCAGTGCCCCCGTGATGTTTGCCAGTGCTTAATGTTCGTGCTTTGCAGCCTGTGTCAGTTTTTGACAAACATGTATCCTGCTCATACATTTTTTGCACCTGTGTGTGGTTCAGATGCTACACACTTGTGACTTTGTGTGGTGACATCTGTGGGTACATTCTGACTTGCCATGAGGGTGTCCCCACAGTACAGCTAGGGTTTTTTTCAAAACAAGTTCAGGCCCATTAGCTTATGCATTGTCCTGGGTGTGGACATGTGGACATGTGTGCCACTCCAGATGACAGTCAGTAGGTCATATGTGTAGCCAACTGTGTAATCAGGTGACGGATAGCCATGTGACAAATAACATTATTCAAGTTGTTACTCTAAGAAATTGTATCTTGGCACTCACTACACTTGTCAACATGTCTCAATGTTTTATATGCTTGGCCTTGTTGTTTTGTTGTGAGGACAATAATTTACCTCTAAGACAGTTGTCTCCCAAGGAAGTGCACAAGACACCACCTTTGCACTTCCCAGGGACACGCTGGCACATTTTAAAGCAAGGCACAGTTCGAATCACACTGGTTTAGAGTTCATACATATACATGTTCCCACAGTGTGGTTGCATTTGGGTTAGTCCTTGGTTGTTGCTGATACCAATTTACGAGTGTCAAGTTATTCAGACCGCCATGTTGCCATGTGTATGTACTTGCTGATACCCCATTTCTTCCTAACAGTGGCTTATTTGAATGAGTCTGGCAGCTCAGACAATGACTGTGTACATGTTTTTTGGTGTGCACCTCCTTGTGTGACTTCTGTTATACAGACACATGTGTGTTCTGTTCACAAAGTGGCACATTCACACATTCTAGACATGTCCATTGTGTAAAGGGTTGTGATTCTCCAGGAATCACAATGTATTTCTTTAGGGTTTCCTAAGTACTCACAGGTCTCTGAGTGTGGGGACACCATCTGCATTGGCATGTGGTATTTGGCCTTGGGTGCGCCAATACTGTTTCGTTCACAGTGAACAAGAGGAGGCATGCCTTCATAGTCTTGCTGTGCTCAACTGTTCCCAGACACTAGCTTCTCAGTATCTTTGGATTTAGAGTTATTTGCTGTTGTGTCCTGATTTTCTTTGTTACCAGGGGGCATATGTATCAAACGATTTTTTAATCGCAAACGCTGCGATTCGCAAAATAACAGCGTTTGCGATTAAAAAATCGGTAATCGGGATGTATGAGCCACATCCCATCGCAAAATTAAGGAATTGCTAATTTAGCGATTTCTTAATTTTGCGTAAGCATTTAAGAAATCGCAAATTGCGATTTCTTAAATGATATGTAAAAAGCACCCAAGTTGTGCGAATTATCCTTAAGAAATCGCAAATTACCACCAACTTCCAGTTGGTGGTAATTTGCGATTTCCTTTCAAAAAGCACTTTTTTGAAATTTACCAAGTGCCACGTGGCGCTCATACATGCCCTTAGGGCATGTATGTGCGCCATATGCACACACATGCTCATTTCAGGGGTGCATCAGGGTGTCATCATGACACCCTTGCACCTTTGAAATTATTCTCAAATTGCGATTAGCAAATTGCGAATCGCTATTTGAGAATTACTTCCCATTGGGTCTCCTGGCCCATAGAAATGAATGGGCAGGTATTCCTTAATTGCGATTTCGCAATTTGCTAATCGCAATTAAGGAATTTTAAGAAATCGCAAAAAGTTTGCAATTTTTTTAATACATCCCGTTTTGCAATTCTTAAATAGCGATTCTTTAAAAATCGCTATTTGAGAATCGCAAATGGTGATGTTGATACATATGCCCCCAGGTGGCATGGTGGGTGAACACACTGGGGAGTGCAGGGCTTACATATGTGGGGAGTATTCTAGATGTTACTCATGATGCATTTCCCAATATGCACTGTAGCCTATTTTGTTTTGACTCATGTGTCAGATGTATACATGTGACTGATTGTTTCCTGTCTCTTCACCTTGCCCACAGCATCATCGGAGGACACCGAGGGAGACACCGGCACGGACATGGAGGAGGGATCCAGCTCTGGTGCCACCACTGCTGAGGAGTTGGAGGAATCGAGTGGCACGGAGGGCGAGGGGAGTGAGGCGGAGGACCTGCCCAGTACCAATACTGACTACGAGGCTGACGGGTCCGAGGCCGAGCTCCCAGAGGGGGCGGAGGATGCTCCAACAGCTGGCAGCAGCACTGCATCCGTCACCGCCCCCTCCATTCCCATCACCGCCCTCCCAGTTGCTCGGGTCCCTTCTGTCCGTGCTAGGCAACACCGTGTCTCCTTCGTGCCAGGCACCGCACCCACTGCCCCTGTCCCCCTTGCTGCCCTCACTGCCGAGTCTGTGGACATTCTGCGGCAGTTGCAGGTTGGGCAGACATCGATCCTGAATGTCCTCCATGGACACACCAGACTGCTGACCCAGATGGTGTCGTACATGGAGGGCATGACCTCAGCGATGTTTGACCAACGGATGTTGCTGAAGTCACTGGACTCATCACTGACGGCAGCAGTGACTCACCTGCAGCGCTGTGTCCCCCCCTACCCCTGCACCATCCACAAGTCCAACACCCATGCCTGTCCCAAGCACACTGAGACATCCCCACACACGCACCTCACCAGCCACAAGCAGCAAACCACCAGGGAAGGGCAAGCGCACACCTCCTGACACGCACACTCAGGGGGAAGCAGGCACACCCACTGGGTCTGGGGCACACAGGCAGCCATGCAGTCACAGTCCTCATCCACATGCCTCACTCCCCAGTCCCTCCGATGTCACTCCCCTCGGCTCCCCTGCCCCAGAATCGGAGAAGGAGGACTACTTGTCTGGCCTGGGCCTCAGCCCCACTAGTTCCCCAGGCCGCAAACGGTCAAGGCACTCCACGGCTAGGGGAGTTAAGTCCCCCAGCCTGTCCACCACCTCCCCCAGTAGCGCTGCAACCCATCCCTACGACCCCCCCCTCCATGGGGCCTGTTTCTGCGGGTGCAGGGGAGACGCTGGATGAACTGGCAGAAGTGTGCAGCGCCGTGCTGACCTCCACCTTTGGCGCTGCCCCACCTCCTGTGGTGGAGTCGTCCGTCCCTGCACCCACCACACCTACCCTTTCCACTCCTGTCCCTGCGGTGCCTGGTCCTTCCCCACATGATGCCCCCCCAGTTGACGACCCTGAGGGGTCTGATGTGCAGGCAAGCTAGGGGAGACACGTGGCCATGTGTCCCCCCACCCCAAGGACTTCTGCTCTGGACTGGCCTTTGGCCTTTGTAAATATTGTCCTTTTATACGTTTTAATTTAATGCTGAATAAAGCTTTTTGTTTTTCCTTTGAACACTATTTCTTTTCAGATATTGATGTTGGTGCTGATGCTCCATGAGTTGGGGTTGTGGGAATGTGTTAGGTATCTGGGAAATGTTGTAGTGTGCTGCTCATGGGGTGTAACCTGGTATCTGCGTGCCATCACAGGGTCTCTGCAAAGAATCTTTGGTGGTGTCTGCTCTTTGTGTTTGGGGACATTGTCCCTAGGAGTGTTCCTTCCTCTGTGGCACCTGACATCTCCCCTGCAGAGTATTGCACAATTTTTGTGTTGACCTATGTCTACATTTCCATTATTGGTGACGGATCTCTTCAACTCTGGCCATGCCTGCTCAGCCATGTCTCCGGCTGCATCGTTTGTGCCATCCTTGCTAGTCACTGTACTTGTGTATTGAGTATGATGCAATGCCTTCATGGAGACATTGTCCCTTTTCAGCACAATGCATGTGTGTAAACCCAGCCTAGCACACATATGGTACATGTTCAGCAGGGTATTTGGGCACCTGACTCACAATTGTGTGCATTGTATCTGTGGGAACTTCACCCTATTCCTTCCATGAGAGACACCATCTTGGTGGGTGTCCCAGCACCTGTACATTCCTATCAGTCCTGGGATGTGCGTGACAGTGTGTGTTCCCTTTGGGTCTGTTAGTTTATTTGGCATTGACATGACCATGCAGTCTTGTGGCATGACCTCTGTGTGTGTATTGTGCTGCATCTGCCAGGGGTGGGTATGCATGTGTGATATGTCCTCACACCCACATGTGGAGTGTCATGCAGGGGGAGAAAGACATCCATCCTCATGGGAGTGGGACACTGCTGTCAGTGATGTGTTTGTATGACACTATCAACATCGACCAAATTTGGATATGCGTACATGCACCCATGGATTTGGGGTCATCTGATACTGATGTACACACCCCTCATATGTCTCTGTCCACGGCTGGGAGTGATAGGCACCCACCCCCATGTCTCTGTCCACTGCTGGGAGTGATAGGCACCCACCCCCATGTCTCTGTCCACTGCTGGGAGTGATAGGCACCCACCCCCATGTCTCTGTCCACTGCTGGGAGTGATAGGCACCCACCCCCATGTCTCTGTCCACTGCTGGGAGTGATAGGCACACACCCCCATGTCTCTGTCCACTGCTGGGAGTGATAGGCACACACCCCCATGTCTCTGTCCACTGCTGGGAGTGATAGGCCCCCACCCCCATGTCTCTGTCCACTGCTGGGAGTGATAGGCACACACCCCCATGTCTCTGTCCACTGCTGGGAGTGATAGGCACACACCCCCATGTCTATGTCCACTGCTGGGAGTGATAGGCACCCACCCTCATGTCTCTGTCCACTGCTGGTATTCCTCTGCACCCACCCCCATGTCTCTGTCCACTGCTGGGAGTGATAGGCACCCACCCCCATGTCTCTGTCCACTGCTGGGAGTCCTCTGCACCCAACCCATGTCTCTGATCACTGATGGGAGTGATAGGCACCCACCCCCATGTCTCTGTCCACTGCTGGTACTCCTCTGCACCCACCCCCATGTCTCTGTCCACTGCTGGGAGTCCTCTGTACCCACCCCCATGTCTCTGACCACTGCTGGGAGTGATAGGCACCCACCCCCATGTCTCTGTCCATTGCTGGTACTCCTCTGCACCCACCCCATGTGTATGTCCACTGCTGGTATCCTCTGCACCCACCCCCATGTCTCTGACCACTGCTGGGAGTGATAGGCACCCACCCCCATGTCTCTGTCCACTGCTGGTACTCCTCTGCACCCACCCCCATGTCTCTGACCACTGCTGGGAGTGATAGGCACCCACCCCCATGTCTCTGTCCACTGCTGGGAGTCCTCTGCTGTGGTACACTGCTGTCCTGGGTATACACCACCCCCTATTTACAGCTAATGTGCTGCACCATGCCGTACACCAACATTCGTGGCGTGTGTATGCCTTGTATCCATGATGTACTGGTAACATAGGGGTACGTCTGGTACGGCCCGTACGCACGCTCTGGGGGCATGGGTACGGGCCGTACCACCATTGTGTCGGTGACGTAGGGGTACATCTGGTACGGCCCGTACGCACGCTCTGGGGGCATGGGTACGGGCCGTAGCACCATTGTGGTGGAGACGTAGGGGTACGTCTGGTACGACCCCTACGCACGCTCTGGGGGCATGGGTACGGGCCGTACCACCATTGGGGCGGTGACGTAGGGCTACGTCTGGTATGGCCCGCACCCACGCTCTGGGGACATGGGTACGGGCCGTACCACCATTGTAGCGGTGACGTAGGGGTCCGTCTGGTACGGCCTGTACCCACGCTCTGGGGGCATGAGTACGGGCCGTACCACCATTGTAGCGGTGACATAGGGGTACGCGTGGTAGGGCCCGTACCTCCGCTCTGCGGGCATGGGTACGGGCCGTACCACCATTGTAGTGGTGAAATAGGGGTACACGTGGTACGGCCCATACCCACGCTCTGGGGGGCGTGGGTGCGGTCCGTACCACCATTGTAGTGTTGACGGTACGAGTCGACATCCACTTCCGTTGTAGTGATTGGTGGACACGCCCCCCAGAATGACCAGAGCCAGGAGTGAATTTCTGTGCAGGACATATGTATATTTGTGATTTGGTGGGGCTTATGTTTCCTGCCCCAGGCCCCCCTTTGCCCCTGGGTGTTGTTCTGACCTTCTGCGGCATCTGCTGCGGTTTCTGAACACGAGGTGGTAGGCTATGAGGGCCGGGATGACGCGTAGGTTGGGGTCCATGTCTGTCCGTTGCGTACTGGGACTTCTTGTTCGCGTCGTCCTCAATTTTCCAGGAGTTTTTGGCTGCCGTAAAAAATACGCCGTACGGAGTGACGTGGGCACGGATCGTACTTGCTGGTCCATAAAACGCTGCCTGACTCCGTCCGGACGTCACGTACGCATTCTCCCGGATCGGAATTGTGGGTATTTTTTTGCCGGTCGGTGTTTTGTACGACTCGTACGGAAAATGTATTTCTGTGCGGATCGTACTTGCGGGTTTGTAAGCTGTTTGTGCCGGGTACGAGTCGTAAGGGAAATACGCTCCGTACGACCATTCCTACTCAGCTTTTACAGGATCGGAATCGACACCTAAGTGGTCAAATAGAAAAAGTGGACATGTCCAGATGTGAAGAAATCTATGAACATTACAGTGTACATCCACTTCATTCCAAAGAGGTGACGGGGAATACAATTGAGATGTTTCAAATGAAACAAGCAACAGGAAGTCCCATGAGTGTATGGGAAGAGAGTTTGGAAGCTCGTTGTTTCCCGCAGTTGTTTCCAACAGGAATAGGTGGATGGTATGATGAACGTCCTGTGCAGATTCCTGCATCTGAATATCGGACAAGATTATATGCAGAAGATCCAAGATTTCGACAATGTATCCCTTATATGTTTCATCTTCTGTTTGAAAGTGACTTGTCTGGACTTTCATATGAAGTAAATCACATTTTAAAAACTGGAATGCATCTTCAAAATGTAACTGCAAAGTTTTTTATGGATAAAGTGCATCAGAGAGATGATCATGTAGAATCTCAGTTGATTAATCTAATGGCATGTCAGCGTGGGACTAATGAATATTGGTACCGTCGACATGGAGAACTGAAATGTATGCTACGGAACCCATGAACTCCTACATGGTTTGTTACACTAAGCTGTGCTGAGTGTGCTTGGGATGATTTACTTGAATTTCTTCGAGGGGCAAATTCTAATATAAAAAATATTGAATACAAGACACATGGAGAATTGTGCTCTTTGGATCCTGTCAATGTATGCAGATATTTTAATCATATATTTGAAGCTATGATGTCTTTCATCTGCAATAAAAAGGATCCTCCTCTTGGAGAAGTTGTGGATTTCTTTTGGAGAAAGGAGTATCAAGCAAGAGGTGCTCCTCACAGACATATGTTGTTATGGATCAAGGCTGCCCCCAAATTTGGAACAGATTCAGATGAAACTGTTTTGTCTTTCATTGAAGATTATGCTACATGTGCTCTTCCCAATAGCAGAGAAGATAAAAACTTAAAACAACAAGTCTTACAATTTCAAAGCCACAGGTGTGGAAAATACTGTCGACGAAAGTACAAGTCAAAGGATAAGTTCTATACCAAATGTCGTTTTGGATTTCCACGTCCTGTATTATCCAAAGGAAGAGTGAACAGTTTTATGTCAGCTGTGTGACATACCATCACAAGAAAGTCTTCGAAAAACACCTTGGGCCCGATTCACAGAACTAACTTAAGACAAAATCCTAAACTTACTACCATTTTGGTATTCACAGAAGGCACTTACTCATTTTGGTATTCACAGAAGGCACTTACTCATTTCGGTATTCACAGAAGTTAGGAGTCCTAACTTTAGGACTCCTAAATGCCTTCTGTGAATACCGAAAGCCTTAAAATTAGGATTTTTCTCAGTTTAGTAGTAGTATAGTTAGGACTCCTAACTTTAGGACTCTCAAATGCCTTCTATGAATACCGAAAGTCTTAAAATTAGGATTTTTCTCAATTTAGTAGTAGTAAAGTTAGGACTCCTAACTTTAGGACTCCTAAATGCCTTCTGTGAATACCGAAAGCCTTAAAATTAGGATTTTGCTCAGTTTAGTAGTAGTAAAGTTAGGAGTCCTAACTTTAGGACTCCTAAACTGAGAAAAATCCTAATTTTAAGACTTTCGTTATTCACAAAAGGTATTTAGGAGTCCTAAAGTTAGGACTACTAACTTCTGTGAATACCGAAATGAGTAAGTGTCTTCTGTGAATACCAAAATGAGTAAGTGCCTTCTGTGAATATGAAAATGGTAGTAAGTTTAGGATTTTGTCTTAAGTTAGTTCTGTGAATCGGGCCCCTACAACTTAAGAAGAAGCAAAGAATCGAAATACATAAATGACTACAATCCAGTTATTTTATCCATGTGGAATGCTAACATGGATATTCAGTATGTTGCGGACAATTCCATTGCTGTTGCTCGATATGTAACGTTCTACATTACTAAATCAGAAAAGACTGAATTGAAAGAAATGTGGGAAGAGATTTGTCACGAGAAGACTCTAAGTAAGAAATTATACAGTTTCAGTTTGAAGATGGTATCGCATCATGAAATTGGAGCATATGAATGTTCAGATCGGTTATCATCTGCAAGTCTATATTCCAAAAGTAGAAGAATCATTTGGGTGAGTTTAGGTCTTGCAGGAATGCAAAATCGGGTACTGAAATCTGTTCAAGAAATTGAATATTTAGCAGAAAATGACCGTGAAAGTACAGATATTTTGAAAACGAATATGTTGGACACATACTACCCAAACAGAAGTCATCATCTTGAGAACATGTGTCTCTATGAAGTGCTGCAAAACTACACTTTTAAACGGAATACTACAGAGAACATCAATGATTGAAAATATGGAGTGATTGGTTCCGAAGGATGTCTGGTGAAACAAAGGAAAGGAAATTTAATTAATCGCAGGAAACTGAGTTGCGACACTGCTGACAAAAGGGAATTTTAATATTTAGCCCTTTTGCAAATGTTCAAACCATGGCGTTCAGAAATGGAATTACTTGGAGATTTTCCCAGCTATGAAGATTAATTTAATGCTTCTTAAGATAGCATACAATGCAGTGCTATGCAAATTATGTGAAAATGTTGAATGATGAAATTGATCAAGAAGCTACAATTGCAGCTGAGATTGCTAGAGACAATTCTCAAGACAGTCAAAATTCTGCTGCACTGAGTCAAGATCCACTAGGACAACCAATTGTTGAAAATGAAGCAGCAACTGCCATGAATGAGGTGGAAACAGCAATGTATCAAGCTCAAGAAGATGTAATACAGTTAGGAAACTTGGAAGAACAACTAAATGTTGAACAGAAACAAATATATCAACAAGTGAAAGAGCAGATTGACCATGGATTACTTCATGAAAAGAGAGGGTGCTCATGTACATCATTTCAACCTATCCGAATGTATGTGAGTGGTCAAGCTGGAACAGGAAAGAGTTTCTTAATTAAAGTAATTACAAGTTATCTGCAGAAAACAACTGAGTCGCATTTGTCTTGTGTTGTCACTGCTCCAACTGGGTTGGCAGCACATAACATTAAAGGAATTACTTTACATCGTTTACTAATGCTACCAGTAGAGCATGAGAACAAATTGGAATACCACAAGCTATCTGGAGAAGCTTGTTGTGAAGTTTCAAGAGTCCTGAAGAAAATGAAACTTCTCATTATTGATGAGGTGAGCATGGTCTCAAACTTGATGCTTGCCTTTGTGCATTTAAGAATGCAGCAAAATTTTAAAACAGAGTATGATGTGTTATTTGGAGGAAAACATGCCATAGTTTTTAGAGATCTACTGCAACTGACTCCGGTAAAAGGACAACCGGTATTTAAAACACCAGCCCATGAAGATACCAGAAAGTCTCTTGGCAGTGTTGCTAATGTGAACATTTGGACTCATTTTGAATACAAAGAACTGACAACAAATATGCGACAGGCAAATGATGCTGAATATGGAAGTATTCCTCAAGATATAAGAATTGGAATTCTTTCCAAACAAGGCAAACAAGCTTTGGAGAATCGATTACTTTGCAATGTCTTTCCAAATGAAAATGCAGTTCCTGCAAAAGTGTACGTGGAAATTGCTAAAAATAAATCAGTGATTTGCTTACTGCCAACACTGCGTGAGTGTTCCATATTCAACGAAGAATTATTGAAACTGGAAAATGAAGAAATTGTCAAAATGGAAGCCATTGATAAAATACTGCATGAAGGAATCACTCTTATTTGATGGGAAAGTTAAGATCAAAACTGGATTGTTTAGAAATAAAAATATCGAAAACTGCTGGTTTAGAAAAGACACTATATGCGTGTGTAAACTGTGGGGTAATTTTACGGCGCAATTTGGATGTAGAGAAAGGTTTCGTTAATGGTGCAATGGGCAAAGTGGTGGATTTTGTGAACTATCAGAAAAAAGAAGGAATTGAATTTTTAAAAATTAAATTTGATCAGATTGATGAAGTTAAAGAAATTGGTCATTGTTCAGTTTGTTTTTTGCTTGTTAAAGATTTATATGTCCGTAGGAAACAATTTCCATTTTCTCTGGCATATGCAGTGACTATTCATAAATCTCAAGGATTAAGTGTAGACAGTGCATTGGTGAACAATGGATCTACTGTATTTAAAGAGGGTATGGCATATGTTGCTTTGTCACGAGTCAGAACATTATCTGGTTTGTTTTTGATTGATTTTGATGAGACAAAGGTTACTGCAGATGCAAACTGTGTAAAAGAGTATAATAGGTTACGAAGGGTGTATGCTCCAAATTTAGGTCAATATCCTGTATTTGAAAAACGTGTGGTTGGTCGAAAAAGAAGGTTAGAGAATATCTGTTCTGAAGGTGTCAAGAAGGAAAAGAACAAGATAATGTTGTGATTACAGGTAAAAAGAAATTGGACACTGTTGAAGAGATTGTTGGTTATCAGTTTGAAAATTGTTCTGGTGTCAACTGCTATGCTAAAGTAGTGGTCAATGTTTTTTATCTGGAAGGTTTGCAAGAACAAATTATGCAGATTCAGGAAACAAGATTTTGTTCTCTGTTGCATTCTGTTTATGAAAAATTTACAACAGATAGAAGTAAAATACAATCTGTTTCAGATGTTCGTAGTCTTTTGGATGTGTGTTCTGGTTCTACACAATTTACACAAAATATCCAACAAGATGCTCAGGAATTTTTAATGTATATGCTTACCATTTTTGAAAATGAAGGTGTAGAAATAGAAAATATTTTTGGCCTTTCTTACAAATGGGAACATGATTGTGAAAATTGCACGTATACATGTAGCACCAATGTAGACACTGAGAGATTTCTGTATTTAACATTACCAGACTGTAAATCAGTGTCTTTCAATAAATTAGTTAAAGGTGCAAATCAAAACATGGAGTGTAGCCAATGTAAATCAGACATGTTATCCACATTATTCTTAACAAAATATGGAAAATACATCATTTTAATGATGCAACGTTGTACAGCTGATGGAAGAAAATTGGATACTTTAATAAAGCAATTTGTAGCAGCACAACTATCAATATCAGGAAGGACTTTTGTAGCAATTGCAATAATTTTCCATGATGGTCCTTCCACCACATCTGGACATTACACTGCCTATCTAAAATGTGAGAAAAGCTGGACACTTTCTAATGCTTCCCAGTTGTTTTTTAAACAATGTTTGCCTAGGGAATTACAAAAGTCTTACCTAATATTTTTAAAGTCAAAGTTTTAGGAAGATAATTCACTCTCTGAGGAATTTAATATTATAATTTAATAGGACTACCATTGGACAATTTACAAAAAGGAGTTCAAAAATACTATTTAGCCTCAAGGAAAGGTATATTTTTGAATTATGGACTTTTAAGTGGTCATTGATTCGGTGAATATTATAATGCAGCAATATTTACAGTTTTTATAAGTTAAAGTTAGAATTTTTTTTAAGCTCTAAGCATTTCATATATGTGTGATTTGTATTTTCTGGTATTTTACTGAGAATAGCATGTTGGTTTTTTTTTAACAATATTTCTGATTGGTTTTTTTTTGCCCGCTGTTAAGTGATGCGTACAATTGAAATCCCTATTTCTAGTGAAATTAAATATATTCTGAGAACAGCAAAAAAGGCAAACAAATTACTTTGTGGAAATTATGCTGTGTTGTTAAAAATGCATTTTTAGATGTTATATATATTTTTTCTTTTCTTTCACAGATCCGAATTTTAAAATAAGCAATTTATATGAATTTAGATTGCAATGAAAATCTGAAAAAAATGTATACCATTTTTTATTCCTATTACTGTGAAGTTAAGTTTAACTAAGTCTCAAGTCTAAGTCGTAAGTCTCTTACGAAGCGTAAGATGGCCGCCTGGTAGGAGCTCAGCCTTGGAGCTCCCAGGTTAGGGATCACCGTTTCGGTAAATATCCCTCGCTAACATAGCCATCCACCCTGCATCAACACTAAATTATGTTGCAGACTTCGCCTGGACCATGATTCTCTAGTTTGGAGGCGCTTACCTGCACTTGGAGGAATAGACATCCGGGATTTAACTTGCTCGCCCGTCTCTGCCTCGGCGCCCACCATCCCCGAAGTCATCACTCCGGATCACCCGTCTGCTTCAACGCTCATCATCCGCGAAGTCATCGTTCTTACGGGACCGCCCTATGCACTCTCCCTTTGATGAGGCCCACGCTCCCTGCTCCTGGATCGGCCGAGCCTGCAGTTTCCGGTGCCGGCTTCGGTGGGAAGATGGTGATGGTGGTGTCTCTACTCGGACGAATTCACTCGATGCTCCGGTCCTGTACTCTTGCCATGTTGGAGCTCTGACGCCTGCGGAGGATTACAGGCAGGCTTGTCAATTTGCCTGGTAGGAGATGAGCGTCGTCGGAGTCCCGCTCGTGAGCTCCCTGCCCTTGAAGGCCTCAGTGCGGTGAGTCTGTATGTTAAGCGTGAGTGCTGCTGTGCCGGTGGAAGCCGCAACGTGCCTGAAAAAAAACGTTGAAGAATCGGCATACTTGTAGTGCGATTATGACTCTGTCTGGTCTGGATGATGAGTGATTACGGACCTCTCTGAAGGGAGAATTCCTCGGGCTAATCTACAGGGACTGTGGATCAGCTCCCGATGTGTTTCTGCCGGCAATCAAGGCTCGGGGCACTGACCTCTGCGCTGCCTTTGTAACCTATTTCTGCCTGGCTGGAGGGAGCGTCTGTGCAGCAGCTGAACCGGTGATGTCTGATAGGTAGTCCATCCTCCGGTATTCACTGAGGTGGCTCCCAGCGTCCTGGTCATCACAGTGGCAATTTTGGGATCTCCACATATGTCCACTTGCTCGCCTCCTCAGCCCGCCATCTCGCGATGTCCCTGCTTCCTGAGCTGACGCTATCTCATTTTGGATTCCTTTGTTTGAGATGGGATTTATGCCATCAGTTCCCAGTGCTGCCCTAATGTTGTAACTTTAGCTTTAATCATTCTCTCGGTTTCCTGATTTCTCTGCCTGGAACCTGCTGGAGTCCAACTGAATCTTGAGTCGCTCATCCCCATTTTGATTTGTTACTCCTCATTAATATCTTCATATTGTTACTTTTCAGGATTCTATTTACACCAGACTAGATCTGTATTTCACGACAAACTAATAGAATCCTCTGATATTGCTTTAGCTTGGAGCTCCACCTTGTGGCCTAATTATGAACATTCAACACACATTTTTTTTTTTTTTTTTAAATGGAACTTATTTCCTTTATTTTCCTATATGCTTTCATGTTCTTCATCTGTGATAGCTTATCAACATTTAGCTGGTGGTCCTTAGAAATATTAGATTAGCAAGCTGATATCTTCTCCACAGGTAACCATCCCTCGTTGCCTTTTGGTTGGTGTCTTCACACTCTATTGCGTCTACTTTCATCCACGCGAACACCTTCCTCCACCCACCATCAATTCATATCCTCCGATCAATAGTCACTTTGCTCACAATGGTTCTGATTCCGGATCCCTCTGGTTCCAACGCTTCCATCATCAACTACCCACCCAACCTATCGAAAAATGCAACCAAAAAATATAAGCATCACCTTCTCAGGGCCTGGCCCGAAATTCTAATCTCTGATGTATATTTCTCTACTATCATTGGTCCCAAGGTAAATGACCTTATTTTCTATACCAGGAAAAGAGCTTGCTGGCGTAAAGTCTTCTACTCTATGCTCAGAATAACAAGTTCTAAGAAAACACCTCATGGTATCAAGCTCACAACTGCCCCTTCGTCCTCACTCAACTCTAATACCACTATCACCCTCTATAACAATGGCATCATCCTATTCCAAGCGTCAAATGCCAATCTACTTAAGTTAACCAACATCTGCCCGCTACTCAAAATCGCGGCTTCCTCTAAACCCATTGTCCCCCAGACTCACCCTCACATCTCTCAGGACCTGACGAGTCCACTCCCCGCTACGCTAGGAAGCCCATCTCCCCTTCTCCATCTAAATCACGCCTCACCACCTGTTCACCATAGAGGGGTCCCATCCCAGGTTGCTACGCCACACCTATCGAGTCCCGACACTCATCTTGCCAGTCCGAGCCGATCTGTCCCCCGACCTGAGACTACCCATGATATTCATCTTTCCTTGCCTCCTATTACTGAGTCATCTTCCCCCAGCCCTCCCCCGGTGTCTCCTAAGAGGCTAGAATCCAAGCAAATGCCCTCTTCTGAACATAATCGGGCATCATCAAGCATTCGGTTACGTACTTGTCCTAACCTTCAGCCTAACGATCACTCCCCCCTCACTAAGACTCCTTCCTCACTTTCAATAGCTCCTGGATTTCAGTCAGACTCATATGACCATCTTCCTCCTCAGGATCTCCCGCCCACCACCTCGGACCTTATAGGCAGTCTCCGAGACCTCCCCCTTCTGATAGACTCCCTTCCCCACTCTCCTCCTCTCGCTCAACACCCTGACTGGGCGGCGCTCCTAGAGAAGATTTATCTTCACTTGCACCTTCTAACATCCGAGCTACAGGGCCTGAAAGCCCTCTAAAATGACCTTTTCCCCATGCTAAGATCTTTCCTCACCGCTGCTAACCTGTCTAATGCTCCATCTTGCGATAGTTTTTCACTGGTGAAGCCTTTACCTTCCTCCACCATGAAATCCATTCCCCTACCTAATGACACCTCCCGCCCTAGAAGATATGAGACCTACCTTGCATCCGCAGAGCTACAGGACCTGCTCAACTCTTACCCTACTTGGTCCAACCCTAACAGGAGCCCGCCGAGACAAATACAGCCCATCCTTTCTAACCCAAATAGAGGACCGTCTATCAATAACAGAATCAGCAATAAGATCAACCTCACTCACGTGAACATCACCCAGACTCCTCCCTCCTCAAAGACACTACGAATTAAATGTGTACTGCTAAATTGCAGATCAGCCAGTAAACACGCCACTGATATCTTCGATCTCATACAACACTTGGACTTAGACATTATCATCCTCACTGAAACGTGGTTAAATCCCGCTTCCACTCCGATACTCGACATCCTAGTACCTCCCTCTCATGATATTATTAGGTTAGACAGAGCTGGGAAACTTGGCGGGGGCTTAGCCTGTATTCATAGAAACTCACTCTCGATCTCTCCCGTTGAGTCCTCTGCGCCCTCCTCCTGTGAATATCTCTGTCTCAACATCTCAAGTAAGAACCTACCGGTCTGTAAACTTCACACTTTCTACCACCGCCCAGGAGACAATCTCCCCTTTATTGAGGAATTATTTGAAATCATTTCTAGTAATAGTGACTCAGCCGTGTCCCAAATCTTCCTTGGTGACTTTAATCTGCACTGGGCTAACTCTATAGATCCGGCAGTTTCTAGCCTCAAAACCTTTCTAAGTGATCAGGATCTGACCCAGCATTGCGACCAACCAACCCATAATAAAGGAAAAATTCTTGACCTCATTATTTCGAACGGGCAGACCGTCACCTTGGAGTCTATTACCCCGTGTGACTGGTCTGATCACCACTGCATCCTTTTTTTTATCAACAAGGAGGTACAGCGGTGAAAGGCCCAACCAACGAAATCAAAGATTTGGAAAAGGGACCTTAGATTAGTAAACCCTGTTGAGCTAGCCGCCCACTGTACATCTGCCCTCTCCTCTCAAGCGGACCTGACAGAGGTGCAATTACTCACTGACTCCTACAATGAGACAATCTCCAACATCATGAATGACATTGCTCCACTCAAACATAAAAATGCTTCAACTAAAATTTCCAAACCATGGTATAATGAAAACCTAAACACGGAACGTCGCAACCTTAGGGCAATTGAACGCTCCTGGAGAACGAATCCCTCTTCGCACCAACTTAAACTCCTAAGAGATGCTAGGAGCATGTACTACAAACAAATCAGGAACGCCAAGTCTAACTATTTCAGACACCAATTAGATCAAGCGGCAAACCGCCCCAAGAAACTTTTTGAATTGGTCAAACAGCAATCAACTGTAGGTCCAAACCTATCGGAACCTGGAAGCAGTCCACCCTCATGTGAAGATCTTGCTTCTTTCTTCATTGAGAAATCTAAACTCATATCATCTGACCTCGCTGCTAAGAACGCTGAACTCCTCTCCTCCAGAGCCGCATCTCCACCTGTCCCCTCTGAAAAGTTCAACTCCACCCCCCTGACCCTTAAGAACAACGCGGCCTGGGACACCTTTACCCCGCTCAGTGAACAAGACATCAAAAAGATTCTCCGGAATATCAACCCGTCCAACCACTTCAGTGACCCGCTACCCCCCTCCATTTTCAAGGAAATTAAGAATACACTCATCCCTACCTGGACAAGGATTGTAAATGCGTCTCTTTCACAAGGTACAATCCCTGTTTGCTTAAAAGCAGCTCAAGTATCCCCTATACTAAAAAAACCTTATGCTGATAGGACAGACCTCAATAATTTCCGACCTATCTCCAACATACCCACCCTTGCGAAACTCCTTGAAAAATGCGTTCAGGCCCAACTCTGTGCCCACATAGAAAACTACCAGCTCTTGGACCAACATCAATCCGGCTTTCGGACGGGGCACAGCACGGAATCGGCCCTCACTCATGTAATGGATGACATTTTAAAGATTCTCGATCGAAATGAATCCTGCCTCCTGATCCTCCTTGACCTTTCCTCTGCCTTTGATACGGTCAATCATGACATTCTCTTATCCATTCTGCAAAACAGGATGGGTTTTGGTGATCAGGTGCTACAGTGGTTCTCGTCCTTCCTCCATCACAGATCGCAAAGAGTCAAGGCAAATCACTCTCTCTCCAAGCCTTCGCCCGTTCTCATGGGAGTCCCCCAAGGATCTGCTTTATCTCCTCTCCTCTTCAGCCTCTGTTTGGAACCTTTAGCTAACGCTCTTACCTCCATGGATATTCATTTCCACATGTATGCCGATGACACGCAACTCTACCTGAAAATCTCATCCCCGGAAAACATCATATCACTCAACACCATCTTAACTTATACTCAAAACTGGTTAACTGAGAACCATCTCCTGCTCAACACCTCAAAAACAGAATTCTTGCTTGTCTCCCCTCAGAAGTACACCCCCAATCTTGACCTCTGGATGAGCCACCTCACTGCTTTCAACCGTACTCCGCTCATCGTAAACTCAGCCAAATCTCTAGGAGTCACCATGGATAATAACCTGAATATGAAAAATCATATCAGCACTACATGTAAAGGAGCAAACCACTTGATTAGGACACTCAGAAACATCAAACCTTTCCTTCCACTGAAGGATTTCAAGCAGGTGGTTCAATCGCTGGTCCTACCGAGAATAGATTATGGCAGTGTTATCCTCTGTGGCCTGCCCAAATACACCCTGGCTCCGCTAAGGGCTTCACTGAATGCTGCTGCGAGATTGGTTACAGGCGCCAAACGCAATGAGCGCATATCGCCAGTCCTAAAAATGCTAAATTGGCTCCCCTTTGAAGCACGAATCCAGCTAAAAATTGCCACGATGACCCACAAAGCAATCCACCTCAAGACGCCCAGGTATCTGGCGCAAAAACTTGAGCTATCTGGTGGTGCAAGAGTCTCTAGAAGCGCTACTACCTTACTTTTGAAACCACCTATCTTTAACAAAAAGAGAACCTCTCACAGAGCCTTCTCGGGTGCGGCTCCAAGGATATGGAACTCTCTTCCTCCAGAATTACGCAGAATCACCAGTACAACGGCGTTCAAACTGGAAGTCAAAAGATTCCTGATGAACAAACTCCTTCAGTAATTGGGCTAACCCCCTGGCCCGTTGACATTGTTCTTTCCCCCATTGTGTCAACATCTACTACACTTTTTTTTGTTTTTCTTTTTCTTTGACTCTTTGTTCTGCTGTCCTTACACTGTACTTTGTTTAACTTAATTTCAATGCGAACTTTCGTGCACTTTATGGTTAATTTGTGTTTTTTTTGTTTGTTTTTTTTTCCTGTGGTTGTTTCCTGTTCTAGTTTGAATGTAAAGCGCTCTGATATCCCCTGGGATCTTGTTCGCGCTATATAAAACTTTATAAATAAATAAATAAATAAATATGCAGAATAAGGAGGTCTGCAAGAAGCTACAAAGTTGAAACACGTTTGTAAAAACACTCTGTTTATACCTATGTAGTTTTGAAATCTGACCATAATCAGATATCATGTGAACTGCAAAAAAAGAGATTTGAGGGGTTCATAATATTTCCTATTTTAGCTATTGAAGGACCGCAATTATTTCAATCATTCTTCTTTGAACATCTTTGCAGACAAAACTCTGTGCCTACCTTCTATCATTCGCAAGGAATTTTTCAAACGGAAATATGTCAATTTTTGAAACATAGTTATTGCCCAAGACACTCTTTCGTATTTACAAAGAGAGGAAAAGGCACTCTGTGCACTTTTTATACTCCATGTAAATACAACCTCATTATGCACACCAGTTTGCGTTGAAAGGGTGTAATATAAGTGTTGCTGTGCATGATTGCATTGAATACTCATAGAACAAGACATATGTCTAGATTTATCAGAAATCAGAAATCTCGATATGTGTGTGAATGCTGCACCATTCTCCAATTGATGTAGGAAAGCACAACAAGGAGAATTGTTTTCATTTCTCCACATTTTTATATCTTCAATGCATGCTGAAATGTTCAGCATACATTGAAGGAGAAAAATGCATTTTCCCATTGTTTTTGTGCAGGAAGGTGTGTCTTCCTGCAGAAAAACAAACAGCACATGACACAGATATCCTTGCACTATGGTGCAAGGGTGCGTGTGTCACCACATGGCTGCAGTTTAATCAGCCGTGCAGACAGAAGCATAGATTTGCAACATATTTATGTACATATGTTGCATCCCTGTGCTTCAGAAGTACTACAGCACACTGCAGTTAAAGAGGTGACTGTGTGATGCTGCAGCACTCCCTCATAGTTCTGCACCTATACAATCACCATACGCTACTAATGCATTCATTCAGTCAATTATGAACAACACATACATTCATCTAAACTTTCACACACTAACAAAGAAATTTAGCTCTTTTTTTGAACCAGGAAAGTTAGTTCTTAGAAGAACTTTTATTTTTCTTCTTTCTTCTTTTATATATTTTTGGAGGGTTTTCTGGAAAAAAACAAAACAAAAAACAAAACAGGAGGAACCAAACAATGAACTTCAGAGAACAAAAAAAAAAACTAGCAAATGTGACTTTCTTGCCGGAGGCAGATCAGATCGATTGACTGCTCACCGTAGCACAAAGTCGCATTTTGGGCTGATGGATGCACTCTTGAAGTGCTCGGCTGCGATGAGGTGGAAGGCGCAGGAGCAGGAGTGTTTCTCATCCATTTGCACTCTTCTCATGCAAGATTGTTTGGATGAAGGGTCCTTAGGTGCTTCATCATACTAGCCGTGCCGCACGAGTATTTCTTGTTAGGATCCCCTCGCGACATCGCTCTTTTGCAAATCTTGCATGTGACCAAGGTGGCATTGGTCTTATTCTGCCCCTCGGGAAAAGTAAAAAATGTCCACACCACTGAAGAAAAACTTTCTTTGCGTGGTGCCTCCTCCAAAAATTCATCCTCAGATGTATGAGGAGATGCAGGGGATGCCTGCTGCTCTGAAGCCATTTTTTGCTGAAAAAAGTTAGAGCTAAGTGGAAACTTAGTCTAAAAAATCTTCTTCTCTGCAAAGAGATGCTCCTCCAAAGCATGTCAAAGAAGAATGATTGAATTGGCTGGGGTCTTTCAATAGTTAGAAGAGAAAGTGTAATGAACCAATCAAATCTCTTTTTTTGCAGGTCACATGGGATCCGTGCACCCTGCGCTTACGCAGCACGCACCCAGCGTGCATCCGCGAAATAGAATACATTTTTTTTATAGGATTAGATGTAAAAATATATTCGTTTTAAGACTAGTTTAGAGTTTGTCTTCAATTAATATTCACATGAAATACATATATATCTGTTTTTTTAAATGTTAAATATTTCGCGGGATCCGCGCACCTACCGCGTCATAGACGCAGATGACGCATCGCGGAAGTGTGTAAACGTCGCATTACGTACATCGAACGTGTCGCGTATAGGCTGGGGGTCGCGTACCGGTCGCACACTAAACACGTAGGGATCGAGAACGGTGCGCATAGGATGCGTGGATCCAAAAAACATGGAAAAAATATATATAAAATAAAGTTTTGAATATAAAGTTAAAGAAATATTTTTAAAAATATAAAAAAATATGTTTGAAAAACCCAATAAAAACAAATATTTTTTAATTTTTAAAAGAAATAATTAAAAAAAAAATGTTTTTAAATGGTGATAAAAAAGAATTAAAAAAAACATAATTAATGAAATTGACACACTGAATTTGAAAAATATAGAAATCCAATGAAAATCATTAAACATGATATCTTTAGAGATAAGTTATAGATAGGAATTAGCATTTAAAAAACCTTTGAAATTCACTGAAAAACCATAGGTTTCATGCACGCTATAGTTAGGAGTTTGCATATAAAAAAACCTTTCAAATTCACTGAAAAACCAGTGATGTCACTGACCATGTCATGAGTGATGTAATATGTGACGTCATCAGCAGTGCATTGCGGGGCCGCGAGTTATAGTTAGCTGAACAAACTATACCAGGGGAATTTCTAGGGTTTTGTATGAGGAAAATGTCCAGCTAACTATAACGCCCCTGAAACCTATGTTTTTTGTGTGTGAATTTCTAAGGTTTTTTAAATGCCAATTCCTAACTATAACGCCCCTGAAACCTTTGGTTTTTTTCAGTGAATGTATTTATATATATCATGTGATCAAGGCCCGAGTGGGGGCTGAAACGCGTCATGGCAGACTGGTACAGAGATATTTAAATAAAAACTCAGTGATTGGCACCGAAGTCTGGGTCCGTTCTTCGTCTTCCTAATCAAGGCAGCATCAGAGGCGAATTTACATTTATATATATATATATATATATATATGTATATATGTATATATATATATATATAACCTACTGGCAGTCGCCAGTAGGTAGTTATAGTTAGGACATATTTTCCAAAAGAAATCCGCAACATTCTATTTGGAATAACGTTGGCGCTGATTGACGAATCTTTGTGAAATTTTGCAAACTTTTGGCCAGCTCTGGTCCGCTCCAATCCTGAAAAGTTCACGGTGATTCGTCAAGCAGGGGCCAAGAAAAAAGGGGGGTCCCCAAACACATTTTCCCATAGGACCTGTTGACGCAGCTACAGCCCGAACTGCTGAACGGAATTACACCAAATTTGGCAAAGAGGTAGTCCTCAGTTCAGACTCGTGCCTTTTGCTTAAATGGTGTAAATCCGTTCAGTAGTTCCTGAGAAAATTACAGTTAAAGAGAAAGATATATCTGGGTGGAGCCTAACCACACATATCATCGTGAGATCTGATTGACTGTCAGCACTTCATCCAAGAAGTGTTGGCAGCCATCTTGGGACCAATGTACATGATAGCACCTCATTAAAAAGCTTTGCAGTTAATAGAAGGTTTTAAGACTTTAGTTACATTATAAATCATTTGTTGATGGTACCATAGTACAACAAAAATGACAGAGCTGTTCCTGTAAGTAGAAAGACAAAGGAAAGGGAGAGGGAAGGAATGTGTTCACGGACAATTAAAATATTGGATATTGAGGCCCTCACACAAACTAAAGGGTATCGTCATTCACGTTCCCCCTTCGAATGTATTGCATCATCATCGGGCTGCTCCTGCGTCGAGTCGGCTGGTGCAATACCCGACGGGCTCTTTTTTAAGGAGCACTTTTATGGAGATCTTTTTAATCCAATAAAGCCGGTGGTTGCATGGGTGTGTGGGGCTCTAAAGTGATGTAGATGAAATGTGTTGATTATTAAAAATAGGGGTCGAAGTACTTACTCAACCGATTTATTAGGAAGTCTTCTCCCCTAATTAAAAAATTCTGAGGTTGAGTGTTATTAACTTAGGGTTATCGACTAGGTTATATACACTGCCTCAGTCAGGTCGACATGTTTCTCGCTCCATTAGAGAAATACTCTGGCGATTCCTCAGGACCAAAAAGATGTTTTCTATCTACATCTAGAATTCAACATAATGTCTAAATAAACAGTGAGCATTCTCAGTCACAATTGTAGTGTTACCTGCAGCTCGGTCTACCCTAACAATTCATAAGGATAGTCCACTGCAGTTCCTGGTAGATGAACGCAAGGAGTTCCTCGCGTTTGACACGCCGAGTCCGTGTCTCGTAAACACCTACCCCGTTCGCCCAGTCCTGGTAGATAAAATAATTCTGACATGCAGACTGAAACATGCACTTTGAATACCAGCAGCAGACGTCCCTGGTGAGCAGTAGCTTTACTACAGTGATGTCATGAGCAACTAGAGTGCTAACATTCAGAAATTATGGCAAATGTGTGACACATCTGAATGCCTTCTTGATGGAACCAAAGTAAAAAACTGAAAGTATTTCCTACTGAGGAGACTGCAGTAAATGAGGAAATTAGGAAACTTCATAACAAATAAATCTTCCAAGATGGCCACAGAGACAAAAGAGCCCATAGGTAGCCCAAATATCACCCAGATATAGCCCAAGTATTGCCCAATGACAGAATGTCCCAGAGTGTTCTTAAGAACAACTAGAGCTCTTACTGTCTTACTTATGACACAAGTATGGCACACCTGAAGCCATCTTGATTGGAATAAACTGGTAACACTTAAAAGATTTTATTTAAAAAGGAGAACAATGAGGGGGTTTATATTGCCATAGAAATTATGATTAGTGCCAAAGAAAGAAAAATTAGGGCACATTTTGAGTGACTTCTCAAATCCTCTTCTATTTCATTAAAAAATTATGATATGCAGACTGAAACATGCACTTTTAATACAAGCAGCAGACTTCCGTGGTGAGCAGTAGCATTACTACAGTGATCTAATGAGCAACTAGAGAGCTAAGATTCCTGAATTTATGGCAAATGTGTGACATATCTGAATACCTTCTTGATGGAATCAAAGTAAAAAACTGAAAGCATTTCCTACTGAGGAGACTGCAGTAAATGAGGAAATTAGGAAACTTCATAAAAATAAATCTCCCAAGATGGCCACCAGAGACAAAAGAGCCCAAATGCAGAACAAATATCACCCAGATGTAGCCCACATGTAGCCCAATGACAGAAGTGTGCAAAAACCTTATTTTTCTGTATTTGCAGTTTTATATAGTGCAGACTTGTCAGGTATTGGAGTGCTTTACATGAGCATTGGTTACACCACACAAGATCAAATTCATTTTGGTTGTAGACATGGGGAGATTAATTGATTTGACCAGAATCACAGAATGTTGAGCTGAAGCAGAAACTCCAACCTGGTTCCCCAGTTGCAAAGTCTGCAGCTCTGGAAGTAGCACCACATCCTCTCCCCTAGGTGCAACATTTAATCAAGTGGTCAACTGGACAAAAACATAAAGATTACAAATAATTTAAAAGTTCTTTGTCGCTATTTGAAAACTCAGAAAATATGTCTTCATTTTAGTTTTTTAGAGCACTAACCATAGTTTTGATGCAAATAACACCCTCTCATATATGTAATTTCTAAAGGAAATGCTCTAGGTATTACAGTTTTGATTACATCAAGATGACGTCAGGCGTTCCACACTTTTGTAATAAATATAGAATGTTAGCAATCTAGTTGTTCATTGGGATACTGTTGAGAGGCAGAGGCCATGGGCACCGTCTCTGAAAATTGAAGGCAGGTAGAAGAGTGCAGAGGCAACAATTTGACCACAATGGGCAGGCAGGAAGGGCAGTGGCAGCACAACAGACTATGGAGGGCAGTGGAAAGGGGGCAGGGGCAACAAACCAACAATACAGGACTGGCAAGAGAGGCTGTGGCAATATAATAGACCATTGTGGGCAGAAGGAAGAGGCAGTGGTAGTACAACCATACATGCCAACAGAACCGTTTCAGCCAGGAAACGTCCAATGTTTTTAAGCTCAAAAGGGCTTTATTTGATCTGTCTCCTGTCTACAATCTCCTCTCTTTCAATGTAACTCAAAGGGGAAAATCAATACCTCAGTTTTTTTTCAAACTCTCCCTCTTACCAAGTTCAAAATGTTCGCAAGTATGGTACCTTGGATCATGGAAGGAAATGGGGTAGGGACATGGACTTGGATAACAGAGGACAGGAGGGACATGTAGAGGTGCACCAAACTGACCCTACAGGACAGGCATCAGGGTTTGCAACAGCACAATACACCACACAGGGCATGCGGGACAGGAGTGCAGCACAACAATCCATAGAAAGCAATAGGGAGGGGACAGGACCATGCACATGGACAACAGAGAACAGAGGGGAAAAAGGCAATGGTAGCTAGCTGACCATAATGGACAGACAGGAGAGAAAGCTGCAGCATTACAGACCATAAAGGGCAGGAGGGATGGATCCGGGGCATTACAATGGAACAGACAAGCCAGGAGGGAGGGAATAGGGGTCTGCACATGGAAACAGAGGGCTGGGGGCAAGGGGGCAGGAGCAGCAAGATGACCATGGAGGTTAGGCAGGATGGGCACTAGAAACAAGACACACCCTGGACAGCAACATTGAGACTATGATCGCATACACACAGACCATGGAGGGAAGGTAGGGGGTCGCGGGCAGCTAGCTGACCACACAGGGAAGGTGGGAGGGGCCATGGCAGCACAGAAGACCATGCATGGCAAGCGGGAGGGTTAGTGGCAGCACAATGGCTATGATGGGCAAGAAGGAGGGTGCAGGGGCATGCACAAAGGACCATGGAGGATAGAAGGGAGGGTCAGGACCTGGGTACAGACAAGAGAGTTCAGGGGAAGGTGCCTCACAACAGACCACGCGGGGCAGGCAGGAGGAGCAGTTGCAGCACAACAGACCAGCGAGGGCAGAATGGTGTGGCAGTAAAATGGACCATGAAGTACAGGAGGAAGGGGTTGGGGCATGGCATGTGGACAGGCAGGGTGGAGGTGGCAGGGACAGGTAACAGTCATCTGACAATGCTAGGCAGGTGGGAGGGGAGTGGCAGCTCAACAGAACACTCAGTGTAGATAGGAGTGGCAGGTCCATGGAACATGGTGGGAAAAAAGGATGGAGCAGGGGCATGCACAAAGACATCGGAGGGCAGGGGGAAGGAGAATAGGGGCAGCAAGCTAAGCACAGAGGCTAAGCAGGAGGTCAGTGATGGGCCATAGAATTGGGCAATGGAGGGCAGGAGGAGTGGACTGGTACATCATGCTAAATGGAGGGCAGTGGCAGCACATCAGACCATGCATGGCAGGAGGGAGGAGGCTAGTCCATGGATTCAGACAACAGAGGATAGGGAGGAGGTGGATGGGGCAGCAGTCTAACTGTTCAGAGAAGGTGGGTATTAGGATCTTTATTATTTTTAAAATGTGTGTCTGTGCGAACTACTTAAAATATGAACAAGTATGCAGCATAATCTCACTTTTATTCAGGAAGAAGAGGACGTTTGTGACTGTGACTCCGGGCTCACTTGACAGAAACACCCCCTGACCCTCCACCCCCATCGCAAAATGTAATGCCCATGAAAAGGTTAGATGGATGCAGTGTTATATAGAACATAGTCCCGAGAGCATGATTGAAAATGAAAACTAGATATTGTATATGGAATAAACTATGCACCAAAAAGTGTGATATAAGATGGACTGGGGCATGAAATATAATATGCAAAAAATTGTGCCCAATGAAGAATTCATTGGAGAGCGCGAGATAGCACAGGCACTAGCGCGTGCTATGCGATATGCGCCTTGGAGTGTAATATGCACAGGGCAGTGTTGTGTAACCTATCTAGTCTCTAAAGTTGTAATATAAAATATGTGCTGGGTAGTGTAACGTTGCATATGCACTGTGACAAAGTTATGGATCCCAGATTGTAATATGTATGGCATTGCGCTGTGCGTTATAACATAGGCATCGAGGAAGGCACGTTAGATGGGGCAATATAACCCGTGCGAAGGCAAGTGTGGCATGACATATTCACGGGGTGGTGTTACAGTGCACATGGGATAGAGAGTGTCATAGCATACGCACTAGCTGGTGGAATACAACACAGAGGTGTGTGGCACTCAGCGGGCACTGGTGAGTGTAACGCAGCATTGGGCTCAGCCAGGAGCACACTGTGACTCTCAAGTGAGGTTCGTCTCCTTTCCAGAGAGTAAAATAAAAAAGTATTACACATCCGGCGGTGGAAGTGTGTTCTATTAACCATGAGGGGGGGTTTCTTGCACAGTTTGGTCGAAGTTTTGTTGAATCCCCTTTGAATGGCTTGGTGTGCGTTTGCATTAAATGTGCCCGTCAATAGCTACCCATGTTTGTATAAATAAACAACAAGGGTGTCTACTTGGAGAGTACCCACCGGCGGGGGCACAAGGATTAGGCACGGTAGGGCGTCAGACACGTCAGAGCTTCACTAGCCATGTAAATACATTCCATATGGATTCATTGTATGCATAGTCGCCTTTTAATGAATATCACGCAAATCGTCATGGTGATTGGTACATACGGTTTGTCCAGCATGTCCTAGGTGTTTCTATAAATATTTTTTGTTTTAAATAATAAAAAACAAAGTCCTGCACCGGGGCATGGGGTCTCCGGGGCCGAAGGTGGCCTGAGGAGGGGGGCAGCTCAGCCCCCATCCTAAAGAATAAAAAAAAAAAGGCCATGACCCGGGGGTTGGGGTCCCCGGGGCAGATTAAGGCCTTGGGAGGGCGAAATTAATTTTTTTCAACAAAAAAAATAAGGGTGCAGGCCCTGGGGGATGGGGTCCCCAGGGCCAATAAATTAGAAAAAGAACGGGGGCCACACAGCCCTCCTTCTTAAAAAAATAAAATAAATAAAAGACCGGCATCGCGCCGGAGGCCACGCCTCCTCCTTGCAGCACTCTGCAAACGTGCCCCCCTGGCCAGTTGTAAGTTGGGGAATTAATTCCCCTTCAATACTGAGGGTCCCTAAGGGCCAACTAGCCCAACAGGTATCTCCAGTATGCGCCAGGGAGCTGCGTTGCAGACAGGTGTTCTGAGGCCACGCCCCTTTTTACACCTCTATGCAATGCAGCTCTGTGGCTAGTTTGACCCTAGGGACCCTTAGGATTCAAGGGGACTTAATCTCTCAACTTAGAACGGTCACAGTGCGCGTTTACACAGTGGTGAAGGGAGGGGACGGGACCTGAGGTGACGTGTGCAAACACGCCCTGTGGCACGATTTAAGTTGGGGAAATAAATCCCCTTCAATCCTGAGGGGCCCTGGGGGCTAACTAGCCCACCAGGTGCTTCCAGTAAGCGCCACTGAGCTGCGTTGCAGTGAGGTGGTCCAGGCCATGCCACTTTTTACACCTCTCTACAACGCAGCTCTGTGGCGCTTACTGGAGTTACCTAGTGGGCTAGTTGGACCCTAGGGTCCCTCAGGATTCAAATGAAATTAATCTCCCTACTAAAAACAGCCACAGGGCGTGTTTACACAGTGGTGAAGGTAGGGGACGGGGCCTGAGTTAACATGTGCAAACACGGTCTGTGGCGCGTTTTAAGAGGTAGTTTTAATCTCCTGCCCTATTATATACTAGGAGCTTACAGAGGAGGTCATGCTAATCACAGGGGGACCACAACGCATAGTGTTCCCTAGTGTATGAAGCTGTTTTCACTGTATTCTGAGTGTCTTTTAACATAGCACTGGCTCTAGGACTGGTTAGTCAGACTCAGTAACCACCAGTATCCGTCTGAAAAAGTTGAGGGTACACAATGATTTTGCAACAAGGCTTCTTTCTGCTCTTCTGTTTGTTCTTTCTGCACGTTATCCTTCTTCCTGCACTTTTCTTCATCTTTGAGGACTTCAGTGATGTCATTTGAGATGTCATCAGTGATGTCATGAGTGATGTCACTGACCATGTCATGAGTGATGTAATATGTGACGTCATCAGCAGTGCATTGCGGGCGCGTGAGTTATAGTTAGCTGAACTAACTATAACGGGGGAATTTCAATGGTTTTGTATGAGTGAAAAGGACAGCTAACTATAACGCCCCTGAAACCTATGTTTTTTTCAGTGAATTTCTAAGGTTTTTTAAATGCTAATTCCTAACTATACTGTGCCTGAAACCTATGGTTTTTTCAGTGAATTTCAAAGGTTTTTTTAAATGCTAATTTCTAATTATGCCTACAGAGATAGGACATGTGAAGAAAGAAGAAAAAACGCACAGAAAGAAAAAAAGAAATACAGAAAGAAGCAACAGAAGTCCTCAAAGACAAAGAAAAGTGCAGGAAGAAGGAAGAAGGATAACGTGCAGAAAGAACATACAGAAGAGCAGAAAGAAGCCTTGTTGCAAAATCATCCTGTACCCTCAACTTTTTCAGATGGAAACTGGTGGTAACTGAGTCTGACTAACCAGTCCTTGAGCCAGTGCTATGTTAAAAGACACTCAGAATACAGTGAAAACACCTGAAATACACTAGGGAACACTATGTGTTGGGGTCCCCCTGTGATTAGCATGACCTCCTCTGTAAGCCCCTAGTATATAATAGGGCAGTGGAATACAACTACCTCTTAAAATGCGCCACAGGGCGTCTTTGCACACGTCACCTCAGGCCCTGTCCCCTCACTTCCCCACTTTGTAAACACCCTGTGGCCCTTTTAAGGTGGGAGATTAAGTCCCCTTGAATCCTGAGGGTCCCTAGGGTCCAACTAGCCCACTAGGTACCTCCAGTAATCGCCACAGAGCTGCGTTGCAGAGAGGTGTAAAAAGTGGCATGGCCTGGACCACCACTCTACAACACAGCTCATTGGCGACTACTGGAAGCAACTGGTGGGCTAGTTAGCCCCCAGGGGCCCTCAGGATTGAAGGGGAATTATTTCCCCAACTTAAAACGCGCCATATGGCGTGTTTGCACACGTCACCTCAGGCCCCGTCCCCTCCCTTCCCCACTGTGTAAACACTCCCTGTGGCCGTTTTAAGTTGGGAGATTAAGTCCCCTTGAATCCTTAGGGTCCCTAGGGGCAAAATAGCCCACTAGGTATATCCAGTAAGCGCCATTGCAGAGAGGTGTAAAAATGGGCACGGCCTGCACCACCTCTCTGCAACGCAGAGCAGTGGTGCTTACTGGAAGCACCTGGTGGGCTAGTTGAACCCCAGGGTCCTTCAGGATTGAAAGGGAATTATTTCCCCAACTTAAAACGCGCCACAGGGCATGTTTGCACACGTCACCTCAGGCCCCGTCTCCTCCCTTTACTATTGTGTAAACACGCCCTGTGGCCATTCTAAGTTGAGAGATTAAGTCCCCTTGAATCCTAAGGGTCCCTAGGGTCAAACTAGCCCACTAGGTACCTCCAGTAAGCGCCACAGAGCTGCGTTGCATAGAGGTGTAAATAGGGGTGTGGCCTCAGAACACCTGTCTGCAACGCAGCTCCCTGGAGCATACTGGAGATACCTGTTGGGCTAGTTGGCCCTCAGGGACCCTCAGTATTGAAGGGGAATTAATTCCCCAACTTACAACTGGCCAGGGGGCACGTTTGCAGAGTCCTGCAAGGAGGGGTTGTGGCCTCCGGCGCGATGCCGGTCCTTTATTTTTTTAAGAAGGAGGGCTGTGTGGCCCCCCTTCTTTTTCTAATTTATTGGCCCTGGGGACCCCAACCCCCAGGGCCTGCACCCTAATTTTATTTTGTTAAAAAAATACATTTGGAAGGGGGCCCTTCCCAATGCCTTAATCTGCCCCGGGGAACCCAAACCCCGGGTCATGGCCTTTTTTTTCTTTTTTAGTTCTTTAGGAAGGGGGCTGTGTTGCCCCCCTCCTCAGGCCACTTATGGCCCCGGGACCCCATCCCCCGGGGCCAGCCTTTGATTTTTATTATTTAAAAAAATATATATATTTAAAGAAACTCCTAGGACATGCTGGACAAACCGTATGTACCTATCAGCGTGACAATTTGTATGATATTGATTAAAAGGCGACTATGCATACAATGAATCCACGTGGAATGTATTTACACCGCTAGTGAAGCTCTGACGTGTCTGACACCCTACCGTGCCTAATCCCGGCGCCCCCGCTGGTGGGTAGTCTCCAAGTAGACACCCTTGTCGTTTATTTATACAAACATGGGTAGCTATTGACGGGCACATTTAATACAAACCTACACCAAGCCATTCAAAGGGGATTCGCCAAAAATTCAACCAAACTATGCAAGAAACCCCCCTCACGGGTAATAAAAAACACTTCCACCGCCGGATGAGTAATACTTTTTATTTTACTCTCTGGAAAGGAGACAAACCTCACTTGAGAGTCACAGTGTGCTCCTGGCTGAGCCCAATGCTGTGTTACACCCACCAGTACCCGCCGAGTGCCACACACCTCTGTGTTGTATTCCACCAGCTAGTGCGTATGCTATGACACTCTCTAGCCCATGTGCACTGTAACACCACCCCGTGAATATGTCATGCCACACTTGCCTTCGCACGGGTTAAATTGCCCCAACTAATGTGACTTCCTCGATGCCTATGTTATAACGCACAGCGCTATGCCATACATATTACAATCTGGGATCCATATCTTTGTCACAGTGCATATGCAACGTTACACTCCCCAGCACATATTTTATATTACAACTTTAGAGACTAGTTAGGTTACACAATACTGCCCTGTGCATATTACACTCCAAGGCGCATATCGCATAGCACACGCTAGTGCCTGTGCTATCTCGCTCTCTCCAATGAATCTGTCATTTCGCACAATGTATTGCATATTATATTTCACGCCCCGGTTCATCCTATATCAGACTTTTTGGTGCATAGTTTATACCATATACTAACTAGTTTTCATTTTCAATCGTGCTATCAGGACTATATAACACTGCGTCCACCTACCCTTTTAACGGGCATTACATTTTGCGATGGGGGGTGGAGGGTCAGGGGGTGTTTCTGCCTAGTAAGCCCGGAGTCACAGTCATAAACGTCCTCTTCTTCCTGAATAAAAGTGAGATTATGCTGCATACTTGTTCATATTTTAAGTAGTTCGCACAGACACACATTTTAAAAACAATAAAGTTCCTAATACCCACCTTCTCTGAACAGTTAGCTTGCTGCCCCATCCACCTCCTCCCTATCCTCTGTTGGCTGAATCCATGGACTAGCCTTCACCCTCCTGCCATGCATGGTCTGATGTGCTGCCACTGCCCTCCATTTAGCATGATGTACCAGTCCACTCCTCCTGCCCTCCATTGCCCAATTCTACGGCCCATCACTGACCTCCTGCTTAGCCTCTGTGCTTAGCTTGCTGCCCCTATTCTCCTTCCCCCTGCCCTCCGATGTCTTTGTGCATGCCCCTGCTCCATCCTTTTTGTCCACCATGTTCCATGGACCTGCCACTCCTATCTACACTGAGTGTTCTGTTGAGCTACCACTCCCCTCCCACCTGCCTAGCATTGTCAGATGACTGTAACCTGTCCCTGCCACCTCCACCCTGCCTGTCCACATGCCATGCCCCTATCCCCTTCCTCTTGTCCTCCATGGTCCATTTTACTGCCACACCCTTCTGCCCTCCCTGGTCTGTTGTGCTGCAACTGCTCTTCCTGCCTGCCCCGTGCGGTCTGTTGTGAGGCCCCTTCCCCTGAACTTTCTTGTCTGTGCCCAGGTCCTGACCCTCCTTTCTATCCTCCATCGTCCTTTGTGCATGCCCCTGCACCCTCCTTCTTGCCCATCATAGCCATTGTGCTGCCACAAACCCTCCCACTTGCCATGCATGGTCTTCTGTGCTGCCATGGCCCCTCCCACCTTCCCTGTGTGGTCAGCTAGCTGCCCCTGACTCCCTCCCACCTTCCCTCCATGGTCTTTGTGTATGCCATCATAGTCTCACTGTTGCTCTCCATGGTGTGTCTTGTTTCTAGTGCCCATCCTGCCTGACCTCCATGGTCATCTTTCTGCTCCTGCCCTGCCCCCTTGCCCCCAGCCCTCTGTTTCCATGTGCAGATGCCTATTCCCTACCTCCTGGCTTGTCTGTTCCATTGTAATGCCCCTGATCCATCCCTCCTGCCCTTTATGGTCTGTTATGCTGCAGCTTTCTCTCCTGTCTGTCCATTATGGTCACCTAGCTACCATTGCCTCTTTCCCCTCTGTTCTCTGTTGTCCATGTGCATGGTCCTGTCCCCTCCCTATTGCTTTCTATGGATTGTTGTGCTGCACTCCCGTCCCGCATGCCCTGTGTGGTGTATTGTGCTGCTGCAAACCCTGATGCCTGCCCTGTAGGGTCAGTTTGGTGCACCTCTCCATGTCCCTCCTGTCCTCTTTTATCCGGGTCCATGTCCCTACCCCAATTCCTCCTGCCTACCATGATCCAATGTACCATACTTGCAAACATTTTGAACTTGGTAAGAGGGAGATTTTGAAAAAAAATTGGGGTATTGATTTTCCCCTTTGAGTTACATTGAAAAAGAGGAGATTGTAGAAAGGAGACAGATCAAATAAAGCCCATTTGTGCTTAAAAGCATTGGACGTTTCCTGGCTGTAACGGGTCTGTTGTCATGTATGGTTGTACTACCACTGCCTCTTCCTTCTGCCCACAATGGTCTATTATATTGCCACAGCCTCTCGTACCAGTCCTGTATTGTTGGTTTGTTGCCCCTGCCCCCCTTTCTACTGCCCTCCATAGTCTGTTGTGCTGCCACTGCCCTTCCTGCCTTCCCAGTGTGGTCAAATGTTTGCTTCTGCACTCTCCTACCTGCCTTCAATTTTCAGAGTCCTTGCCCCTGGCCTCTGCCTCTCAACAGTATCCCAATGAACAACTAGATTGCTAACATTCTATATTTATTACAAAAGTGTGGAACGCCTGACATCATCTTGATGTAATCAAAACTGTAATACCTAGAGCATTTCCTTTAGAAATTACATATATGAGAGGGTCTTATTTGCATCAAAACTATGGTTAGTGCTCTAAAAAACTAAAAAAAGGACATATTTTCTGAGTTTTCAAATAGCGACAAAGAACTTTTAAATTATTTGTAATCTTTGTTTTTTTATCCAGTTGACCACTTGTTAAATGTTGCACTTAGGGGAGAGGATGTGGTGTTACTTCCAGAGCTGCAGACTTTGCAACTGGGGAACCAGGTTGGAGTTTCTGCTTCAGCTCAACATTCTGTGATTCTGGTCAAATCACTTAATCTCCCCATGCCTACAACCAAAATGAATTCGATCTTATTTGATCTAACCAATGCTCATGTAAAGCACTCCAATACCTGACAAGTCTGCACTATATAAAACTGGAAATACACAAAAAAAAGTGTTTTGGACACTTCTGTCATTGGGCTACATGTGGGCTACATCTGGGTGATATTTGTGCTGCCTTTGGGCTCTTTTGTCTCTGGTGGCCATCTTGGGAGATTTATTTGTTAAGAAGTTTCCTAATTTCCTCATTTACTGCAGTCTCCTCAGTAGAAAATGCTTTCAGTTTTTTACTTTGATTCCATCAAGAAGGTATTCAGATATGTCACACATTTGCCATAAATTCTGAATGTTAGCACTCTAGTTGCTCATTAGATCACTGTAGTAAACTACTGCTCACCACGGAAGTCTGCTGCTGGTATTAAAAGTGCATGTTTCAGTCTGCATGTCAGAATTTTTTTTATGTAATAGAAGAGGATTTGAGAAGTCAAAATGTGCCCTAATTTTTCTTTCTGCAGCACTAATCATAATTTCTATGGCAAAATTAACCCCTCATTTTGTTCCTTTGTAAATTAAATGTTTTAAGTGTTACCACTTTATTCCAATCAAGATGGCTTCAGGTGTGCCATACTTTTGTCATAAGTAAGACTGTTAGCGCTCTAGTTGTTCTTTAGAACACTCTGGGAAGCTGCAGTAGAACACAATGGAATCAACTGATAATCTCTGCGCTTGTTGGATGTACATGTTTTACTGAGAATGTCAGACTTCATTCTCACATGACTGAGAAAGATAATGTGAATTTACAGAAAATATGCTCTCAGTTTAGTTTTTAGATCACCTTACAAACCTCTGTGGGAAAAGCATGAGAAAATAGTTTTTTCTCAAACATGATTCATGATATCACAGCAGAAGGCTTTTTCACATGGTAAAATCACCTTAGAACACACCACAATTCTTAAAATGAGTATGGTACCATCAACAAATGATTTATAATTTAACTAAAGTCTTAAAACCTTCTATTAACTGCAATGCTTTTTAATGAGGTGCTATCATGTATATTGGTCCCAAGATGGCTGCCAACACTTCTTGGATGAAGTACTGACAGCCAATCAGATCTCACGATGAGATGTGTGGTTAGGCTCCTCCCAGATATATCTATTTTTTTTACTCTAATTTTCTCAGGAACTACTGAACGGATTTACACCATTTAAGCAAAAGGCACGAGTCTAAACTGAGGACTACCTCTTTTCCAATTTTGGTGTAATTCCGTTCAGCAGTTCGAGCTGTAGCTGCATCAACAGGTCCTATGGGAAAATGCGTTTGGGGACCCCCCTTTTTTCTCGGCCCCCGCTTGACGACTCACCATGAAGTTTTCAGGATAGGAGCGGACTGGAGCTGGCCATAAGTTTGGAAAAATTTGCGATGATTCGTCAATTGGTGCCAACGTTATTATATATATATATATGCCAAGGTGTATTGAAGAATCAGTAGGTGTTTAGGTGTCTGGATAAAGGATTTAATAGGTGCATGACTGACTGTATAAGTGAGTGATTACATGTGTTTTACTGAATGCATGGGTTAGTGACAAAACTGTGTGAATGTCTGTATCAGTCTGTCTGTTGTTGTGTAAGCTGCTGCATGGGTTGGTCATTATCTACATGATTGTCTATATGGGTGTTTGATTGGTTGCCTGAGTATTTGTATGGGAGACTCAGTGTGTGTGTGGGTGGGTGGGAGGTATGTGATTGTGTGCATAGGTTGATTCACTGGGTGTATGGTTCAAGAGTGCATGTGGAAACAGCTGTATGGGTGGAGAAGTGTGTGTATGGGTATGTTGGTGAGTGAACGGATATCTAAGTGGTACATGTGCAAGTAAATACATATGTAAAAGCCAGTGTATCTGAGCGTTGGAGTATATAAATGACTATCCATGAGAGTCAGTGATTTTGAAAGTGACTGTATGGATGAGTGTGTACTTGTGTCAGGGCTTGTATAAGAGAGTAAGTATGTGTTAGTATATGTTTAAATAAGTGAGGTGGTGTGTGTATAACTGTATAGGTAAGGAAATGGAAGTATTAATGATTCTTTGCATGACTGACTAGGTGTGTGAGTAACTCCATGGATGAGTGGCAGTGTGTGAGTGTCTGTATAGGTGTATGAGTGCATATGACAGTTTTGTATTGATGAGTGACTATATGTATGAGTGATTGTGTGAGTTAATGAGTGGATGTGTTTAAACCTAAGAATCACTGAGTGTGTATGTAGTAACTGGTATTGGTGTGTTGATGGGTTCGAAAATGTTAGTCTGTATTTTACAGTGGGTGTATCAAAGATTATATTAGAGTGTGAGGAGGTGCATCAGATTGGGGGAACTATAATGGGGGAATTTCTATGGTTTTGTACGAGTAAAATGTCCAGCTAACTATAACGTCCCTGAAACCTATGGTTTTTTCAGTGAATTTCTATGGTTTTTTAAATGTTAATTTCTAACTATAACGTGCCTGAAACCTATGGTTTTTTCAGAGAATTTCAATGGTTTTTTAAATGCTAATTTCTAACTATGCCTACAAAGGTAGGACATGTGAAGAAAGAGGAAGAAAAGCACAGCAGGAAGCAAGACAAATGCAGAAAGAGGTAACAGAAGTCCAGAAAGATGAAGAAAAGTGCAGGAAGAAGCAAGAGATGTACAGAAAGAACCAACAGAGGAGCAGCAAGTCCTCCTGTGCCCCCAACATTTTAGTGACGGATACTGGTGGTAACTGACTCTGACTAACCAGTACCGGAGCCAGTGCTATGCTAAAAGACACTTAGAATACAGTGAGTACACTAGGGAACACTATGCATTGGGGGTACCCCTGTAATGAGCATGACCTCCTCTATATTTTTCATGAGTTAGTGCCTGGGTCATTGCATGAGTACATGGGTAGTGACTGGATGATTAGAGTGCTGCAAGGACAGTGCGTGGTGATTTTATAACTGCTTGGGTTTTAACTGAGTCATTGGATAAGTACATGATGCTGGATGGTTGATTGGAGGAATGCATGGGTAGTGACAGAGGGATTTCTGGAGTGCATGGGTACAACCTGGGTAATTGGAGGAGTGAATCAGTACTGTGTAGATGGTTAGAGGTCTGCATTGGTAGTGCACAGGGGATTATAGCAGTGCATGTGTTAGTGCCTGGGTCGATCCATGAGTACATGGGCACTGACTGGAAGATTAGTGTACTGCAAGGAGAGTGCATGGTGAATTTATAATTGCCTAGGTTTTGGTGGAGTGATTGGATAAGTACATGGTGCTCGCTGGGTGATTGGAGGAGTGCATGGGTAGTGACAGGGCAATGGCTTGACTGCAATCCCCCAACTTAAAACGGGCCACGAGACATGTTTGCACAGTGGTGCAGGGAGGGGCGGGGCCTGATGTGAAAAGTGTGCAAATGCACCCTGTGGTGCATTTTAAGTTGGGGGATTAAGTCCCCTAGAACCCTGAGGGTCCCTAGGGGCCAACTAACCCGCCAGGTACCTCCAGTATGCGCCAGGGAGCTGCTTTGCAGAAAGGTGTTCAGAAGCCACGTCCCTTTTTACACCTCTCTGCAACGCAGCTCTGTGGTGCTTATTGGAGGTACATGGTGCACAAAAGAACATTTCCATCACTTAGTGGTACTGTTGATGACGTCTCACAAACAGCACCTTTAAAAAACAGCAGACAACTTTCTCAGCGTATTCCACACTGAGATCGCCTGTACGTGTATGTATCTATCCAGGGATCTTAGGGCACCTTGGACCTGACAACAACTTTAACTCTTTGCATAAAGTGCATCACCTAACCATGGACTCTAACCACTTCCCATAACCTCACACATCCAAATCACTTCACTGCAATTTAAGCGTGGGCATTTGTAATGCGGAACCCTGTTGATACTCACACCATTGTTTTAAATCGTCTTCGCCTCAATCCTCCAGTACTGGCATCCTCAACAGAACATGGATTTGGGCAATATGGGCAAAAATTGGCTTTAGGGATCTCAAAATATGGATCTTAGTAGAAACCCCCTCTTATCCTCACTTCATCGGACAGAAAACTATCTGACACGCTACCAGAATTACTGTTCAAGCATTGTGGGCCCTTTTTGTCATCTCTTGGTCCACCAATGGACCTTGCTTTGTGCCGAGAGGGGTGTGATATAGGGGGCTCAATCAGCCATCCAATGAGGGCCAGGAATTGGATAACTGCTCTTCAAACTGATAATTAAATTCATATATACGACTCTCAAGACTACACTATACAAATAAAGGATTAGGTCTAGTGGCCAAATCTCCTGAAGAAATTTAGATGGGCCAATATCATACAAACCAGTACTTCAGGTAAAGATATACAGAACAACAACATTAGTACTCGATATCCAGAGATTTCTCTAATGTGATCCCTTCCAGTCATCAATAAATCAATTGGAACGCACAATCAAATGAAAATAAACCATAGCAAGACAGAGGCAGTCTGATTTAGTTAACTTTTATCAAGATTTAAGAAGGCATTAGTACTTATGCATGATTCAGAATGCAGAATAGCTTAATTAAGTCAAATGTGGCATAAAGTGACCAAAGCTCTGGAAAGTTCAGGAGGGGCCATGAGCTATGCAAGCTTAAAGGAGTCTCCCACGAGGGAAATAGACCACCAAGGTGCGCACAGCGTGTGCGTCAGTCCGGAGTCCACAAAGGCACATCTGGATCCAAAGAATAGATCAGCAAAGGAAAATCCACAGGAATGAAAGCTCTCCCAAGAAAGGTGGATGAAAGTTCTTCTGTTTACGTCAAATCCGTGTATAATATAATCCACGAGTTCTAGGGCGACGCCTCATTGGTCACCTTACTCGGTCAGACCGCTCAGTCAATTGGTCAGTTTGTATAGGGTGACTTGTCATGCGACATAAAGAAGACACACATTGTAGAAACAAAGGCGGTTCAGAATACGTAAGTTGTCAGGCAATCCGGTAGGGGTATACTGTTAAACAAAGATCCTTTAGTAAAGGCACGTGAGCAAGTTCAAGAGCACAGTTTCTCAGGCAGATTTTTCTTAAGTAATTGAATTTGTGTCAAATAGTCCTTGTATGTGAGTGGGAACTCTCGACATAAAACATAGTTTCAATTCACTTGGCAATCTTAGAAACCTTTCCCCTGAGAACAAAGTCGAGCACAACAAAGAACATGCTGCAAACAGGCAGGACTGCATTCAATATAGGCCAATACAAGCAAAGAATATAAAGTATGGAAACAAACATTTTCATGGAGAAATAAAAGATTCAATCTTTGTTTTCAGCTTATTTGCACTTAGAAAGAAGGTTACTGTCATTGTAAATAACATGTGTAACTGATGTATTACTGCATTTTCAAAGTACCAATGTGCAAAATTATTTTAAATTCCTAATAACTAATATCGTATAAGGTGATTTACATTAGTACATATATGAAGATCATTCTCTGAAAGTTTCAAAGCCTCAGCTTTTAATAGATAGGTGCAGCACCATTTTCTCTTTTCATTCTTGGTGCCCGTTCTCACATAAGCAAAGATGGAGTTTTAGAATGAAACTCGCCATTAGCAGATAATATGTCATCTAGACTACATTATTTTACTAATTCTTCACATAGATTAATTCTATAATAAGAATGGTCAATAAAATCTTCATAACACGTGAGTAATCACTTTTCGATAATGCATCAAAAGAATACACCATTGCAATTTAGTGAAATTGAACCTATGTTATTTTATTTATTATTTGTGTCTAGTCGACACTCTTCTGCATGCTTTTATGATGCAGCACCTGATATTTCTTGAGATTTTCTCTAACATATAATCTTTGCACGTCTATCATGGTTTCTTCAAAAGGTGTCAAAGTCGGTTTATTTGTCCATGTTTAGCAGTTTTCCCACTGTATCACTACAGCGCAGGCACCCTAGCGCCATGACGCAAGGGTGCCCGCATTGGAGCTATGCAGCCAAAAGTGCGCCAGTGCAAGGAGAGGACAGGAATGCGTTCCATTATGTAAAATATGGCGCATTCCTGCACTTTCCCTTTCACTCAGCGCAGCAAGGTGGCTCGCGGCGCTGCGTGAACGTATTATAAATCTGTGCCTAAGTCTCTTTTAGATTTCCCTTGTTGCTGCATCTATTTTAAAAGCTTCCAGCCTCCATGGCAAATCATTTTTGACGCTTTATTGAACGGGCTTTAGTTTACTTCTATATTGTACCTTTATATTTTAATAAAGCTTCATAGTTTACTCTAATTTACTGCTCTCAAATTCTCTTTTTGAGTCAGTCTTTTCTTTATGAATTTTGTTCTTATATGTTATTTGGAACATTATTCATAGAACCACCATTCCCAACTATGCAAACTGGGGGCCACCAGATACAGATTATCTAAGCGCCATCACAGTCACAACTCCATGGCTGATGGTGTAAACTCTTCCAAACAGTTATGGTTGTCTCTAACTAAGGATACAAATATGGAATGTACGCAATGGGCTCAAAAACGTCGAATCCAGAGGCTGCCCAGAGGTGCGTGGAACGATCTGAGTGGAATAGGAAGTCACATCTATTGGAATAGTGTGAGGAGTTAAGTACTTAACGTGGTTTACTCACTAAATAGAACTATCAAGTGTCTAAAGGTGTGATATTTGATATAGTACTACTTGAATTTGGAACTTGAATTTATAAAGTGCATAAAACCAATAGGCATCGAGCCGCTGTCACCAAGTAAGGAACCAGAGGGAGGGGACAATCCTAGTAAAGAGGATGCATAAAAACATCAGAAGGTCGCCCAAGACAATGAAATTCTACAGATAACTGAAAATGAAAAATAGAGTGTAATTCCAGCCTCCTAATAATTCCACAACTTGGTGGCTACGACCGTGAAAGCTGGTTCTCCATCTCGCTTTCCAGGGCCTAGGAACTATCACCTTTCTCGGTCCTGCTGATCTCGGAGGTCTAGTAGGAGCAGACCAGGTGAAGGTGGTCCTAAGATAACATGAGTCCTGTTGATGGCGAGCCTTACGTACAAGGCACAGGGTTTTAAAAGCCGCCTGAGAGCCCTACAGCCCTCCCTGACTGAGGTTTTTTCAGGCAGATCCAAGACCAACCGGATATTATCTGCATTTTGGATGACCTGAAGCTTATTCAACGAATACTGATTGACACTGAATAAAGTTCATTAAAATAATCAAGGTGAGATGTAATAAGAGCAATGGATACTGACACCCTTAGCTCCCCAGGAAGAAAGGGAAACATTTTCTTCCAGGTCTTAATGATCCAAAAACAAGAACACAAACTCACAGTTCTATTGACCTGGGTATCAAATGCCAAAGTATTGCCAAAGATCACCCCAGATTCTTTGTCGTGGCCACCGCAACAGGTAGAGTGCTGCAGGTTTTCGGCCACCAACAGTCGGTTCAGATCAAATTTTCCACGCCAAAAACCACAATCTCAGTCTTCTCCCAGTTTTTGTTTAGCCAGTTCTCCCTCATCAAAATGCTGACTTCATCCATGCAGGACCTAAACCCTCTGCCTTGCCTACCCAATCATCAGAGATGAACACGATGATTTGGGTGTCATCTGCATAGGACAACACGTGGGAACCGAAGGAGTACACGAGTTTTGCATGAGGGGCGACACACAGGTTAAATAGAGTAGAGGGAAGAACCCTGCGGGACTCCACAGGGAATTTGGAAAGGTTTAGCTCTAAAGTCTGTGCAGCTGACTGTGAGAGTTCTGTTCACTAAAACGACTCCAGCAGGCTTAAGGCCTCAGCCCAGCATGAAACCAGTCTTGATGGTGTCAAAGGCTGCGGACAGATCAAGCATAGCTAAACTACCACTGCAGACAAAATGAGAAAGGGGTGTTATTTCTGAACAAAATAGAAGTTTCTGCTCACACAAAACGTGAAAGCCGCTGTGGCCTGCAGGTTACAAAGTGATTTCTGCAGCAAGCACTTGACCCAATGAGCTATATTCTACCTTAAGTCTCAACGTCTAACAGAAATGAAGTGATCCATGGGCTGAATGGGCCTGACAGTATGAGTGCTGATGTGTGAGCAATGACAACAGACTTGCACGATCTGTAAACTAGCACATCATTTGTTTTAAGCATTGAAGTGGCAGAAACAAATGTCTGTTACTTTTGTATACATGTTGTAGCAACTTTCAGCATGTACCAAAACACATGAATAATTCAAATCCAGCATATTTATAAATAGAAATTACTGCCTTGAAATAGCTAAATCAGCTCTAAACATGATTTACAGCAGCTCTTCCTCTAAGGAAGTGAATTCTAGAAATGATCAAAGACACACATCTACAGGCCTGCTCCTCCACTGTTTAACTCAGCTCTATGACTGAGGACAGGTAGTTACAAACCACAGGAAAGACCTTCTCTGTGAAGGTATCTGTGTAGGTGAAGAGGTGCTCCTGGGTCTTAGCATTGAAGAAGGACACCAGCCCCCCCTCGAAGTCCAGGTAAACTCCAATGTGTCTTACTAATGGTAGCATTCCCGAAAGCTTAGCAGGCATGGAGTGAATCTTAGTATAAAATTCAAAGCGTGACAAGACCCAGAAGCCAATTTCTAGCTCAGCTGTCGGTGCATAGGCATTCCTAGTAACAGACTGCCTGGCCAACCCCACATACCACAAGACACTAGAAAATGATGTAACTCTGCGTTTGGGCACAATCAGCTCCCAGTAATGCTTCCCAGAGGTGAATCCTACAGTTCCAAAAACACAAGGAGGGTGCCGAAATCTCTCTGAATTATTGGAAAACTTTTGTTCAACACGAAGCCTTGTGACTCGCTTTCCATCTGCAGAGATGTTGAGTGCAGGATGAGCTGTTTTCGGATCCAGGAAGATGGATTCTGAGGAGAAAAAGACAAGGTCACTCTGATGAGCTGTCAGGACCTCCTTTCTTATCAGTCTTCACACCACAGAACCCAGCAGCTTCCTTCTGTCATCCATCCTTCCATCTGTCTATCATCCCCCATTTTTCATCTGTGCATCCTCCTGTCTGTCCAGCTCTCATGTACGTCTGTCATCTATCCTTCCATCTCTCCATCATCCCCCATTGTTCATCTGTGCATCCTCCTGTCTGTCCAGCTCTGAGGTCCGTCTGTCATCTATCCTTCCATCATCCCCCATTGTCCATCTGCGCATCCTCCTGTCTGTCCATCTCTCAGGTCTGTCTGTCATCCATCCTCCCATCTCCCCATCATCCCCCATTGTCCATCTGCCATGGTCCTGTCTGTCCAGCTCTCTGGTGCTTCTTATCCCTCTCAACCCTTCTGACCCCAGGAGCCTTCTTCTGTTGTCCATCCTCTGATCTCTCCATCATCCACCATCTCCTGTCTGTCCAGCTCTCAGGCCTTTCTTTCTGATCTATCTCCACCCTTCTAAGCCCATTGACTTCCTTCTGTCAACCCTTTTACCTTGTATACACCACCCGTCGTTCATCTGTGCATCCTCCTGTCTGTCCACCTCTTTTCATTTTTTGAGACAGTATAAATAAACCCAAATATTAGAAACCTCTGAATTGAAAAATACTACCTTTAAGATGACAAGAAAACCTGGAAATGACTTCAGACATTCTATAAGGAAAATTATCTACAGTTCACTCTGATCACGTTTGGTATATTTTTGTTCAGAAACAAATTCTCTCCCCAATGTTATCACATGACCTCTAGGTGGTCAGACCTGAGGTATCTCATTATTATCTACACTGGAAAAGATCGAGAGGAGGAGAAAAGACTGAAACAGGAGTGTCACTATGTCTAGATTCAACAGAAACTCACCCTTGTAAATCCATGACTGAAAGCTATCTCTTGGTTCCTGTCGGAGTAACAAATCAAGTCAAATACTCATTGTGGTCCACACAAGACCTCCTGAACCAAAGCGCAGGGCTGCATCCAAGACAGGCTCCCAATTACAACCATTTACGCAAAAGTGACACAGCTCAATGCAGAGACCGCACTTCTATTACATCCAACCAACAATAAGCGACAGGACTTCATGCAGACACCGGCTTCCCATTACATCCATCCAACAATAAGGTACAAGACTACACACAGACACTGTCTTCCTATGTCGTATGGAAATTACAGCTTATTAAATGTAATAGGTTAACTCCAATGTTATCGTACTGGAGGTTAGGACTTGCAGCAGTGAACAATGACAGTACCTGAGTACCTTAAATCCTGATTTGTGGAGCATTGCGGGTATCCACCCTGAAGATGCGCCGGGCAGCAGAAGCAATGCATTGGATCCGAGATGTGGAGAAACTCAGGTGTGATGTCTTGGCTTGTCGTTTGGATCCCAACAACAAGGGCTTGTGATGAAAAGTCAAGCATCGAGGGTGCATCGCACAATTGAGCTGATGCATCGGTTCCGAGGAGCTGCGATATGGAGTCTGGCATTCTCATTGCAGCTGCTGTTGACAAGAGATGCGATGGCCTGTGCCTAGGATGCATCACGCAGTAAAGGTTCCAATGCATAAGACGGGGTGTGATGCGGGTCTTTGCAACGGTTCTGATCCATGTAGTAGTGGCGATGGATCTGTTCTGCTCAGGGTTGCGCTGTGCAGAAGAAGAGATGAGTCAGTTCTCCTAGATCCACAGAGGCTTACAGAGCACCTTAGGCCCACTTCCAAGGGTCCAGGACTGGGATGGCACCACTTGGCAAGGCAGACTCACAGAAGGCAGTGTCTAGTTGCAGGTGCAAGGTTGTTGGAAGTATGTTGTGTCCCTGAGGCTTCAGATCAGGTGCCCAGCCAACCAGCCTGAGGAGTCACTATGGTTTTTGGGTTCAAGAGATGCAGGTCCAGTCCTTTGCGCCCAGGCAAGAGGACAGCAGGCGGCAGGTCAGCACAGCAAGCCAGAAATCATTCAGAGCAGCATTTCAGCAGAATGGCAGTCCTTTCAGCATCACAGCAGTCCTTCTTCCTGGCAGAGGATCCACAGGTCCAGAAGTGTATTGAAGAGTTAGTGTCTAAGGTCTACTATTTATACGCACTTGTGCCTTTGAAAGTGGGGCAGAAGCTTCCAAAGGTTTCCCATTGAAGTCCCCAGGCATCATGCTTTTACTTCCTTGGCTCATGACTATCTACAGGGGGTATGCATTATTTTGTGTGGAGGCAGGACATAGCCAATTCAAGTGTAAGTTGGGCTGGGACCAGCTCTGCCCTCCTATCCAACAAGTGATGGCCCATCCAGGCACACTTAAGCTCTCTTTTGTATGTGGCTGTCTGGGAGGAATACACAAAACCCAACTGTTAGGAACATCCAGGCTACAGCAATAAGTGGATAAGGCAGTAAAATGCCAAATTTATAAAAGTAAGAAAATTGTTTCTAAGACTGCCTGTCCTAGACAAAGACTGCACTACCAAAGAAAACACTCTACCAAGACTGTATTTAAGTAATTATTACTATTGCAAGAACAAGTTTTAGAAACATTAATCAAGTGAAAAAACTGAACATTCTACACTTAATATACATTCACGTAAACGTAATAACATGCTTTCAATCCAACGTAGATGAATGCTTCTTTCATTCAAAAGCATTTATTCATTGGTGAATCTTGCACTTCAGATTGCATGGCATTGTAAGAAAATACTGGAAGATTATTGTTCCCAATGCATTTCGGGTGACATACACCCTTCGTCAGGGGAAATCTCTTCTTGCCCGTGCGTCCAACCATTTCTCTAATTGCTAATGCTGTTATTCTATTCAACATCGGTTGGCACATGAAATGTCTATCATTACTCGCAAAGGATATCAAGACGAGTGCTGTTCTATTATGGAAAAAACGCCCAATGTTGTCCTTACTATGTCTGCATCAGTTAGTGGACTTTGGAAATGGAATTGTACGTCAACAACCCGTCCTCGTCAGTAATCCGTAGAAGGCCACATAAATTGCTGTCATTGTGCAAAAGGTCAACAACGAGGCTACTGTTGTGGTCAGTTGAAGGTGTTGCAAGGTTCCCTCATATTGCAGTGACGAGTAAAGGGAGTGGCAAAGAGACTGGTCGCCAAAAAGCCTTGGTAGTGGAAAGGTCAGCAAATCAGTACTTCAGCGTCCGGAGGTACGGGGAGAACGTAGCCACCTTCAATTCCCTGGAGGTCAGGACTATGTTTCCCACAAACCATTGGATCATCTTCTTTTGGGTGGTTCCTCTGGGGGCCCAATATCCAGCGATTGTTTGGTTCCAGGAAAGTGTTTTACCTGTGTTTACAGGGGACTTGTGCCACAAGTCTAGGGGTGTCTGGAGGTACCTTTGACTCTCAAAGGGGTCCCTCTGTCTGGAGGAGGCGGCCTTTGTTTCAGGACGAGTTGCAGTCTTGTATTTTCCCTAGTGTTGAGGCCAGAGCAGCATATCCTCCTGTCTCTTCTTTGCCTTTCATTGCAATCTTCACAGATGTGTAAGTCTCTGGTGTCAGGGATGTCCCTTAAATCTTAGATTTAGAGGCGCTAGGGGTGTGGGTACAAGTGGCCAATGGGCTACTCCACCCATAGGGTGACCACATCCAAGGACGTATGTCACTTTTACAACCCAGGAATCCTCTATCCTGCTATTTCATAAAATGGCATAAACCTTTCTTGGCTTTACAGGCCAGGACCCCTACCTAGCAGTCTGGCTAGCCTTCTGGGGGTTTACGCCCTCTGACTAACTAATCTTCCCATCAGACTGGGTGCAAATGCACCTAGGGACGGGGGGAGGGAAGATTCCTACTTTCGGAGTCGACCTGTGTGCATATCAGAGGCAGTGCATGCTTTGAAGCTCACCGCCTTGATGGGCCACTTCACTAGCCATCCTGTCAGGAAGGGAGGCATTACCTTTATAGCAGGGATTCTGGCCAGAAGTAGCACTATGTTTGGGACCATAGAACATCGGCATGTAGGGACTGAGTCACCATAACACCTCAGTACCAATGAGCCAGTGCCTGAGTAGCTATAGTGCCCCACTTGCCCTCATAACCTTACCAGGAAAAACAAGTGTACTGGCACCCCAGAACACAACCCTCTCGACCCTCTCATGGATCACAGTAACAGGATACACCCTTTCGCTCTCTCACTCGTACCGTCCACAGTAAGATAAATACAAGACACGAAGGAAGCTTAGAATGTTTATTCAAACTATTGTGTCCTACAATGCAGTATTTGTGCCTCGATTTGAAAACAATTACATATCAGAAGCACCATATAGGCCTGGGTGGTGAACTCCACTCCGTTTGCAGAGTTTGCAGAGTTTTTTACACTCCACGCTCCACGAGCTTGAGGAGTGTAGAAAACTCACTGCTCGTGCTCACCAACGGTAAGTTCAAGAGCGTGAGCTGCCACTGGGGTAGAACTTCTACTCGAGCGGCAGGAAGATCAGTGCGAATGGCAGTTCACACTGCACTCCGCTACTTGCAGAACTCAGTAGAGATTTTTCGGTCACTCCGCGGAGTTCCGTGCAGCAAAACTCTGTGAACTACGCCCAGGCCTGATTAGCATGGCTACTGAACCATATGCTAGAAAAAGCCCTGTCATAATATAAGACAGAGTAACTTAATCCCCCCTTGTCCTACTGAAGTTAAATGATTATATATCAAAGATCTCTGGGATTAGTAGCGGACCCCATACCTTAGCATACACAGATGGACGTTCTACATCTCAGATGACGTAGTGATCCTGTCTCTGAACTCTCGCTCCATGAGTGTTTTCTTACTCTGCTATATGACAAGACATATATGCGCTCATAAACAGTAGCTGCGCTCTCATGCTATGTCATGGTTCTGGTGCCTGACCAGAGAGAATAACAAGGGGCATTGTTGTTTGACCTTGTCTAGGATGTTCTAAATATCAGGAAAAGAACAGAACGTGAAGACATAGCAGGTTCCATGTGAAAGTAGAGTGTGGCACAAAGCAAGTGTGTTTACACAGTAACATGTGCAAGTGAAAATGCGGCCTACAACATGCACATTTAGGCTAACATAGGGAAAACTACAATGGGCCACACAGGAAACACATGACACCTCCTTCCCAACCAGGCCTTTTATTCTGACTCCTGGGAGCATTCACACTACCAGGCAGGAGCTCAGATTCCTGTCTGGGGTATGGCAGCTGCAGACTGCCAGTCAGAGCACAAGAAAGGTAGCGGCAAATAGGTGGGCAACTTCTAAAGTAGCAACCTGGGTGCATGCCACATGAGTCCTGACAGTAAAATCATGTCAGGTGTGAGGAGGCATGTTATTTGATACCACACATGACCCTATTTGACTGTACCATAATGGAGCTGGCGACCTCCAGTGTGCTCGGACACCAGCTCATGTTTTCCTATGTACTGCTGATAACTTTATTTAATGGAAAGGACTGCAATAGGGACATATAAACTAGCATTTATATGTCCACACCTTTACTATATTGCACCCTGCTGCCTGGGCTTTTGAGACCTACCTTAGGTGACTGACATATATTAAAGACAGTGGGCCCGATTCACAGAACTAACTTAAGACAAAATCCTAAACTTACTAACATTTTCGTATTCACAGAAGGCACTTACTCATTTTGGTATTCACAGAAGTTAGGAGTTCTAACTTTAGGACTCCTAAATGCCTTCTGTGAATACCGAAAGTCTTAAAATTATGATTTTTCTCAGTTTAGGAGTCCTAAAGTTAGGACACCTAACTTTACTACTACTAAACTGAGAAAAATCCTAATTTTAGGGCTTTCGGTATTCACAGAAGGCATTTAGGAGTCCTAAAGTTAGGACTCCTAACTTTACCACTTCTAAATTGAGAAAAATCCTAATTTTAAGACTTTCGGTATTCACAGAAGGCATTTAGGAATCCTAAAGTTAGGAGGCCTAACTATACTTCTACTAAACTGAGAAAAATCCTAATTTTAAGGCTTTCGGTATTCACAGAAGGCATTTAGGAGTCCTAAAGTTAGGAGTCCAAACTATACTACTACTAAACTGAGAAAAATCCTAATTTTAAGACTTTCGGTATTCACAGAAGGCATTTAGGAGTCCTAAAGTTAGGAGTCCTAACTTTACTACTACTAAACTGAGAAAAATCCTAATTTTAAGACTTTCGGTATTCATAGAAGGCATTTAGGAGTCCTAAAGTTAGTACTCCTAACTTCTGTGAATACCAAAATGAGTAAGAGCCTTCTGTGAATACCAAAATGAGCAAATGCCTTCTGTGAATACCAAAATGGTAGTAAATTTAGGATTTTTTCTTAAGTTAGTTCTGTGAATCGGGCCCTGTGTTTTGACCTTGACACTCATGGAGAAAATTCAAGTTGGAGCAATTTGCACTGTTCCTGCAGTCTGCAATGACAGGCCTGGTACATCTGTTAACCTGGGTCACTCAGGGTGGCACATATAGTGGTTCAGGCCCTGGCGACCCCTTCAGCACCCATGCCCTGGGCACTCTTGTTACCCGTGTTAAAACATTTCTAGGGACTTATTATGGGATTAAAGTCCTTGCCTACTGGGAGTACCAAGTTGCTACTTCATGTTTAGTGAGAGAGCACTGGCCCTGGGGCCTGGGCAGCAGGTTCGAGTGCACTCTCAGAGTCATAACCATCAGCATTGGGGCAAAAAGTGTGGGCGTGAAGACACAAAAGGGGAATTTCCTACATAACCCCCACCAGGCGAAAGGTGATGAGCAACTAACCTATTCCCTGGTAATTCATATCTTCTAAGTAGAAAAACCTGGAAAGGCCATCTGCATTGGCATGGTCAGTCCCAGGGCTGTGCTCCATTGTAAAGCCCATACGGTGTTGGAAAATGGGCCACCTCAACAGTTTTGGCTTTTCTATTCTCATCTGCATCAGCCATCTAAGATGCATATGGATAGTTTGAACGTTGAAGTAAGTCCCAAACAGGTAGGGTCTCAGCTTCTTCAGGGATGAAACAACATCAAAGGCTTCCCTCTCAATGGCATTCCAATGCTGCTTTTTAGGGAGGAGTCACCTGCTGATATTGCCAACTGGTTGATCCTGGCCCTCATAATTTTTTGTGACCACACTGCCCCAATACCATGTGCAGAAGGGTCTGTTTGGACAATGAACTCCTTTCCATATTCAGGTGCCTTCAGGACAGGCGCTGACCACATAGCCTCTTTCAGGGTGTCAAAGGCCTATTGGCATCCTGATTAACCCTGGGCAATTAACTTCGCTCTGCTAGCAGAGTTTGCGGAGATTTGTTAACTACGCATTCCATTAAAAACACGGAATTCCGGCAAAAATTCCATTCCTCCAGGTAGCGGAGTCAGCTACTAAACTGCACCCACAAATGCTTTGATAAAGCAACTTTACATACTAAAAAGTATATAACCAATTCACAAAAGTGAACTTTAAGAATGAAAAATATCAGGCAATGAGAGAGGTGATGTTTTTGGGGTCCCCCCTAACCAAGGGGGAGGACCAAGCAGATGCCTTGAACACAAAGAGCATATCATGCTGAATGATTCAGTGGTGGTCCCATCCTCTTAGGACCACTCCAAGCACAGTTATGGGCAAAAATACAATCCCAACCAAAGGCCCTGCAAAGCATTATGGGACGGGATTAGCAGTGGGTTGTGAATATTATAGTATCCCCTTGAGAATTCCCATAGAAGCCCATGTTCTGGTGTCGACATGGGCTTCTATGGGAATTCTCTGCGGCATATTATCAAGCACATTAACGCCGCTTTAGCGGCAGTTCTCTGCCGATAAAGCGTGATAATTTTAAAGCCGGATCTTGATAATATGCCCCTTAATGTTTTCCTGTGCCAGGCTTGCTTCGTTCAAAAAATAAAACAACAGTATATATTTTTCTACAAAAACAATTGGCCTACAGTTCAGTTCTTGAGTGTGTGAATTCATTTACTGACTGAGTGTGTACATCAAATGCTTAACACTGTCCTCTGATACTACCTTACTGCTCAACCACTCTACCACAAATAGAGAGTAAGTTTCTATCTAACTTTAACCTCTGCCTACCTCTGGAGTCACCTGGACTCTTTACACACTATCCCTCATTTTGGTGTAGTATATGTAGAGCCAGTTTCCTATAGGAAGCACCAGAAAACAGACGGCGGCCGAATGGAAATAATACTACACCAGCATTGATTAGCAGCACTGGTACCCGAGGAGGCGCGATGCCTGTTATGCATGATTTTCATTGCGGTGAGGCAGATCACCACACTGAAATGCGATAATCTATCGGCAGATGCGTGGTACTTGGCAGGGCTGAATTAGGTGGCATGGATTTGGACAGGCTGTGCACGCTAAGGGTTTTATGTCATGGGGTATAAAGTGGACGTTTGTTTATTTTTCTTTGTAAAAATAATATGGGCTGTTTCTTTACCTTCCGGTACATTTCTGAACAATTTGTTAAGCTAAATTGTATTGTTGCATTGTGTGCGCATGCAGCATAGAACAAGTGTCTGGCAGACATGCAAAAAATCATCCTAGGTCTCAGTATTAGCTTCCAAAGCCCAACAATGCTGGCATAACCGAGAGCTAATGGCAGTGATTCGCAGAACCCTTTTCAGTATAGTTCTTATCAGTGTCTGGAAACAAACAGCTAAGGTAATTCTCATCCTAGAATGAGTTACTTGTTTGCTTTAAATGACAGTTAGTGAAACAAGTAAGGGGCATATTTACTAGGACGACGATAAATAAACGCAAGCACGCTTAGCGCTTGTTTATTTATCGCCATCTATTGCAGGAATTTATCGCCCTGGTAACACGTTATTAACAACGCGTTACTCCAGGGCGATAATATTCCAGGGAATTGGGCCAACATAGCTAGAAAACCAGCAATGTTGCACCCAAAACGGAGATCACCTTGGTGATACGACCCTGTGGTCGTATCACCATAATCCACCTCCCATGTTAGCTATGCCTTGGTCAGGAATTTAACAGACGTTAAGTTCCTGCGTTAAGGCATAGTTAACGGGATTTAAAATATCGCTACGTCGTTGATGATATCACAAAGCTGTGGTAGCGATATTTTCTCATGGTGTTTTGTCAGGCACGCCTCCTTTGCATCTCATTAGAGATGCAAAGCGAGGCGTGAACAAAACGGGAGCTGAAACAAGGAAACACGCGCTAGCGTGTCCTTGCAAATAATGCAATATAATTATCGCTGCTTTTCGACCGAAAACGGCTGCAAAAGCGGCGATAAATATGTCACCAGCCCTGATGAAGTGCTTTGCGAGCCTGTATAAGTAGCAAAGGTTTTAAAGGGACTTGTTTTTGTGCAAGGTATTGCTTTTCCCATTTCACGGAAGGGATAAAATCATCTCCACATAATAATAGGGTTTACAGGAAGGTGCGATAGCAGAATATTGATACGTGTGGATCTAGTGAGGACTGCGGGCAGCAAGTGCTTGATACGCTATTTGCATAAGAAAATACTATATATTTTTTTCATTATCCTCCATTAGTTATTAGTAAGGAAGGGGGAAGAGAAGCGTTCACCGACAGCATTCAGTTAGTCTTACGGAGACAAAGAATGCTGTGGTACTTTAAAATTTGGGACCGCGTAGGAGGCAGGGCCCTACCCTGCCTATTCCGGTATTAGCGAACCGCGAATGGCCAATGCGGTATGTACAAGTGCTTTGCATAACGTTTTATCGATAAACGCACTTTGTATACGATATTTCACATTGACTTCGTGGGTTCCATCTTGGAGCGGTGGCCATCTTATGGTTGCCCTCACATAGGCTATACATTACGAACAAGCACAGGCCTTCGGATTACATGTGATTTCTATTTGACTTCTCTGTGACCTGTGCAGCTTGGCTCCGCTGCCCCAGGTCAGTCCGGTCCCACGAGCTCCCCGTCCTATGGCCACCTGTGATTAGCATCAGGGTTTGACACACCATAAAGCCTTTTCATCCCACACAAGCCTCCGGCTAATCTCTTTCACACCTGACTCTTCCTGCTTTATGGCTTGTTTTACAAACAGGAGATGCCCGTGTTAATTGGGGTCTGTTGATATCTGATGTGGGATGTGAGCCTCGCTGGGTAAATAATTGTGGGCTGGCTTAACTGGAATGTGGGATGGTCATCATGACTCTGCCTTTTCGTTTGTAATGAATACATGTGAATGACCATATCGTAAAACAAGGAATGTGTGCCTGAAGCATGATATTTTGTATATAAGGAGAAGGCCGTTTCTGTAAGTTTAAGCAGTCTCCTGAGAACATACATTGTGTTGTACTTCTCGGATACCTGTAATTGGTCTGCAGCCAATAAATCGATCTTTGACTTCACCCAGAAGACTCTGTGTTTCTGTAGGTCTGAAACAGGAAGAACCCGAAGTCTTAGGGTGTGTTCCCCTGCACCGCTGGGCTTTAAAAACCCAGTACTTCAGTTGGCGCCCAACTCGGGGCGATTTCAGCGGTACCAGCCCAAGCCAGAGGTTCGTGAGGAGCTTCGTGTGGAAATTCTGGAGGAAGGCCGCCACTTCATCGACCCCTGCATGTCGACGTGGTACGAAAGTCTTTTCTGCGAGGTTCTCCGCGTCCCGACGGCTACGAAGGACTGCTGCCCTGATTAATCGCCCTGTTTTGGACCCTTGAAGATTTGGTAGAGTGAAACAATCGGGAGAGTCTTCTGGTGACGCCATCGATCATTGATATTCAGTTAAGTATAAGTGGAGCGCCTCCCAGTTTGTTTGGTATCCTTCGGGAATTTGGTATCCTTCGGGATTGTTTTGATTTGGAACTTGCAAGTCCCAAAGACAGAGGACTCGTGTATTCACGAGACTATCGTATTCGATAATCCTTTGAAGTTTGAAACTAGACTAGTGAGCGAAGATGCCTGGTTCTAGTGTATTTGAAAGATTGTTTTGTTTGGGTTGTAGAAGGGCTTCCCAATTAGAGGATTCGTGTCCGGTTCCTCCAATTGGAACTCCAGCTTATGAACTTTATGTAAAACATGGCGTGGGCCCCATTGCATATAATGAAGTATGGATCCGATACACCAGAAAGGACGGTGTTTTAAAATGGCCCCAAAATGGTAGTTTCGATACAGATATCTTAGATAATTTGGAAGTTAAGTTGTTTAAAAAGAAAGCCCGGCCGGCGATGTTTGATTCTTTCCGCCTATGGCGAAAGGAAGCCAAACAGAAGGAAATTAAGCTAGCGAAAAGGAATAAGAGAGAAAAAGGTATGTCAATGATGCAAGCAGCTGTGCAATTTAAAGATAATGAGGAGGAACAAATGAATGAGCAGTTACATAGACAGCGCAAACTAGGGATCGATAAATGTTACCCAGTTTTGTCACCCCTACCGCAAGATGAGACAAAAGAGAAAGAGAAAGATTCCCTAATGTCCCATTTGCTAAGTTCGCCACCCCTGTATGCGCAAAATGCCACAGCGCCTCCACAGCTCGTAAATGTGCATCCTCCAGTGAATATGCTGCAAGTCTTCCCACAGCCGCCAGCTCCTCCTCAGCTGGCTCCTATCCCTACAGTGCAGCCCTCACAAGGGCCGCCAGTTTTGTTACCTGTTGCCCCTGCGCTTCCTGCGCCTTTGCCTAGTACGTCAGCTACCTCCCCTGGCGCTCTTCCTTACACTACCCAGGCACCTGTATCTGCATCCGCTTTTCTTCCCTCTGTCTTTCCCCCTGTTTTCGCCTCAACTTCTCCTTCAGCACGACAACGAATAGCTAATGTGGTTACTAGTTTAATGTCGCCTCTCTTTGGGTCATCTGGTATGACCCCTGGTTTACAACGTAAGCAGTTGCGCAGTCAGCTGCCTAATCCTGAAGAGAAAGAGGTATTAGACCATATGGCACGTAGGTGGATTGTTCTTTCTTCACTCTATGAGGTGGAATCAGTTGTTAATGTTTTTCACCAATGGGATGCCCCGAAACAAAGGTATGTGTTTGAGAAAATGTGTGAAAGCCTCTGTGAGGAATTGGAAGATCATGGTTCAAACACAATCCCGCAGGAGTTGTGTCAAGTGCGAATTGATTTTGGAACAGGTACAATTGTGGGTCCCGATGTAGATAAAGCAGTTGCGACTTTACTGTCCTTCAGGAATAGCGATTGTCAACAATCATTGTTCAAACAGGAATTCCCTGTGGGGAAAAAGGTTAAAGCGCGCCAATATCCGATGCATGAGGTTCCTCCAGTTTGGAGACCTGCTGATCCAAATGCTAATCCAGCTGTTCCAGCTCATTTTCAGCGTGTTTGGGTACATGTCCCATGGAAGCGTTCTGAGGTGTTAGCGCTTAAGCAGACATTGCCTGACCCCCGTAAAAATCCTACAGGATATTATAAGGAGTTATCACAAACTGCAGAATCGTGTGTCATGAATCTGGCTGACATAGATATGTTACTCGGGAATGTGGTTCCACAGCCTTTTTGGGGATCCATTCGTAATACAGATCATGCTGCAGAACTAGGGGGCACATGGGCTAATATCATTGCCGCACACACTAGACAAGTTGGTGGTGCAAAACCTGAGCCCCTCGTAGCAGACCCCCCTGGTAGAATTATTACATACATGAAAACTATAATGCCCGCAATGCGCGTGAATTGGGATAAACTATCCGCATGCAAGCAGAAGAAAGATGAGACAGTGTCCGATTTCTTTACAAGGTTTGAAGAAACGTTTATTGACCACAAGACATGAGTACTGAAGGTGGCCAACGGTTATTTGTGGATACATTTGTGCAGAATCTACTCCCCGAGTTGTGTAAGAAATTAAAAGATTCAGAGAGTTCTTGGGCTGTTTCCTCTTCGGCGCAAATACTGGCTACTGCACAGTATTACGAAAATAGAGATAAAGACGAAAAGGATAGAACAGACAAGAAAACGAAAGAACTGAAAACGAAGGTCCTTTTACAGCAGGCTTATCCGCCACGTGGAGGACAGAATACTTATAGGCAAACCCAAGGTATCTATCAGCAGTCCCAACAGTTTCAGAATAACCAGCAAATGAATGGGTATTATCAACCATGTATCCTTATAGGTCCCAACCAATGTTCATATTGCAGAGAGGAAGGTCATTGTAAGTATAGTTGTCCTAAATTGTTGCAGCGTACTAATAATGCGTATGGTGCAAGAGGTAGAGGTGGCCAGCAAACTCCTAGAGGTAGAGGGCGTGGAAATGTTCCCCAGAACGCGCGTCCTCTTCCGCTTCAAAATACGATAAATAGCTTTGATCAGCAAGCCAATGCAACTCGTAACACAGCTCAGTACTATAATAATGACTATTATGCAGAAGACGACAATGTGGAAGGTAATGATTACTAGGATAGCCGTAGACAGAGAGAGGGAGTTGTTTCAGTGCCAGTGGATCAGAGTGGACCGTATGTTAAGGTGACTACAGCAAATGTAACGGAGCCCTTTCTGCTAGACACTGGTGCTGCAAAGAGTTCAATCATGCATTCAAAACTCCCTGGCGCGCCTTTGTCTGGCGAAATGAATGTTTCAGTAGGTTTTTCTGGCGCCCCAGTTAGGAACCCGATTTCTAGTCCTATGCCACTTTTTATTGGACCTTGCGAGCTAAAAGCACCCCTCATCCTAACGACAGGTTGTGGTGAAAATCTGCTAGGATTGGATTTGTTAAAAAGATTGCATGCAACGCTATATTGTTCTCCCTCAGGAGTACAACTTACATTAGGTAAGAAAGTGATTTCCCCAATATATTTGTCAAAGAATACATTGCCGCCTGAATTGTCATCCCTTCCGGATGTCCTTTGGGCTACTGGTCCCAATGATGTGGGTCTCTTGGAAATACCGCCATATGTGGTCAGTTTAAAAGCCAATGTCAAATTGCCACGCATTCCCCAGTACAAGATCTCCAATGAAGGTCAGAAAGCGTTGTTAGCAATTGTCAGTGATTTGATTAAAAAGGGTGTAATTGAAGAGACAAGAGGCAACGTTTGCAATAGTCCTGTTTTACCTGTTTTAAAACGTACGGACCCTTCACAGCCACCTGTTTACAGATTTGTGATTGACCTTAGAGAGGTTAATAAGATTGTTGTGCCACAGTTTCCAGTTGTCCCTGATATAACTGCCTTGTTAACTATGATTCCAGCCTCCGCTGCATGGTTCTCAGTAATCGATCTAAAGAATGCTTTCTTTAGCATCCCAATTGCAGAGGAGAGCAGGGACATTTTTGTTTAGGAGGTCGAAGCTTCCGCTTTAAACGCGCTCCACAGGGCTACTGTGAAAGTCCATCAATATACAGTCAAGCTTTAAAAGCGCAGCTTGATGCACTTGTTTTACCTAGTGGCGCTATCCTTATTCAGTACGTTGACGATTTACTAATCGCCGCGGATACTGAAAAGATTTGCAAAGAAGCTACATTATCATTATTGCGCCATTTGTCTGCCTTCCATCATAAAGTGTCTCTCTCAAAACTGCAATATTGTCGACAAGAAGTGACCTACTTAGGTCATCTCTTGTCGAAGGAGGGAAGGAAACTGACCCCAGAAAGAATTCAAGCCATTGCACAATTGAGCGTGCCAAGAACACAGAGAACACAGAGAGAAGTGCGTGCTTTCTTGGGCATTTCTTCATACTGTAGGCACTGGATACCAAATTTTTCTTTGCTGGCAAAACCTTTGTTAGCATTAACCTGTAAAAACACACCGAATCCTGTCCCATGGTCTGAAGAGTGTCAGAAAAGTTTTTGGGAATTGCGTGATGCATTATGTTCAGCTCCTGTGTTGGGTACCCCCGACTACAGTAAGCCTTTTACATTGTAGGTTCATGAAAAGGACGGTTGCGCATTATCAGTGCTAACACAGCCTTTTGGCGACAGACCGCATCCATGCGCGTATTTTTCGTCAACCTTGGACCCGGTAGCGAGGGCATTACCAAGTTGTCTGAGAGCTACAGCCGCAGCAGCTATGTCTATTCGACAGTCTGCTGGACTGGTAAGGGATAACACATTGATTGTTATGGTTCCACATGCTGTGGACACATTGTTAAACAAGACCAAGACACAGCACTTAACTAGTGCTCGATTGTCAGGATATGAATTGACACTATTAGCAAAACATATACACATAAAGAGATGCAACACGTTGAACCCAGCTACATTATTGTTGATTCCAGCAGATATAGATGAGATTGAACAGCATGATTGTCTGTTCAGAACAGAAGAGACGAAAGGGAGAATAGATCTTAAAGATACTCCCCTGACTGAGTGTGATGGTACCTTATGGGTGGATGGTTCGTGCTTCAAGCTTCCGAATGGTGATACGACTGCTGCATATGCTATCACGACTTTGCACACGATTGTTGAAACTGCACGTGTGCCACATAATTCGGCTCAAGCAGCAGAATTAATTGCCCTTACAAGAGCATGCGTGTTGTCTGAAGGAATGAAAGTGAACATATATACTGACAGCCAGTATGCCTTTGGTGTGGCCCATAGTTTTGGGCGCCTATGGAAGGAACGTGGGTTCCTGACTTCGCATGGAGCTAAAATTCAGAATGGCAAGTTAGTGAATGATCTCCTTGAGTCACTGACCCTACCGTTACAAGTTGCGATTATGAAATGCAGTGCGCACAAGAAAATCACTGATGATGTTGGTCGTGGTAATGCGTTTGCTGATGAAATCGCAAAAGAAACAGCAAAAGATGTGAAGACTCGAATGTATGTTGCAGGCCCTGCAAGATGGGTTGGTGATGTTGGAATGTGTGAAGACACGATAGAGAGTGTGAAGTCCCTTCAAGCTGAAGCCACAGAGAAAGAGTTGAGCAAGTGGAGAGAAAGTACGGGTAAATTGGATGAGAATGGTTGTTGGGTTGATCTGTCAGAACATCGGCGATGGTTGCTACCTGATGCATATGTGCTTACAGTGGTTACTATGGCACATGAAATGGCACATATCAGTGTGAAAGGAATTTGTAAGTTGTTGGCCCCAGTATGGCAGAACGCTGGAATTCCCAAGTGTGCAGAGAATGTGGTCAAGAATTGTATGGTATGTTTGAAATACAACCCTGGTAGAGGAACCCCAACTCCAGCTGGTCATTTTGCGCCTCCATCATATCCATTTGAGATTTTGCAGCTAGATTTTATCCACATGGAGAGGTGCAACAACTTGAAATATATACTGGTTGTTGTTTGCGCTTTTTCAAAATGGATAGACGCATATCCCCTAAAAGACAACACTGCTTTATCCACAGCCAAAGCCCTTGTGAAAAAATTTTTCCCTAGGTTTGGAATGCCAAGAATGGTGTGGAGTGATAATGGGAGTGAATTTGTGGGTCGAGTGATGAAGAATGTGTGTGAGGGATTAGGGATAAAGCAAAAATTTCACGCTGCAAATCACCCCCAATCAGCTGGATTAGTAGAGTGCTACAATGGCACTCTGAAGCTCAAGCTAGCCAAAATCCAGGCGAGCTCCGGTCTTAAATGGCCTGACGCTCTGCCTTTAGCACTCCTATCCACCAGAATGACTGTGCATTCACGAGTGGGACTTAGCCCATATGAGATCATTTTTGGCCGCCCGGCCAATGTATGGGGTGTGCCAAGACCGACAAAATTCAGCGAAATCGAACATCCAGTACTGCTTGACTATCTGTACGAATTGACGGCTAAATTGCGTGTTTTACACCAACAGGTGCATGATACTCTGCCCCAGGCCTCTGAAGCTCCAGGACACCCTATCGACCCTGGCACGTGGGTGCTCGTGAAGATCTTCCAGCGAAAGAACAATGATGAGCCCCGTTGGATCGGCCCTCACCTCGTACTTCTGTCGACAAGATCAGCGGTTCGAGTGAAAGGGAAAAAGAATTGGATTCACGGCGCCCACTGCAAACGGATCCCTTTGCCCCTACCATATGACCAGTGGGTCCAGGAGGGTATCGCTGATTCTGAAACAGACACTGTACCTTGTTTAGTACCATTTAGTGATGCACGCGTAAGAGGCACAACTTCAGAACAAGAGAGTGACGATATTTTGCAAGAAGCTGTGCCACCGTCAACTCGATTGGACACCACAGAGCCTGAACTCTTGTTTCAAGGCCAGACAGCAGCTGGTAGAAACCGCTACAACCTGAGACCAAGGCCTATGGACAAATAAAGATTCCCTTCCCTTACTATTTTTTTTGATATTATAGCTCTCCCATCTGAAGAACTTTTAGATTTTTTATTTTTCGAACCACCATCCGGGTTCAGCCGCAGGGTCGCGGTGCCAAGACTTTGGAGTACAGGCCGAAGACGTTAGGTCAACGGTTCTGGTTGGTCTGGGGCGTTCTCTGGACTGACAGGCATACTCCTTAGCAGAAGATACTCACCTGCCGCGAGCGGCACGATTAGAGGATGGAGTTTTTCAAGATGGAGAGACCCGCTGAGGAAATGAACTTTAAAACGAAAATATGTAGAATAATGAAGAGCAAACGTTTTGTATTATTATGTCTGTTTATACTATGTAGTATGATGGTGTTTACTGTAGGTTATGTATTCTTCTCCTCTCAAGTACCATTTGCACCCACTGTACAGCCTATACCTCCTCCTACTGCCTCCTTGCACTCTTTCCACCCTCTGCCTGAACACGAACAAGCTAGACGTTCCGAGTTTGTAAACAATTCATTCATTCAACTCCTGCACCAGCACCAACTAGTCATGAATACAACCAATTGCTGGGTGTGTGGTTTAATGCCACATACCATTAACAAGGGTATTCCTTATCTAGTGCTGCCGTTTAGCTACAATGGATCGTCATGGGCATTCCAGACCATGTTCCTTTTTTCATTAGATGCCTACTCCCCGCGACAACCGCGTTCCATCAGACCTAGCACCAATAATAAAGCCTTAATGAAAGGAGTTGCTGATATGAGCAGAGATATTGACGCATACTCATCTATTCCCAAGGATGAATTGCGAGCTTATGTAGGGTGGAACGCGACGGGGTATAGCATTAGTCTGGGTGAAAGGCAGCGGAAAATCTCATCCCCAATTTGGGTCGTACCCCACATAGGTCGGTTCTGTTTACAAGGTAATGGTCAGAATCCAAGAGCTCAACTGGGGAGAAGTGACTGTACTGAAACGTACACTTTTCCATCGCAGTTTTCCCCTGCGTTTTTGGCTGCCAAGGGTACATATTTTGTCTGCAATGACCGAGCATAAACATGGTTGCCCCCTGATTTCTCGGGCACATGTTATATTGCAAATCTGCTACCGCCAACATTTACTGCTGCCTCAGATTATCACAAGACCAGAGTTGTAAGAGGCGTGGTTAGTAAGGAGGATACTGCCGGTCAGGAAGCAGGAGACTTCTTTCTGGGTTTCCTGCCGTTTCGGGGACCGATGGTCAATAGTAGGAACCTGAGACAACTGACTTGTGTGGTTGAATCCACTGTTAATGTAACGGCTGGTGCCCTTGGTAATTTGACAGCTGAGCTCCAAGCGGATTGCCTCATGACTTTGCAGAACCGTATGGTTCTAGACGTCATACTTGCAGACGGCGGTGGGGTATGTAAGGTCATCCAATCTAGCTGTTGCATTTTCATACCAGATAACGCTCCAACAGTGTATCAAGCCATCTCCAAACTGCATAAAATATCTGAATCTATACACGCGGATAAAGGAGATTGGTCACTGATGGGGTGGTTCTGGGAACTGATATCTGCCTGGGGTTGGAATGAAATGAAATGAAATGAAAAGTGGATTTATAAAGCGCAATTGCTGCCAGAAGGCGTCCAAGCGCTACTTGAAGAATAGAATGAGGGCTAGCCTGGACACTACGGGAAGTTAATTTTGGAAAGTAAAAAGAAAAGTCTTCAAGTTTGGAAGATTCTGATGGTCATTGGAATGATCTTAGCTATTCTTTTCCTGTTCTGTCTGTGTATACAGTGTGCTCCTGCGATATGTGGCCTCTGTGCTACATTATGTGTAAGGAAACCTGTATCGAGGGACGAGCTAAGTAATAGGATGATGCTACAGCAAAATCTCCATAACTTCATGAATATAGACCTAGACTCGGATTGATATGAGTATAATTATTGCCTATGTAAGGGCAAAAGGAGGGTCTGTGGTACTTTAAAATTTGGGACCGCGTAGGAGGCAGGGCCCTACCCTGCCTATTCCGGTATTAGCGAACCGCGAATGGCCAATGCGGTATGTACAAGTGCTTTGCATAACGTTTTATCGATAAACGCACTTTGTATACGATATTTCACATTGACTTCGTGGGTTCCATCTTATGGTTGCCCTCACATAGGCTATACATTACGAACAAGCACAGGCCTTCAGATTACATGTGATTTCTATTTGACTTCTCTGTGACCTGTGCAGCTTGGCTCCGCTGCCCCAGGTCAGTCCGGTCCCACGAGCTCCCCGTCCTACGGCCACCTGTGATTAGCATCAGGGTTTGACACACCATAAAGCCTTTTCATCCCACACAAGCCTCCGGCTAATCTCTTTCACACCTGACTCTTCCTGCTTTATGGCTTGTTTTACAAACAGGAGATGCCCGTGTTTATTAGGGTCTGTTGATATCTGATGTGGGATCTGAGCCTCGCTGGGTAAATAATTGTGGGCTGGCTTAACTGGAATGTGGGATGGTCATCATGACTCTGCCTTTTCGTTTGTAATGAATACATGTGAATGACCATATCGTAAAACAAGGAATGTGTGCCTGAAGTATGATATTTTGTATATAAGGAGAAGTCCGTTTCTGTAAGTTTAAGCAGTCTCCTGAGAACATACATTGTGTTGTACTTCTCGGATACCTGTAATTGGTCTGCAGCCAATAAATCGATCTTTGACTTCACCCAGAAGACTCTGTATTTCTGTAGGTCTGAAACAGGAAGAACCCGAAGTCTTAGGGTGTGTTCCCCTGCACCGCTGGGCTTTAAAAACCCAGTACTTCAATGCTGTGGTCTGTGGTAGATGCCGCCCAGAAGTCATAGGCATATGTATCAGGAGCTGCCATTGAATGGAAGTGGAAATGCGCTTCAGATGTTGCCGGTATTGATTGCTACTGTGCGGTTGCAGACTTCGCTGGGCTGACAGAGGGTGGGGAAATGCTATGTTGTCACTATAGGTTTAATTACATGAATCGCGTATTCTCTCTGGTGTTTGTCCTTGGGGTACTTGCCGACTGGTGTTTCACATGGGATCAGGTTTGCCTTTGACAGGAGGTATGGTTTGGTGGGGTGCATAGTGTAAATTAATGTTGGTGTAAGGAAACAAAAACTCGGACCCTTTGTACATTTAATATTATTGTGTGCATCATGCAGTGGATGAAAAGTAGCAGGAACAGCTTTGATGCCGTAGAGGCTAGCAGGAAGAACTGTTTTGGGGTGGTCAGTTGAAGAGATTGTTTAACATGTTTTAAACTACTACAGTGGTATTGGGGAGGGCAGCAGCTGAAAGGCTCTGTCTTTACTGGTAGGCAGTGGTTAGATGGGGACAGGCCATCAGTTTTCTGTTGGTGGTGGACAGGGGAGCAGTGGGCGGTGGCCACGGGTTCACAGTGACATCCGGTTTTAAAGGCGGGCGGAAAAGCATAACTGCGGGTTTCGTAGGGGTGAGAGTAGAGTTAATGGATGCGTTAGTAGCAGGCACGAAGGCAGTGGTCTGTGTTTGGAGGTGGTTAACTGAGTGGGCTTCGCTTGAAGGTGGGTCATCAAGTAGGAGGATGTGTTTGGTGGGCTGGCTAGAGGCAGTGTTATGTAACTTTGCTGGAGGGCGCAGCAGCAGTATTTACTGATGTATGTAAATCGCCTGATGAAAGGGCGGATGTGACCAATGGAGGAACCAGAATCCTTTTTTTATGGCGGGGGTGAGTCCCAGCAGTATGGTGAGTCGCTGGCCTTAGAGCTCTTGACTGACGCGGAGAATGGGGGGCCCCTCCATGTACTTTGCAGGGGGGCCCCCTCAAGTTTTGTTACACCACTGAGACTGCATCATATGAACAAGAGAAATGCAGAGGTGGGATATATAAAGGATTTTTTCCCCGATATTTGCGTGAGTCACATGAAGGTCAGATGAAGCAATGGAGAAGAGCTATGGTATCGGAAGGTTTATACCCAGTGTTAATGGTTGAGGAACAGTCAGGAAGCAAGTGAAGGGAAAACAAAACGTATGAATGTAACAGGATATGGTGGGTCAGATGATGAATTGTTGGAGGAAATTTTAACAAAGAACCTTCACTGTATCAATAAGGACCCAGTAAAGACACCCCAAGTGCACCAGTAATGGGAATGCCTTTAATGCCACACATTTTACATGATACATCAGTTAATAGGGTGCTTCAAGATAAAGAAAGAGAAGCATTAAATAAAAATAGAGAGGAATTAATACAAAAAATAAGTCAATTGAATTTAAACCCTGAAACATTTACAGTAGCAGTGACTATATGTCCTGTTATCCCATTGTATGGAGATAAAATGAGCTGCCCAAAACCCCAAGCTGTAACAACTCCTTTGAGTAATCCTAGAAAGGAGATAGTAATATCTGATGATCAGGCCAGTTAGTGCGATTCAGTCATTTAATTAATGAACCTTCCAATAAGAGAACCCGTACTTGAAACCTCAAAAAGATCCACACTCAGTAGTTCAAAATAAAAGGGGTGTATGGTACCTACAGGAACCAGAAGCACAACAGAGGTCACTCCAGAAGATTTAGAAAGGTGGGCGCAGGGAATAGAAAAGCGAAGCTCAACTCCAAAGATTTGAGATATTTACCTATTGAAAGTGGAATTGGAAGAGATGATAGCTGGAAATGTGGGAATACAAAAGGTTGAACCATTACAATGAAGAAGAATTGATGTTTATATGTAGGAGTATAACCAGAAATGCAAAATTATTTCATGAGAAATTGACAGAACTTGCTGCAGAGATTGGAGTAGATATAGTGAGATCAAAATTGTTACAGAAACCATATCGAGTGGAGTTTACTGACAAGGATTTAGAGAATATGAATGCATCAGGTAAGAAGTTACAGGTAAAAGAGTTAATGAATATTTTGCAAAAATGGGGAGACATTGACAAGTGGAGAACTAGGAGGACAAGAAAGAAGGAGGAAGCGCAAGCAAAGGAAACTAAAAGAATCAGAAACAGCACAAAGATTGTGTCCCATGAGAGAGGTTCCTGGAGGTGGTTATGTTCATGTTCCATGGAGTAGACAGGATATTTTGTCATTTACCAACGATTTGCCCAGGTTAAGAGAGAAGCCTGTTGAATGGTACAAACAGGTGGAGAGGTTTGTGAAAGTTTCAAAGGTTCTGTTGAAGGATCTGGATGGGTTGTTTGATATTGTGGTACCAGCTGAATTATGAGGTTAAGATCAACGTTGAATGGCCAAATAAAGATAATCTGGGAGATTCCAAAACAGGAGCACCATCAGAGGAGGTGATGAAGAAATATCACCAAGTAATTACTTTTCCGAAATTGAAAATTCCTCCTAAAGAGACAGATTGGGTAAAGATAGAGAGAATAACTCGAGAGCCACAGGAGCCTGTGCATGTATATTATGAGCAGTTGTTACAGGTGTTTAAGCAGTACAGTGGTTTTGAGAATATTGGTGATAAGGATATGGGACATTTTGTGTATCGGTTTTTGTATGGTCTGAAACCGGAGATTAGTCAGATGATTCAGCCGCACATGTTGTGCTGGCAGTGCAAGACAATAGATGGCATTTTGAAATATGCAAAATATTGCGGAGACGACATTGAGGCAAGGCGTAGAAAGCTAAAAGAGAAAATGATGTGTGAACAAGTGAAACTGGCAGAACAGCAGGAAAATAAGTTGAACAGTCAGTGATAGTCGGGTGATAGAGCAGGATCAAAACGATAATGGGGCGAATGGTGGTAAATTAAGAGGACAAAAAAATAGAGAGGAAGCGAAGAAGAAGTGTCCTTGTCATGCGTGCGGAAAGCTTGGACATTGGAAGAACAAGTGTATTCAGAATAATAATTGGCCAAATCAAAATTTTAATCCACAGACACAGAATGAGGTGATTATTATTCAGCCGCGGCAGGTAGTCACTTCACAGTTTCAGGTACCACAAGCTCCTATGCCCAACTTTGTGAACCCTCAAAGATATAGTGTGAACACCGGATTTCAAGGAGAAAGTAGTGAGAAAAATTCTGCGGTTACGCAATAGAACAATACTGATGAGACAGACTATGTACAATGACGGTGCCTGATGGGGGAGGTAGAGGAGTGCGTACTTGGCGCATCCTTGCTGGTAGATCAGCCAGGTCCATTTATTGATGGGAAAGTGTAAGGTAGTGATATCACCTTTCTATTGGATACTGGTGCTACCCGGTCCACTGTGAGAACAGCAGACATCCCAAATCTTCCCCTCTCTGGAGAGTCAATCCAAGTTGTGGTAGTATCAAATGAGCAGATTAGAACCCCACTCACAAAGCCAATGGAAGTGCATATCGGAAACTTTAAAGACATGCATCTATTTGTAGTCTGTGACTCCAGTCCAGTAAATCTGTTAGGTAGAGATCTATTGTGCAAAACGAACTGCACAATATAGTGCACACCAGATGGTGTTGCTTTCCAAACCCCTGACGAAGATGTAATATATAAGATGATGCTTGCTAAGCAAGGCACTGAAGTAAATGAAATGTATTAATTGATGACTTTAAATGAATTACCAGACGAGTTGAGAACAACAAGAAACCCAGAAGTGTGGGATTTTACAGGAAAAGTTATTGGGCTGAAGTCAAATGTTGATCCAGTGAAGGTAATGGAAAAAGAGGGTGCAGTTTATCCAAACACCCGACAGTAAAGAATGTGTCCAGAAGTAAAAGCAGGAGTTGCTCCACAAATTGACTGAATGATTAAACAAGGCATTTTAAAAGAAATAAGGGGTAGTCCTTGTAATTCGCCTATAATAGTACTTAAAAAGCCTAGCGGAAAATACAGAATAGTGCAGAATCTGAGAAAGATCAACAAAATTGTCGTGCCTTGTTGCCCCATAGTGCCAAATCTAGCAGTGATTCTTTATCAGATACCCTGGAATGCAGGCTGGTTTACAGTAATTGATTTAGGCCAAGCCTTTTTCTCCATTTCTTTGCACCCAGACAGACAATATTTATTTGCATTTAGGTTCAAAGACCGTGTCTTGGCATGGTGCCTAGTTCCCCAAGGGTATAGAGAGAGCCCCTCGATTTTTATTCAAATCCTGAAAAAATTTCTAGAAACATTGGTCATGCCCAGAAATTCAGTCCTGGTACAGTATATTGATGACCTACTTGTGGCATCAAAATCACGAGATTGTGTATCTGACACAATTGCATTACTGAATCATTTGGCCGATGGAGGACACAAGGTGTCTCGGGAAAAATTACAGTTTTGTCAACAAGAAGTTAGATATTTGGGCCACAAAATAGAAAGAGGAGTTAGGAAAGTTACCCTGGAAAGAATAAAATTAATCAAAGAGATGCAACTACCTCAGATGCAAAGGGAGATGAGAATGTTTCTCGGAGTAGTTGGGTACTGTAGGCAGTCGATTATTCGGTTCTCTCTGCTGGCAAAACCCCTGATTCAGTTAACACAGAAAAGAGCAAAGGACCTGATTGCCTGGAATGATGAATGTGTGGAAGCTCGTGAAATTTCAAGATTGTCTGTGTAAGGCCCCAGCCTTAGGCCTGCCTGATTATACAAAAGAATTTGCACTGTTTTGTTGTGAGAGAGAAAGTTGTGCACTTTCAGTGTTGATTCAAAGACATGGATTAAGCCGACGTCCAGTCGCATACTTCTCTGCTACTTTGGATCCTGTGGCTTCAGCTTTACCTGGCTGCTTAAAAGCAGTGGCTGCTACTTGTATGAGTCTGGAGCAAAGTGAATCAATTGTGGTGGGACATCCAGTCAAAGTATACATCCCACATTCAGTTGAGATTCTTTGAACAAGAACTTGAACACAGCACCTTACCCCTAGTCGGATGACTAAGTATGAAAGAGTGATTCTGGGAGCAGAAAATGTGACAGTGATTAGATGTACAATGATGAATCCTGCCACATTATTGCCAGACCCATGGCTTCATGTTGTGAAGAAGTGAAAGATTAAGTGGATCATGATTGTTTGGATGTGACTGAGATGTGTACTAAGCCCCACCCCGATATAAAGGAAGAGCCCCTGAAAGAGCCAGTTCATGAACTATTTGCAGATGGCTCCTGCATGAGAACAGAGGGAGGAGAACTCAGTGCAGCGTACGCTGTATGTAAGGTATCGGGGGTCATTGAAGCATCCTTCTTACCGGGAGTCAAGTCTGCAAAAGTGGCCAAATTGGTGGCCTTAACAAAGCAGGTAAAATTGAGAAAAATTTGAGAATAGCCATATTCACAGACAGTCAATATGGTTTCGGGGGTGTGCACGACTTCAGCCAACTCTGGATGCAGAGGGGCTTTCTGACTTCTTCAGGATCTCCCTTTAGAAATATAAAAAATGTATAGAATTGTTGGAAGCAATACAATTGCCAAAGGAAATAGCAGTGGTCAAGTGTGCTGCTCACTAGTCAGGAAGTGACTATGTGATGGCAGGTAACAGGTATGCTGACCAAATTGCTCAATATTGTGCAATAAATAACAAGGCACTAAACAGAAAAGGTGAAACAAATAAAATCAGCTGCCAATGTATGCTTTCTCACCTCGAGGGACATGCGATGAGCTTAGACAGTTAAAGGATGAAGTTGAGGCAAACGAAAAGGAAATCTGGATAAAATCAGGTTGTCAACGGAGGGCAGAAGATGATGTATGGGTATGCATCGATGGCAGATCAGTTATGCCAGACTGCCTACTCTCTCAAATGGCAAGAATGTATCATGGAGACACACATGTAGGTAGGGTTGCAAAGATTAGACTATTCAGACATAATTGGTACAATCCAAAGTTCAGGGTAGTGGCAGAGAGTCTTTGCCAGAGATGCTTAATTTGTCAGCAGCAAAATCCAGGCAGGAAAACAGTGGTCAGTTGGGGTAAAATTGGAAAGGTAGAAGGACCATTCACAAGACTACAGCTTGACTTCATAGAGTTGCCTCTGAGCAATGGAATGAAGTATATACTTGTCATAGTGTGTTTGTTTTCACGATGGGTGGAGGTATATCCCACTTAGAGAAATGTTGCTAAGTTACTGTTGAGGGTATTGATTCCTCGTTTCGTTTTCCCAGTCACTTTGGAATCAGATAGAGGACTTAATTTTAATAATGAGACAAGATAATTTGATTAATCTGTGAAACATTCAAAATTGGTCGAGTTCGTAAGTACAGTACCTTGTTTCTTGACGCAAAGGCGGGTGCGGGATTTCAGCGGCTCTTCGACAGAAGGGCGAGGCGGCGTCCGAGGCTCCCACACTTCACGATGGGGGTCTGATCTTGTGGCTCACGACAGGAGTGGGGTGTTGCAGGTGGCGGGTGAACAAAGCGGGGCAGCCGGGCACGCAGGTTACGTCCGGGCCGTCCGAGGCTTTGAGATGCTCACAACGCCGATTCCGGCGGGAGGGTGAAGGTGCACAGCGAGCCTCCAGCGAGCGAGGTGACAGGGGCAACCCAGCACAGCGTAGGGGGAGCAGCTCCGATCGAGCGAGGCTCTTCCCAAGGCGGGGGCGGCTAAGCAGTCCTGGTCACGGCCCGGGGAGGGACTGGGGCAAGAGGGTCACAGCTCCGGCGAGGGAAAGGACACCACAGTCCAGCGGCAGGCGAGTGAAGATCAGGTAGAGCCCAATGGTCCTGGGGCTCCGTTCAGGGGCAAGCTCAGTTCCAAGCCCTTGGAGATCGTTTTGGAAAAGCACAAGTCTTAAAAGTAAAGATAAAGCAAAGTTTTCAGCAACAGTTTCTCTTCTCCCCTTTGGCAGCAAGGTCACCACTGCAGGCCAATCCCCCAGGACAGGGACAGTCTTCCTCCTACAGCTTTCCCGGTGCCACCTCCTCAGGCAGAGATTCTTCTTGGTCAAAAGTGGATCTAGTTTCTTAGGAGCAGGGCTCCTACATTTATACAGCAAATCTTTTGTTCTCCCAGGCCAGGGGGGCCCTTGCCTAGTCCAGTCCGGTTCCTGAGCACTTTGTTTACACGATGCAGGCTTCTTCTTTCAGAGTGCAGGGCAGAGTCATCAGACGCTCCACAGGGGGAGGAGCCGGCATTGAGGTGGCAGAGCACTGTCCTATTCAGAGCCTACGAGTACTCCTCCCACCCATCTACCTGTCGATCGTCCTATTCACCACCAGGCTACCAAGCCCTGCCCATCTGGGTTCCCCCAGCCCTGTCACTCACACCAGCCAGACATCAGATACACATCACGCAGAGGCGGGCTGAAATGTTTAGGCAAGCAAAGGCCAGCTTTCTAAAAGCGGCATTTGCAAAAGCGGAATATTAAAATAAACCTTGGGAAAAGATGTACCTTATTATTCCGAGTTCAGGCATACTAAACTCGATCTTCTACCATGTTCCCTGGGTCGGCTAGGATCGTAGGATGTAACAATCCCAGCCGCCCATACTCGCCTATGAGAACAGGGTAGCCTTACAATAGTGATCAACAAGATGGCGGTCATTCACTACTAGGACATGCCACGCATCCAGGCTTGTCCTACCTTATGCTTGCAACGCACCCGGCCCGTGGGCCTACCAGAGGGGTGACTAACAAGAAGTTAAGGGAAGGTTCAAGGACCGGCAAGTGTGGGGACTTGCCAGTCAGCATGTCAGTACCAGACTGCACGCAGGTTCTGCGATGGCAGACCTTAGACATATTTTACCGGCCGCTTCTGTGGGTGGCACAACCAGTGCTGCAAGCCCACCAGCGGTGTTTGCATTTACAGGCCCTGGCGCTCCTGGCGCACTTTACTGGGGTCTGACAGTAAACCAAACAATCCAATCATGGAATCCAACCAACATATACAATTTACATAGGGAGCACTCGCACCGCGACACTGGTTGGCAGTGGCACAGCGCGCTGAGCGGCCAACACCATAAAAACACATGAGGCACAGCGACAAAAAGAGGGAGGGAGACTCACGCCAAGGTGCCAGGTCTAACACGTGTCCCCTCCAGCTGAAAAGTGGGGAGAACTACCCTATCCCAGGGAGTTCCTCATCACTAAGGAGGAAATATCTGGACAGACCGTCAGCATTGGCGTGATCTGTACCAGGGCGATGTTCCACCGTGAAATCCATACCCTGTAGGGAAATGGACCACCTCAACAGCTTTGGATTCTCACCCCTCATATGCATCAACCATCTGAGGGGCCTGTGGTCCGTCTGAACCTGGAAGTGAGACCCAAACAGGTAGGGTCTTAGCTTCTTCAGCGCCCAGACCACAGCAAATGCCTCACACTCAATAGCACTCCACCTCTGTTCCCGTGGAAGTAACCTCCTGCTAAGAAAGGCTACGGGTTGATCTAGGCCCTCCTCATTAATCTGTGAAAGAACAGCCCCCACACCATGCTCTGAAGCGTCTGTCTGAACGATAAACTCTTTGGAGAAGTTGGGAGCCAAGAGCACGGGCGCCGTGCACATAGCAGTTTTCAAGGCCTCAAAAGCTTTCTGACAGGTGTCAGTCCAAATCACTTTCCTGGGCTGCTTCTTCGAAGTCAGCTCTGTCAAGGGGGCAACCATGTTGCCATACCCCTTGACAAACCTCCTGTAGTACCCGGTGAGACCGAGGAAGGCTCTCACCTCTGTCTGGGTTTTGGGCGCCTCCCAATTCTGGATGGTTTCTATCTTGGGCTGAAGGGGTGCCACCTGGCCACTCCCAACTTGGTGTCCCAAGTACACCACGGAACCCTGCCCGATCTGGCACTTACTCGCCTTGATCGTGAGGCCTGCCTTGCGCAGCGCCATCAACACTTCCCAGAGGTGTCGCAGGTGTTCTTCCCAAGTGGAGCTGAACACTGCGATGTCATCCAGGTAGGCTGCACTGAACGAATCCAGCCCAGCCAACACCTGGTTGACCAATCTCTGGAAGGTGGCAGGGGCATTCTTCATCCCAAATGGCATATCCCGGAACTGGTAGTGCCCATCTGGGGTGGAAAATGCTGACCTCTCTTTGGCCCCCTTGGTCAAGGCGATCTGCCAATACCTAGACGTTAAATCAAACGTGCTGAGGTAATGGGCAGCCCCTAGCCGATCTATGAGCTCATCAGCTCTGGGGATGGGGTGTGCGTCAGTCCTAGTGACTGAATTGAGTCCTCTGTAGTCCACACAGAACCGGAGTTCGGGTGTGGCTCCCGGCGCTACAGCCTTTGGGACCAAGACCACGGGGCTGGCCCAAGGACTGCTAGAAGACTCAATTACCCCGAGTGCAAACATCTTGGAGACCTCCTCCTTGATGCATGTCCTCACCGTGTCAGTCACCCTGTAGGCCTTGTGCCGCACAGGTGTACTATCCCCAGTGTCCACATCATGGACGCACCAATCAGTGACACCAGGGACCAGGGAAAACAGATCAGAAAATTGTCCCAGCAACTGGCGACAATCATTCTGCTGCTCAGGGGTCAGGGTGGAAGAGAGGATGACACCATCCACTGACCCATCTTGCTCCTTGGCTGACAGGAGGTCAGGAAGAGGTTCTGTCTCCTCTTCCATCCCAGCATCTGTTGCCAAGAGCATGCCCACTTGGGACCTCTCTAAGTGGGGCTTGAGGCGGTTGACATGTAGGACCCTTAAGGGGTTCCAAGGAGACTTCAGGTCCACCACGTAGGTAACAGGACTCTTGCGCTCCACCACCTCAAAGGGACCGGTCCACTTATCCTGGAGCGCACACGGCTCCACGGGGGCCAAGACCCATACCTTCTGTCCAGGCTGAAGCTCTACCAGAGTGGCATTCTGGTCATACCACCGCTTCATCTCCTCCTGGCTGGCTTCCAGATTTGCCTCAGCAAGTTGCCTGAATCGCCTAGTCTGATTCCTGAAGGCCAGCATGTAACTATATACAATTCAATTTAAAAGCTTTTATTCGATTTGTACATACAAATCATACAAGCAGAAGATACATAGTTAAATTGTTTAAAATCACCATATGAACACTTATAAGAAAAGATGGTAAGACGTTGTGCAAAAGGCTGAAATGCAACAATTAATAAGTAATCTTGCCATTTTGAGTCAACGTACTATTGTAAAATGCAAGACATTCATAAATGAACAGACAGGAGATCAGTAGGGATTACTCGATGGGCCTTTCCTGGCAGCTGTACATCAAAATTTATAAATAATCATAATATACTGTGGACATCAACAAATAAGAATAATACCTTAATTACAGAAATTGATATAAAACTTGAAGGCGTATATATACAGACAGGAATGTAAACAGTAATAGCAGCATAATACAATACCTGGCAGCTGTATAACATAAGTACAGACCGGTAAGTATAAAAATATTATAGTACAATACTTTTCCTGACAGCTGTACACTTCAGAATAAAAGTAGCCAGAAAAAAACAGATCTCCTCGTTCTCTAATGAGGATAAAAGTATCAGTGCTGTTTCTGTAGTACGGATATTATATTTAATAAAAATTGGCTTAAGGTATTTTAACCTGAGATAATAAAAAAATTTACAGAAAAGTAAAAAGTGGCAACTATTCTGCCAAGAAATACTGTCACACGGACAGGGTATATCTGAACTGGTTCTTGTGTTTGGAAATGCAACCAGATGGTGAACAATACCCAATCTGACACGTGTTAAAACATACTGATGAGAGGGACGGGTCACATACACAAGATAGGGTTGGAACCCCGAAGTTAAATTTAAATCTTTATAAAATTTCACGGTAATAAGATTGCCAGAAATTGTATCTCGCTCTGCCTTTCGGAAGTTTAGAAACGTTGTCTTAATTTTTTTTTTTGAGATAGAAACAACCTCTTCAGGCTCACGGAACACATCAATATTAAAAAGAAGGAGATACCAACGGTGGATGTATCTCAACCATTGTATGCGTGAAGAGTGGTCCAAGCCTATACAATCAAGAATAATATCCTGAGTAAATCGAGTCTCTGGTTTAGCCCAAATAGAACGCCACAATAAAAGTGGCCGGACTGCTGCTAAGTCAGAAATGAACTCGATCCCGACTTCTTCATGGATCAGCAGAATGGAGGCAGAAGGGGGAGCACATAACAACCTCCTTAAAAACTTATTTTCCTCCTTCTGCAGGGATATACCCACACTATGGCCCCATACACCTGCCCCATACAGTGCAGAGGAGACGCAACAAACATTGTATATGTTCATCATGTCTAAAATGCTTCGTGAGCCAAGTTTAGAGGCAAAACGAAAAATACTGCAAGTAGACCGCAGCATTTTTAGTCTGATAGAATCAAATTCCGAGGTCCAAGACCCGCTATTGTTAAATGTAATTCCTAGATAACAAAAGGACTTGACAGGAGTCAACTTTTCCTTATCCAGGAAAAAGGTATGCTTTACCTGCTTAGCTGCCCGACCGCATGACATAACATACGTCTTAGTTTTGTTCACGCGGAGCCGCCTAGCTTGAATAAACTGCATAAAATTATCGATTAGGCGCTGAAGGCCCATCTGTGTTCGGGATAAAAGAACAGCGTCGTCCGCGTAAAGTAACAGCGGAACAGGTTTACCACCAATCAGGGGGGCATCTGCTGGGATGTCAACCAAGGCCTTTCCGAAAGCCATATTGGACTCTAGTTAAGATGTTAAAATCAGCTGCCCAATCTTCCAGCCTCCTGAGCAAAATCCTACTCATCACCTTTACAGAGGCGTCCAATAATGAAATTGGACGGTAGTTAGAGGCCTCTGATTTATCACCTTTCTTATGTAGAGGAATAATGACCGATTGACCCCAAGTAGACGGGAAATTAGTTTCTGCCGCGCAATTAAATATCCTCGCCAGGATGGGAGCCCATAAAGCTGGTTCATCTTTGTATAAATCCAGCGGGACCCCATCGGGGCCAGGGGCCTTACCTCCTTTGCTTAAAGAAATTGCTTCATGGCTTTCTTCTAATGTTATTCCCAACGGGAGGGGTAGCCATGGGGTAGACTCAGGTGACAATGACTCGAGAGATAACCCTTCTGGATTGAAAATTTTGGAAAAATGACTGACCCAATCGCTACATGCCACATAAGATGTTAATTCTGGAACATCTTCTTTATTGAGAAACGGGCTGTTAATTGTTTCCCAATACAGTTTGCAGTTTTTGGTCTCGGCTGCTTCCTTCAACTTATCCCACGCCTCAATCTGTAATACCCTTTTCCTAGTATTGATTGCTATTTTATATCTAGCCCTAAAATATTGTATATCCGTCTTATCGCGTGGTTTGGTGCCTAAAGCATTCTTTAAATCACGGAGGGCGACTATACAGGTCTTATCGAACCACCCCTGCTTCGGACCACTATTGGATAACGGGGCCTTAGTAAAAATACCATCAATAATACTATTCATGGAGACAAAGTGAGCTAATAGGCAGCCTGAGTCACAGTCATCATCCAAACAGAAACTAATTTGGTTCTTACAACTAGTAAGAACCTCCTTCTGCTTAACCTTAGAATTTAATCCAGTCCATTTAATCCTTAGACCCTTCGGTCTAATAGGTACTAAGTCAGTTGAACATTTTCCACCTGAAACTGTCGAGGTACCATGCCCCAGAAGGGTAACACGAAGGCTGTTATGGTCGCTGAGACTTTCTTCATTTACATACAGATCGGTAAAGTCTCCACTGCTAGACAACAGAATATGATCTATAAATGATCCTGCATCTCTGCCTGTAAATGTAGGGCATATTATTGCCTGGTTGTTTATGTTACAGTTTAACAGGGTCATGTCTAGTGTGACTAGCATATTGTTTAATGTGGAACCATAACTGCAATGTTGGAAGTGAGGAGAATCCTCCCTCACACCCAAACCCCCCCAATGACTACTCATTGCTGCACCAAAGCCGCAGATGTTCCCGTTGGACAAATGGCAGGGCTGCAGGTTAAAATCCCCTGCCCAGACAACCTCGGCCTTTCTTTTCGAAATACCAAGGGCTTTGGTAATTTCCCTTTCTAGAGGCGGTAGAATATCCCCTCTGGTAGCATCAAAGATATTGTTGTAGAAATTTATTACAACTAAATCAATATTCTTCCTGCACTCCACCCTTATAACTTGGCTATGGGTCCCAACTGTCGTGCTGTATTTAACCATACAATCACGCAGCTTGGTAGATAAAAGCAACAAAAGGCCCCCCCTTAGCCCTACCCGAGCTAGATTTGGTGGCTCTAAGACAGTGAGATGCGTACCCTTCGATGTTAATGGGGTCCAGACACCAAGTTTCCTGCAACAAAATTAGGTCCAATCCCTCCCCCAAAAAACTGGTCCAGAAGGGTGTACCTAGTTTGCTGGCAAGGCCAGCAATATTCCAGGAAACAAGAGAGAGTCCTGCTGGTTTACCAGAATCGCCAACAACAGACGACTCTGGCTGAGTTGCTCGTAATAGAGTAGGACCATCTTCCCGAGAAATGATATCTGGGCTTAATCTGGGGGTGACAGTAGCTGTACATGCATCAAGGCTATCCCTATTTTCTAAACACGAGAGGGGTATTAGCGATGTCACCATTGGGGGTTCGGGAAGTGCGGCTAAAGGTGTAACTGGAGAAGCACTCGCCATATCTAAATAGGACGTAGAGATGTTTAAATCCAAAGCTTCAATAGAGCTGAGTCAATCTACCTCGTCCAACACAGCATATCTGTTAGGATGGGTAAGTTGTGAGTACAAAGGATCTTGGGTAGGGGGCAAGTCCTGCCATGTTTGTTGCCACTGGGGTTTAACTGGTTGTAGTGGCCGAAAGGGTTGCTGCAACTGATGGGCAGGCTGAAATAGGGGTGGTGGAAAATGGGGAGGATGTTGCCATTGAGGATTAACATAGTGCAGGGGAAAAGATGGAGCATGTAATGACTGCTGGTGAAAGTTAACATAATGTGGAAAAAAAGAAGAAGGGTGTAGTGGTTGCTGCCAGGGTTTAGTAACATGTTGCGGGGGATACACAGATCCTCTATTACTTTGGAAAGTGGAACAAAGAGGGTTTAGTCTTGAAGGCATCGGTAAAAAATAAGACAAAGGGAGTGGGTTAATTTGAGTCGCAGGACCACTGTTGGGTGCATTACATATATAACTAGCTACCCCTATATCTCTAAAATTAACTGTAATTACATCCCCTACTATTGTTTTCTTGCTTCTGCCCACCCAGTCCCCTCTACGTACAGTAAAAATTTCACCGTTCATATCGTTAGGTAGGGGTTTATGTAAGTGGAGCCATTGAGCACATTTATTTCTTAGCTCAACGTGAGTTTCTTTTACTCCCTCCTTCAACGGGGGGACTGCTGTCAACACAACCACAAAAGGGGAAACCTCTGGTGGTAGATTAATTGACCTAAAACGTGCCTGCTTTGGCTTAGGACCTTCAGGTTTGTTCGTAGGAAGAGGTGCTAAAGGGGTATTAGATTTCCCTACAACATCTTTTACTTGAATAGTGGTGGTATTATTACCAACAACAGAGTGTTGGTGAGTCGAAATAGAACCCACCACCGTCGGAGTGGGTATAGTTGTGGATTGAACAGAATTATTCCCTGTTTGCAACAAATGAGATATAACTGGGTTCCCGGGGGCTACGGTTACTTGAACATTGTTTAATACATCTTTAGGGGGCTGGATACATGATGAACATTTGGGGGCTGCTTCTATAGTCCCTTGTGGCTGATCAGGCCCTTGCCCATTCGTTTTGTGTGGCCATTTCGAGTGTATTAAAGACGTAAGCCTGTCCAGTTTAGAGATTAAAGGCTTGATTTGTGCTGCTATTGTGGCTTCAAGGTCCAGTTTTAAATCAGTTACCATGTTTTGCACCCAGCAAGGAATACCTGATGTCATTTGTGGAGTGGGGGAAATCAAATTATGATTCCTAACTGTTACTTTTACTTTGTTTTTACTCTTAGATATAGCCTTTGGGAGATTGGTAACCCTTCCCCGAGAAACTATAGGTACAGAAGCTGTTACCACATCATTAAACCCGCTCAGACTCGGAGCCGCTTTGCCAGGTGACTGACAGGCCTCTAGATCTGGTGTAACCTCCAGATCAACAAAAGACGGGTCCGAGTCTGATGGGGCAACCGATAAATCAACAGTATTTGGTACAATCGGAGCACTATTAGTGGGCATGGTTAGGGGTAGGGAACAAATATTCGAAGACTGCAAAGCGGGTGATTTAGCATTAGCAAGAGAACCCAAGGATGAGCGCTTAGCATTTGCAAGATCCATGGAGACTCTTTTTTCCAGTAAAACAATGCTTTGATCAATAGTCTCATGTACACGGGAAATGAAAAGATCTATAGGTCCTGTCACCTGTGCTACCACCGTAGCTTTTTTCGCACAACTTCTGGTTCTATTGCGCATGGCCGACATCTGTAACACAGGGTCAGTAGAGAATGGTGTTATGGCGGCCGCTGATATTGTTATACGAAAATACAGGACACAATTCCGCCTACCTTAGACGTTTAATGATGATTAAGGGCGAAAAGGCAGGGGTTCAAGGCCAGGGCCGTCCTCAGCCGTCCTTGAACGGCCTTAAACGGCCCGCTCTTAGCCCGGTCTTCGCCCCGGTCTTAGCCCCGTGCGCGTCCCGCGTGCGCGTTGCTACCACAGATTAAATAAGAAGGTCAGGTGGAGGGGCGGGAAGAGGACCAGCTGCGGCCGATCAGCGCCGCGCTGCACGCTGGTCCTCGCAGTCCCGCCTCAGCCTTGTGATGCAGTCGCTTGCTCCACGAGGTCGCGTTGGTGCTCCAATGCACTCAGGGGGGTCCAGAAACAGAAGTTTTAGCAAAACCCTTAGCCTGCGAGCGGCGCCCGCGAAGCGGGGGCCGCAAGGCGTAGGCTCAACAAGCAGGAAGGTAAGAGGGAGAACAAAGCAGCACTCCCTGCAGGTGAGCTCAGTGAGGATATACATTCTGGGGAGGTTTCCTGGGAGATTGCTCCCAGCCTTCCTTGACCAGACTTAGAGGTCCTCTGACTGGGTGACCATACAGAAGCTCGAAGGGACTGAACCCGAGCGACTTCTGTGGCACCTCACGGTAAGCGAAGAGAAGGCATGGTAAGAGGACATCCCACTTACGCCTCATGGGTCCTTCTAGGCCCATTATCATGCCTTTGAGGGTTTGGTTGAATCTCTCAACCAACACGTTTCCTTGGGGGTGGTAAGGTGTGGTGAACTTGTAGGTTACACCACACTCTTGCCAAAAAGATTTCATGTACTTGGACATGAAATTGGTACCTCGGTCAGACACCACCTCTAGAGGGAATCCTACTCGGGAGAAAATTCCCATCAGTGCACGTCCCACCACGGGGGTCGTCACTGTCCTCAGAGGAATGGCTTCCGGGTACCGGGTGGCATGGTCCACCAGGACCAGGATGAACCTATTGCCCATCGCTGTCCTGGGGTCCAGTGGCCCTACAATGTCAATCCCCACTCGCTGGAATGGGGTACCGACCACAGGGAATGGCTGGAGTGGAGCCTTCTGCTTCCTTCCACTCTTTCCACTTGCCTGGCAAGTCTGGCATGTCCTGCAGTGAGTATCTGAACTCCTGCGCATTTGAGGCCAATAAAAGTGGGTGACAAGCCTTTCAAAGGTCTTGTCCTGCCCCAAATGCCCTGCCAATGGCACATCATGAGCCAGCCCCAGTAGGAAGGCTCTGAAGTCCTGGGGTACCACCAGCGCACGGGCTGACACAGGCTCAGCAACCTTAGGCTCGGTATATAGGAGGTCGTTCTCCCAGTAAACGAAATGTGATCCTGACTGATCACCTGCGGCCTGGTCTGCAGCCTGCTGCCGCATACCCACGAGAGAAGGGCACTCCTTCTGCGCCTTACAAAAGTCCTCCCTGGTGGGACCCCCTTCCTGCTGCCAATGGGTCAGCTCCGGCAGGTCTCCCAGTTCAGCTATCTGTTCCCCTGTAGGCTCCAGGGCATCCCCCTCAAGGTCTGCTTCCTCCTGGACCATGGGAACTTCAGGGGCCGGCTTACCGCGCCCCTTGCTCCTTCTCTCTGAGGCCGGTTCCTGGGCCTCCCTCTCAGGCTCCAGGACCTCTTGAGTACCTCTACTGGCTGCCATGGACCGTGTGGTGACACACGCCCAATCCGGCATACCCAACATCTCCAGGTGAGCACTCCGCTCCACCTTAGCCCAAGGTGAGCTCTCCAAATCGTTCCCTAACAAACAGTCTACAGGCATGGCGGGCCTCACAGCTACCTGAAGAGTACTAGAGACCCCCCCCCCCACTCAAAGGGAACCTGAGCCACCTTGCAGTGCCTCTCTGTGTTGTCAGCGGCAACAACGGGATAGAATGCATTGGGGACCACCTGCTCCTGAGACACCAGGTGACACCTGACAGCTGTCACACTGGCTCCTGTATCTCTGAGAGCTTCCACCCTATGGTCATTTATGCTCACCCACTGCCTGTACTTCTTAGTGTTCTCAGGCAGCTGGGTTGGAGGGACCACTTCACGGTCTCCTAGCGAGACCAGGGACATCTCTGCGGGACCCCACCCACCTTGGACATCCCTCTCCTCCCCCAAGGCTACACTAGTCACCTGCCGGGGTGGAGTACCAGTGGGTGCTGGTTTACCAAACAATGGACACTTTACATCAGAGGCAAAATGCCCCAAATTGTTACACCTGTAACATCTGATGGGCCCCTTCTGAACATGAGGACCTGTCGGGGCCCCGGTCGGTTTCTGGGGTGGGGGAGGCTGAGAACCCTTCCCTGGGTTCCCTTGGGGACTACTTTGGGGCCCTTTTTGGAACTGCTTCTGTTTACCCCTGTCCCCCCCACTCTTCTGCTGGGGACCCTGCCCACCTTTGGCGTAATCTCCCACGGGACCCTTGTGGACCCTGGTACTGACCCAGCGGTCCGCCTCCTCAGCAAGCTTCCTAGGGTTAGTCAGCCTACTATCTATCAGGTGCTGGCGTAGCTCAGGAAAACAATTACTGGACAAGTGCTCCCATGCCATTAAATCAAGAAGCCCTTGATAATCATTTACCTTACTACCCTTTACCCAACCATCCAGCGCTCTGCAAAAGAAAGTCACATACTCCACATACGTACTATTGGGAATCTTAGTGCAACCCCTGAACCTCTGTCTTTATAACTCAGGGGTCAACCCATACCTAGTCATCAATGCTTCCTTCATATGGGCATAAGGATTATGAACATCAGCAGCTAAATCTAACAGTGTGTCCCGCCCTTCACTCAGGAACCGTCCCCACAACCCCGCTCCCCAATCTCTCTCAGGGACCCGGTGGGAAGACATGGCTACCTCGTAGGCTCTGAACCACTGCCCGATGTCGTCATTCTTGAAGATCTCCTTCACTACATCCTTGGGAATATAAACTCTTGGTTCCGCCGGTACTGGCGGTGTGCTGCCACCAGAGGGATTAAGCTCCAAACTTTTCGCTTTCAGCTCCAGCTCCCTCAGCTTCATGTCATGCTCTATTTGTAGTTTCTTTTCTTCCATGGCTAATCTTTGTTTTTCCATATCCATCTGCCCATGAAGTTTTGCCATCTCCACTTCGTGTGCCCGGGTTGCTGCCCTGTCTGCCAACTCTTCTGGCGATAGGCCTCTGCCAAACTCATGGACACTTTCTGGTGGAACCATTTCCACCTGATTCTCTGGTGCCTTTGACTCATACCAGGCCCTCAGCGCCTTCACGAGTTGGTCCTTCTTTTTCAATCCAGTTTGGGCAATTCTGAACTTGGAGCAAAAACCTCTCAACTCTTCATTGGTATGATCCTGAAGTGCGCTTTCTTCCCAATCTATGTCCTCAAATCCAGAGATTATAGAAGCTGCCCTTCCGGCGGGAAGTGAACCAGGCATGGCTCTAACAACGGAGATTCTTGGCAAAACAAAAACGACTGCTAGTCTTGTGGCTGTGTTACTGGTCTGCTCTCACTACGTGGTGATCAGTGGTTCACTATACGCAAACCACAAATGCAAATCCGTAAATCCCACCGCTGCCACCAATGTTAGAAATGAGGGGGCTCTGGTTGGCGCAGGTGTGTACCCACAACAAGCAGGGACCCTTTACTTCTTGTCAGGGCGAAGGATGACTCCCCAGAATAACCCCTGCTCACCCTCTAGGTGCGTGGCGCGAGCAGTCTAGGCTAAGTCTCAGGCATACACGGTTAAGCAAATGCAATTACACATACAGTAAACCCTTGCATGCACCACAAACAGACACCAATCAGGTAGTATATAAAAATAAGCTTTTTATGTAGATTCAGCAGATTCAATACAAGGCCCAGTAACGTTAAACTGACGGGGCCACAATTCTTTAGGAATACGGTAAAGTTCTCTTTGTTACGGAAAGTTCTTAGGCGGCCCAAGGTAACTGTGGGCCTCAGCGCACTTCGGGCTGAGGCGGCGACCAGGAAGCACACGGCAGATGACAGGGAAATCAGAACATTGCGGACCCTTGATCCGATGCGAGCTCGCGGTCGAGTTCGTAAGTACAGTGCCTTGTTTCTTGACGCAAAGGCGGGTGCGGGATTTCAGCGGCTCTTCGACATAAGGGCGAGGCGGTGTCCGAGGCTCTCACACTTCACGATGGGGGTCTGATCTTCAGGCTCACGACAGGAGTGGGGTGTTGCAGGTGGCGGGTGAACAAAGCGGGGCAGCCGGGCACGCAGGTTACGTCCGGGCCGTCCGCGGCTTGGAGATGCTCACAACGCCGATTCCGGCGGGAGGGTGAAGGTGCACAGCGAGCCTCCAGCGAGCGAGGTGACAGGGGCAACCCAGCACAGCGTAGGGGGAGCGGCTCCGATCGAGCGAGGCTCTTCCCAAGGCGGGGGCGGCTAAGCAGTCCTGGTCACGGCCCGGGGAGGGACTGGGGCACGAGGGTCACAGCTCCGGCGAGGGAAAGGACACTACAGTCCAGCGGCAGGCGAGTGAAGATCAGGTAGAGCCAAATGGTCCTGGGGCTCTGTTCAGGGGGCAAGCTCAGTTCCAAGCCCTTGGAGATCGTTTTGGAAAGCACAAGTCTTAAAAGTAAAGATAAAGCAAAGTTTTCAGCAACAGTTTCTCTTCTCCCCTTTGGCAGCAAGGTCACCACTGCAGGCCAATCCCCCAGGACAGGGACAGTCTTCCTCCTACAGCTTTCCCGGTGCCTCCTCCTCAGGCAGAGATTCTTCTTGGTCAAAAGCGGATCTAGTTTCTTAGGAGCAGGGCTCCTACATTTATAGAGCAAATCTTTTGTTCTCCCAGGCCAGGGGGGCCCTTGCCTAGTCCAGTCCGGTTCCTGAGCACTTTGTTTACGCGATGCAGGCTTCTTCTTTCAGAGTGCAGGGCAGAGTCATCAGACGCTCCACAGGGGGCGGAGCCGGCATTGAGGTGGCAGAGCACTGTCCTATTCAGAGCCTAGGAGTACTCCTCCCACCCATCTACCTGTCGATCGTCCTATTCACCACCAGACTACCTAGCCCTGCCCATCTGGGTTCCCCCAGCCCTGTCACTCACACCAGCCAGACATCAGATACACATCACGCAGAGGCGGGTTGAAATGTTTAGGCAAGCAAAGGCCAGCTTTCTAAAAGCGGCATTTGCAAACGCGGAATATTAAAATAAACCTTCGGAAAAGATGTACCTTATTATTCCGAGTTCAGGCATACTAAACTCGATCTTCTACCATGTGCCCTGGGTCGGCTAGGATCGTAGGATGTAACAATCCCAGCCGTCCATACTGGCCTATGAGAACAGGGTAGCCTTACAGTAGTGATCAACAAGATGGCGGTCATTCACTACTAGGACATGCCACGCATCCAGGCTTGTCCTACCTTATGCTTGCAACGCACCCGGCCCGTGGGCCTACCAGAGGGGTGAATAACATGAAGTTAAGGGAAGGTTCAAGGACCGGCAAGTGTGGGCACTTGCCAGTCAGCATGTCAGTACCAGACTGCACGCAGGTTCTGCGATGGCAGACCTTAGACATATTTTACCGGCCGCTTCTGTGGGTGGCACAACCAGTGCTGCAAGCCCACCAGCGGTGTTTGCATTTACAGGCCCTGGCGCTCCTGGCGCACTTTACTGGGGTCTGACAGTAAACCAAACAATCCAATCATGGAATCCAACCAACATATACAATTTACATAGGGAGCACTCGCACCGCGACACTGGTTGGCAGTGGCACAGCGCGCTGAGCGGCCAACACCATAAAAACACATGAGGCACAGTGACAAAAAGAGGGAGGGAGACTCACGCCAAGGTGCCAGGTCTAACACTCAGTCTAAACAGTCAACTGTGAAAAACACACGAAGAAGCCCAATACTAAGGATTTTGAACAATAAATACAAGAACCATGAGTGGACCTATGAAATTTTAGACAAGTTTGACAATTTAGAATTAAGTGAGGAATCACAAGAAGTAGATGCTGTACAGCTTGATGAAAGAAAAGTGAGACCAACTTAAAATAAGAGATTAAAATTCCAGAGTGAAGAAAGAGGAGATACTATCTTTTCAGATTAAAATGGCGAAAAATTAAGTCACTGAACGACCGAAACGAAGTTTAACACGAAGATGCTGTAGAGCTTGCATATGTAGTATTTTATTAGTGATCTCAATATGGTTATTTCTAACGATAGCAGTACCTTTATTAATGATAACAAATAAGAAAAATGATACACTTACTAATGAGAAAACAACTACAATAAAAGGAGATAGAGTAGAATTAGAAGCAGCAGATCAGACAGATTTTCATCACACAGTTTTAGATAATGACACATCTTTAAATGTTTTCACAAAATTGTTATTTCAGTATGTAGATACAATAGAGATTAGTGATTGTTATGTCTGTATGAAATTTCCAGCGTCAGTATCAGAAGGAGTTACAGATCACCATTTACCATTAACATATGGTATATCATGAAGCGTTTTAGCCAGTCTGTTTTATGCAATGGGAAAACTTCAGTAATATTACTCAAACTTAGATGTAGTATTTTCAAAGCTTCCTATTTGAAAGAATGTGAATCCAGTACATAGTAGTCAGGATGCACAGTTCATGGCTGAATTTTTCTTAACAATGAAGCCAATAGATATAGTTAAGGCACACAAGAATAATATAACATATATATTGCGTGAAGTAGAGAAAGTGTTTATGTATTTAGTTGAGAAAAGGAGACAGGATATTCCCAACGAAAGCTGCTGAACAGAAGACCCATGTACAACCATGGGCTGAGAAATGGGTAATTTATGCAATTGGTAAAGCTCATGCTGCGGTTGAGGTTCCGTGAATTCTGAACCCGACCAACGAAGGTCGCCGTACCGTGATGATTTGTGTATCAGCGAACCGCAAATGACAAACTCGGTATGCATGAGTGTTTTCGTCATGCTACACCGATGAATTCACGGTGTATTCAACGACCCAGTCTGAACCCTTGGGTCTCATGTCTTGCGTAGCTGCCATTTTGTGGTTGCCCTCACACAGGCCAATGACTACAGGACGACTGTGGCCAAGCAAGCCTCTAAGGACGCATACACTTTAAGTTTGAGTTCGTGTTGACTCCTCTTTGACCTGAGCCAACTGACCCTGTTGCCCGAGGCTAAACCTTGTTGAGCCAGTACCTTGTTAAGCAGCTGGTCAGATAGAGATCAGCGAGCAGGACACTGTTAATTCTATGGCACACGCCCCCCTATCTCATTTCTCATCTGTTTCTGTTTCTTTCTTTATGGGCTTATGGCCTAATTATTGACTTGGGTTGAGGTCTTTTTATGATGGGCCCCTCCGGCCTGCTCGAGCAAGAATGTTGGATTTTGCCTAGTCATTCTGATGGGCTGGATAACTGAAAGTGGGTTTGCCGTTATGTGATGCCTCTGTAATGTCGTCCTCTGATTGGTCAAAATTGTAAGTAATTGGTGCTAGCCAGGAACGTGGTTTTTGCATAAAAGATGATGCTCCGCTCTATGAAGCTGAGCAGTCTCCTGAGAACATACACCGTGTTGTACTTCTAGGATCTCTGTTACTGGCTGCAGCTAATAAACTTGATCTTTGACGTCACCAAGAAGAATCCCGTGTCTCTGTACTCTAAGACAGGTGGACCCGAAGACTCTGGGCGTGTACCCTGCGCCGCTGGGATTAAAATCCCGGTTCTTCAGTTGGCGCCCAACTCGGGGCGACTTCAGCAGTACCAGTCCAAGCCTGAAGATCATGAGGAGCTTCGTGTGAAAATTCTGGAAGGAGGCCTACCACTTCATCGACCCCTGTATGTCGTTGTGGTCCGAAAGTCTTTGCTGCGAAGTTCCCCGCTTTCCGGCGGCTACGAAGAACTGCTGCCCTGACTGCCGCCCTGTCTTGGAGCCCTTTGATGATTTGTAAAGCGAGGCGATAAACGGGTCTTCTGGCGACGTCATCGATATTTCAGTTAAGTATGAGTGGAGCGTCTCCCAGTCCTTAGTTTGTTTTGGTATCCTTCGGGATCGCTTTGATTTGGTACCTGCAGGCCTCAAAGCCGAGGGACTCGTGTATTCACGAGGGTATCGTTTTGATATTCCCTTGAAGTTTGAAGCTAGACTAGTGAGCAGAGATGCCTGGTCTTAGCAGACTTGGAAAGATATTTTGTTGTGGTTGTACTACGGATTCCCGATTGGAGGACTCGAGTCCGGTGCCTCCGATTGGAACTCCGACCTATGAGCTCTATGTAAAACACGGCGTGGGCCCCATCACGTATAATGATGTAAGAGTTAGGTATACTAGGAAAGATGGTGTCCTAAAATGGCCCCAATATGGTAGTTATGACACGGAGATTTTAGATAATTTAGAAGTTGGACTCTTCAAAAAGAAAGCCCGGCCGGCAATGTTTGACTCTTTCCGCCTTTGGCGAAAGGAAGCCAAACAAAAGGAGATTAAGTTAGCGAAACGAAATAAGCGTGAACAAGGTGTGTCAATGGTGCAAGCTGCAATACAGTTTAGGGATAATGAGGAAGAACAAGAAAGCGAACAGATGCTTAGGCAGCGTAAATTAGCGGTAGACAAATGTTATCCAGTTTTGCCGCCTCAACAGCAAGAAGAAAAGAAAGATCTTGTAAAAGATCATTTAATGTCGCACCTATTAAGTTCGCCACCCCCTTATGCTCAGAGTGCTACCGCACCCCCACCACTTGTAGTTGCGCAACCTCCGGTTGTTTTACCTCCAGCGGTTCCTCCACAGCCAGTTTTTCCTCTACTGGCTACTACTGCCTCGGTGCAGCCTTCTCAAGGGCCACCGTCTTTGCTACCTCCTTCGTCTGCTACTGCTATACCTGTGTTGTCTGTTGCTTCTGTTACTGTTCCGATTTCGGTTCCTTCTCATTCTACTTTGTCTCCTGTTCTTTTGTCACCTTCTCCTTCTGCTCGACGGAGAATGTCTGATGCGGTTGCTAGTCTTTTTTCGCCTCTGATGGGTTCATTGGGTATGTCTCCTGTTGTAGAGCGTAAGCAATTGCGTAGTCAATTGCCTGGTCCTGATGAACGGACAGTGCTGGATCACTTGGCGCGCAAATGGGTTACCTATCCTTTGCACTATGACCTTAAGGGTGTTATGGATGTTTTCCATCAATGGGAGGCACCGACACAAAGATATGTATTTAATATGATGTGTTCTTTCCTTCGTGAACAATGGGGAGATAGTGAGGTAGGACAGACTCCGCCTGAGTTGTTCCATGTGCAGTCCGAGTTAGCGAAAGGAACTATAGTGGGTTTTAATGTTGAAAGAGCAGTCGCAACATTGTTGTCGTTTAGGGGTGAGTCTCCTTCCCGGCCATCATTTGACTCTGATTCTTCAGTTAGAAGACAGGCGCGACAATATCCGATGCGTGAGGTTCCTCCCGTTTGGAGAGCTGGTGATGCGCAAGCTAATCCACCTGTTCCGCCACATTTCCAGCGCGTTTGGGTACATGTTCCATGGAAGCGTGCCGAAGTCCTAGCTCTAAAGCAGACTCTGCCTGATCCACGTAAAAATCCTGCGGGGTTTTATAAGGAGCTATCCCAAACTGCGGGTTCATGTATTATGAATTTGGCTGATATAGATATGTTATTTGGGAATGTTGTTCCACAGCCTATATGGGGTAAGATTCGTCATACGGATCATGCGCAGGAATTAGGTGATACATGGAATAACCTTAGAACTGCAGATGAAAGACAAGTAGGTGGTGCTAAACCCGAGGATGTGATTGTTGACCTCCCTGGTAGAATTATTGATTATATGAAGACTTTGATGCCTGCTATGCGTGTAAATTGGGGCAAGTTGTCTGCATGCAAGCAGAAGAAAGACGAAACTGTGTCCGACTTTTTCACTAGATTTGAAGAGACATTTGTAGACCACAATGGTCAAGACATGAGTACAGAAGGTGGTCAAAGGTTGTTCGTTGACAAGTTTGTGCATAATTTGCTTCCCGAGTTGTGCAATAGGTTGAAGGATTCTGAGAGCGCTTGGGCTGTTTCTTCGTCAGCACAGATATTGGCTACTGCCCAGTACTATGAGAATAGAAATAAGGATGAAATAGAGAAAGCGGATAAAAAGACTAAAGAATTGAAGACTAAGGTTCTTTTGCAGCAAGCATATCCACCACGCAGCACCCAGCGTGATTATCAGCAACCCCAACAGTATCAGAGAAACTCGCAAAGCTTCGGGTCTTCTCAACAGCGTTTTCCTGTAGGCCCTAATCAGTGTGCGTACTGCAAAGAAGAGGGTCACTTCAAGAATAGTTGTCCTATTTTGTTACAGCGTACGAATGGTTCTTCTGGTGTGAGAGGTCGAGGGGATGTATGTCGTTACAACGCACACTTTTACAACGCATGCACTTACAACGCATTTTTTACAACGCAAAATCCATTACAACGCATTCCATTACATAGCATGACACTACAACGCATTTTTAAAAACTACCTTTACAACGCATTCCATTACATCGCATACTACCTTTACAACGCATACCATTACAACGCATAATATTAAATTGCATTTAAGGTAAGTATTAGATAGTATAGGGGTAAAAAAAAAATTTCTTACTCCAGGGGGTGCAACAGTAGGGTAAGTGTTGGATAGTATAGGGGTAAAAATTACTATTCTAACTCCAGGGGGTGCAACAGTAGGGAAAGTGTTGGATAGTATAGGGGTAAAAATTACTATTCTAACTCCAGGGGGTGCAACAGTAGGGTAAGTGTTGGATAGTATAGGGGTAAAAATTACTATTCTAACTCCAGGGGGTGCAACAGTAGGGAAAGTGTTGGATAGTATAGGGGTAAAAATTACTATTCTAACTCCAGGGGGTGCAACAGTAGGGTAAGTGTTGGATAGTATAGGGGTAAAAATTACTATTCTAACTCCAGGGGGTGCAACAGTAGGGTAAGTGTTGGATAGTATAGGGGTAAAAATTACTATTCTAACTCCAGGGGGTGCAACAGTAGGGTAAGTGTTGGATAGTATAGGGGTAAAAAATACTATTCTAACTCCAGGGGGTGCAACAGTAGGGTAAGTGTTGGATAGTGTAGTGTAATATTATGCGTTGTAATGGTATGCGTTGTAAAGGTAGTATGCAATGTAATGGAATGCGTTGTAAAGGTAGTTTTTAGGTCTCGCGAGCCAAAGGCTCGAAGAGACATTTTATATGTGGGAATTTCAAAGTGCTACCCACACTTTTGGCTGGCCTAAACCTTGAGTGCATGAGATCACATGCACGTGCACAGCTGCTCCTCTGCTCATTGCATTTCCCCCCTCCCTTCTCACCCAGCCCTTTGATGCTCTGCTCGATTACTTTCACTTTCGCCCCTCCCTTCTCACCCAGCCCTTTGATGCTCTGCTCCCATCTCCCTCCTCCCTGGGCGTGAAGGGAGACAGAGCCATCCTGCTTGATTAATGGCTTTTTTTTTTTTACTGCTTCAACAGAACCAGCAGGCCACCAGTCACCCACTTCAGCTCTGTCAGTGCCCCACGGACTTTCGGTTTATGCTGCTGAAAGAGCATACAGTGAAAAGACTATGTGCCAGCTGATACGTTAAGAGCGTCTCACTCTGGGGCTCTGTTCAGTAATGATGTAGCTTTAAATTAATGTCTGCCTCAATGAGTACTTAATAATGATGAAATACAAGTCAGATAAAAAAAATTCCGCATTTCGCTAGCAACCTTATCTAAGAACACAGAAGATCGTATGGCCTGTGGAACAAAGAGTTGTTTTTGTGCGACTTCCTTGTTTAAAGCACATAGTCATGGGCTCTCAATCACATGCATGATCAAACGGGGACATGCAGCTGAAATGTGATAAAAAGTTCCACACAAATTTCACAAAAGAAAACCACAAGGCTTGCGTGCAGATCAAAGACAGTTTATATGCAGCCAAAAAGGATAGTGCTGATCTCAAGGCATATGACTCACTAATTGACTCACTCTCACTGACTCACTCTCTCTCTCATGACTCACTCTCACTGACTCACTCTCACTAATTGACTCACTCTCACAGACTCACTAATTGACTCACTCTCACTGACTCACTCTCTCTCTCACTAATTGACTCACTCTCACTGGCTCACTTGCTCACAAATTGACTCACTCTCACTGAGTCACTCTCTCACTAATTGACTCACTCTCACTGACTGACTCACTCTCTCTCATGACTCACTCTCACTGACTCAATCTCACTAATTAACTCGCTCTCACTGACTCACTAATTGACTCACTCTCAATGACTCACTAATTGAGTCACTCTCACTGACTCACTCACTCTCTCACTAATTGACTCACTCTCACTGGCTCACTCTCACTGATTTACTCTCACAGACTCACTAATTGACTCACTCACTGAGTCACTCTCTCACTAATTGACTCACTCTCTCACTAATTGACTCACTCTCTCACTAATTGACTCACTCTCACTGGCTCACTCTCACTGACTTACTCTCACGGACTCACTAATTGACTCACTCTCACTGACACACTCACTAATTGACTCACTCTCACTGACACACTCACTAATTGACTCACTCTCAATGACTCACTAATTGACTCACGCTCACTGACACTCTCAATAATTGACTCACTCTCACTGACTCACTCTCACTAATTGACTCACTCACTAATTGACTCACTCTCACTGGCTCACTAATTTACTCACTCTCACTGAGTCACTCTCTCACTAATTGACTCACTCTCACTGACTCACTCTCTCATACTGACTCACTCTCACTAATTGACTCACTCTCACTGACTCACTCGCTGATTGACTCACTCACTGAGTCACTCTCACTAATTGACTCACTCTCTCTCTCATGACTCACTCACTCACTCACTATCACTAATTGACTCACTCTCACTGACTCACTCACTAATTGACTCACTCACTGAGTCACTCTCTCACTAATTGACTCACTCTCTCACTAATTTCCACACTCTCACAGACTCACTCTCACAGACTCACTCTCACTCACTCACTCATTGGCTCACTCTCACTGGCTCACTCTCACGGGCTCACTAATTGACTCACTCTCACTGGCTCACTCTCACTAATTGACTCAGTCTCACTGACTCACTCACTAATTGACTCACTCAATGACTCACTAATTGACTCACTGTCACTGAGTCACTCTCTCTCTTATGACTCACTCTCACTGACTCACTCTCACTAATTGACTTAGTCTCACTGACTCACTCACTAATTGGCTCACTGTCAATGACTCACTAATTGACTCACTCTCACTGAGTCACTCTCTCTCACTAATTGACTCACTCTCACTGGCTCACTTGCTCACTAATTAACTCACTCTCACTGAGTCACTCTCTCACTTATTGACTCACTCTCACTGACTCACTCTCTCACTAATTGACTCACTCTCAATGAGTCACTCTCTCACTAATTGACTCACTCTCACTGACTCACTCTCTCACTAATTGACTCACTCTTACTGATTGACTCACTCACTAATTGACTCACTCACTAATTAACTCACTCTCACTGACTCACTCTCACTCACTCATTGACTCACTCTCACTGGCTCACCATACCACAGGAATGTTCCACAGGCAAATATAAACTTTCTTTACAGTATCCTTGTTGCATCCTTTTGTAGTGTGATCGAAGTATACTACAGTTACACATATAAAGGAATCAAGGCCGAAAGCAAGTACATTAAAATGAAGTAAATATTGCCTACTTGACACTAGAGATATGGGAAATAGTAATTGTGGCTAATTTATATAATCTATTCACATTAAGTGGCGATTAATGGTTACTTTAGTTACTCTTTTCCCTTGCTCCGTGCCATAAGCAGTGACTTGAAAAAAAGACCACTTATGCCATAGGTTGACTCACTCACACTGACTCACTATCACTGACTCACTATCACCAATTGACTCACTATCACTGACTCACTATCACTAATTGACTCACTCTCACTGATTCACTCACTAATTGACTCACTCACTCAGTCCCTCTCTCACTAATTGACTCACTCTCTCACTAATTGCCACACTCTCACTGACTCACTCTCACAGACTGACTCACTCTCTCACTAATTGGCTCACTCTCACTGGCTCACTCTCACGGACTCACTAATTGACTCACTCTCACTGACACACTCACTAATTGACTCACTCTCAATGACTCACTAATTGCCTCACTCTCACTGACACACTCACTAATTGACTCACTCTCACTGACTCACTCTCACTAATTGACTCACTCTCACTGACTCACTCTCACTAATTGACTCACTCACTGTCTCACTCATTGAGTCACTCTCTCACTAATTGCCACACTCTCACTAATTGCCACACTCTCACTAATTGACTCACTCTCACAGACTCACTCTCACAGACTCACTCTCACTGGCTCACTCTCACTGGCTCACTCTCACTGGCTCACTCTCACTGGCTCACTCTCACTGGCTCACTCTCACTGACTCACTAATTGACTCACTCTCACTGACTCTCATGACTCACTCTCACTGACTCATGACTCACTCTCACTGACTCACTCTCACTAATCGACTCACTCACACAGACTCACTAATTGACACTCTCAATGACTCACTAATTGACTCACTCTCACTGACTCACTCTCTCTCACTAATTGACTCACTCTCACTGGCTCACTTGCTCACAAATTTACTCACTCTCACTGAGTCACTCTCTCACTAATTGACTCACTACTACTGACTCACTCTCTCTCTCATGACTCACTCTCACTGACTCAATCTCACTAATTAACTCGCTCTCACTGACTCACTCACTAATTGACTCACTCTTAATGACTCAAAAATTGACTCACTCTCACTGACACACTCACTCTCTCACTAATTGACTCACTCTCACTGGCTCACTCTCACTGACTTACTCGCACGGACTCACTAATTGACTCACTCTCACTGACACACTCTCACTAATTGACTCACTCTCACTGACACACTCACTAAGTGACTCACTCTCAATGGCTCACTAATTGACTCACTCTCACTGACTCACTCTCTCTCATGACTCACTTTCACTGACTCACTATCACTAATTGACTCACTCTCACTGACTCACTCACTAATTGACTCACTCACTGAGTCACTCACTCACTAATTGACTCACTCTCTCACTAATTGCCACTCTCACTCTCACTGACACACTCTCACTGACACACTCTCACTAATTGGCTCACTCTCACTGACACACTCACTAATTGACTCATTCTCAATGACTCACTAATTGACTCACTCTCACTGACTCTCTCTCTCAATCTCACTAATTGACTCGCTCTCACTGACTCACTCACTAATTGACTCACTCTCAATGACTCACTAATTGATTCACTCTCAATGACTCACTAATTGACTCACTCTCAATGACTCACTAATTGACTCACTCTCACTGACTCACTCTCTCATGACTCACTCTCACTAATTGACTCAGTCTCACTGACTCACAATAATTGACTCACTCTCAATGACTAACTAATTGACTCACTCTCACTGACTCACTCTCTCTCACTAATTGACTCACTCTCACTGGCTCACTAATTTACTCACTCTCACTGAGTCACTCTCTCACTAATTGACTCACTCTCACTGACTCACTCTCTCTCTCATAACTCACTAACTGACTCACTCTCACTAATTGACTCACTCTCACTGACTCTCGCTGATTGACTCACTCACTGAGTCACTCTCTCACTAATTGACTCACTCACACTGACTCACTCTCTCTCTCATGACTCACTCTCACTGACTCACTATCACTAATTGACTCACTCTCACTGACGCACTCACTAATTGACTCACTCACTGATTCACTCTCACTAATTGACTCACTCTCTCACTAATTTCCACACTCTCACAGATTCACTCTCACAGACTCACTCTCACTCACTCACTGACTCATTGGCTCACTCTCACTGGCTCACTCTCACTGGCTTACTCTCACTGACTCACTAATTGACTCACTCTCACTGGCTCACTCTCACTAATTGACTCAGTCTCACTGACTCACTCACTAATTGACTCACTCTCAATGACTCACTAATTGACTCACTGTCACTGAGTCACTCTCTCTTATGACTCACTCTCACTGACTCACTCTCACTAATTGACTTAGTCTCACTGAATCACTCACTAATTGACTCACTGTCAATGACTCACTAATTGACTCACTGTCACTGAGTCACTCTCATGACTCACTCACTCTCACTGACTCACTCTCACTAATTGACTCACTCTCACAGACTCACTAATTGACTCACTCTCAATGACTCACTAATTGACTCACTCTCACTGAGTCACTCTCTCTCACTAATTGACTCACTCTCACTGGCTCACTTGCTCACTAATTAACTCACTCTCACTGAGTCACTCTCTCACTAATTGATTCACTCTCACTGGCTCACTCTCACTGGCTTACTCTCCCTGACTCACTAATTGACTCACTCTCACTGGCTCACTCTCACTAATTGACTCAGTCTTACTGACTCACTCACTAATTGACTCACTCTCAATGACTCACTAATTGACTCACTCTCACTGAGTCACTCTCTCTCTTATGACTCACTCTCACTGACTCACTCACTAATTGACTCACTGTCAATGACTCACTAATTGACTCACTAAATGACTCACTGTCACTGAGTCACTCTCTCTTATGACTCACTCTCACTGACTCACTCTCACTAATTGACTTAGTCTCACTGACTCACTCACTAATTGACTCACTGTCAATGACTCACTAATTGACTCACTAAATGACTCACTGTCACTGAGTCACTCTCTCTCTTATGACTCACTCTCACTGACTCACTCTCACTAATTTACTCACTCTCACAGACTCTTACTAATTGACTCACTCTCAATGACTCACTAATTGACTCACTCTCACTGAGTCACTCTCTCTCACTAATTGACTCACTCTCACTGGCTCACTTGCTCACTAATTAACTCACTCTCACTGAGTCACTCTCACTAATTGACTCACTCTCACTGACTCACTCTCACTAATTGACTCACTCTTACTGATTGACTCACTCACTAATTGACTCACTCACTAATTGACTCACTCACTGACTCACTCTCACTCACTAATTGACTCACTCTCACTGGCTCACTTGCTCACTAATTGACTCTTTCTCACTGACTCACTCTCACTAATTGACTCACTCTCACTGACTCACTCTCACTAATTGACTCACTCTTACTGATTGACTCACTCACTAATTGACTCACTCACTAATTGACTCACTCACTGACTCACTCTCACTCACTCATTGACTCACTCTCAATGGCTCACCATACCACAGGAATGTTCCACAGGCAAATATAAACTTTCTTTACAGTACAGTTACACATATAAAGGAATCAAGGCCGAAAGAAAGTACATTAAAATGAAGTAAATAATGCCTACTTGACACTAGAGATATGGAAAATAGTAACTGTGGTTCAAGCATGCAGACAGCGGGCTTCTTTGCAATTACATTAGAAATGCTAAATTAACAAGTGTCAGCAGGAAACAGACCAGAGGCGCCACTAGGGCAGAAGCCAGACAGAACCATCCTCCTTGATTGCTGTTTCCCCTCAGCAGAGTCCGTGCTGCATATACTTAAGGAGCCTGCGAGGTTAATAAGGTCACATTTAAAATTCTGCTGTCGCTTACAGCGCTTAATATTTCACTGCTCCCACACGCAGGGTACCAGAAGAAACAGATATGGTGTGATACATAGAAGTAAGAGGGAACTGTCAAAATTGAAATGACAAAAAAAGGAGCTTTAATAAAGGTGCGTTGTTAGAAACCTGCATGCCACTGTACAACATAAACGTTACACAAATATACTAAGAAATATACAATTTTCTTTGTACAATATTTCTATAGTGGATTAAAAACTTTAAAGTTTGGTGAATGGGAGCCCCACCATAAATCAGTGTGACTCTGGCCACACCTAACACATGGCTACCCTGCCTCGTCTAACATATAGGAAAACATCTACAAAAAATGCTTTCATTTATTCCAAATTATAAACACTTAATTCTGATAACAGAAATCTACACATTTTTTTCATACGGTACCATACGAAAATGCACCTCCTTATAAACCTTCCGTTTTCCTTCTACCTAAATGGAATTCTCTTTTCACTGCTCCTATGGGACAGAACAGCAACTTCTCAGGGAGATAGCAATCTTAAGTGCCAGGCCACATGTCTTTTATTATGCTGCCACAGTCTAAACAATTGGAACTTTTGACACCACGCCAGACTTCTTGGGGCAGGGAGGAACTGATAACAGTCAACAGTTGTACACTGGCTCAGTTACTGCTCACACATTAAGCCACGGGTCACGACAAAAGAACATGCAGCTTTGTTATACCCTACATCCTTATATCCCAACTTTTAAGTGTGCTGCCTCAGTCTCTAACAGAAGTACATTGAAGAAACAATTGCAACATTTCACACCACGCCACACTGCTTGGCACATCTTTCTTTCTTGAAGCACAAGGCGTGAATACATTTAAAACAGACTCAACTGATAGAATAGCCTAAAGGCAGCATTACGTTTTTAGCCAATTACAACGCAGCTTTCTAAAACAAGCATTTGCAAAGCAATATGTATCGCATTTGCGAGAGTTTAAGCTTTTAGCATTGTAAATGGCAATGCTTTTATTTATGTTTTAAATACCAAAAAATTAATAAGAGGCATTTTCATATACAATGCCAAGAGCTCAAACTTGCGTAAGTGCGAGACCTATTGCATTGCAAATGCTTGTTAAAAATGCGTTGTAGTGTCATGCTATGTAATGGAATGCGTTGTAATGGATGTTGCGTTGTAAAAAATGCGTTGTAAGTGTAGTGCGTTGTAAAAGTTGCGTTGTAAATGTTGTTCCCCGGTCGAGGTGTTCAACAAGCTCTGCGAGGTAGAGGACGTGGTATGTCTCAGATTGCGCGTACCTTGCCTCCACAGAATTCGATGAATTGTTTTGATCAGCAGAATGGTGCGTCTGGTAGGACGGCTCAGTACTATGCGGATGATTATTACGTTGAAGGTGAGAATATGGACGGTAATGATTGTTAGGACAGCCAAAGACAAAGAGAGGGAGTTGTTTCAGTTCCAGTAGATCAGAGTGGACCTTATGTTGAAGTGATTGCATCAGGTGTGTCAGAGTCTTTTCTGTTGGATACTGGTGCTGCGAAGAGTGCACTCTAAACTCCCTGGCGCACCTTTGTCTGGCTTAACAAATGTTTCGGTAGGTTTTTCTGGCGCCCCGGTTAGTAATCCGATTTCTAGTCCTTTGTCTCTTTCTGTCGGACCTTGTGAATTCGAAGCACCCCTCATTTTGACGACAGGTTGTGGTGAGAACTTGTTGGGATTGGACTTGTTGAAGAGATTGTATGCAACGCTTTATTGTTCTCCTTCAGGAGTACAGCTTACATTGGGAAAGAGAGTGATCACTCCGATGTATTTGTCTAAAGACCGACTTCCAGCTGAATTGTCTACTCTTCCTGATTATCTTTGGGCTACTGGTCCTAATGATGTGGGTCTTTTGGAGATTCCGCCATATGTTGTAACATTGAAGGCGAATGCTACATTGCCACGCATTCCACAGTATCGTATCTCAAGTAATGGTGAAAGAGCACTTTTAGCTATCATCTCTGATCTGATTGAAAAAGGTGTGATTGAGGAAACAAGAGGTAATGTGTGCAATAGTCCGATTTTGCCTGTTCTGAAAAGAACAGATTCTTCTCAGCCTCCTGTATATAGGTTTGTGATCGATCTTCGCGAGGTGAATAAGATCGTTGTTCCACAATTCCCTGTCGTGCCTGATATCACCGCTTTACTGACTTTGATTCCGGCTACAGCCACTTGGTTTTCGGTGATTGATTTAAAGAATGCTTTCTTCAGCATCCCGATTGCCGTGGAGAGTAGAGATATCTTTGGTTTCTGTTTAGGAGGCCGAAGTTTCCGGTTTAAACGCGCTCCACAAGGCTATTGTGAGAGTCCATCGATCTATAGTCAAGCTTTGAAGACGCAACTTGATTTGTTGGTTTTACCTGATGGTGCTGCCCTTATTCAGTATGTTGACGATCTTTTAGTTGCTGCTGACAACGAAAAGACTTGTAGAGAGGCTACTCTATCGTTGTTACGCCACTTGTCTGATCTCCATCATAAGGTTTCTCTTTCAAAGTTGCAGTATTGCCGACAAGAAGTTACCTACTTAGGTCACCTCTTATCGAAGGAGGGAAGAAGATTGACCCCAGAAAGAATTCAAGCGATTGCGAAAATGAGTGCGCCTACGACACAGAGAGAAGTGCGTGCGTTTCTGGGTATTACGTCATACTGTAGGCAGTGGACTCCTAATTTTTCGTTGCTTGCAAAACCTTTGATAGCTCCTACTGTTAAGGATACTCTGAATCCTATTCCTTGGACTGACGAATGTCAGAAGAGTTTTTCAGAATTGCGTGATGCGTTGTGTTCGGCTCCTGTATTGGGTACTCCCGATTACAGTAAACCTTTCACATTGTATGTCCACGAGAGAGAGGGATGTGCATTGTCAGTTTTGACTCAACAGTTTGGTGATAAGCAACGTCCATGTGCTTACTTTTCGTCGACTTTGGATCCGGTAGCTAAAGCGTTGCCGAGTTGTTTGAGAGCTACAGCGGCAGCGGCTGTTTCAATCCGACAGTCTGCTGGTTTGGTGATGGACAATACACTGACTGTGATGGTTCCACATGCAGTGGACACCTTGTTAAACCATACCAAGACACAGCACTTAACTAGTGCTCGGTTGTCAGGTTACGAATTGACCTTGTTAGCAAGTTATGTGCATATAAAAAGATGCAACACGTTGAATCCAGCCACGTTGTTGCCGATCTCAACTGAGGCAGATGATACCGAACAGCATGATTGTTTTCTTAGGACTGAGGAAGAAACGAAAGGGAGGATAGACCTTAGGGACACTCCTCTTGCAGAATGTGATGGTACTTTATGGGTTGATGGTTCGTGCTTCAAGCTTCCGAATGGTGATACGACTGCGGCATATGCTGTTACGACTTTGCATACGATTGTTGAAGCTGCACGTATCCCACATAATTCAGCGCAAGCGGCAGAGTTGATTGCATTGACAAGAGCATGTGTATTGTCGAAAGGGAAAAGAGTGACTGTGTACACCGACAGCCAGTATGCGTTCGGTGTTGCTCATAGCTTTGGACGACTGTGGAGAGAACGTGGGTATCTGACGTCGCATGGGACCAAGATCCAACATGGTCAATTGGTGAATGAACTTCTTGAATCTCTTACTTTGCCGTTGCAAGTTGCGATCGTGAAATGCAGTGCGCATAAGAAAATCACGGATGATGTTGGTCGTGGTAATGCGTTTGCAGATGAAGTCGCGAAAGAGACTGCGAGAGATGTGATGAGTCGGATGTATGTTGCGGGTCCAGCAAGATGGGTTCCAGATAGAAGTATGTGTAAAGATGCGATTGAGAGTGTGAAATCTATCCAAGCTGAAGCTACCGAGAAAGAGTTGAATGAATGGAGAGAAATCAAGGGTAAATTGGACTCGAATGGTTGTTGGGTTGAGTTGTCAGAGCATCAGCGATGGTTGTTGCCTGATGCGTATGTACTTCCAGTGGTTACGATGGCACATGGAATGGCTCATATCAGTGCGAAAGGGATTTGTAAGTTGTTGGCCCCAGTATGGCAAAATGCTGGAATTCCTAAGGAAGTCCTAGGAAGCTTGTTTCCGGTCCAGGGAAGGCATGGCTTGGCAGTTCGGGCTGGACTGTTCCCATGAGGCACAGGGTCAGACTGATTTGCATATGGCCATGTCTGAACTGGGGTGGCAGAGTGGGCTAAAGAACGGTGATGGATCAAACCCAGATCTGTTGACTGGGTGTGAGTGTTTGATTGGTTCTGATGCTCTGTCCATCACCACCCCCTTTTGTACCGCTTTGTTCGCCATAAGTTGGCAGGGTATGCTCAGACGTGAGTCCCTTGCTCACTTTGCCACTGGATTCAAGCAAGCCTGGTTGAAGACGGCTGAAATGCCAGAAACCGGTCCTAGGAAGCTTGTTTCTGGTCCAGGGAAGGCATGGCTTGGCAGTTCGGGCTGGACTGTTCCCATGAGGCACAGGGTCAGACTGATTTGCATATGGCCATGTCTGAACTGGGGTGGCAGAGTGGGATAAAGAACGGTGATGGATCAAACCCAGATCTGTTGACTGGGTGTGAGTGTTTGATTGGTTCTGATGCTCTGTCCATCACCACCCCCTTTTGTACCGCTTTGTTTGCCATAAGTTGGCAGGGTATGCTCACACATGAGTCCCTTGCTCACTTTGCCACTGCATTCAAGCAAGCCTGGTTGAAGACGGCTGAAATGCCAGAAACCGGTCCTAGGAAGCTTGTTTCCGGTCCAGGGAAGGCATGGCTTGGCAGTTCGGGCTGGACTGTTCCCATGAGGCACAGGGTCAGACTGATTTGCATATGGCCATGTCTGAACTGGGGTGGCAGAGTGGGCTAAAGAACGGTGATGGATCAAACCCAGATCTGTTGACTGGGTGTGAGTGTTTGATTGGTTCTGATGCTCTGTCCATCACCACCCCCTTTTGTACCGCTTTGTTTGCCATAAGTTGGCAGGGTATGCTCAGACGTGAGTCCCTTGCTCACTTTGCCACTGGATTCAAGCAAGCCTGGTTGAAGACGGCTGAAATGCCAGAAACCGGTCCTAGGAAGCTTGTTTCCGGTCCAGGGAAGGCATGGCTTGGCAGTTCGGGCTGGACTGTTCCCATGAGGCACAGGGTCAGACTGATTTGCATATGGCCATGTCTGAATTGGGGTGGCAGAGTGGGCTAAAGAACGGTGATGGATCAAACCCAGATCTGTTGACTGGGTGTGAGTGTTTGATTGGTTCTGATGCTCTGTCCATCACCACCCCCTTTTGTACCGCTTTGTTCGCCATAAGTTGGCAGGGTATGCTCAGACATGAGTCCCTTGCTCACTTTGCCACTGGATTCAAGCAAGCCTGGTTGAAGACAGCTGAAATGCCAGAAACCGGTCCTAGGAAGCTTGTTTCCGGTCCAGGGAAGGCATGGCTTGGCAGTTCGGGCTGGACTGTTCCCATGAGGCACAGGGTCAGACCGATTTGCATATGGCCATGTCTGAACTGGGGTGGCAGAGTGGGCTAAAGAACGAACGGTGATTGATCAAACCCAGATCTGTTGACTGGGTGTGAGTGTTTGATTGGTTTTGATGCTCTGTCCATCACCACCCCCTTTTGTACCGCTTTGTTCGCCATAAGTTGGCAGGGTATGCTCAGACGTGAGTCCCTTGCTCACTTTGCCACTGGATTCAAGCAAGCCTGGTTGAAGACGGCTGAAATGCCAGAAACCGGTCCTAGGAAGCTTGTTTCCGGTCCAGGGAAGGCATGGCTTGGCAGTTCGGGCTGGACTGTTCCCATGAGGCACAGGGTCAGACTGATTTGCATATGGCCATGTCTGAATTGGGGTGGCAGAGTGGGCTAAAGAACGGTGATGGATCAAACCCAGATCTGTTGACTGGGTGTGAGTGTTTGATTGGTTCTGATGCTCTGTCCATCACCACCCCCTTTTGTACCGCTTTGTTCGCCATAAGTTGGCAGGGTATGCTCAGACATGAGTCCCTTGCTCACTTTGCCACTGGATTCAAGCAAGCCTGGTTGAAGACAGCTGACATGCCAGAAACTGGTCCTAGGAAGCTTGTTTCCGGTCCAGGGAAGGCATGGCTTGGCAGTTCGGGCTGGACTGTTCCCATGAGGCACAGGGTCAGACCGATTTGCATATGGCCATGTCTGAACTGAGGTGGCAGAGTGGGCTAAAGAACGAACGGTGATGGATCAAACCCAGATCTGTTGACTGGGTGTGAGTGTTTGATTGGTTCTGATGCTCTGTCCATCACCACCCCCTTTTGTACCGCTTTGTTTGCCATGAGTTGGCAGGGTATGCTCACACGTGAGTCCCTTGCTCACTTTGCCACTGGATTCAAGCAAGCCTGGTTGAAGACGGCTGAAATGCCAGAAACCAGTCCTAGGAAGCTTGTTTCCGGTCCAGGGAAGGCATGGCTTGGCAGTTCAGGCTGGACTGTTCCCATGAGGCACAGGGTGAGACTGATTTGCATATGGCCATGTCTGAACTGGGGTGGCAGAGTGGGCTAAAGAACGGTGATGGATCAAACCCAGATCTGTTGACTGGGTGCGAGTGTTTGATTGGTTCTGATACTCTGTCCATCACCACCCCCTTTTGTACCGTGGAATTCCTAAGTGTGCAGAGAATTTGGTCAAGAACTGTTTGGTTTGTTTGATGTACAATCCTGGTAAGGGAACTTCAACTCCAGCTGATCATTTTGCTCCTCCCACATATCCGTTTGAGGCTTTGCAGCTAGACTTCATCCACATGGAGAGGTGCAACAACCTGAAATATGTCTTAGTGGTTGTTTGCTCTTTTTCTAGATGGGTGGAAGCCTACCCTTTAAGGGACAATACTGCCTTGTCCACAGCCAAAGCCCTTATTAAGGAATCTTTCCCTAGGTATGGGTTGCCGAGAATGGTCTGGAGTGACAATGGGAGTGAATTTGTGGGTCAAGTGATGAAGAGAGTGTGTGATGGGTTAGGAATCCGGCAGAAGTTCCACGCTGCCAATCATCCCCAGTCAGCTGGTCTAGTTGAGTGCTACAATGGCACATTAAAATTGAAATTGGCCAAAATTCAAGCGAGCTCTGGTCTACAATGGCTGAGTCCTTATGAGGTTGTGTTTGGTCGCCCAGCAAACATTTGGGGAGTGCCGCGGCCGACAAAATTTAGTGAGATAGAACACCCTGTATTGCTTGACTACCTGTACGAATTGACGGCTAAATTGCGTGTTCTGCATCAACAGGTTCATGATACTTTGCCACAGGTTTCTGAAGATCCAGGGCACGCCATTGAACCTGGCACATGGGTGCTCGTGAAGAATTTTCAGCGAACCAAGAACGAGCAGCCCCGCTGGACAGGACCTTACCTGGTGTTGTTATCTACCCGTTCTGCGGTACGAGTACACGGTAAAAAAGAACTGGATTCACAGCGTACATTGTAAGAGGGCCCCTTTGCCTCTACCGTACGACCGGTGGGTCCAAACAGGACTTCCTGATTCTGAGACTGAGACCGTGCCTCGTTTTCTGACTTTCAGCGATGCTCGTTTGATTGGAACAAACACTGAGCCAGAAAGCGATGATCTCCTTCAAGAAGCTGTGCCTCCATCGAACCGTTTGAACACTGTTGAACCTGAGCTACTTTTCCGAGAACAGACATTGCCCGGCAAAGAGCGTTATAATTTGCTACCGAGAGTCACGGGACAAATAACAAATTAAGTTCCTTCTTTGCTATTTTAAGGTTAGCTCCCCTCCGAGAAACTATTTTAGATTTTTGTTTTTCGAACCACCATCCGGGTTCAGCTGTAGGGTCGCGGTGCCAAGTCCTTGGAGTGCAAGCCAAAGACGTTAGGTCGACGGTTCTGGTTGGTCTAAGGGCGTTCCCTGGACCGACAGGCGCATTCCTGAGCACGGAACACCCATCCGCCGCGAGCAGCACAATTAGAGGATGGAGTTTTTCGGGATGGAGAGACCTGCTAAAAGAATGAGCTTCAAGAGCAAAATGTGTATAGTAATGAGTAGAAAAAGTTTTTTAATATTATGTCTGTTCTTACTGTTTAGCTTAATGATGTTTTTAATTGGATATATGACATTCTCTTTTCAAGTGACATTCATGCCCACTACACAACACATGCCTCCTCCTACTGTTTCTTCGCATTCTTTTCACCCTCTGCCCGAACATGAGTCCATTAGGAGAATGGAATTCGCTAATAATTCCTTTGTTCAGCTTCTGCACCAACACCAGCTAGTAGTGAACACAACTAATTGTTGGGTGTGTGGCCTTATGCCCCATACCACCGATAAGGGTATTCCTTACCTGGTCCTGCCATTTAGCTACAATGGTTCTGTGTGGGCGTACAGAACAATGTTCATTTATGCCCGTGAAGTTAACCCCCTACGTTCTGTGAAGGATAATCCGAAGAATAGTGCTCTGGTCAAGGGAATAGTCGACATGATTAGAGGCATAGGTTCCTATGAGACTATCCCGAGAGATGAGACGCTAGCGTATATTGGATGGAACGTTACTGAATATGGAGCTAGTCTGAGTGGGAACCAGCGAGCGAAGAGTACCCCATCAGGGTCGTTACTGTCTGCAAGGTAATGGCAAGAATCCTAGAGCTCAGCTAGGGAAGAGTGTTTGCACTGAGACATATGTTTTTGCGTCCCAGACTTCCCCATCGTTTCTAGCAGCTAAGGGTACCTACTTCATTTGTCACGACAGAGCGTATACATGGTTGCCCCCTGATTTCTCGGGCACATGTTTTGTCTCGTTCCTGTTACCTCCTACATTTACAGCTGCGGCAGATTACCACAAGATGAGAGTCGTTAGAGGTGTCTTCAGAAAGTAAGATACTTCAGGACAAGAATTGGGAGATTACTTGAAGGGTTTTCTGCCGTTTTGGGGACCTATGGTTAACAGCAGGAACATACAGCAATTGACGAGAGCGGTCGAGTCCACCATAGTCGAAACTGCCGGTGCCCTTAGTAACTTGACTGCTGAGCTCCAGTCGGATCGCCTTATGACTCTTCAGAACAGAGTTGCGTTGGATGTCATACTTGCAGATAGAGGAGGGGTCTGTAAATTGATCCAATCGAGTTGTTGTGTTTTCATTCCAGACAACGCTCCCACAGTTTTCCAAGCCATTTCCAAGCTACATAAGATCTCCGAGTCCGTACATGTGGACGAAGGAGACTGGTCGTTAATGGGATGGTTCTGGGGATTGTTATCCACCTGGAGATGGAAGATCCTGATGGTCATTGGGATGATATTAGCTATCCTTTTCCTGTTCTTTCTTTGTGTACAGTGTGCTCCTGCTATATGTGGCCTTTTTGCTGCCTCGTGCTCGAGGAGACCTGTCCAAAGAGAGTTACTAAGTACTAGGATGATGCTACAGCAACATCTTAATGATCTGATGAATATAGACCTGGATTCAGATTGACGTGAATTTAGGTTATTGCCTATGTAAGGGCAAAAGGAGGGTCTGAGGTTCCGTGAATTCTGAACTCGACCAACGAAGGTCGCCGTACCGTGATGATTTGCGTATCAGCGAACCGCAAATGACAAACGCGGTATGCATGAGTGTTTTCGTCATGCTACACCGATGAACTCACGGTGTATTCAATGACCCAGTCTGAACCCTTGGGTCTCATGTCTTGCGTAGCTGCCATTTTGTGGTTGCCCTCACACAGGCCAATGACTACAGGACGACTGTGGCCAAGCAAGCCTCTAAGGACTCATACACTTTAAGTTTGAGTTCGTGTTGACTCCTGTTTGACCTGAGCCAACTGACTTTGTTGCCCGAGGCTAAACCTTGTTGAGCCAGTTCCTTGTTAAGCAGCTGGTCAGATAGAGATCAGCGAGCAGGACACTGTTAATTCTATGGCACACGCACACACCCCCCCTATCTCATTTCTCATCTGTTTCTGTTTCTTTCTTTATGGCCTTATGGCCTAATTATTGACTTGGGTTGAGGTCTTTTTATGATGGGCCCCTCCGGCCGCCCGGTTCTTCACGATGTCCCTAGACTTTGTGAAGAAAGGGAAAACCTGCCTCCATAGATTAAAGAGATTATAATAACGTATTTATTGGTTCCAGTGATTGTGAACATAACTTCCTAATTTTGGGAGGTTGGGGACTAAAAGGGGGAACCGATTCAGTATTTCCTGGGGTTTACTGGGTGTGTGGGAATAATGCTTCCTATAAGTTGCCTGCACGGTGGTATGGAAGCTGCTATTTTGGGATTGTATTTCCAAAAATTTACCATGTAAAAAGAATCGCTGGAAACTATGAAAACACTAATGGACTAACACAGAGAAAGAGAGCTTGTTTTCTAGAAATAGTAGGAGACATATTTGGTGCATTGATACCTTCAGTGGGAGTCATTCTGAATTCACAACGAATCTGTCAATTGTCAACAGTAGTTAATCGTCTCTCGACTGATACTGCTGGGGGTTTCTTCATCATAAATGCAGAGATGGTTGCAATTAGGTCTGTAGTTTTACAAAATCAACTTGCGCTTGATATTTTATTAGCAAAAGAGGGCGGAGTCTTTGGAATGCTGAAAGTTCAACATTATTGCACGTACGTTCCTGACAAAAGTAAGGAAATTAGGGGCTGTATTAAGAATATTTCAAAACTTCATGCAAATTTGAAACCACTGGAGGTTGACAGTGTATGGGAAAGACAAACAAAAAGTATATCTTCAATAGCGACTTGGTTTTCTGATTCAGGGAAAAATATTTTAGGTCAAATAATTCTTCCAGTAGTTAGCATAATGTTGATAGTTTTAGTAATAATGATTTGGTGCAAATGTTGTAGAAACAAAGGAGGAAAATATGAAGTGAATGGAAAAGGAAAGAAAATAAAGAGGGAATATGAGGAGATCCAGATGGAGGAGATGAATGGAAGGATATACAAAATGATGAAAGATTTAGAAAATAAAGATGAAATTGAGAAAGAAAAAAGGAGGAGACTGAGAATGAGAAATACTGAAAGTTGGCATCTGGTTAGGGATGGGTAATTTTGTGATGGCTCAAAAATGCCATCAGAGAGAGGATCAATGGAGCGAGGACTCATAGAAATGAGACTTGCTCCTAAGCAATCCGCTTGTTTAACTCACTAACATGTTATTAATTACGTTTTGTGTAAAACTAATGCGCACCAGATGAACACACGGGTTAGTGAATCTTGCCTATGTGTTTGTTAACACTAATAACACGAACGAAGGACTAAACAGCTTTTAACGAGGAAATCTTTACCGCGCATGCATCAACTGCATCTACGCAATGTGACGAAATAATGCTTGAAGGGAAATTCTTGCGCATGAGCAGAAGGCACAAAAATGGAGTCTTAAAGACTCACGTGCAAGGCACCTGCTTAGCTGAAGCAAAAACAAGCTATTTTACTAATGCTAATGCGGGTAAGGTATTAATAAATAAAGTGAAATAGAGTAGAGATGGATGGTATACAGTGAAACCATTTATTTTTTAAAGTAACATTTGTTTTTCTGACTTTATCACTAGTGCGCATTTGGGCCTCTCGTGTATAACTGAAATAAGCTGAGCCATGTAATGACTGCGCATGACTACTGAGAGTGAAACCGGAAGGATGACACAGAGTTTGAATAAAAGTCAAGGTCGTAAAGTGTCCCAGCCTGAGAAAGGACGGTGAAAAGTTCAACCGAATGGACCTACATGTTAGATTTTTACCGAATGTTGCAGATGGAATGTGAATGCGGGCGGGAAAATAAAGCATGAATAACAATTAAGGGGATGGGTTTGTGAACAATGGTCTAATGGAGTAAAGTGATATGTAAGCATGGTGTGATGATCGTCCCCCTTGTAAGCATGGTGTGATGATCGTCCCCCTTGTAAGCATGGTGTGATGATCTTCCCCCTTGTAAGCATGGTGTGATGATCGTCCCCCTTGTAAGCATGGTGTGATGATCTTCCCCCCTTGTAAGCATGGTGTGATGATCTTCCCCCCTTGTAAGCATGGTGTGATGATCGTCCCCCTTGTAAGCATGGTGTGATGATCGTCCCCCTTGTAAGCATGGTGTGATGATCTTCCCCCCTTGTAAGCATGGTGTGATGATCTTCCCCCCTTGTAAGCATGGTGTGATGATCTTCACCCCTTGTAAGCATGGTGTGATGATCTTCACCCTTGTAAGCATGGTGTGATGATCGTCCCCCTTGTAAGCATGGTGTGATGATCTTCACCCTTGTAAGCATGGTGTGATGATCTTCCCCCCTTGTAAGCATGGTGTGATGATCTTCCCCCCTTGTAAGCATGGTGTGATGATCGTCCCCCTTGTAAGCATGGTGTGATGATCGTCCCCCTTGTAAGCATGGTGTGATGATCTTCACCCTTGTAAGCATGGTGTGATGATCGTCCCCCTTGTAAGCATGGTGTGATGATCTTCACCCTTGTAAGCATGGTGTGATGATCGTCCCCCTTGTAAGCATGGTGTGATGATCGTCCCCCCGTTCCTGACCAATTAGATTTCGAATTATTACGATATTGAAACTTTAGTGGGTGGTACATGAAGAACAAAAGGTATCATTGAGATAGCTTTAGTTAGTTAGTGAGCACAAAAGATGAATATATGCTGAGCACGAGATGCTGTTTGTGAGCGGGAGATGCTGATGCTGGGAGAGACGCTGTGAGATGCTGATGAAGAAGCCGAATGCAGAACCTTCTATCCTAATTTAATTGGGTTAGATAAGAAGATCGCAGAAGAATCTCGAGGAGGAAGAGAGTGTCAGAGAGGGGTGCTACGCAACCGTCGTCATTAGAGAGGTCATCTATCCTGTCCTAAGTCCTGTCCTGAAGTCTTTGACACCTGATCTTTCCCGGGGGACCCTTACCAGCCCTTTGGCCAGGGGGTTGGTCTTCACACCATTCTTGGTAATTATATTTTCACGTTATTTGCAGATGTTATTTTCTCTCTGTCCTCTCCCTTTCTGAACATTGATCATTGCGTGAGTCCAAAGTATGATTCTGATGATTAATTCATTGAAATATTGTCTACTAAGAATGGTGGTGACGTCACTGTGTATTTGAGATGGTTCACATGAATTTACTTTAGAAAAAGGTTTTAAAATTTCCCAAGTCAGTGGTTATTTAGTTTAAATGAATAAGATAGAGTCAGTGTTAATTTTCACCATCAACTAGTTCAACTAATGGTCCATTGACCAGATGAAAGAACTTTTTGATCAGTGAAAGGTTAGTTAGGAATAAGGAATAGCTAATTATGAATTGTGAAAATCACTCGAATACCTTAGGGTCGGGTTTGCGCTATAAAAAAGCTTAAAAGAAAGAGACTCCAGACTTTGGGGTCTTATCTCTTCTCAATTAGAAATTACACTTGTAAAATGAAATAAGGCAATCCTAATGTCAACCTGTGGGATAGAAAGGCCATGCCATAGTGAAAATAAGTTTAAGTGTTTTTCACTACCAGAACTTCTAAAACTTAAAACTATCTGTCCAGCTTTTTAAATACACTGCACTCTGCCATTGGGGCTTTCCAGAACCTACCCTATGGATGAATTATATGTAATAAAAAGGAACGTTTGGGCCTGGCCAGGGGCTTATCCTGCAAGGTCAGCATGCCATTTTAAACTGCACACACAGGCTCTGCAATGGCAGGCCTAAGACATGTTTGAAGGGCTGCTGCAGTGGGTAGTATAATCAGTGCTGCAGGCCAACTGGTAGCATTTATTTTACAAGCCCAGGGCACATGTAGTGCACTTTACTAGGGACATATAGGTAAATTGAATATGCCAATTGTATATATGATAATGTTACCCTTGTTCTGACTCAAAAAAATGCATGAGTTATATTCTTGAAATAAACTAAATTAACAAGAAAGTAAATACTTCAGACCATATGATTTGTTGAAAGGTCCTAGTCTGTTAGAAAATGTTAACAGCAATTAAAAATGATGGTTAGTTTATTTTTTGTTTTTGAAACTTTTAGAAAGTTGGCATTTTCTTTACTTTTGCCTTTGGTGCAGCACACATGTGAAGAGGAAGTAAGAAGGAGAAACAAAGATGTTTCCCCTCATTATGTCCCACCTGGGGAGGCGCAGGGTTTTGCTGCATTGCCAGGTTTACCAGTAATGGTAAATCTGGAAATGCACCAAAATCCAGGGGTCGATGCATGGGAACACCCACGCTTCATCAATGCAAAGTCTTCCCAAGTCAGAGAAACGCAACGCAGCGATTTCTGCTCCGTTGCATTACTCAAGATTTATCAAGCCAGGCAAGGCCACACAAGGTGGGTGATCTATTGAGAACTGTGCCAATGGTTTCTGTTGTGGGACAGTCGAACAATGTCTGTGAACACCTATAACCTATTCTATGAAGTATTGATTTACAGGCCCTGCTTTATCATTATTTCACACATTGAAATCCAGTAAAACACCTTACAGCGCTACGTTGCATGTAAAGAAGAGGGCAGGAATGAGCCGTATCTGTAAACATATGGCACATTTCTAATCTTTGCTTGCTCTGGCACACAAACTGCTGCCTAGCACCAAAACAGGCACCATTGGCACCATGGTGCAAGGGTGCCTGCGTTGCAGGTAGAATTGTTTTGGTCAGGAAGGTACACCTTCCTGCCCAAAAACAGTGCTCTGAGTCGTTTTCCTCTTTCTATGTGTGCAGCGGAAGAAACAACGAGGAGAAAATATAAAAATATTTGGCAACCGTGTTGGTAAATCTGGAAATACTTCAGAATCCATTGGTGGATGTGTGGCAATACCCACGCTCCACCCATTAAATGCCTTCTCAGGGCAGTGTACCTCTGGGCCGTGACTTGCCCTACGTTGTGTTACTCCAGAACTACGAAGCAATGCAGGGCCATACAAGGTGGGCATGCGTGCCTTGTTGAACCTTATGTTAGCTTGCTTGATGCAAGGCCAAAGCAATCTATTAATATATGTGGCCCTTGGTTCCTAACTGCTCGTCAGCTTTCTGATGGAGCTGAAAAGCAGAAATTCCAAATCTAGTAGAAGTGATTACACCACCGTTCATTCACAATCATGGCCACGTGCTAAGGGTGTGTCGGTAGGGACACAAGGTAAGAGCTAAGCACTTATCAGTATGGTCAGTAGTATGATCAAAAGTGTGCTATGCTATATAAGAAAAATTCACAAAAATTAATCAAAATATATCCTATGGCAAAACATGTGTAAATGTCTACATATATTGTTGAAAATGAATTTACCTTTGTACATCTGTGGTTGAAGTTTCCTCTTCTCTATAAAGAGAAACAAATGTAGATAAAAATAATTAATCCTTGTTTTAAATAGAAATAGATGTCTGAACAATAAATGTGTACAAATGCAGACTATATCAACAAAAGTCTCAGAGTGTGTAGAGGAGAAATGATACAGTCTGTGCTGAGACGTTCCCTGGATCTCTTCACCAAACAAGCATGTTTAAGGATCAAAAGGTGCTTGTTCTAGAGTCTCAGGCCCTGATTTACCATTTGTTAATGCAACACAACGCACCAAGACATCTTGCTGTACTGCATGGAAGGGAGAGGGCAGGAAGGCACCATCTCTATCAAGATATGACGCATTCCTGTTCTCTGCCGAAGCTTGTGCACAAACTGCTGCCTAGTGCCAACGCAGACACCCTTACACCATAGTGCAAGGGTGCCTGGGTTACAGGCAGGATTGTTTTTGTGTAGGAAGGTACACTTTCCTACAAAGAAACAATCCTCTTTCTAAGTGTGCTGCAGAATGCTGCCCACTTAGAAAGAGAACACAACGAGTAGAAGTAAAGATATTTCTTGTAGCTTCTCCCCTGGGAAGGCATGGAATTCTGAGGCTTTCCCATGTCTACTATTATTCGTTAACATTTTATGCCCTCCCATGGCAGAATCATGCAGACAGCAACTTGCCTTGTCTTACTTCAGATTTACCAAGCCACAGAGGTCCATACAGGGTGGACTTGCATTGCTTGGCAAATCTGATCTATGGCTGGGGTTGCCCTTGCATCACCTCGTGTGACGCGAGGACAACTAATCTATTAATAAACCTGGCTCAGTCTATATACAAAGAAAGCCTGTTGAGGTGAACTGGCTTCCTCTGTAAGTCGTTAGATGTCCTGTCTGATCAATAATGTGCTCCGTGTAGTGCATACAAAACTAGAAATATTGATTTAGAAGCAAGATACGCAAGTGTAGCTGTAAGGAGCCTTGTGTGAGTGGGTCAGCTGCTTGAATTGTCATATCTTCTGTATGAGGAGCCTGTGGAGATGCCTGGGTTAGGGTGGGATGTGGGTTTATCAGGGAAGGCCAAGGATGAGTCTGGCTGCAGCGTTCTGTATAGTTGGACGTCTCTGTAGGAGGTGTGTGGCAATTAGGGGTGGGCGGAATTTGCGAAAGCGATTTTCACAAATTATCGCGAAAATGTTCAAAATTATCGCACACAACTGGAAATATCGCGAAAATGCGGAAGTTTTTTTCCTGCCTGTTCGGGGTATTTTCTGCTCGCCAGCTAACCCATGGGGTTGCTCGCGGGCGCGGCCATCTTGTTTTCACTCTTTTCGTGGTGCATGATCGCGAGAAGAAAGACGTGATCGCGCGACTAATGACATTGCTGCGGGCGCGATCTGTCGCGAGACAGCGCAAATGGCTACCAACAATCCAACATCTTGTGGAGAACGCAACCGGATCGGGAAAACTTGTCGGCGAATGCGGGAATTCAGGTAAGGCGATCGTGCGTGAGAATGTATTATTTTACAGCGCGAGCAAGAAACAAATTATCACTAAGCTGCGGAATGTGGAAATTTTGACATTTTCGCGCTCTCCGCGGAACGCGAAAATGTCAAATTATCGCAATTTCCGCGAGCGGAACGGAAATTTAGCCCAGGCCTAGTGGCAATACCTTCATAGAGGACATTTCCGTAGTCCAGTCAGCTGGTAATCAGGTCTTGTGTCACAATGTGACTCATGTGTAGGGGTAGCCACTTCAAGATCTTATGTAGCATGCACACAGTGCAGAGGTGGAGTGATTTCATGGTGAGCTTGTTGTAAATGATGATTCAGAGGGTTCTGGCATGATCGGAGTGAGAGGGTGCGGGGCCTAGGTCTGATGGCCACCAGAAGTCATTCGATGTGTAGCTGCTGTTGCCAAATATCAGTACTTTCATCTTGTCTGTGTTCAGCTGCAGTCAGTTGTTCTTCATTCAGTCAGTGACGTTTGTCATGCATCTGTGGAAGTTGTTTCTGATGATGTTGGCCAGAGGGGTCATATTTGTGTTAAAAAGCATGGGGCTAAGGGATGAGCCCTGGGGGACACCACAGGTGATCTCCTTGAATTCAGAGGTGAAATTTGGGAGGTGGAGCTTTTCGGTACTTCCTGTAAGGAGTGAAGTGATCTATCTAAACGCGTTCCCTTGGATGCCGATGTGGTGGAGTCTTTCGATCAGTGTGTGGTGGGATATTGTGTCAACGGCTGCCGAGAGTTTGAGGAGAATCAACGCTGTTTCTGTGAAAAGCCTTCTATCAAGGAGAGGGACACATGCGGTTGTTTCATTGTAGCATAGTTTTTCTCAGTGTCTGTTGGTTGAACAATATTTGAGCTACTGTCTGAAAAAATGTATATAGTTGGAAGAAAAACAATTAATGTGTTGCAGCATTTGATATATGTTAAGACGGTAGTGGGGGAGGGGTTACTTCCACTCACCTTCCATGTTGAAGACTGAGAACACTCGAGCGGTGGTGGGGGAGCGGTTACCTACATGTGTAATATTTACCTTAAACCTGGGGCTCCTCAAATAGGACTCAAATATTAAAGATGTTATAATCTACAGGTCTGAGGAAAGCCCCTGGAAGAATCTGCAGAAATCACAGATGCCGCAAGACAATCTTCTCAGATACAAGGGATTTGTGCACATACTGATAAAGAAGTTCCATCGACTGATTAGGTAGCAAAATGGTCTACACAACCTAATGATTAGGGGGCATATCTTGAATATTTGGTTTGCAGGTTTGCTCCTGTGTTTGTTGTGGTCCATGTTCTCTGAAGCTAGCTAGGGCTGCTGATTAGTCTCTCAGTGCCAGAGTGTCTAGGAAGTGCCAAGGAGAGGCTTCAACTTGCTAGCAATGAAAAAACCTAGGCAACACCACCAATAAGTAGTGTACATGAAGAAGTCCTATTGATTGCAACAGGTTGAAAGGTCAGTGCTGGCAACATTGGAGCCCTAATCTCTCACAAGGAAGGTGAACAAAGCTATCCTGAAAAGCCCTCTAGGAGAATCCAAAAACCCTTGGTTCTTCAGAATCACCATTATGTCGAGAAAAACGGACACAAATTTGTCATAGAAAGCTTATGTGGAAATAAGTTATGAATGCCTAGGAGCGCATTATGACAAATAGCCAAAAAAAGGTATCAGCAGTTAACGTGTTAAGAGAAACATACACTTTGGCTCCAGAATCTACCAACACCGTGAGGTACCAGCTACAAATCTTTATCAATGCAATTCTTGAAAATATTCTGAGTAACGCTGGAACAAGCCTAACTTTTGGAGTCAGAACAATATTTATAACCACATAATTTAGTTTCTTCACTGTCACAAAAAAACTGAGTGTTGATTGCCTGGCAGAATCGCTGCTAATCAATGGGTCCCTACAACCCAACAATTAAAGGATGGTGATCAGGAATCATTATATCCAACCCTGAAGTTCTAGGGCCACTGCATGCAGGAAACAAGTCTGCTGCTTTGGATTTTGAACTTTGCAAAAAAGCTCAATTTCTTTCTTTCTTTCTTTACTGATTTATTCAATGATTTATTTATGTATTTACTTAGTTAATTGATAATTGTACTTAGTGCAGTAAAAGTGTACTCTTCTACAGGATGTCATACACCGGTCTTAAAAACGTGCACCTGTAAGGGCCTCAAATTTGGCATGTTCATGTTCAGAGATATTTGCAATAAATCCAGTGACCCAGCGGCATGCACATGTGAAGTTAACTTGCTTTGGCCAAGAGAAGTGTCTTCTGGGGGGTCACAGGCCTCTACCCACCATCAGCAGTTTATTGAGAGCGTTCAGTCTCGTATCCATTGGGCTTTTGCAGCTGCATATATAATTTGAGGTGAATCATAGAAATATTGACCAATTTAGCGAGCCTGATCTCCTGTTTCATTTTGACATCCTTAGAAGTGTCAGCTACTACCATATTCTGAGTGATCACAACAGTGGTAGATGCTTAAAGATGCCCTGGTCTGCTTTCCCCGATGCATTTCACAATAACACTTTCCTCCAATAAGATAAGAAAGTTGCACCCTCTAGTGACTATGTTCAATTTTCAAAACTTTCTATTCTCCTACTCAATGGGCGATGCCATGACTGGGATAGAAAAGATGGCTGAATTACAGCTTGAAATCCATCCCTGGTTAGTCCAACAACTTCCTCAGACAAATGTTATTGTATAAAGTTGAGGGGATGTTCAACCCTTCTCTCTTATACCCTTCTCTCTTCCTCTTTCTACCACTCTTTAATTCTGGCTCTTTCTCCTTTCATTATTTACCTTACATCTCTCCCTACCTTGCTTTACATTGTTAAATTGTACAGTTCAGTTGTTTTGTCTTTTGGGGGTGCTTACTGTTGAACTGTTGTATTTTTATCGAGTTTATGTTATGGTATGTTATGTGGATTTGTAGCTTCTTCCCTGTGATGATATTTAGAGCTCCTAATTGTACAGCCAGGTCTTCAGTTTCTTGCAGGAATTGGCAAGCGCAGTAGCCGTCCTGGTGTGCTGAGGAAGTTAGTTCCAGTTCTTGGCAGTGATGAAGGAGAAGGCGTGCCGGCCTGGCTTGCTTATGCAGATGCATGGGACTTGTAAGAGGAAAAAAGATATGGAGCTTAGCTGTCTGGAAGGTTGGTAGAGGTGAAGTTGGTTGTTGAGGTATGCTGGTCACGTGTTGTGGAAGACTTTGTAGGCATGGATGTATGAGGGGCCTGGTGGTGGTGTTTTGGATGGTATGGAATCTTTATGTGGCCTTCTTGGAGATGCTGATGTAGTTAGAGTTGTCGTAGGGGAGTCTATTGTTTATGAGGGCCTAGGTGACAATACGCCTTCTGTGCATGGGGAGTCCTTTGAAAATCTTGTGAAGCATTCTGAGGATGAGGCAGCAGGAGGATGTGATCAGAGCATTGACATGTTTTTATATTGGGAGGTTGTTGTCGAGGTTGATGACAAAGTGGCCATCAAGAGGAGTCCCATGATGATCCCTTCTTTCTGAAAATCAGGATCTCCATTTTGTCCGTGTTGAGTTTAAGGAAGTTCTCTCGCATCCAGTTGGCCACAGTGAACATGTAGAAGGAGATATTGGTCCTAGTGGTGTTGTTTGTGTCAGTTACAGAGAGTATGAGTTTAGTGTCGATGGTGTAGGAGTCTGTGTTGATGCTGTGGGCTCTGATATTGTGGGCTAGGGGTGCCATGTACACATTAAACAGAAATAAGTTGATGGAAGAGTCCTTGGAGGCTCCACAGAGAAGCTTCTAATGTTTAGAGGTGAAAGTGGAGAGTCTGACTCGTTGAGTCCTGTTGGAGAGGAAGGAAGCAATCAAGCACAGGGCGGTCCCTTGAATTCTTGAGTCCTGGATTCTGGCAATGAGATTGCCAATGGAGATGGGTTTGAAGGTCACTGAGAGGTCAAACAGGCTGAGAGCGATGGTTTCCCCTCTGAAAATGATGGACAGGATGTCATTTGTTGCTCCGAGGAGGGCAGTTTCTGTGCTGTCGTTCCTGTGAAACCATGACTGGGTGGAGTTCAGGAGGTGGTGCTGTTCAAGGTGGGCCGAGAGTTGCTTGCTGAACTCTTTCTCCAATACTTTGGCCTGGAAAGGAAGGAGCTAGATGGGTCTGTGGTTGCTGAGGTCTTTCTGGTTGGGGAAGGACCTCTGCGTGTTTCCAGCATTCTGAGAAGTTTCCATTGAGGATGGAGGAGTTGATGATGGTGGTAAGGTTAGTGGCGATCAGTGTGCTTCCCAAGATGTACATGTGGTGAGGGCAGCGTCTGCAGTGAACCCTGAGTGGGTGGTCTGTATCATTCTGGCAGTGTCATCTGTGGTGAGAGGCCTCCAGAATGTGGGTGCTCCTTTTTGTGAGCTGGTTTGCGGTATTGATGTCTATCATGGTAGGTTGGGAATGCGAAGTTTGTGTTGATCTTAAATATTTTATTGGGGAAAAGTCAGAAAGGTCGTTGCAGATGACCTGTGAGGGAATGATGGTATTGGAGGCTGCTGTTGGATTGATGAATACTTTGATGATGTTGAAGAGCTATTTGCCAGAGTGGGACCAGGATTCTAGCATGAGCACAAGGGCAGCTTTCTTGGCCTCTTTGATCTGGGCGAGGTATCTTGTGAGTGCGGATTCGTGGGTGTCACTAGAGGTTTTGTCTTCTGGTTTTCCATCTTCTTTCTAGTCATTTGCAAAGATCCTTGAAGTCTCAGGTATTCCTTGTATCAGCATGCTTGAATGTGGATTCTTGTAAGCCTGATCTTCTTCATTGGAACAAAGGTGTTGGCGCAGTCTGAGGTCCAGTTGTGGAAAGCGGATAGGTAGTTCTATAGGTTGCTTGTGAGGATAGGCAGGTTGGATCAAGTTTGCTTCTGTTATCTTGTTTCAGTTTCTGACTGGTTTTGATGTGGCTGAATGAAATCTTGCTGCGGGCTGTGAAGATCGGGTCGAGTTTGTGTCCGGTAATGTGAATGAGGCTTTTATGATTAAATCCGAGGGCTTTGCAGCAGACGGCCTATTCTGAGTAGGGCCTTTGACTGGTAGAAGGACCAGGTAAGTGGAGCTGGGTGAAGGCTCAATGAGGTCTAGCAGCAGCACCATTAAGTAGGTCTCGGGTGGGGGAGGAGCTTGCAGGGAGGGGTTAAAGAGGGGTAGAAAACTGCAGAAAGAGAAGGCACACAGGACAAAGGGTAAGGAAAGGGGGAGGAGTCCCCAAAGAGAAGAGAAAAATGAGAGAGACAAGAGGAACAAAAGCAGAAAAAGCAACAACCCAAGACAATAAAAGCGGGAACAAATATGAGCACAAAAAGGCTAGGAAAGGGCAAAAAATGGGTACAGAAGTCTGGGATGAGCAATGAAATGGGCACAGAATACAAACTGACACAAAGAAGAAACTAGTAGAAAAAGCACAAGAGGTAAACACAAATGAGAAACGAGCACAGATGATAGGCATGGACAGACACCAAGCAGAGTATAAAACAAAGGTCAAAGCGAGAGTGTGAATGAGTGAGTTAGAACAATGAGAAGAATGAGAGATGATGGAGAAGGAGAAAGGAGGAGCACAGTGAGGCAGATGGCTGGGTCCGAGGAGGGTCTTTGATTGGTTAGAGGACCAGTCCAAGGTAAACGGAAACTGGGGCCCAGGCTCCTGCTCAATGGGGTCGCACAATGGCCACCATTAACTATGTCCTAGGAGAGGGAGGAGCATAAGGTTCAAGCTACAGACGGGTGGGAAACAATTGTGGGAGAAGGCACGGGGAGAACAGGTAGGAGAGGGCGGAGGATGGATCCAGGAAAAGCAAGGGAGGGAGGAGGTAGTTCCTGAGGCAAAGGGAGAAGTGGGAGAGACAAGAGGAGCGAAAGCATAAAAAGCAACAAGTCAATGCAACAATAACTGGCACAAATACAGGCACAAAACGACTAGGAAAGAACACAGAAGACTGGGCTGAGCTATGAAATGGGCACAAGAGCCAAAGCACAAAAGACAAAAGGGCAAAGAAAACACATTTCAGAGACGCCAAGCACAATACAGCAGAAAAGGCAGAAAAGACAGAGTGCAAAGCACAAGTCCAAGCGAAAGTGTGAAGGATTTGGTGGGAGCAGAGTGAGAGTAGATGGAGAGAGAGAGAGGAGGAGCGGAGTGAGGTGACACAGATGTAATATTAATAGAGTATTCACCAGCCCAGGGAATGTCCCGAGGGCACAGGAGACACAAATCGCGCCTTCTGCAAACTCTGTTGATAGCTCATTGGGTGAACGCACTGCTATAGGAACTCTTAGAGACTGGTAGTGTCAGATTCCAGCAGTGAAAAATCCGTGCAGCACTTAGTGCTTTGAAGAGGAAATCAAACCGCTAGTAGTCTCTGGGTGGTGTATACCATCAGCTATTATGGCCACTGCTTTGAAGCCATAGGCCGCCACAGTAAGCGCTATATTGAAAGTAGGCAATGATACTTTAACAACTTTAACAAAGGCATCAAACAACATATATTATTACAGCATTTTAATGTGGGGGTTTATTTAATCTGAGAACGGACCTTTCTTCAAATCATTACAAGTCAAGCGCTTACAATGACGAGGATCTAAGAAGTGAATGGTTCCCACTCCCGGTTCAGTGGGACATGGGTGGACTTTCTATAAAATGTTAAAATGTGAGACCAATAATATCTCCTAACAGCGCTCCTGAGCTGTCCCATCGCCACCCGCTAAGTACTATTTGTGTCTTGTTAGTACTAGTACCGCAAATATCAGCCCTGGCAGAAGACATCTGGACTGGGTGTACTGGTCACACTGCTAGAGTCCAGCCTGATGCTACTGTTAACTAAAGGTATGTTCCCCCTTTCATCGACTTTAGAAGGATGAAATGAGGTGGCTGTCACGGGCACTGATCTTCAGGATGTACACAATGCTGAAGCAAGTGCCTAAACCCACTGAGTTATATTACCTGCTCATATGCGGTGAGAACATTTTGGGGGGACATTTGATGAAGCCATTGTGGGAGTTACCTTCCTGAACCCCAAGACCCGCTGAGATTTGAAGGAGTGTTGCCTAAGCAGAACTGAAATTCTACACCTGGAATGCTCCTCCTTTCAACACCAACCCTCCCCCACCTGTTAGCCCCGCCCCTCTGCAGGGCCAGCAGTTCACACTTTAACATTTCCATGTGCCCATTTCTGGATTTTCCATTTACAAGGAAGGGGACCACGGCACTTCAGGGAAGTGAACACAGGTTACACCACCAGCACTCCGCGATGTGTGCTCCTGGGCTCCGTGAGTTGCCGAGTTCCTGTTTTCTGCCGGCCGTGTGCGCTTTGTCACTTCTGAATGTGGGGAGGGCGGAGACGGGAGGGGCCTGCCCGTCTGCGGGACACTCCTCCTGGTGGGAGTCATGGACTCTTCACGCCCCCCTGAGTTGGGAGTCACTAACCAGCAGTGTCCTTGAAGGGAGGCTACAGCAGCAGGGAGAGGCGAGGCTGCCCACACCCCCATGCCCCCTGCCGTGCCCTTTGGAGCTGTGCACACCGCTTTTCACAAGTCCAACGATGCACGGCGTGAGGTGCCGGTGTGCCAGCCTGCCCGCTTGCCCAAACTTGTTACCTGCCACCCCCTTTTGAAATCAAACTCCCTGTCATGCATAAGAGAACCCCGTGCCAAACTCTCGCCTGCCCTGCACCCAGCTCACATCACCAGGAGCAACGGTGCACAGCAGCTCAGGGGGTTCGTGCACCAACTGCGGAGATCTGCCTCTAGGATGGCCCTAAGCAGGATCTGCAGGCCTCAGTATTGGCAGGACGCCAGATTTCTTCTCCAAGGTTACTTATAACAGCGAAAATTGAACTACCTGCGTGCACCGATTTGTTTTGCAAAAGCCAGGCTCTGCTGACCCAGAAGAACAGAAGCGTGTTAATGTTCTCACTGAAGGTGAGCTGCCACGGCCTGACACCACCCAATACTGTCCATACGCTTGCCAGGTTTGTGTTAAAAAGACACTGAGTGGCAGCGTTGTGAAGTTGTGAGTTTGTGGTAACAAGCACTGGTAATAAACAAGTAAGCTGGACAACCAACCAACAGGACCCTCAGCGAGAACAATGTGTTGTTTACATTGCATTTATACAGCGCTTACTACCGCAGACGAGGCGCTGCACTAGTCTTGTGTGTCCAGTGTCCATCTAGCCGTTTACACAAAGAGCGAGGTACACACAAACGCGGGGGCTAATTGTACTTGAGGTGATTTCACATTTTTGGTGCGCCAGTTTTGTGGGTGTGCTAAAGAAACAAGGAAGAGCCAAGTGTGTATGCTGAAGTCAGCGTATATTCATGATAGGTGGTGTGAACGGAGGGGAACAAGCAGTCATACTCAGGTATTGAAGGAAGTGGGAGGAAAGAATGTTTATTCTCGGCTGCTTAGGAATGGTGTCTACTCCGTTGCTGACAGGCGGGTGAGGCCGATAGGTTTAAAGTTTTCGGAAAGGAACATAGATATCGCGGGAAGCTGTGTGCTGAAAGTGGGGCATCGGGTACATGTGGGTGTAATGGGTAATAATTGCAACAAGCACGCTCCGCTTTCACTTTCCTCCGTCGCGAAAGCTTGCTTGTCCTTATGGGGCCATGTGTTTGAAACACATTGCCCCATAAAGGTAAGAAACCTTTTGCGATGAACGCAAAGCAGGTGAGGCAGTCCAAATGGGACAGCTGAAAAAGCTGAGCGAATATGTCACCAGGAGCTCTTTTCCAATGGCTGGCCACCATTTAGCATAAACGGTGACGCCGGCCAAAGGAAAAGAGGGGCGGGGCTTAATGCCCCTTACAGAAAATACCCCATATCATTACATCTCGCCAGCGAGACTGCGCGTGCGCGCAGCCTACGCTAGCGAGACCTAAAAAACAATGGTCGGGCATAATTCTGGTCTTAATACTATTTCCTATGTCCATATCGGATGTGAGGCAAGAAATATGCTGAATGCAACAGAACATGAACAGTGAGCGTGAGCAGCCACTCACCAAATGTGCTTTAAGATTCGGATTTCACCCTAACTTAATCCATGTTTTAGCACTATTTTATTAACACAAAATGGATGTGAAGAAGCATTTTGTGTGTGGAATTTACTGAATGAAGCAGAATGTAAGTAGCGAGCGCAATCACCCACTCATGCTCAATAAATGTGCTCTCATGGCAGGATTTATCCTCCAAATTAAGTGAGCTGGTGTACAGAAATTACTCCAATTACTCCAGCATAATTAAAGTTCCGATACGGGCATAGAAAACACCAAGAGACAGAGATAGGTAGATAAAAACAGACAGCTTCCTCATCATTATATAAACATTATTTTAAGTGAAATAAATCAAAACAATTAAATGAAAAAAAACACCTTAAAACTATTAACCCAGTTAAATAAAATACCAACCTTCCCAACTCTCTCCTTTCTGCTGACTCCTGTCTGTCTGTTCTGTCACTTATCCTTCTATTCACCTTCCCTGTTGCTCCAACCATCACCAGCCCAGCTCACAAGGAAGCACGGATGCAAAGGGCTGAACATTCAAGGCCCCCAAACCTCCTTTCCAGATTTGGGGGTTTCTCCAGAAGGAGACAGTGTCTGATTGAAGATACCTGCTTGTTGATTGACTCTTGAAGCTCTGCTACCTTCTCTCATGCACAACCCAGTGAAGGTGTTGACATTTCCATTATATGGTAATTCCCTACCATGATGCTGCAGTGCACAGGAGAGACACAGGCACTGTGATTGGCTGCCACTATCAATGAGTCATCATGCATCACACTCTGGTATACCCATATTGATTTGAATCCAATCCAATCCTTCAGCAGTCATAGCATACTACATTTGTATCTTTCATGATATTAGTTTTCATAACTTAATTGTTCCTCTGTACTTCTTTCTCTTACCTGAACATTCCACTCCAGCATCACTTCTGCCGTGACAGGCATTATGTCCCCACGCATCATGAGGACAGTCGAAGAAAGACGCCTCTGCTCCTGTGCATTGAATCCGACTCAGCCACACTGGGTGCCATCCTGCTCCAAACACTCCATTGTTGTCTGGTGCTCCTAAAGCTGATCCGCATCCAAGATGTCTACAGACCACCTCAGCCTCCTTCATATCCCAGTGAGAATCGCAGACCGTCCCCCATCGCTTCCCATGCCTGACCTCTACCCTCCCGTTGCAGTCGTCACCAGCATTGACCAAGCGGATCTTATCTACAACACCTGTTGACAATGGGAGAGAAGGGAACAGATATTGAGTACATTGACCACCTCTAGAAGAAAGCGGACCAGTGGGAGAGAAGGGATCAGATATTGAGTACATTGACCACTCAAGAAGGGAGACATCCAAAGGTCAGTAAAGAGATACAATATCTCATCGACACCACCTGTGACCAGTGGAGGGAAGGGAACAGATATTGAGTACATTGACCACTCTAGAAGGGAGACATTCAAAGGTCAGTAAATAGATGCAATATCTCATCAGACCACCTGTGGCCAGTGGGAGACAAGGGACAGATATTGAGTACATTGACCACTCTAGAAGGGAGACATTCAAAGGTCAGTAAATAGATGCAATATCTCATCGACACCACCTGTGACCAGTGGAGAGAAGGGAACAGATATTGAGTACAGTGACCGCTCTAGAAGGGAGACATTCAAAGGTCAGTAAAGAGATACAATATCTCATCGACACCACCTGTGACCAGTGGAGAGAAGGGATCATATATTGAGTACATTGACCACTCTAGAAGGGAGACAATCAAAGGTCAGTAAAGAGATACAATATCTCATCGACACCACCTGTGACCAGTGGAGAGAAGGGAACAGATATTGAGTACATTGACCACTCTAGAAGGGAGACATTCAAAGGTCAGTAGGAGATACAATATCTCATCGACACCACCTGTGACCAGTGGAGAGAAGGGAACAGATATTGAGTACATTGACCACTCTAGAAAGGAGACAATCAAAGGTCAGTAAAGAGATACAACATCAGCAGTCAGCAGGTTTCACTGCTTCTCCTCCCTGAGATCACAGATCTGAGAAGCTGAGCATTGTCCTGCTGTAAATCCTGAATTTATAGCCCTAATAAGATCTAAAAAAAGGTCTGTGAATGAATCATGCCATTTAGAGATTCTGGCATATTAGCACAAGCTCACCATTAAATACATAAGTATATTAAATGTGTATGAATAAGCTGTTGATAATACATGATGCAACATTAGTTACGGGTCTGAAACAATCATGTGCATCTGCAAAATAAAATCAGTTCCCTGAGGGCTTTTTGGATGGATAACTTTAACAATATTAGAGTCTGTCCTAGAAGAATGTTAAAAAATTATTAGACTATAGAGTTCAGCCGTCTATAATTCCCACGCTGGTGGCTTGGTTTAGAGTTTGGCAGGTGGAGTAAAGGCAGCCAGGGTGGAATGCACTGGAGTAAAGGCAGCCAGGGTGGTATGCGCTGGAGTAAAGGCAGTCAGGGTGGTATGCGCTGGAGTAAAGGCGGTCAGGGTGGTATGCGATGGAGTAAAGGCAGCCAGGGTGGTGTGCGCTGGAGTAAAGGCGGTCAGGGTGGTATGCGCTGGAGTAAAGGCAGCCAGGGTGGTGTGTGCTGGAGTAAAGGCAGTCAGGGTGATATGCGCTGGAGTAAAGGCAGCCAGGGTGGTGTGCGCTGGAGTAAAGGCGGTCAGGGTGGTATGCGCTGGAGTAAAGGCAGCCAGGGTGGTGTGCACTGGAGTAAAGGCAGTCAGGGTGATATGCGCTGGAGTAAAGGCAGCCAGGGTGGTATGCGGTGGAGTAAAGGCAGCCAGGGTGGAATGCGCTGGAGTAAAGGTGGTCACTGTGGTATGCGATGGAGTAAAGGCAGCCAGGGTGGTGTGCGCTGGAGTAAAGGCAGCCAGGGTGGTATGCGCTGGAGTAAAGGCAGCCAGGGTGGTGTGCGCTGGAGTAAAGGCGGTCAGGGTGGTATGCGCTGGAGTAAAGGCAGCCAGGGTGGTGTGCGCTGGAGTAAAGGCAGCCAGGGTGGAATGCGCTGGAGTAAAGGCAGCCAGGGTGGTATGCGCTGGAGTAAAGGCAGTCAGGGTGGTATGCGATGGAGTAAAGGCAGCCAGGGTGGTGTGCGCTGGAGTAAAGGCGGTCAGGGTGGTATGCGCTGGAGTAAAGGCAGCCAGGGTGGTGTGCACTGGAGTAAAGGCAGTCAGGGTGATATGCGCTGGAGTAAAGGCAGCCAGGGTGGTGTGCGCTGGAGTAAAGGCGGTCAGGGTAGTATGCGCTGGAGTAAAGGCAGCCAGGGTGGTGTGCGCTGGAGTAAAGGCAGTCAGGGTGATATGCGCTGGAGTAAAGGCAGCCAGGGTGGTATGTGGTGGAGTAAAGGCAGTCAGGGTGGTATGCGCTGGAGTAAAGGTGGTCACTGTGGTATGCGGTGGAGTAAAGGCAGCCAGGGTGGTATGCACTGGAGTAAAGGTGGTCAGGGTGATATGCGCTGGAGTAAAGGCAGCCAGGGTGGTGTGTGCTGGAGTAAAGGCAGTCAGGGTGGTATGCGCTGGAGTAAAGGCAGCCAGGGTGGTGTGCGCTGGAGTAAAGGCGGTCAGGGTGGTATGTCCAGCAATACTTCACCCACCAAATTTAAAGCTCACTGTCAGTCCTAAGACCACTCTATGGGTTTAACAGAACCACCATTGCAGAGCTTTATACAAAGTCATTTAGAGTGGGAGTTTGTTTGTGGATAAGTAAAAACAAATGGCCCCAACACCAAGGAAGTTGTATTTTCTCCCACAGTGTTGGTGTATTACATTTTTTATTTTAATTGCCCCTCACTGCCAGGATATTTGTGAATTTGACAGGCAGTAAAAAAAGCCATCTTACCACCCGTTCTATAAAGGGTGGGTGGTTGAATGGCTTACCTCCGATGTCTCATGCTTTCTCTGGACATCGGAGAAAGATTTACACTGAAGGAGTACATTTTGCTCTATTAGTGTAACCCTGGTGGTCCGCTTGGGTAAGCTGACTATGCGTTTGGCAGCCAACGTCTCTTACTGTTGCCCTTATTAATTCCTTTGTTTATAGCACTTATACAATGCTTCATCCCATACATTCTCTAAATGTAGCTGTTGTTTACTATTACTTAGTTTATTGGTACTTAAATTATTCGCCACAGAACCTGAGAAGCTGAGTTCCAGGTTCTGAGCTCATGATGTGTAGGGCACAACAGACATCAGAGGTGAGCATTAATCCATTACTGGGTACTTCCAGCTAAAGATAACACTCACTATGAGTCTACAAAGTAAAAAAAACAAAATGTATCCCTCGGGCAAGCCCTCACAAGTGGGCCATGGACAATAAACTGGGTTGAGCTGAGGTTTCACAAATGAGCCTCACTGGACCCAGAACAGGTAGTGAGTTTATCAAAACTGTGTGGTCACACAACCGCACCCTATAGTAAACCACTTTCCTTCGACCGCACAGCAGAAAAGGTCACAAAGGTCAAATAATCCACTAAGGGCATGTTTTATATGTGGGTGGACAGGGGTGTTGGATATCCCATCCGCCAAAATATAAATCCAATGGAACATAATAGAATTTATATGTTGGTAAAAGGTTTATCAGTCATTTTTCTGATGGAGTAACCCGTTCTCCGAAGTATAAATGAGGCCCTTAATGTACCCTGGTGATCCTATGCTGGAGGCAACAAGAACACACTGTGCAACAGCAAGCCATAACCCCTAAAACTACAGGATTCTCCTGAGTTCCTAATACGACAAGGAGAGCTGCTTTATGAAAAGGCCGATCAACAAGCGAGACAGTCCCTTCCAGGCCTCCTGGGACACTGCAGTCCAATGTGCCATTTGTTTTGTGAGCATCAGACCCTAATGTGGCCCTTTGAATCAGCTGCTCGAGGTGGGTACATTTGTCTTTTTCTCCTTCCTTCTGTCGTGCCTCTAGTGGGCTGTTTTCTTATCAGGAGTCGGTGTTTCTACTGAACTTGTGCGACACCCGCATGCTTCCTCCAAGGTTCCTAAGCCAACGCAGTCAAGTTGACTCCTGTCTACCAGGCATTTGCTCGTTTGCTGGTGTGGAAGCCAGCTGCTGCGGTCCTTTCTTCCCCGTCCCACCTCACCTTCTCACACCATGGCTCTTTCAGTTGTGAAGAGAGAGGTAGGAGGCATGCAATCCGGATGCTCACTCAGGCTCTGGGGCTGTCATGTGCCCGAGTAAGCCCTGGAAGGAAATAGTGTCACTTTACAAGTGCATGGTTCTTTCCTAAAGTTGCCTTCCCTTTGACACACATTTGCATTTACAATGCTTGGGTAAGAATCACTGACCTTGCTGGCATTAGGTGCAAGGCCCTCATATGCGTGATACAAATGTGTTTGTTATTTGCGTCCATAAAGCGACGCAGCTATCTGTAGAACACAAACAATGGTTGCCCAATTACAATCTCGGCCTGAGGCAAGGATGACATTTTCTTTATTTAGCCTTTTGTTTCTTAACACAATAAGAGAAGCCACTTCTGCTGACTTCGAGGGGTCCCTGCATGCTGAAGTTTTTAATTAGCAGCTGACAGACACCTACCTGAGGGGTGTTCAGTTTGTGACTAAGAGGGGGTCCAACATTCTTACCCACCAGGTAAAGGGGTTATATCCTCCAGAAGGGGGATTCTTGGCAGACCAAATGCAAAAACAACAGTTGATGGACAGAATGCAGAACAATGTCATACATTCATCCCAGTACAGAGATCTGGGCCTAAATCCACTGAAGAGGGGTGAAACCCCGAAACCGGTCCTAGGATGCTTGTTTCCAGTTCAGGAAGGACCTGGCTTGGCAGTTTGGGCTGGACTGTTCCCATGAGGCACAGGGTCAAGACTGATTTGCATATGGCTGGGTTCAAACTGGAATGGCATGATGAGCAAAAAAACGATGGATTTAGGCCCAGATCTCTGTACTGGGGTGAATGTATGACATTGTTCTTCATTCTGTCCATCAACTGTTGTTTTTGCATTTGTCACCCCGAGTGGGACGGGTATGCCCAGACGTGGGTCCCGTGTAAGGGTGGGCGTAGTTCGCGAAGTAGCACTCCGCGAAGCTACGCAAAGTGCAGTTCGAGCTACGCGTAGAACTTCGCGAAGAACTTCGCGAACTGCGTAGTAACATGTTCACACTGTGCAAGATGTTGTTTTCAATGATTGCACAGTGCGGACAAGCAACCGGCACTGTGCAATCATTGAAAATGGCATCTTGCACAGTGCGAGCTGTAGTTTTCTGCTGCTCGAGTAGATTTTTACTCGAGCTGCTGCTTTCTCAACGCGAACTGGTAGTTTCTCATCGCGAGCGGTCGCGAGCATATGCGACCCCTCGCAATGAGAAACCTGACCTCCTCGCGTTGGGAATCTCCCTGGGAGGTTTATTTTCCATGCTCGCGATCGCCAACTTGATGTTGCTGATCGCGAACAAGGAAAAAGTCTCGCCGGGATGTCATTTTGCTTGCTCGCGGTCGCCAACTTGACGTTGAGGACCGCGAGCAAGCAAAAAATGACCGCAGCACTACGCAAGACTACGCTACGCGTGTTCGCACTGTGCTACGTGCAATTCGCGTAGTGCGAAGTAGCGCGAACTTCGCAAACTAGGCGAGCGTAGCGTAGTGCTTTGCCCAGGCCTAGTCCCGTGCTCTCCATGCCACTGGAATCAACCTATCCTGGCTGAAGAGGGGTGAAACCCCGAAACCGGTCCGAGGATGCTTGTTTCCAGTTCAGGGAGGACCTGGCTTGGCAGTTTGGGCTGGACTGTTCCCATGAGGCACAGGGTCAAGACTGATTTGCATATGGCTGGGTTTAAACTGGAATAGCATGGTGAGCAAAAAAACGATGGATTTAGGCCCAGATCTCTGTACTGGGGTGAATGTATGACATTGTTCTGCATTTTGTCCATCAACTGTTGGTTTTGCATTTGTCACCCTGAGTAGGACGGGTATGCCCAGTCGTTGGTCCCGTGCCCTCCATGACACTGGAATCAAGCTATCCTGGCTGAAGAGGGGGGAAACCCCGAAACCGGTCCTAGGATGCTTGTTTCCAGTTCAGGGAGGACCTGGCTTGGCAGTTCGGGCTGGACTGTTCCCATGAGGCACAGGGTCAAGACTGATTTGCATGTGGCTGGGTTCAAACTGGAATGGCATGGTGAGCAAAAAAACAATGGATTTAGGCCCAGATCTCTGTACTGGGGTGAATGTATGATATTGTTCTGCATTCTGTCCATCAACTGTTGTTTTTGCACCTCTCGAAGTAAGCCAAAGTGTCTTCCCTGATTATGCTTGGAAACAAAAGGTTATATATAGAAAAAGACATCCTTGCCCATATTATGATCAGGCTGCCATTGTTTGTTTTCACAGATAGCTGTGTCGCCATTTGGACGTAAATCATTAACACATTTGCTCAACACCTGTGAGGGCCTTGTACACAATACCAAGGCAGTGTGATAGTATTCTTGTGAAGTTTATTCATGTTATTAATAATCAAAGAGAATGGACCACTTGTAGCTGTCACCAGGGTTCGGGTAGTTGTTTCCGATATTTGGTAAAAAACCCTCATTCACGTTTGACGGTTCATGGGCAGTATATCTTGATTCTCCGCCTTGGCAGTTTACCTACCTTCCCTGGGCCGTGGTGGTGACAAGTTGACCTTCTCCCTGACAAGTGCTCGGCGCCCTGGTTGACCGGACTCCCGCCGCCGCTCTCACACCTTCAGCGGCCGCGGAGCTGTCCCTGGACTCCAACTCCCAGAGCCCTTAGCGGCAGGAAATCGCCGCCGATGCCGTCTTTTCGCGCCAGGAGGCACACAAAAACCGGCTCTGACTCCGGCTGAGCGGGCAGTTTACCTACCTTCCCTGGGCCGTGGTGGTGACAAGTTGACCTTCTCCCTGACAAGTGCTCGGCGCCCTGGTTGACCGGACTCCCGCCGCCGCTCTCACACCTTCAGCGGCCGCGGAGCGGTCCCTGGACTCCAACTTCCAGAGCCCTTAGCGGCATGAATTCGCCGCCGACGCCGTCTTTTCGCGCCAGGAGGCGCACAAAAACCGGCTCTGACTCCCGCCTCGCTGGACGCGCGCGGGTGGCGCCGGGAGAAGCCCGGGACAAGGGCGGGTCCGTCTGTGGCCGTCCGGGGCCGACGGAAGCCGGGCAGGGCCACTCCCCGTTAACCCTTGCTAGCTTTGCCCACAGACACTGGCCTGGTGCCACGGGGACACGATATTGAGCCTTGCAGAGCTTTCAAGACAACAACTCCACTGTCGTCAACATGCCGAAATGGAAAGCTGGAGACAAGGTAGTAGGCACTCTAGATGCTTTCCTAGTACGTGCAGAATCAGTGTTGATACACGAAATTGAGGCCACTGAGAAAAGATTATCATTGGATCCTAGGCTGTTGGGAGGGGGGGCCACTTCTAACACCCCACTTTATGCCCCCAGCCCGCTAAGGTCAACAAATGACTCCCTTGACCAGTCCCTGACTCCTGCTAACAGCTTTGCTCCAACTTTTTCTGTATCTCCCCCCGCTACTACCACCCAGAGCAACCAGAGCAGATCTGTAAGGGCTAAGACTAAGGGGACGAAAGTTGCAGGGAAAATTGTTAAGGACCAACATAAAAAGGCTAAGAAGGGCTGCCACACACCCAAAATCACTAGATCCAAATCAAAAGCCTCTGCCACATCCGCTATTAACGATCCGGCCAACACTCCTGCCCTAGGTGACTCAAATACTTCCTTTAACGAAGTCACAGCTAGCGACCCAGCAGTGGCAAATCCTTCACTAACTACGAGGGATCTTATCTCTATCCTAGAAGAAAAGCTAGCTACCATTTTGGAGCCAATATGCAAACGACTTGATATGGTAGTCCTAAGGTTAGATAAAATAGAGGAGGCCTGCGCTTGTGCAGCGGAAGCGGCTACGCTTAAATCTCGTACTGAGGCAGTAGCAGAGGCGCCTTTATCCCTGCCACCTGCCAAGGAAAATCGAGACAATCAGATCAGGGTTATTCCTTCTCTAGACCGAATGGGGTATGTGGGAGATCAAGAGGGGGTAGTCAGGGCAAAAATATCACCACCCATATCCACCATGGTAGCACCATCGAACAACGGAACTTCGACTCTTATGAAGACTCGAGGACAGGCTACCAACAACAAGACAGGCGATTATCCCAGGTGCCCCTTTCTTCATCTGCCACCTCAAGCAACCCCATATACCATTATCTTGGCAAACGTGCCCATATTACCACACAATTCACATGAGCACTGGTCGTCTCTCAAGAACAAAGCCCTGCACTATTTAAAGAAAATGACAAATATAGGCAATAGGCTATATAGGGACTTTAAAATGGTTAGAAGGATAGATTGGGTAGGTCACTCTGAAAAATCTTTTGCTGGGGACTGTGTGGTTTTAAGCTTTAGGTCACCTGATCTGGTCTATGATATTCTCGAATCCACTGGATATGTATCATGCGATTGGTCATCAATCCGGGTATTGCCATTAGGGTATTTCTATAAACAGGACACTGTAAGACATCAAATAAATGATCAAACCTTTGGGAGAGCCACATCAGGCCCCGAGCAACGATTTGTATCTAAAAATCGCTTCGAAGCACTGTCTTCTCTCGAAGACATCGATTGACAAAGAACAGGTGGCCCAAGAGTACATACGGAAGGTGTAATTATCACCACCCTAGTGGCCCCAATAAGCAACCAACCTCTACGGCCAAAGCCCGTTGCCCAATCTAGGGCAATCCATATAACACAAACAAGTCCCGATAGATACCCTGTTGTGCACCCAAATGCTGCAGGGAATTCGACCAACCTAGCCATAAGCGATTCCATGGCCATTGCCTCTTGGAATATCGCCGGCCTGGAATCCAAGGTTGACATAGATGACTGGGTAACCCTAGTTAATGAAGTGGATATATGGGCCTTCCAGGAAACATGGGCTGTAGAGAATATATATAACGTTGGATACTTGAATGTCTCAAGACCCGCGAGAAAGGGGCCTAGGGGAAGACCGGTAGGGGGCTTGACGTTTTGGGTTAGACAAACTCTTGGGGTCTCTATTGAAGAAATCCCTATAGACAACCCGGACATCCTGGCTATTAAACTCAAATTCCAGAATGGGCCAACACTATCCTTAGTTAATGTATATGCCAGGGGACAAGCGGGTGGAAAGAGCTCCCAGACCATTACAGTACTGGAATCCCTTCTTGCGGAAGGCGCCATCAAAAACAACTTGTTCATCCTGGGGGATTTTAATACATGTTTTGAACCCCTGGATGGCGATGATGGTAGGTTGAGTGAGGAGGAGGATGCCCTTTGGGGCATCCCCCTGCTAACCTCCAAACCTATAAACAAATGGACTGAGGCAGCGCTTCAGCTTAAAGGGATGTGTCTGGAACGGGGTCTTAGGGCAGCAAACGGAAGAACAAAATCTGATGCCCAGGGAGCACCAACCTTTAATAACGGTCGAACGGAAAGCAAAATCGACCACATTCTAGTCAACCTGGAAATCTGGTACATCGTGTCTGACATGGTTGTACAAACTAGGCCAGAAAGTGATCATAATCCACTGATTTTGACAGTGGATATCCAGGGATTTGCACAACAGACCAGTGAAAATTCAATAAAAAGTGGTGCCCCATTAATAATTGGCAATGACTTTAGACGGGTTAAATGGGATAAGGTGGCACTGGACGAGACCAAGGTGCTAGGACTTAGGGCCCTGATATCAAGTGCACTGGGCGAATTAAACACCTGTAACACTCAAGAGTCCCTTAACGATAAATTGCCAAAAATCCACTTGGATCTTATAAATAGGCTTAAGACCTATTTCATTAACACAAAACCCATGGGGAGTAAAAAGAAACATGAGCCCATTACATGGTACAATGCTCACTGTAGGTCCACCCACAAAGCCCTCTTGTCTGCTATTAAATCTAGGTCCTATGTACTGATCAAGCAGGCACGGATAAATTATAAATCCACCATAAAACAAGCAAAAAAAGAGTGGGATGAGGGTCGCTGGAAGGACCTGCTGGAAGCCTGTTAAGGCAGGAATATGTCCCATTTTTGGGATTTAATAAGGCGGGGAGATGGACGAAGGCCTCTAGCCCCAAACAACAATGTGGAACCTGATAGTTGGGTTGCCCACTTCAAGGCACAATATCAACAGGGCCCAGTTCGAACTCCTAGTCCCGCTATCTTACAAATAATTATAGAGGTTCCATTAAGATTTAGTACCAAGGAGATTGAAGCGGTTCTGAAAAATATACCCAGTGGCAAAGCCCCTGGTCCAGATTGCATTCCTGCAGACCTGTTTAGACAGGATAAGGATCTTTGGGTCCCCTACATTACAAACCTAATGAATTCCCTGGCTGGGGGAACTCCTTTCCCCGAATCCTGGTCGGGCGCTGAAATATTACCGATCTTTAAAAAAGGAGATTGTGCTGCCCCAGGGAATTACAGGCCAATAAGCCTTATTGACGCACTGCAAAAAATTATTGCTCGCGTCATCTTAGGTAGAATACACAGCTGGATTGATGATAATAAGATCTTATCTATCCTCCAAGTAGGGTTTCGGGCACGCATGGGGACACTGGATCAGGTTTTTAAATTTGTTTTAATCTACTGGAAGGAGGTCTTGTTGGGTAAGGGCCTCATTTTTGCAGCTTTTGTGGACCTAAAATCCGCATTTGACCTCGTCCCAAGACTCAAACTATGGGAAGTCCTACTAAGACTGGGGATGCCCAGGGAGCTAGTCGACTTTGTGGTTAAGCTCCACAGCTCCAACTATGCCCAGGTTCGGTGGGGGAAACCTGGCAAAGTCACTAATGGATTCAAGGTCGAGAAGGGAGTCCGGCAGGGGTGCGTCCTGGCACCTACACTGTTTTCGTTGTTTATTAACGGTGTAGTACACTACTTTGAGGACCACCCCACCGACGCACCAAAACTAGATGGACAAAGGGTTCCTCTACTCATGTTCGATGATGATACCCTGATATTATCTAAAACTCGTCAGGGACTAAAACGGGCGTTATATCGCTTTGAGGCTTTCTGCAGTGAACATGAGTTAGAGATTAATGTGGACAAAACTAAATTTATGGTCCTTCATGGGGCAGGTGATGTTGCAGCAAAAGTCTCTATGGGGGGGAAGCCACTAGAACAGGCCAAGGTTTTTACATACTTGGGCATTACCATTGGCGAGAAAATGGGCTGGGCCCCCCAGATGAAGATTTTGGCTTTAAAACATTCACAGTTGGCGGGAGCACTATTAAGAGAACACAGGTTATCCCTCAGCAAACCTATAGCCCCAGTAATCAAGTTGTACTCGACGAAAATAGCTCCAGCCGTTTTATACGGTGCAGAAATCTGGGGGAATTGCAACTTGTCAGACCTAATACTGGCTCAGAACAAATTTTTCAGATCGCTAGAAGGACTCCCACAATCGACCCCACGAATTCCCCTACTATTTGATCTTGGCTGTAACCCAATTGAGGATGTTGTCAAGTTAAAAATGTTATATTTCTGGAGAAGGTTGTGGACGAATCAGGAATTAGTCCAATTTTCTAAGGCCCTTCTCGAAGTAAGGGGGTTGGACCACCACAATAAGATTTCATGGCTAAAAACCATCAAAAACCTCCTTATTGATATGGGCATGAGAGACCTCTGGTTTTCTCCGTCATCTACTGTTATTCCAACAAAAACAGATTTAAGAGTGGCTTTTTGGGGTTTGGTCAAATCAAGAAGGAATAACACACTATTGGACTCTCCTTTGACCAGAGTCTTCTTGGACTTTAAAGACGAACCTTCTCTTGAAGCTTATTGGGACCTGATCACCAAGCCCAGAGATCGTGGGCTGTTTCATCAGTTCAGGGTGGAAACTCTCCCTTTAAGGGATTTTACTAGAAAATGGAAAACAGGCATGGGAGACAGGTGTCCGTTCTGCCCTGAACATTCTGAAAACATAAGCCATCTTCTCTATGTCTGCCCAGCCTACCAATTACCTAGAAACACATGGCTTAAACCCTTGTGTCGCTCACTGGGCACAGCCTCTGACCTGTCTGCTAAAAGGTTGTTAAAAATTGGTGACAAAAACTTAATTATTGTTGGAGTAGCCAAATTTCTTAGTTGGTCTTGGGCAATCAGGGAAAGGAGCGGAGGATTGTAGCCCAACTTAGCTTCCTTCCATTTTTACTTATAAAGCTGATTTTATGACCATTTTATATTTAATGAATTGTGTTATCACATTGTAATCATGATGTTATTAACTTGATTGTTGCATTTTAAATTTATTTGTATAGTATGTCTTTTAAGATGAATAATCATAAATAAAGACTTTTTGAATGATGATGAATGATTCTCCGCCTTGATTTTAAATACGTGACAGCATCATCATAGGGTTTTTCCCATGCTTCCTCCGTCCCGGAGGGAACCACTGGATGTTTTAGTAGTGATCAGGGAAAAAATTATAAAAAAATAAATAAAACAAATTAAAATATACAAACAAGTGAGAAGTGCTCACGTGATGTGAATAGTTATGTTAAAAAATTCCTCTTGCTGCCTGGACTTAATTTTATTCCGTTCGGTGCAAGGGAAAAAAGTTTTAAAATACAGCTATGTGCAGATAGGACGTGTAATGGATCCGCTGCAGTCTTAGTCTGAGTAGTCGTCGACATGTTTCAGCCCCTTGTTTGCCCTAGAGGGTCGGGGGGCTTTCTTCAGGACCTCAGGTGAAAGTGATATGTGAAGGAAATGGGTAATGTCCAAATCCAGATTGGAAGTTCGAGTGCTACTCATATGAACGTAGAAAAGGATAATACCTTCGAGGCTCGGGTTCAGAACTTCGCAAGGGCAAACAGGGGTGCGTGTTTACGCGGGTCAGTGGCTGGCACGACTTGTGCTGACGCTGTCTTTCGTCAGCACAAGTCGTGCCCGCCACTGACCCGCGTAAACACAAACCCCTGTTTGCCCTTGCGAAGTTCTGAACCCGAGCCTCGAAGGTATTATCCTTTTCTAAGTACCGAACGGAATAAAATTAAGTCCAGGCAGCAAGAGGAATTTTTTAACATAACTATTCACATCACATGAGCACTTCTCACTTGTTTGAATATATTTTTATTTTTTTTCCCTGATCACTACTGAAACATCCAGTGGTTCCCTCCGGGACGGAGGTAGCATGGGAAACACCCTATGATGATGCTGTCACGTATTTAAAATCAAGAACCGACTTACGTGAATGAGGGTTTTTTACCAAATATGGGAAACAACTACCCGAACCCTGGTGACAGCTACAAGTGATCCATTCTCTTTGATTATTAATGACTAGCTGGAAGCCGAATGGATCACAGCTCCTTCTATCTCCCTTCACTTTGATATATATAGTTTTCATGTTAGAAACGTCGTTTTTTCCAAGAAACTAACTCAAGTGTCATGAATGCAAATGTGTGTCAAACGTCAATGTGGCAAATTAAAGCCAACTTTAGGAAAGAGCCGTGTTCATGTAAACATGGCAGCAGGTCCTACTAGGCCTAACTGGGACACATGACAAGATAGAGGTAGACTAGACAAGCTGCAAGGGAAAAATTTGGTCCTGATGACAGCAAGCAGCCCACTGGAGGTGCAATTGACTGCAGCACTTTGTTAATATGGATATTGATGCGTTCATTGTTAAAAATAAACTAATGTCCTCATTATTAGAATTATCTGTCCCAAACTCCACATCTAACTCGACACATAATAAGCAAGCTTGTAAAGCGCCTGGTGAGTATATGTAGTCAGTTAGGGTCTGCAACGTAGGTCCGGGATTACTGATTGATGGGTCACAGGTGGAGGGTGCATAGCTGGCAGGCAAACACACAAGCAGGAAACTCTTGATCAATCCTACAGATAGGTGCAGCGTCATCACAATGGTCTGGGGAGATTGCCCCAATAAATCCCACATGGGCTGAGGGGGTACGCGTGCTCCAAAAACACTATAAAGTCAGATGCCACAAGAATTGGGAAATCATAGCCAATCAGGAACTAGCACACATTGTCATCACTCACTGCGTTCAGTCTACCTTAACTCACTGAAATGGCGAACCGTGCACTAATTGCAGATGGATCGCAATCATCTCAAGAGATTGCATCTGCTATTGTTCAATGTAAATTGACTCACCCATTTCATCAAACAAGAAAAGGTCCTTGCATACATGAACTACTGCAACACACTATTCGCCAGAATCTCAACTCACCTCCTATAGAGACTCCAGACCACTCAGAATGTCACCGCTAGACTCACTCTCAACCTCGCTCACTGCACCCACATCTCACCCCACCTCAGGAAACTCAACTGCCCATCCGTAAACGCTGCCAATTCAAACTGCTCACCCACAAGCTCAAGGTTCTTCTCAATACTGAACCTGCCTACCTCAACCACTCCCCACACTTCTACCAACCTACCAGAAAGCTGCGCTCATTGGCCCTCTCCTTCACACTGATGCCAATCATCCGCAGTACCAGACCCGGAGACAACTCTTTTTCCTACATTGCCTCGAACGACCTCTCCCAACACATTAGGACCTCTTCTTTACTACTTGACTTCCATGAGATGAATACCTGGCTCTTCAACTAATCACCATAGATCCTCCACCGTTGGTATAGGGTATCGCGCTCGTCCTAGTAAGCAGCTCAAGTTCCTGGATACTCTCACGGGTGATAAGTGTGCTCCACAAATCCACAGAACATAACAAGATTATATAGCTACTAAATGACCTGACAATGCCCGTTTGCAAGAAACCCACCTCTCCTGACTGGAATCGTACAAAATGTAACAGGATTTGGTGGGGAGAATAATTAGCGCCAATTAAAGCAGTGGTTTAGATGTATCCTGCAGAATATAGGGGTCGCTAAGAAACCCTAAGAAATGTGGGTTACTATCCTATTTAGGATGTCACTCCAGTGTATGATCCAAAACACTTGGGTGGACGATGAGGGACTCTATGTTTTTGCAAGGATCATTACCATGGGCTCAAAGATCCTGGTGGAGGCAGTCTATGCAGTGAACGCCCAAAGAGCAACTTCCTGTCTTCTCTGTCAAGACTCTTTGTTGAATTTGGACACAACTGCCTTGTGGTGGGAGGGAACTGGAAGCTGTCCTTGGATCCATACACTGATAGGATGGGAAGTTTTAATGAAAGGATGAATGCAAAAGACCATGCACTATTGACTGATGTAATGTTGGACTGACAGATCCATGGTGCCTGTCGTGACCTGTTAGTAGCACAATGTATAAGGACGCCACTAACCTGGAGGATTAGTCAGCGGGGACGATGGCGGACAAGGAACCCCCTTCTTCCCCTGGGCGCAAGCTCTCAGGGAGGAACAAAACACTCCTATGGAAGGGAGCACCCCGGGGAAAAAGGGAAAGGGAGAAAACACAAATCACGGCAGCTCGGAATACTCCTTGTCACCCTGCCCCTAGATGAGGGTTCTGGAGGTCTCCAATACTCTCCCAGTGGGACAAATGTACAAAGGAGAGAAAAGAGAAATTAGGGTAGGGACTATTTGGATAGTGAACTTCTCTACTAAAGATCCCAACCCCCAGCATAAACACCCACTCACTATTAGGAAAACAGCGATGGTAGGGTAGGATTGCAGAGGTCATGCGTTCCCACCAGGTGTACTCTGTTCGGTGGTATACTGGTGTCTCTTTGCAATGGCTTGGGGAACTTCTGGTGCAAAGAAGGGTCTATACCCCCTGGTAATGCAGGCAACTACGTGTCTCCTGCATTAATCTGTGAGCCCAGGGGAGGGGAACCATCCACCATTCACTCCAAGAGTACCTCAACGCTGTTGGTCACCTCAGCGTGACATAGGTCGTAGGCACCTGGAGCCTCACTGTTCCATACACAGCGAGAGGCGCGTTGCAGGCTGCATTCCGGCAGTCAGAATACCAAGTCTCACTGTTCCTGCACAGTGAGCTTGGTGAGCTGTGTGCTGTGCCCTGGCAGTTGTGGTAAATATTTCTCCTTTACCGGGACTGAATTTGATACAGGAACATTATAAAGTAGCTCAGTAAAATGAGAGGCAGAATCCGTGATATTAGAGTTTCAGAATGGGCTTTATTCCAATAAGCGATTATAATCGGATGCTTCAAGTTCCATCACCACAGGAGTTCAGGAAGTGAAGTACATACTTTATTGACAAGCAGTAACTTTTATAATACATACATCATAATGAAGTGAATACAGTAGGCGTAACAATTGATAAGGACATTGACGTTTGGTTTTACGTAACCGAAAATGGGTGTAATAATGAGTAAAAAGGAACATGATTGGCTATGATGTAATACATAGGTGGATCTATAAGATAATACTTGGCATTGATGCGCGCGCAGCAGTCTGACGTGTAATTGACGTGAAACTAGGGGGTGACGGGGACTTGACTTTTAGCTCTACGTGTGGAGACAGGAAGTCTGGGGGGTCAAGTCAACCTAATCCCAAATCATATCTAACATCCTATGTTTAAAGAACTATGTTATCCACAAAAGAAGGACTCTCGGACAGAATCTATTCTATACTGACTGTGCGTGCGTGTACAAGCGTCTAGATGTCTACACTGAATGCGAGGGGGTAGGAATATTCCATGGTAACAGGGCTATGAATTACTTGCATGAGGACAGAGAAGATGGGCCCTCTTGCTTGGTAACTGGAAGAATGTTTACTTAAGCTGCTAGGCAGGAATGCATCGGCTGAGGGGGAAGCAGATAATTCGAAGGTGAAATACAGTTCTTGGCAGAGAATAGGCTGATGTCAGGCTTCGTGAGCCGCGCAGAGAATGAGACAAAGTTCATGGTCACAGATGCAGGCTTGAACTGGAGTTTTCAGAGGCAGAAGGCAAGAGGAGTTCGATGACAGAATCAGGGCCTACTTGCCTGGACTGCAAAATGGCATAAGTGAACCATATAAAGCCGGTGGCCTTTCATATTTAGGAATGGAATATCCAGCCCATTTATGGCGGATCTGACAGAGGACATGTTAACGGTGGACGCACATGTGTTTGCGTCATTATTACTGGAACTGGAGGGAGCATACATGTACTTGCGACATGCACATAGAACCGTTGGGGTCCAAGATAGGGGACATAACTGACCAGAAAAATCCATATTTCCACATTCCCTCCTTGTCCCCTTCTTGCCCTTCAAGAGATATCAATCTTCATCAATCCATTGATCTGTTCATATAGCATCATTTGTTCTTCTTTCTTCTTCCGGGATCTTGAATGAAAATCTTGATGTGGAATGCACGATGTGGCACACAGACCACAAATTGCTGGTCCACATTGCAGGCATAGACAGCAACTGAATAGTATGAGAAGGCCAATACCTAGGAAGGATAAAACTCTCCATCCCCAGGCTGATACCGTATTCCAAAACCAACTGGACCAAGTCCAAGTGCCTGGGTTCTGGTGTATCTGGCTTACTATCTTATGAAGGCGAGTGATGGCTTTATATACGGATGGCGAATTTTCTGGTATGAATACGCAGCAGCTTGATCCGATGACCCTACAAGCTCCGCCTCTATCAGCCAGGATGACGTCAAGGACAAGACGATTTTGAAGCACAACAATCCGCATAGCAGACTGTTCTTCTGTTAAATTGCCTAAGGCGGAAATAGTTTCATTCACTACTGCTTCAAGGGTTCTAGTTAATCTACGTATTAGCTTACTATTAGTAACAGTACCTATATAGGGAAAGATGCCTTTATTAAAATCTACATACTTGTCCCATGCCGTCTCAGTGTAATCGACAATGGGGAGATCTCTCCGTTCTCTGTTGTGTACTAAATGAATATTTCTGTAATAATCAGGAGGAGCTAGGAAAACAGGTGGCAAAAGGAATGCTATGTAGCAGGTACCATCCCAATCTAGAGGTAGACGCATATATGCAGTCTGACCACATATAAAGTAGGAGTGGCGAGAAGCTCTGAATGAAGATTTGCCTTGATCACTGAATTCCACTGTAGTAGTGCATTTACTATGGCCCATATGTATAGAACCAACCTTTCTTACACACAATTCACCTTGTGCTGGGAATACTGACATGGTGGGTAAGACTAGCTCAACTTCGGATACGACATTTAGAATCATGAGATTAGGTGTAAAATTACCTAATCCATATACTTCATTTTCTAGATCAGTTCCTGTTCTTTTGGGGCGACCCTCCTTGTCAGGGTAGCAGACTTTGAGTAAAACTAGGTTCAGGTTTCCCCATATCCAATGGTCTTGGTAAACTGCTGTGTCTGAGTCTATGGAATTAATTAAACTAAACCATGCTCCACAGGAGCCATTATGTGTAAATGGATGCGGAAAGAATGGCAGGACTCCTTCATAATTCTGATAGGGAGGGAGTCGGCCACACACCCAACAATTGGTGGCGTTACTAGTCTGATGGGAATAATGTAACATACTAATGAAAGTGTTATTGCGCAGCGCAAGTCTGTAAGACAATTCATGCGGAGGTAAGTCACTAAAAGAATGTTCAGCAGCAACATTATAAACATGTCTAGAAATAGGGTAATATATGTGCAACAACATACTTGTGATAATTATTAAAAGACTCAATAAAAACAAAATTAATAATGTCACTATGCAGTGGCTACGCAGTGATTTACAATACGCCTGTCGTTTCAACATTTTTCCGGTATTTCCTCTACTTAGGTCCAGGGGATACATGTCAGAGACAATTCAACCGCTTCACCTTGGAGAGGACTTAAACAATCAAATTGCTCGACGTCCTAGGCCTTAACTTAACTTTGTAAAGTTCGCTTTCAGTTTTTTTCCACCAAAGGAAGTTTTGAATCAGTCTGTGAGGGAGTGCAGGGCACAGTGTCTATATCTGAAGGTAGTCCATGAAATTTTTTTATGTGACTTGAATGAATCCAGCCCTTGCGGCCCTCGATCTTCACGGCTGTTCTTGTGGTCAACAGGACCAACTTGGGTGCTTTCCACCTGGGCTCCAGTTGATTCTTTCTGTCGAAATTTCTCACAAAGACAAGATTACCCGGAACAACGTCATGGGGTTTCACCTCAGTGTTGTCGGGAAAGGCTGCAGCTACCTGTGAACGAGAAGATTGTAGTGCAGACATCAAGGAAGCCAAGTAATCTGTCAGCATATTACAGTCAATATCAGTTATTTTGCGTGGTATGGGCGTCCCCCACATATTCGGTGGTCTACCGAAGATCACCTCATACGGGGAAAGCCCTGTTCTAGAGTGTGCTACCATTCTCATGTAAAAGAGTGCAACTGGTAATGCTACTATCCAGTCGACACCTTTCTCTCTGCATATTTTGGACAGTCTGATTTTCAGTATCTGGTTATGTCTTTCTACGAGACCTGCTGCCTCGGGATGTCGAACACAGTGGAATTTCCACTGATATCCTAACAGTAGTGAAACGTGTTTCATTAATTCGGATGAGAACGGCTGGCCGTTATCTGAGTAGACAACACGTGGTAAACCGTATCGTGGGAAGAATTCTCGAACCAACTGTTTGGCAGTAGTCGGGGCAGTGTAATCTGAAACCGGGTACGCCTCTGTCCAACGGGACAGAGCGCAGACAACTACGAGAACATATTTGAATCCTCGACATCGTTCCATCTGGATATAATCCATCTGTAGGACTTCAAAAGGGTGATCAGGAGGCTGAAATCCACCCTGTTCTACGGGAACACTTTTTCCTGGGTTGAACTGGCAACAGATCATACAGGTACGGACCTTTTGTTTGGCTGCTGCTCGTAAATGCTTATTAAACCAAATGTGTTGAATGCTGTCTAACATAGCTTTTTCTCCTAGATGCGCTGGACTATGTATAGTGTTAATTACGACTTGGACCATTGAATCAGGGAGGAACCATACAGACCTTTCCTTCATCATCCATCCTTGGTCCGTTTGGATCCCTCCTAATTCAGTCCATTTCTTTATTTCGTCTGGTGTAGCATGTGTCTGTATGTCAATTACGTCAAGAGTAGGATCTTTAACTGTCATACAATGTGTCGGTGTCGGGACTATTGTCTTTGTCATATCGGGGGTTTGAGTTTGAGCAGTCAGTTTAGCTGTTCTGTCGGCTAGATCATTGCCTTGGGAAATGATATCAGTAACCTTCGTATGAGCTTTACATTTCATAATCGATATTGCAGTGGGTAGATGTATTGCATCTAATAATGCATGGATGAGGGGTCCGTGCTGAATGTGGGCACCGTGGGAAGTTAAATAACCTCTCTCTCGCCACAGCACGCCGAAGTCATGTACAACTCCGAATGCATAACGTGAATCAGTGTATATGTTGACTTTTTTATTCGTGGCTTGAATACAGGCTTGTGTCAGAGCGATGAGCTCTGCGGCTTGAGCTGACAAAGTATTTATACGATTAGTTTCAATAACTTCAGTATCTGTTGTGACTGCGTAAGCAGCCACTAACTCTCCTGTACTTGTTCTCATGCATGAACCATCGACATAAAATGTCAGGTCTGGATCTGACAATGGAACATCGGTCAAGTCTTGTCTGGGTTTTGTCGTTACAGTGATGACTTCAATACAGTCATGGGCTAGTGGGTCTGTTCCGATTACTGGCAAAAGTGTGGCAGGATTCAATGTGTTACAGCGTCTTATTTCTATATGTGGCTGAAACAATGTAAGTTCATACCCTGTAAGTCGTGCTACGGTCAAGTGTTGTGTTTGTGTTCTATTTACAAGAACCTCTACTGCGTGTGGTACTTGAACTGTCAATGGATGTCCTAACACTATGGCATCGCTTTGTCTGATTGCTAAGGCTGTTGCTGCCACTGATTTCAGACATGCAGGCAAAGCCTGAGCTACGGGATCTAATGTACTAGAAAAATAAGCACATGGTTTGTGTGCTCCTGCTTGTTCCTGTGTGAGTACTGACAAAGCAGTACCTTCGCGTTCTGTAACAAAGAGTGTAAACTGTTTTCTGTAACATGGTGTTGCTAAAACTGGTGCTTGACATAAAGCTTTCTTTAGGTTTTCAAAAGCTTGTGTGTGTTCCTGAGTCCAAGGGAGAACAGTCGATGTGGCTGCCTCCTGGGTTGTCAACTGAATGAGTGGTTTTGCTAGGAATGCATATTGCGGGATCCACTGTCTACAATATGAAGTGAGGCCTATGAAAGCCCGCACCTCCTTTTGTGTCTTGGGTATTGGCATGTTAGCTATTAACTGAATGCGGTCGGGTGTAAGCTGCCTTCCCTCCTTGTCCAGCGAGTGTCCAAGATAAACAACTCGCTGGACACAGAATTGCAGCTTAGAAGGGGACACCTTGTGCCCCTTTTCGGCTAGAAATTGTAAAACTGTCAGTGATGCTTTCTCACATTCAGGTTCACTTCTTGCGGTGATCAGCAGATCATCGACGTATTGAAACAGAGCCGTGTTAACTGGCATGTGGATACTGTCAAGTTCTCGTTTCAATGCTTGGCTATAGATGCTGGGGCTTTCTGTAAATCCTTGAGGTGCGCGTGAGAATTTAAAGCTACGTCCATTTAAACTAAATCCGAACAAATATTGGCTTTCCGGATCTATTGGGACGCTGAAAAAGGCATTCTTGAGATCGATTACAGTGAAGAATGTCGCTTCGGAATCAATAGCTGTCAGTAATGACGAGATATCTGGGACCACAGGGAATTGTGGCACAATGCATTTGTTTAACTCGCGCAGATCAATAACCAATCGATATACTGGCGGGGCCTTCGGATCTGTTCGTTTAAGAATCGGTATTATCGGTGAATTACATATATTGGAGTCTGTTTCCACAACTACTCCTTGGGCAATGAGCTCGTCAATGATTTGTAGTAAAGCCACTACAGCATCTGGTGGTAACTTGTATTGTCGCATTCGTGGTAGCACCACTCCTGCCTTTAGTGTGACTCGATATGGTGTAATATTCATGCAACCAACATCAGTAGGGCCTTGTGCCCATAGATGTGTAGGTAAAGTCTGTAGTCGGGGATCCATGTCTCTAGATACATAGTGACCTTTAAAATCACGTAAAAACAATCTTACTCCTTCCGGAGAACAACATATTATAGCTCCTAGAGCTTTTAACGTTTTTATTCCTAATAGATTTTCTGGACATGATTTAGTAAGCAGTAAATCTGTAGTTCGGGTCAGAGGTCCTATCGTAAGTGGCAGAGGTTGTGACACTTCATTAACAATAGGTTTGCCTGAAAAACCAAGGGAAATATTTTGTGAGCCTGAGAGGGGTGCCCCTGGAACTTCACTACGTTTCATAGTTGTTCGACTTGCCCCTGTATCGAGTAAAAATTTTCTATCTTGACCTAATAATTTACTATGTACATAAGGTCCTTCTTGATCTACAGGAATCTCGATAAGGGGTAAGTCAACTTCCCTCTCTAGGCTAGTTCATGCGTAACGCTGATACTCGGGATATTCATACTGTGCGGTCTGATACATTTGTCGTGTTGTTGTTTGTGTGGCAGCAACAGGCAATGGGGGTGCAGCTGGCACAAACTGTATTGGCTGTTGTGCGGCTGGCATTGCCTGGACATGCTGTATAGCTCCTTGTTCATTCTGGTCTTGTCTGAGTGGCCGTGATCTTTCTTGTGTTTTACCTATGGCGATGTTATGTTTTAAAACTGGACAATCGTGTACGTAATGGCCTGGCTTTTTACAATAATTGCATGTCCCTTTTACAGGTCCTGCTGAATCGGAATGTGTCATACCCTTTTTATGTCCTTCAGCTGGAACTGTCTGGGAAACTAGCATTTTCATTTTTGTGTCTTTCATGCGTCTGTGTTCATGTTCTTGTTCCTCTTTAATTCTATTGTGGTGGTACTGTAACATTTGTAACATTTGTGTTGGAGTGTTACCTTGCCAGGTACTTTCGAATTTTAATACTCTATTCTTTACTGGAGGCAGAGCATTTTCTACTAATTTTGTTACAAACAGATGTGGATAGGATTCGCTACTTGCTTTTATGCCACTATTTATACCAAAACATTTTTCAAAACGGGCATAGTAATCACTAGTGTCTTCATCTTGCTTCTGTTTACAGGCTGAAATTCTACCCCAATCTTCCTTTTTCGTAGTTAATAAACGTGGCAGTACCTGTACTAGTAGTCCTGGTAATGCCTTAGTTTTGTCCCCAAGCCCCGAACCTGGACCTCGGGCCCTTTCTTCTGCTTCTAATGCTGACCATTCTATCTTTTGATCACCTACCTCCCACTCTTTTTCTTTGAGTTTCTCATAAATGCCAGCAGGCATCAACACCTTTAATATTGTCATAATGTCGGGGTAGGTATACTCTCCCATGAGTAACATGTCTTTAATTTCTCGGTGAAACCCCGCTGGGTCCTTGTCATGACTGGGTACTACTTTCTTCATTTCTAATAATTCTATTTTCGATATAGGCGTATATACAAATACGCGTTTAAACTCATTGTCCTCACCCTTTATTGGGTGCACTTCTCGTAAGGGATTCTGTCTATCTATGTGATACGTAGTTCTTTCCTTGACGGACAATGGAACATGTTCTGAACATACGAAAAGAATATACTGCTTTCTTGATTCTAGAATTTCTTTAATTAATTCAGTACCTGGACCTCTCCATTTATTCATAAGTAATTCAGTCAGTATGTCAGGCAAGGGACCAGGGTCCGAATGCTGACTCCGATATAGTATAATGAGTTGTTGGATCATATAAATCCCAGCTAACCTTTGTTCATCTGGGGTAAGATTCAAAAATGTGCGTACTACTGTATCATCACTATATTTTCCGGGACTGTCCACCCAATGGACAGCTGCCCTGGCTAAATCTTGTTCATCCATAGAATCGAGGAAATGATAACCCCTTCGTTCTCGGAGTAGTTTGTCGGCGGTTTGGAACGAATGCTCGTTAGACCTTATATTAATTATAGGTATTTGAAAATTCCTGTTATTATCTGGACACGTCGGATGTATTGAGTCAGTATGATATCTAGTCTGATTCCTATTACAAGATCTTCCTCTACCTACATAGGCTATGGTGTCTGACTGTCCTGTGGGCAGTCCTGGCCCTTCTTCCTCGTTTTGTTCGAACTCGTCTGTCTCTAATCTCTCTTCGTGTAGGCGTTCTATTTCTTTACGGATCTTTCGGCACATGGCTATTATACAATTTTGTTTATCATGTCTCCCTTCTGATATATTCTGGCTCCATCTTGTAAGAATTCTCATGGCTTCCGGGTCTACCCCCGGTCGGTCTTGATTTCTGATCACACAGTTTATGAGGAAACGTAACAGTTCCCCCTGTATCTCTACTTTCTGGTATTCCATAGCTCTGTAAATACATTCTGGATCTCGCCCTGTTTGGACAAAATGATATATATTATCTAGATGCGCAGTCATTCCTGGTAACTTCGCTAAATACACTGCGGCTCGTCTGATACGCAATGATGCTAGGGTCATTTCGTCCTCTTTTCCAGGCACCGGGTCATATCTACAATCTATAAGAAGTTCCTTAAGCGCACGGGCACTAAGGAGTTTGGGTGTACGTGAATGCGCTGACTCTTGAAAAGTAAGTTTATTTATTCTGGGTGGCGTAGAAAAGACATTGGTAGCTCCTCCCGCGGCTCCATCTGGGGCGTCGGGTGTAAAAGGATTCGTTGAACGTGACACAGCAACTACAGGTGTGGACACAGCCATAGAAGTAGCTGTAGGAGCGGATACAGAAACCGATGTGCTTGCCGGAACTTGTGACTCGATTTGTTGCCGTAGGGATATGGGTACTGGATCTTGGCGTTGAACCTCCCTGGTATGCGGTCTATGTGGGGCGGAATTGGCATACTCGGGAGCTGCGTCATCTAAATATGAGGAAAGAAAAACATCTTCTGCGGTTCTAGGATGCCCCTTAGGATGTACCTTTATGGGGAACAATGGGGTTGGCAAGTCTTTTGGCGTTTCCGGAGTAGCCTTAGGTAATCCTTCGGCCAGAAGGGGATACATACCATTCATAAGGGCATTTCTTTGTCTGTCTACTTGTTCTGATTTCACTCGGATACCTTCCTCAATTAATAGATTTTCTCGAACTTTAGTGGAATTCTCTTTACTCTTCTCTTCCTGTCTACGTGCTTTTTCTGTTCGTCTATGTGATTCTTTACGCCATAATTCAACGGCGTCTTTCTGTGACTGTCTGACTTTCCTTTTCCATAACTCTTCCTCGACTTTCATGATGCATTCTGCATCCCAGGTCCCTGCTATGGGCCACCTCTGACTTTCTGGTAATCCCTTGGTATAGTCTACCCATAAATCAAGAAATAATATAGCGTCTAATCCATGTTTGTGATACATAAAATGCCCTGGGGTGTCCCTAGGAGGAATAGGGACGGCTTCTTCGAGAACCCCTTTTCTGGTAGTGATCTGTCTTAATTTCGAAAAGAACGGCATATTGAGAACTGACCTTATACTTGATTTTGACCTGATACTTGAATTTGAACAGACTTAATACAATAAACACGATAATGAACAGTCATTCATACCACGATATACTTAAACACTTCAAACATTTAACATTAAACCTTTAACTGAAACAACAATGATGATCGTCTGCATAACTAATCACCAAGCTTAATTTTCGACAATAACTAGATAATAACTAGACACTTCGGAATACTTCGGAATACTTGATATACTGCTAAACAGTACAGATACACTGCTAAAACAGTGCAGACCGGATTTGTGTACCCAAACCCGTCTTGACCGGCACAACCTATGTGCACGTCAGAAATGCCTCCCCAGTAATGGTACTCACCGGGTAGCTTCGGAAACGGAAGGCCTCAGTAACTTGAACTTGACTCGGATTTGGACTGGACTGGACTCGACTCGTCGGACACTGGGCTTGACGTCGGACTGGTGGGTCTCTATATACCTCGGATCTTGCTCTCTCAGCTAGGCTCTGGTCGGGATACTTCGCACTTCTCACCGCCTCGTCTGGGTGTTGATTGCAGTCTCAGTCGCCCCCGCTTGACCGGAGGGAGATACAGGAAATCCTGCTGGTACGCGTTATTGTCCGTCCAGCTGTGGCAGGAGACCGGGCCTGCAACGCACCGCCGGCGCGTGAGATGAGAAAGTGTCCCTATTCGGGCGCCATCATGTGGTAAATATTTCTCCTTTACCGGGACTCAATTTGATACAGGAACATTATAAAGTAGCTCAGTAAAATGAGAGGCAGAATCCGTGATATTAGAGTTTCAGAATGGGCTTTATTCCAATAAGCGATTATAATCGGATGCTTCAAGTTCCATCACCACGGGAGTTCAGGAAGTGAAGTACATACTTTATTGACAAGCAGTAACTTTTATAATACATACATCATAATGAAGTGAATACAGTAGGCGTAACAATTGATAAGGACATTGACGTTTGGTTTTACGTAACCGAAAATGGGTGTAATAATGAGTAAAAAGGAACATGATTGGCTATGATGTAATACATAGGTGGATCTATAAGATAATACTTGGCATTGATGCGCGCGCAGCAGTCTGACGTGTAATTGACGTGAAACTAGGGGGTGACGGGGACTTGACTTTTAGCTCTACGTGTGGAGACAGGAAGTCTGGGGGGTCAAGTCAACCTAATCCCAAATCATATCTAACATCCTATGTTTAAAGAACTATGTTATCCACAAAAGAAGGACTCTCGGACAGAATCTATTCTATACTGACTGTGCGTGCGTGTACAAGCGTCTAGATGTCTACACTGAATGCGAGGGGGTAGGAATATTCCATGGTAACAGGGCTATGAATTACTTGCATGAGGACAGAGAAGATGGGCCCTCTTGCTTGGTAACTGGAAGAATGTTTACTTAAGCTGCTAGGCAGGAATGCATCGGCTGAGGGGGAAGCAGATAATTCGAAGGTGAAATACAGTTCTTGGCAGAGAATAGGCTGATGTCAGGCTTCGTGAGCCGCGCAGAGAATGAGACAAAGTTCATGGTCACAGATGCAGGCTTGAACTGGAGTTTTCAGAGGCAGAAGGCAAGAGGAGTTCGATGACAGAATCAGGGCCTACTTGCCTGGACTGCAAAATGGCATAAGTGAACCATATAAAGCCGGTGGCCTTTCATATTTAGGAATGGAATATCCAGCCCATTTATGGCGGATCTGACAGAGGACATGTTAACGGTGGACGCACATGTGTTTGCGTCATTATTACTGGAACTGGAGGGAGCATACATGTACTTGCGACATGCACATAGAACCGTTGGGGTCCAAGATAGGGGACATAACTGACCAGAAAAATCCATATTTCCACACAGTGAGAGCACCAAGCCTCACGGTTTCCTTCACTGCGAGTTTGGCGAAGCACAAAAGAGAAAAAACATGGAGAGGTCTCCGTTCAGGAAGCGGGATGCCCAAAGGGAGTCTGGAGGCGAGGAGGACGTGATCCGGCGTCTCTCCCTAGCTAGGTCTCTTCTCTTGGTGGGGCCTAAATACCTGAGGTTTCCATGACGAGGCACGATGTCAAGGTGGGTGAGGAGCGGCGTCCGAAACAAGTACCGGTCCGTGCTGCCATCCGCTGCGGTTTCTGAGCGCTAGATCCACTCAGCGGCTCCAGGGACTTCAGTAAGTGAAGATACCAATCCGGTGGGGAATACCATCCGCCACGAACCAGGAACTGCAAATGCGGGCGAGATTGTCAAGCGCCGCCCCTTCCGGGGGGAGGCGCTTTATAGGCTCGAAGAAAGTAGAAGGGACGTGTCTTCATCTGGTGCCTCAGGGAGTTATGGGGCATGTAGTACCTGGGGCGCCGGTTACCTTGGAACCGGGCGCAATGTTCGTAACCGCGAGGCGCTCGGTAAGGGAATGTCCTTTGGAGCTGTGCAATCATGACAGAACCCCCTCTCGTGGATCGCCATCTCGGCAGTCGTCTCGGTTTACCCGGATGAGCTGCATGAAAGCGTTCCAATAAGACAGGGCAGTGGAGGTTTTGCACCGGTTCCCAGGACCTATCTTCCACTCCAAACCCCTTCCAATCCACCAGGTATTGAACCCTTCCCCTCACTAGCCAGGAGTCCAGGAGTTCCCTCACCTCGTACTCATCTTGACCGTCTATCTCTACAGGGAGGGGTCGGTCTGGTAACCTCATGTTTGTGGAGCAAGGCTGGAGCAGGGAGACATGGATCACAGGGTGGATGTGCCAAGAACGGGGCAGGGACAATTTCATGGCCACGGGATTTATCACTTCCTCGATACTATAGGGACCTATGTATCGCGGCTTCAGTTTATCAACCCCTTTCAAATGAAGATTCTTGGTGGCAAGCCATACCTTATCCCCCACCTTATATACTGGTTCTGTGGTTCTCCTCCTATCTGCAAAATGTTTTTGTGTTGTTTGTGCTGTGGTTAGATGCCTTCGGGCCTCGCTCAAGATAGCTCAGAGATGAGCGTGATGTTCCTGTATACTGGGAAGTCTGGATTCTATTGGCCATTCAAAGGGAAGCATGTTTGGGTGATGTCCGTACAGGCAAAAAAAAGGGGAACAGCCTAGGGTAGTGTGATCAGCATTGTTGTAGGCGAATTCCGCCAGCCAAATCAGGGTGAACCAGTCGGTGTTGTTTTGCAGGGTAAAGCACCGTAAATACTGCTCCAGGGTTTGGTTTAAACGTTCTGTTTTACCATCGGTCTGGGTATGGTAACCGGTTGAAAGCCTGGCATCCACTGCCATGGTCTCACATAAGGCTCTCCAGAACCGGGAGGTGAACTGAGTTCCTCTGTCGGTGATGATAACGCTGGGTATTCCATGGGCTCGGACCACATGCTGAAGGAAGATGAGGGCCAGCTCGGAAGAGGTGGGGAGTTTCTTCAGAGGGATAAAGTGTCCAATTTTCGTCAAATGATCCACTATCACCTGGACGGTGGTATACCCATCACAAGGGGGCATTTCTAAGATGAAGTCCATCGAGACGGTGTGGCAGGGTCGAGGAGGAATGGGTAGTGGCCGCAACAGACCTACGGGTTTAGAATGTCTAGCCTTCCCCTGCGCACACACAGAGCAGTTCTTTACGTATACTTTAGTGTCGTTCCGTAATGTGGGCCACCAAAAGGAACGCTCGAGACAAGATACTGTCTTGTACACCCCCAGGTGTCCACCTAAAGCTGAGTCGTGGACCCATTTCAGTGCTTGTTGTTGGAGAGGGATGTTCGGGATGTATAATGCATGGAAGTGGTACGATAACCCCCCTTTTGTCGTCCGGTGTTCGGGGTTTTCTTGGACCCACTCCTGGGCATCCTGATCTGTTAAGGCTGCCTTTACGTCTTTAAGGTAGTTCTGCAAAGAGACTAGGGCTAGGGAGGCGCTCTGGGAGGTTGATTCAGGAAGGATCGAAGGTGGTTCTAAGGCATCCTGTAACAAGCTCTCTCCTGGTTTGTCTAGGCGTCAACTTTTCTGTTTTGCAGTCCTGGGTGATACTTGATCACGAAATCGTAATCAGAAAAGAAGAGGGTCCATCTCAACTGACGTGGTGTGAGGGCCTTGGCCGTTTTTAAAAACTAACAGATTTCGATGGTCCGTGTAGATTTCTATTGTGTGATGCGCCCCCAGAAAGTAGTGTCTCCATTCCTCACAAGCCCTTTTGATGGCCAACAGCTCCTTGTCGGTGATGGAGTAGTTGGCTTCACTAGGGGTGAGCTTCCGAGAGAAGAAGGCTTCGGGGTGCACCTGTCCTGTCTCAGGGTGTCGTTGTGACAGAACACCGCCAATGGCATGCTGCGAGGCGTCTGTTTCAACGATGAAGGGGAGCTGGACGTCAGGGTGTCGCAGGATGGGAGCCTGTGTGAACCTTCTTTTCAGGAACTGGAATGAGCGCTCGGCTTCTTCGCCCCAGAGGAAGGGTGTGTTTTTTCTCAACAGAATGGAGATGGGGTGTATGATCTTGGAGAATTCCTTGATGAACTGTCGGTAGTAGTTCGTGAACCCCAGGAAGCTCTGTACTGCTTTGACGTTATGAGGGCTTGTCCAGTGTGTTATCGCTTCTACCTTACTCGTGTCCATCTGAAACCCTTGAGCATTAATCACATATCCTAAGAACGTGACTTCTTGGACGTGAAACAAACACTTTTCCAGCTTGGCGTACAAGGAGTATTGTTGTAGCCGGTCCAATACAGCCTTCACATGGGTCACATGTTCCTGGGGGTCTGACGAGTAGATGAGGATGTCGTCGATATAGACTACACAGAATGTTTCTAGGAAGCCCCGGAGTACCTCGTCCATAAAATACTGAATGGCAGCTGGGGCGTTGCATAGCTCGAAGGGCATTACTAAATACTCGTAAAGCCCAAACTTTGTACGAAACGCCGTTTTCCACTCATCCCCGCTCTGGACACGCACCAAGTGATATGCCCCAGCTTGGTGAAGTGACGAGCGCCCTTCAGTTGGTCCAGCAAAACCGGTATCAGTGGCAGTGGGTAGCGATTCTTGATAGTGGCCCTGTTTATCGCTCTGTAGTCTACACAGGGACGCAGTTCGTCGCAGTCTTTTTTGGGAATAAAAAAAGAGAGAGGAAGCCGGTGAAGAGGAATGCCTGATAAATCCAGAAGCCAAGTTTTCATTTAGGTATGTTTTGAGGTACTGTGTCTCTGGTTCGGTGAGAGCGTAGACCCTGCTGCAAGGGATGGCGGCTCTGAGAACTAACTCGATGCGTCAGTCATACACCCGATGAGGGGGGAGTCGGGTGGCCTTCTTCTTATCGAATACTTGTTGGTACTCCTGATAGACGTCCGGTAAGGTGATAGAACAGCAGAACCAATCTTCCTCCCGTCCTGTGGCTAGAAGCCCTGCCAGGGTTTCGCTTGCTCCTTCCTGCTGTATCTCGCGTTTCGTACAGTGCTCTCTGCAGAAATCGGAGCTCAGTGACACAGTGCGGGCTGCCCATCGAACGACAGGATCATGCAGGGTGAGCCAGGGAATGCCGAGGATGAGGCGGAACTGTGGAGCATCGATGATGTCGAACTGAATGATCTCAAAGTGGTCCTCACCGTACTGCATCATAAGAGGGATAGTATGATATGGCACTGGACCCGAGGTGAGCGCGGTTCCATCTACGGCCCTCACGACTTAAGGGTTTTTCTTTCTCTCCCACTTCACACCAATGTTTTTTGCATAGGTCTGGTCCACGAAGTTTCCGGTAGCTCCAGAATCGAGTAAGGCAGGTAACTCCAGAGGGTGTAAATTGAAAAACCAATGGGTGACGAACACGTTCAAATGAGCTACGGAAGTTTGCATGGTGTTGGCTATGACTGAAGAGATCGTCTTCTGTCTATCACCCGAGTCGGCGATCTCGTCCTGCCTCGGGCACTTCAGTTTTCCACCGACTCTGTTTGAGTCTCTGGCTGGAAGGTTACCGCTTGCAGCCGTTGCGAGTAGGGCCGATCTGGAAGTTTAGTTTGTGCTTTACACTCACGAATGAAGTGTCCGCCTTTCCCGCAGTAAAGGCAGAGCTTCATCTTCCATCTCTTTTCTCTCCCACCAGGCGTGAGGGGGCCTCGAATGCCCCCGATCTGCATTGGTTCGTGTCCGTCTTGGGACCTGGCAGGTTCCTCGGAGGCAGTTTTTGTCCTAGGGTATAGAAGCCGGCCTTCCCCTCTGCTTCTGTCCCCCTTTCATTCTTGGAGGTGGTGGTCCAGTTGAACCGTAAGCTCAATCAGTTCTTCGCAGGTTTAAGGGAGCTGCACCACTTGGGACAATACGTCCTTTAACTCTCCCCGTAGTCCTTGATAAAACAAGGTTGTTCTTTTCTCCTGGGGCCAGTCCGACCCTACTATGAGGCGATTGAACGTAGTTATATAAGTCAGGAGGTCCTGTGAACCCTGGCGGAGAGTGATGAGCTCCCTATCCAACGCCATCATATGCGATTTTCTGTCGAACAACTTCCTCATTTCCAGGCAGAAGACGGTAAAGTGGTGCAACACAGGATCGTTTCGTTCCATCAGGATGGTCCAACTGGCAGCGTTCCCTCCCATATATGACATCATGAACGCGGTTTTTGCCGTGTCGTCTTGGAAAATGGCGGGTTTGCACAAGAAATGCAGCCGACATTGATTTAGAAATGTTTTGAATCTCTTTGGGTCTCCGTAGAAGCGTTCGGAAGGCGCCAAGGGGATACTAGTGTTCTGTATAACATGGACGGTGGGAGTGGGGTCCGCAGTATGTGTAGGAGTCGTGGAACCAGTAAAGAACCCCGCCCCTTGAGTGTGGTCAGATGAGAGCCGAAAGCCAGCCTGTGCTGGAGGGGGAAGTGCCCACTCCTTAATGTATGACCCCGTACCCCTGCCCTCTAGTTTGCCTTTTCGGGACAGGCCAGCCACTTCTCTGTGCAGGGTACCGATCTCCTTTTTCAATTCCTGGTTTTCTACTCTAGAGGTGCGGACCTCCTGCTGAAGAGCCGGAAGGCTCTCCAACTGAGAGGACAACACTGCACCGGTGTCCATCGTCCAGGCCAGTCGATTATCATGGGCTTGACAATCTGTCATGACCAGTTAGTAGCACAATGTATAAGGACGCCACTAACCTGGAGGATGAGCCAACGGGGACGATGGCGGACGAGGAACCCCCTTCTTCCCCTGGGCGCAAGCTCTCAGGGAGAAACAAAACACTCCTATGGAAGGGAGCACACCGGGGAAAAATGGAAAAGGAGAAAACACAAATCACGGCAGCTCGGAATACTCCTTGTCACCCTGCCCCTAGATGAGGGTTCTGGAGGTCTCCAATACTCTCCCAGTGGGACAACTGTACAAAGGAGAGAAAAGAGAAATTAGGGTAGGGACTATTTGGATAGTGAACTTCTCTACTAAAGACCCCAACCCCCAGGATATACACCCACTCACTATTAGGAAAACAGCGATGGTAGGGTAGGATTGCAGAGGTCACGCGTTCCCACCAGGCGTACTCTGTTCGGTGGTATACTGGTGTCTCTTTGCAATGGCTTGGGGAACTTCTGGTGCAAAGAAGGGTCTATACCCCCTGGTAATGCAGGCAACTATGTGTCTCTGGCATTAATCTGTGAGCCCAGGGGAGGGGAACCATCCACCATTCACTCCAAGAGTACCTCAACGCTGTTGGTCACCTCAGAGTAACATAGGTCGTAGGCACCTGAAGCCTCACTGTTCCATACACAGCAAGAGGCGCGTTGCAGGCTGTGTTCCGGCAGTCAGAATACCAAGCCTCACTGTTCCTACACAGTGAGCTTAAGAGCTGTGTGCTGTGCTCTGGCAGTCAGAGCACCAAGCCTCACGGTTTCCTTCACCGCGAGTTTGGCGAAGCACAAAAGAGAAAAAACACAGAGAGGTCTCCGTTCAGGAAGCGGGACGCCCACAGGGAGTCTGGAGGCGAGGAGGACGTGATCCGGCGTCTCTCCCTTGCTAGGTCTCTTCTCTTGTCGGGGCCTAAATACCTGAGGTTCCCGCGATGAGGCGTGATGTCAAGGTGGGTGAGGAGCGGCGTCCGAAACAAGTACCGGTCCGTGCTGCCATCTGCTGTGGTTTCTGAGTGCTAGAATCACTCAGCGGCTCCCGGGACTTCGGAAAGTGAAGATACCAATCCGGCGGGGAATACCATCCGCCACGAACCAGGAACTGCAAATGCGGGCGAGATTGTCAAGCGCCACCCCTTCCGGGGGGAGGCGCTTTATAGGCTCAAAGAAAGGACAAGGGACGTGTCTTCATCTGGTGCCTCAGGGAGTTATGGGGCATGTAGTACCTGGGGCGCCGGTTACCTCGGAACCGGGCGCAATGTTCGTAACCGAGAGGCGCTCCGCAAGGGAATGTCCTTAGGAGCTGTGCAATCATGACAGCGCCTTGCCCACTACCAGGATAGGGAATGCACCTACCTCTGTGGGGTCCACAGCATCTGGTGGCACTGAGAAACTGTAGAATACTGGAAGGGGAAATCGCTCAACACACCCTGGTGTTATTAGGCCTGGACCAAGCACATGTAGCACCAGTGGTGAAACACTGGCGTCTCAGCATGTTCTATTACAAACAGCGCATGGACAAGCAGAGGTTGACTGACCATCTGCATTGATACCATCCTGAGAAAGAGGAATATGTGCCTTCTCCCAATATTCTCTAGGCTAATGGAAAGACTGTGCTATGGGGCAATGTGATTTCACCATTCATAAATAGGAACCCTCTCTCTGACAAGCAGTGATGCTTAGAAAAAAAGGTGCGAGCCCTTACAAAAAATATGCAAACCACCCTTCTCCATTGGTCCTACAACATCTATAAGTAACTAAACTGACTCTAAACTTGCTCTTTACGTCCAAAGCGGAGTAAGCCCTACTGCATCTAAAAACAATACGTGGATATAGGAAATTGGCTTACTGGTTGAGGGGTTTAAAACTCTACTCAAGTAGCAGCCACAATCCTTCTCAGAGTGAAGTCACAAGTAAACCCTAACTTAACCTGTGCTTAACCCTCTGGTAGGTGGGCACAAAGCAGTCAGGCTTAAAGAAGAGGCAATGTGTAAAGTATTTATGCAGTAATAAAGTGTAAATACCACACAATAAGGAGTTGACACAAATTTAGAAAAATAGTGTAAAATGTATTAAAAATAAATCAAGTCCAAAACAACAATAATCCAATCTATAAAACAGCAGATATGCAATTTTGAAGATTTAAGTGAAAATCGAATCAAAAAGCACAAAAGAGCCAACTGTGGTAATCTGGTCATGCCAGACCAACCCAAACTCACTAGTTCAGGCCGCTCATGATGGAGCGAGGATCACATGCAAAGTACGTTAGATCCTGGTTGCATAGTCACACATCAAGGTTGCATCACGCAGCAGAGGAGTTCAAAGTTCAGTGCGAGGAGGTGCATTGTGCAGCATGGTTCCGATGGCCTTCGAGGAACGATGTGAAGAACTTGTGTAGAGATGTATTGTGCAGAAGCGGTTCTGATGGCTTGCTAAATGCAAAGTCTTTGCGTGGAGATGTGTCAGGCAGCGGAGATAGTTTGATTCTGCTCTGGTTTGTGCTGTTCCGCACAGGTGATGTGTTGGTTCTGCTGGGACGACAGTTGGGTAGGCAGAGGACTTTTAGGCCAACTTACAAGGGTCCAGGAATGGGTTGGCACTACTTGGGAGGACCTGAGTCACAGAGGACAGAGCCCAGGTTCTAGGATCAAGGTTGATGGAGCCTGTTCTGTCCCTGATCAGGCGACCAGTCTACTAGCTCTTGCAGTCACTCTGGTGGTCCTGAGTTCAAGGTGCAGGTCCAGTCCCTTTCACTCATGCTAGAGGGAAGGAGAGCAGCAGGGCAGCAATCCAGCAGGGGAGTAGTCCAGTAGGGCAACAGTCTAGTACAGTGGCAGTTCTTCAACAGCCAAGCAGTCCTTCTTCCTTGCAAAGTTTTCTACAGGTCTAGAGAAGTACAGAATAGGAGGTGTCTGATGTCCACCATTTACACATGGTGCCTTCTTTGAAGTGGGAGACGTTTCTAGAGAATTCCCATTGGTATGCTAATTTTTCCTGCTTGGTCTTTACTAGATCCAGCCTAACTACAGTGGGTATGCTATTTTTTGTGAGAAGTCAGGACACAGCCTATTCAGTTGCAAGTGGGGCTGTGCCCAGCTCTGCGCCCCATCCTGCCAGCAATGGTCCCTCCAGACACACCTCAGCTCTCTATTGTGTGTGGCTAGGTGGGAGGAAAGTTCATTTGCCTAATACACTAAGTCATGTGATCCAGGAACAGACTTGCAGGCACTGAATCGCTAAGTCAGGAACACGCCACATTTCTAAAAGTGACATTATCAAAATTATCATTTAAAATCTGACTTTACCATTAAAGACAAATTTTAATTACAATTCCAAAGACGTCAAACATGAGCTGTGACCTGTTCCCATTCACCAGCTGGCCCTTAGAAAGTAAAATAATGCAATCCAATGTTATCCTATCAGAGAGGCAAGCCTCGCAGTGGTGAGAATCAATTTTAGGAGTTTGTAAACGTGTAAAACTTAAAAGAACATGTCTTCATTTTTAAATACACTGCACACTGCACTTTGGGCTGTGTAGTGCCTACAATACGGGCAATGTATATGTATTAAAAAGGAAGGTTTTGGTCTGGCATGTTTCTCAGACTGGTCTCGTCCAGGCACATGCTGGTCTCACACAGGCATTAGCTTTAATCTGCACTCACACACCGACAACTTTCAATCAGTAGATCACATACCCTGCACTCACAAAGCCATTGTTAATCAGACATCCACACAGTCGAATTCCTCGCAATGCACTCACAAAACATGGTGGATATTGTGCACTCCCACAAGGACATCGCTTAGACACAGGTAAATCACTCACTAGGAAGGAGAACAGCTTGACCTTAGGGTGGCAGAGGAGGCACAGGTAGAGACTTTGGAACATCGGTCCACTGGTGTAATTCAAAGCTCTTGAAGTAAGTTGCACTAAAGCATCGGGGGCATATTTACTAAACCTTTTGTCATGGATGCACCACTTTTGTGGCTCATCAATGATGCAAAACGCTAGTAGATATTTACAAAGCCAAGCAAGGGGCAATTTGCGCCGCCTAGCATGGCTTTGCAATAAAGGAAGTAATGCAGCTTGTGGTGCATTGCGTTACATTTCAGTCTGGGAGTCTTTTCATGGGTGGATCATGAGTGTTCCCATGCATCTACCTGTAGATTTCTCGCAATCCCAGATTTACAAAGGTTTGTAAACCTGGGATTGTTTGAACTCATTTCGCCTCACAGAAGATGGCGTAACAAGGAGAAAAATCTCTTTTTCTCCTCAATATTTCCTCTATCTGCAGCACACATAGAAAGAGGAAAATGCCTGTAGAGATTGTTTTTGTGCAGGAAATTAACTGTTCCTGCACAAAAACAATTCCCCTTGTAGGCAGGCACCTTTGCACCATTGTGGAAGGGTGATTGTATTGGCACTAGGCTGCCTGAAGTAGATATGGCACTTCTCTGCCCTCTCCCTTTCACACAACGCAGCACAGCAGGTTGCCTTGGTACACTGCGTTGCAGGAATGTTAGTATATATGGACCCGAATGTCAACTGAAATTATCTAAGCTCCCATTAGCCACACTCAGACAAGCAATGCAGACTACGTGAGTCTGATCTTAATGGACCGTTGCATGGAATAGACTTGACAAAAAAACAAGACAATTGCCTTCTAAAAACCAAGGTGGTGATTTTGTTGTTTAGAGTAGTGCAAACATATGCTAAAGTAATAAATAAAACTTTTAAGAAAAACAAAAGAAAAAAGTTAAGTAAATGTGGATGGCATGTGCTTCAATAAAAAATTAAAACTAAGGGGCATATAAGCAACAACCGGCGATAATTATCTTCCAGCGCTCTTAGCGTGAGGATAATTATCGCCGGGTAACGTGGATTTTTATCGCTGATATAGCGTGCTATTAGCAACGCTTATCTCCTCAGCGATGAAAATCCTCAGGCTAACTGCCTAACGTGAGATTATCGCTGGAAACCCAGCGATAATCTCACGCAATGTGGCATTAGCTTGCTGATAGAGACTCACAAACTTAGCCATGATAAGCTGGTGGCTTCCATAGGATATCATGGCTAAGTCAGTCCTGAAGCAGGCGTAAGGAAAGTAGCGATAACAGGAGTTATCGCTACTTTTCCTGACGCTATGCTTCATAGCGTGGGGCTTGATGATAGGAGAAGTGTCGCTTAGCGACATTTCTCCTGTCATGTTAGGTCAGGAACGCCCATCTTACATCTCATTAGAGTTGTAAAGCTGGGCGTTAGGAATCCCCACGCTAAAGCAAGGTTTCACGTGTTAGCGTGGCCTTGCTAATTAGGCGATAAAATTATTGCCGCTTTTCGGCTGAAAACGGCCACAAAAGCGGCGATAATTTTTTATCGCCAGCTTGTAAATGTGCCCCTAAAGCTTTACACTGGTCTGCCATCTTGGAACAGTAAAGAATGATGAAGTATGCAGAATGGTGGCACAGATTTGAAGCTTACAGCAGTGACGCCTGGCGCTCTGCAGAGGAAAGCTGTTGTCCAGTAGCAATGGAAGTGGAGTAGCTGGTGTTGTCACTACTCAATTATCACTAGTCTGCACTTGCAGATGAACTGCTGGGGTTGAACTAAAGGAAATATCTCCTGAGGTCAGACTTCTCTGGATGCAGAAGAACACAAAGTAAGCAGGCAAAATACTGTTACTCAGACTGCCTGATGGCCTAAAGGGCAGTGATTATCTGCTAGCAGAGCCAAACATTGGTACCATGCCATCGGCTGAAGAGAGTTGACCCACTGCCCTGTTGTATGGATGCTGTTCTGAAGGGCTGAACTGATACATGAATGACACACAGTCTGATGAATAACCCTAGTGGGCTTACCTGAAGCCATTTTCTCTAAGCAATATTATGTACTAATTTTGAGAAAACATGAGACTGGTGAGACAGCTAAAACAGTCTTTTGGTCAGGCCTAAATCACACAGAAATATATAGTGCACAGGAAGCAGGAGCGCAGGGACTCCTTCACTCACACGTTAGATGTACAGCACCGCTCAAGAGCATCACAAATGGTCACACCTGAGGGTGGCCCCCTGCATTCCATTGGTCAGTGGTGCCCACCTGCTTGATGCCCAGGAACACAGCATAACTATGGAAGAGTTTCTAAGCAACTCAGATCTGGTGCCTGAAACACCAAGGAGAAGAAGGACACTCCTGCTTACACCCAAAGGACTGTGCTCCGAAGGACTGCACCTACTGCACAATGAGGTACTACAGCCCTGACAGCTTTTCCTGGCTTTACAAGGACTAAGGAGTGGACTCCCTGAAATCTACAGGTTAACAGAGCTCATCTGCATCATCTCCAGTAAGATGTCCCCATCCTGGAGTGCATCCACTGGACTTTTAAGGATTTGGCCAGGTGCATTGTGGGAATTGTTATCCCAAACTTTCCAGGACCATCTCAGAGCATCTAGACCCTTGGATTTGTGTTTTGGACACTTTGAACCCACAAGAGGAGCTTCAGGAAGAAGTTTCTGAAGTTCGGAGCAACTTTTGGAAGAAATTCTGTAAGGTGACCAATTCGACATCGAGAGTCAAGCCGGGGACATCAAACCACAAATCATCCTGAATTTTAAGTTCTTACTGCTGAAAGCTCCAGAGCTCAAGACCTTCAGGAGATGACATGGGTCTCTCTCTGGACCAAGTCGATGAAGCCACAGCGAATTCGGCCTGCTGGAGAGGCCCGCTCAACATCGAGAGAGAAAATCCTCAAGAACGGTTCCCAAGTGAAAGGTAACATTTTGACCGAGGCATCTCACTTAGTGTATCTGACCAGGGCTCAGTCGCAGTCAACCTCAAACTTCGGCTTTGTCCCAGTCAAGTGCGACCAGATATCCAAAGTTGGCACTATTTTTTTCTAAGCACTAGAAAGTTTTTATATTTTATAAATTCATTTCTCCGGTTGCCTACATTGGATGTTTGCTGTTTTTCTGTCTACTTGTTCATAAAAATATGACCTATATTTGTAAATTGGTGTTGGATTGTTATTGTAAATTATTAATTGAATGTATTGGTGTTGGATTTTCATTGTGTATTGTGCCCTACTTATTTAATATATTGGTGTTTTTAACCGCTTTGCCGCGGCGCAATTTCCCCCGCTGTTCGGGAGAATTCCATGCGTGCGCAAATTGGCCGCCTGCCGTCCGTCCGATGCCCATGCCACTGTGACGTTGGACGGCGGGGGCCGTCCTACACATGGAAGAGGTTAAATGCTTTACATATCTGTTTTCTAAGTTATGCCTGCTAGCTTGTTGCCTGCTACCATGTGTTGAGCAAAGGAATAATTTATTGAGACCTTGACTGACCCTTTTATTGCGTAGTAGGTCCCTACTTATCACTATTATTAATCCACTTTCCAATGCACCTGCATTCTAGCTGGTTGCCATTTTGATTTTCAGACTTCCTTCCCTGGTGTAGCTATGCTAATTTTCCTTCCCCCATCTGGCCACCCTGTTTCTCTTTTCTTTTGTAATCAGTCGGAGTTGCCTGAAGGTGCCTCTGGAGGGTACTGTGCCTGAGGATCTCGAGCCGTGAGAATAGTGAATGAATTATACAATGTGAGACCAGAAAATCTGGGACCAATCCCGGCTTGGACAATTGACCAAATTCTTTGATCTTAGGCAATTGTTTTACTGTATTTTACCTCCATGTTTATTTTCTTTTATAGGTGAAAAGATTTATTTACATGAGGATCTGTGCTTTACAAAAATCTCTCTTGTGTTTGACTTAATTGACAATCAATCTATCAATGAATCAATCAATCAATCAATCAGACATTTGTAAAGCGCACTACTTACCCGTGAGGGTCTCAAGGCACTGGGGGAGGTGGGGTGCTCCTACTGCTCGAATAGCCAGGTCTTGAGGAGTTTTCTTAAGGTTAGCAGGTTCTGGGTCTGCCGTAGGAGGATGGGGAGGGTGTTCCAGGTCTTGGCTGCGAGTTGGAAGAACGATCTGCTGCCGGAGGTTGCTCTTCAGATGTGGGGGACTGTGGCAAGGGTGAGGATGGCGGAGCGGAGCTGGCGGTTGGGGGTGTAGAAGCTGAGTTGTCTGTTGAGGCACGTTGGACCAGTGTTGTGGAGTGCCTTGTGTGCGTGGGTGAGGAGCTTGAAAGTGATCTACTTTTTGACGGGTCGCCAGTGCAGGTTTCTCAGGTGGGGTGTGATGTGGCTGTTGTGAGGGATGGCGAGGATCAGGCATGCAGAGCCGTTTTGTATGCGTTGCAGTTATTTCAGGGGTTTGGCGTAGAGGGCATTTCCGTAGTCCAGCCTGCTGCTGACGAGGAACTGGGTGACCGTTCTTCTTATTTCGCTGGGGATCCACCTGTAGATCTTGCGGAGCATGTAGAGTGTGTTGAAGCAGGAGGACGAGATGGCGTTGACCTGCTTTATCATGGAGAGAGTGGAGTCGAGGATGAACCCTACGTTGCGTGCGTGGTTGGTGGGTGTTGGAGCTGTTCCCAATGAGGTCAGCCACCAGGAGTCATCCCAGGCTGAGGGGGTGGAGCCGAGGATGAGGACTTCCGTCTTGTCCGAGTTTAGCTTCAGTCGGCTGTTCCTCATCCACTCGGCGATGTCTTTTATTAATTCATGGAGGTTTCTTTTGGCGGTGAGGGGGTCCTTGGTGAGGGAGAGGATCAGCTGGGTGTCCTCGGCATATGAGATGATGTTGAGGTCATGCATTCGGGCGACGTGGGTGAGCAGTGCCATGTAGATGTTGAACAATGTCGGGTTGAGGGATGAGCCCTGGGGTACGCCGCAGATGATCTCGATGGCTTCGGAGCAGAAGGGGGAGGCGGGTGCTCTGGGTTCTGCCGTAGAGGAAGGAGGTGGTCCAGTCCAGAGCCTTGTCTCGGATCCCAGCATTCTGGAGGCGTGAGTGTAGGGTGCGGTGGCAGACGATGTCGAAGGCGGCTGATAGCTCCAGGAGGATGAGGGCCACAGTTTCTCTGTTGTCCAGCAGGGCCCTAATGTCATCGGTGAAGGTGATGAAGGCAGTTTCGGTGCCGTGGTTGCTGCAGAACCCGGACTGGGATGGTTCAAGGATGATGTTCTCCTTGAGGTAGTGGGTCAGTTTTCTATTGACGGTCTTCTCGAGGACCTTCGCCGGGAATGGGAGCAGGGAGAAGGGACGGAAGTTCTTGAGGCCCTTGGGGTCAGCCTTGGGTTCTTTGAGTAGGGCATTGATCTCGGCGTGCTTCCAGCTCTCCGGGAAGGTTGGTGTCTCGAAGGAGATGTTGATGGCTTTCCAGAGATGGGGTGCCAAGGTGGTGCTGGCTTTGTTGAAGATGTGGTGTGGGCATGGGTCTGACGGCTATCCGGAGTGGATGGTGTTCATGATTTTGATGGTGTTGTCGTCGTTTATGCTGGTCCAGGAGAGCAGGGGGTCGTGTGAATGGTGACATAGGGGTGGAGGTCTCCGTGGTTGTCGGGGCAGTCGTGACGTTGAAGCTGTCGTGGATGTCTGCAATCTTGCGATGGAAGAAGGTGGCAAGGGAGTCGCACAGGTCTTGCGAAGGTGGGATGTCGTTGGTGTTGGAGCTGGGGTTGAAGAGTTCCTTCACGATGTTGAAGAGCTCTTTGCCATAGCTCCATGTAAAATAAGAATATAGCCCACACATATGGTGCACATGACAACTGACTTGGTTATTAATTCACTGGTTGTATTGTCATTGAAGTGGGGGATGGGGGCTGTCGGACTTACTTGTATCTAAGCAGCCAATACCAGTATCTTCAGGAGCGACAAGAGGACCCCAACTCTCCCCAGGGATACAGCCACCTCTAGTATGAGAATAATCCCTAGAACAGTGACTAATACCCCTCTGGAGGGAAGGGACAATCAGGGGACCACACGGAAGACCACCAGCAAGGCCAGCGAATCCAGGAAGGGCGGAGCGGGATAATTAACCCATTAAGCTTTAGCAGAGAAAATAACAAACAAAAGGGAAAGAGACAGAAGCTAGTGTTACTCACTGATCCCTTATACAGTTAATATGACAGAAACAATGCTTGTCATTAAAGTGCATCGTTAAGTTGTGTACCCTCTCATACTCACACAGGCACAATAGGGTGGAACGTGAAATAGCAGGTTTCCTCTGGAAGCATGCAAAGCAAAGTCCAGCCAAAATATCAATGAGCCAGGTCCTTCTAGAATATGCAGGATAATATTCAAATGAAATTCAAAAGGCGTACTTCTGCCAATAATGCCATACTTCAGCAGCTGCAGAATCTCTATCAAAAATTGCTGGTTCAATAAAGTTTGTGTTGAATAAAAAATGTACTCTCTTCAAATAGCAAGAAATACTCTGGCAATTGTTCTGAAAATAAAGCGTTTTGTTTCCTCTATTGACGAAGGCAGAGCGTATTTCCTCTTGTTATAATCTTTCCGAGGGAAAGAGGAAATATCTTCGGAGTCCGTAATGGAAGTCGAACATGCAGCGCAAGCTTGAATAGCTGCTCCTAATGTCAGTGGCTGTAATTCAGAATTGATTTGCTGGAAGAGACCTCCATAATCTGATTGTTAGTCAGTTACCGGGAGTGTTCCTTGAGCGCGCGCAGCGCGTCTTCTTGTTTTCAAGACAATAGGGGATTGCAAGTGACGCCTCAGGAAGAAAGGAAAATCCAGCATACTCCGGGGGGCGTCTGAAAGGTGCGAGCAGGAAATATTTCACGGGAACAGAGGACTCAACCTAGAAAGCTGGTCCAACAGAAATCCAACGTGGGAACAAGTCAATAAACCAGGTACAAAAAGTCACGGTCAATTTCAGGTCAGGCAGAACAGCGTGGTCCACAAAACTCCAGTAAGCCTAGCAGATAAGTCAGGGAGGAGCTTCATTTAAAAAGGGTCAATCAACAGAGGACCACCTCACAGTGCAGTATGGGAAGATACATAACCTTGTTTTCTTGAATGGTGCATTATGGGAGTGGTAGTGTCCTCACAGGAAGCAAGTACAGGGCACAGGTAGACTGATGGGTAACAGTGGCATGAATGTTTCTTAGCAGTAAAAATCAATTTCACTAAATACCTCTCAATGCAGTGATGTAATCTGATGTACTAAGGGGAATGCTTGTCAAAGAAATATATTTTTTAATTTTGAAGACACTTTATCACATTTTAAATCATGGCTCATTTTGTGCCTGGGCTCCTAGATTCACGATGGGTTCCTAGAGCCAAGATGGGCTCCTAGAGCCAAGATAGGTTCCTAGAGTCAAGATGGGTTCCTAGAGCCAAGATGGGTTCCTAGAGCCAAGATGGGCTCCTAGGGTCAAGATGGGCTCCTAGAGGCAAGATGGTTCCTAGAGCCAAGGTGGGTTCCTGGAGCCAAGATGGGTTCCTAGAGCCAAGATGGGCTCCTAGAGCCAAGATGGGCTCCTAGAGCCAAGATAGGCTCTTAGAGCAAAGATGGGCTCCTAGAGCCAAGATGGGTTGCTACAGCCAAGATGGGCTCCTAGAGCCAAGATGGGCTCTTAGAGCCAAGATGGGCTCATAGAGCCAAGATAGGCTCCTAGAGCCAAGATGGGCTCCTAGAGCCAAGATGGACTCATAGAGCCAAGATGGGCTCCTAGAGCCAGGATGGGGTCCTAGAGCCAAGATGGGCTCCTAGAACCAAGATGGGCTCCTACAGCCAAAATGCAGTGCAGTAAGTAACAGTTACTCAAGTTCCCTCCCTCTCAGTATTTCACTCTTGGGAGCAACATCTTGTTTAACGAGATTTAGGCTGGTTTCCACATTTTTCAGAAGAATAACGATTCAGGCTTCCAGATATAATGAGGAACAATTCTGCACCCCAAGCAGCTGCTTAAAGTTACCCCAACATTTTTCTTTAGCATAAAATTAAACAAATAAGACTCAAATCATTCATTATCCCTGTTCCAGCTCCCTGTCTTCAGTAGCTCTATGTTCTTTTTCTAACTTCCATTGTCTGCCCTCCACCCATCAGGCTGAACAGTGATTACTGTCACTGTCTTATCTTCAGAAGCCACCCAGCAGCATGGGCATGATGTCTTCTTTGACCTCTTCTGGTGTCAGGCAGCCTGGGCCGAACGGTGCCCTCTGAATTTACAAAAGTGAGCATGCGCACTGCTCGGCCATTGAGTGTGCGCAATGAGGCCTTTGCAGCTTCCCGCTGGTGCTTCAGTAGATTCTGCTGTTCAGAGTTTGACTTCTGCAGCTGAGGGGATTGGATGGACGGGGCTAACATCAAGCTCTCAGTGGTGTAAGAGCTCCTGTGGCCTGGTAGACAGTGTTGCTGGAACAATTTTGAGACTGTGGGTGCTGCCATCAATGTTACATCTCTGAGGTCATAGGGATTCCGAACAACCCAAGCATCACACAAAGTGCAAGTGTCACGATGAGCCACGCCCGTTCAGCAGGAGAGAGTTAAGGGTGTAGTAGGTAACTGGTGTCGCTTTTAGGAGTGACCTGTCAGAAATATACTACTTAATAGGGGTGGGCGGAATTTGCGAAAGCGACTTTCACAAATTATCGCGAAAATGTTCAAAATTATCGCAAACAACCGGAAATATCGCGAAAATGCGGAAGTTTTTTTCCTGCCTGTTCGGGGTATTTTCTGCGTGGTCGCGGCTCGCCAACTTACCCATGCGGTTGCTCGCAGGCGCGGCCATCTTGTTTTCACTCTTCTCGCGGTGCATGATCACGAGAAGAAAGACGTGATCGTGCGACTAATGACATTGCTGCGGGCGCGAACTGTCGCGAGACAGCGCAAATGGCTACCAACAATCCAACATCTTGTGGAGAACGCGACCGGATCGGGAAAACTTGTCAGCGAACGCAGGGATTCAGGTAAGGCGATCGCGTGCGAGTGAGAATTTATTATTTTACAGCGCGAGCAAGAAACAAATTATCGCTAAGCTGCGGAATGCGGAAATTTTGACATTTTCGCGCTCTCCGCGGAACGCGAAAATGTCAAATTATCGCAATTTCCGCGAGCGGAACGGAAATTTAGCCCAGGCCTACTACTTAATCATGGTGTGGTGGCCACTGTCAGTTACACACAGCACATGCTACATTGAAATGATCACTATATTTGCACAGACACATTTTAACTGATACACTACAAAGCACACAAACAATTATGTGTGGGAATTGGGTTGCAGCGAACATTTGTCATTGGGGAATAATCAAGTAAATTGTCTTGATTGGTTTTGACCCTTTGAAAATCTTTTTTCAAGCACACTATAGAAGTGGATAAAAAAGTGCTTCATTTGTGCCTTTCTGTTCATTTATTTTTAAATATATGTCCAGTTCATTGATAGGCATTTAAATGTTGTGTGTGTTAAAAGGAAACTACAGCCAATGTCCTTTCCTTTCACACCAGCAAGATTTTCACATAGTTCACTTCCTCACACGTTACCGTAAGTGAAAGAAAAGTAATTACCAGTCTGTGTGTTAAAAGAAGAAGTGAGCATTTGGCATTTGACCTCTCTTTCCAAACCACAGCAAGTGTGACAAGATCAAAACAAAATGTTCATTTTTAGTGCTGTCTTCACCTTTGGAAATGTAGCATGGGTATTAATGTGCCCTCCCAGGGCTCAAGGGGCTGTGGTAGTGTGACCCCTCCCACCTCTGGGCTCCTGTGCATTGCACCTGCTGCACCACTGGTAGCTCCACCACTGGCTGTTTAGTAAGCTCTTTCCTCAATTTGCGGAATGTAGGAGCAACATAAAAAGTAGAAAAAGAAGTCACATGATATCAAAGTGACTTCGCCTGGGGTTTCACGGGGGAAGAGACTGAGGAGAACTTGCTTCATGGCTGGTTCCTTCCATGGATGATATTCAGAGAATTATTCAACAGGAGGTGGCTGAGGCTTTTGTAGCGAAGGATCAGTCTAAAAGTAAGAATCCAGACGTGGAACCGGACAGTGGTGATGTTGACGCAGAAGAAGAGGTGAGAGGCGTGTTGTGAAACAAACTGATTATCAGAGGTTGTTCAACACATGAATGATTATCTCAACCTGACTTAACTGGCCACGAAGATGACTTTTTCTTGCCGGATAAGAGGTGAGAACCAGAATCCCTTCCCTTGCATGATGCAATACGAAACATAGTGAGATCAGAATGGAGACAGATGGACACGCGTATGTTTCCTTAGATCTCTCTCAAAGGAATATCTGATACAAGATTTTGCTGAGGAGTTTCCAGCCTCTGCAATTGTGGATTCAATGATGGCAAGTCTACAAACACAGGGATCTATTATATTGGAAGATGCCTCCCCTTCTGACCCTACAGACAAAAACAATATAGACAGCTTTAAAAAGGACATACAATGCTTCTAACTTCTCCATAAGGGCAGATACATTTGCTAATTGTATGGCTCAGTCCTTTCTCAGAGATTTGCTTAAGTTCGAGGAATACAAAGACCAGGGACATAAAGTAACACAAACCTTCTCCGTGTTAAGGATGCCCTCAGATATATCTTCCGACTCTCTCTCAGTGGCATCAGAATCAGCTAGAGCAATAGTTCTTACCAGGGGACACTTGCAGTTAAGATTGTGGTGAGCAGATGCCTCGTAAAAAGTACTATGTATGCCCCTGCCATTCACAGGGTAGAAGCATTTTGGGTCACAGTTGAAAGAACTCCTCAAAAGATCAGTGAAGTGTTGGGGGCAAGTCCAAGATGGTGCCCATGCGGTAGTACCTTCACAGAGCTCTGCCGCGCCGATTTCTACTTCGGCAGATCCTGGGGGGGTAGCCATCCCATAGTGCCGGCAATGGGTGAGAGATGCTTGAGGTGCTGACCTGGGACCCTGAACCCCCCCACCAAACGGAGAGGCGGCACCAACCTGGCCTTCACCCAAAGCCCGGGCTGGCTGAGAGGTAAAATGGCGGTTGAACAGCTGTGACCGAGCTTGAGTAAGGAACAAGATGGAATTGGAGATACATAAATACACCCGGGCATACCCGTGAACAGCAAGCAGTGGAAGGCGCAAAGGTGAGACGGAGACTGAGGTGTGGGCGTGGGTACGTGGAGTGACTGCTGGCTGAACTGCAACACCCCCTCCCTGCTCAAGAGCCACATGAATACCGTGAGAGGCAGATGTCCCACACTGAATCCGTGGCGTTGAGAAGAGGAAATGAGCTAGCGGACTGTGACGGCTCAGATGCAGCCATTTGTAATGCAAAACTCCCCGCACAGCACATGGGCCGACCCACACACAAGATGGCAGTCAGGCAATCTTGAAGCCTAGATTTACATGCAACAAAACATTAGAACAAGCCAGCACTGACCTGAAGCCCTTGCTGACCGAGGATCATGTTGGAGTTGGGGCGGTCCTGATCAGGACCGTAAGCAAAAGGACCCGGAGGCCCCTAAATGCACGCAGGCAAAGCTGCAACCTGGATGGATGCCGGTAGGTGCAAGAGCGACAGCGGAGTGGCTGGGTTGGGGGCATGAGGCCCATAGAGAGATTGCCCACCCCATCTCTGCATCAGAACCAGGCTGGGACGCCTCGAGGCCTACTGCCACTAGCACTCCAGAGACACACAGTAGGAGAGGCAGTCCCAGGGCCTGGTGATAGCTCAACTGCAGCCGCCAACAGACAGTACAGCCCTTCCACAGGACCAAGAGCGACTAAGCAAATAGTAACCGGACCCCCCTCTGCTACGACCACCAACGGAGACAGAGCTAGACACCGGAGGGTATTCAAGCGCGGACGGGGAAGAGGAGGCCAATGAGTGGGAACAGTGTTATGGCTGTGGAACGGCCTCCAGTCCTGGCCCCTCCCAGCAGAACAGTCCTTTGGTGGAATACCCCGGCGATAGCCCATACACACATTGGACAAGTGCGGACAGGAGAGAGGGACTGATCGAACAGGTAGCAGTCATGCCTTAGAGGCACGGACACCGAAGGGGCACTCCTGCGACCAGCAACGACACTTGGTGATAACACTGGATATAATTGGCCTACCTGACCCCCAGAGGGGAGCTCTAGCCAAAAGTGAGTCCACCATACTATATACAAAAAGGCTGAGAAAGCCCATTGAGGGGTAACTGCGAGCACACTGAACACAACACAGAGAGCCTACCCTAGCCTGCCACCGCATAAAGTCCAGATACCATGGACGTCTCAATAGGCCCCTGAAAGGAAGGTGGCGGTATCGGGAACGGACCACCTGAGAGGCCACCCATCCTCGCCTCAACTTTGACCACTAATGCCACTCCAGAGAGTGCGGGAGGGAACCGGCCAGGCCTCCAGAAGCAAGGGCAGAAGCACACAACCAGGAACACACCAGAGAAGAGACACCAGAGTCAGAAACAATGACCACAACCAGACCCAAAAAAGACACAACCACCATCAAAGACCTCCTAACCAAGGGCTCCACCAAGAAGATGGGGACGACCCCAGACCCGACTTCTCTGATTCGTGCTGCAGCTGGTCCTTCTGAAAGGCAAGAAATGAATGACGAGACCCCCATCACAGGCAGATTCATCGAAGCCCTTTTCAACACACTATGAGAGAACATAGTGACCCTGTGTACAGAGGTGTCCAAAGAGGTCAAGGACTTCCGCCATGAAATGAGTCAATTGGAACAACAAGTGGACTCAGTGAAACAGTCGGGGGATGCTAGAGAGGATGAACTGGAGAGTGCCACAGAGAGACCTTAGAACTTAAAGACCGCAATGCCTACCTCAACTATCACTTGGAAGACCTGGAAAACATGTCCCGCAGATCCAAAATCTGTATTAATGGCGTCCTGTTACAGGCTGATGCAGGCCACCTGGAAGATTACGTACTGTGACTGATCCGCCACATTGTTCCAGAATTAGGGGGAAGAATTGCCCTCTTAATCGTACACACAGGGTGGGACATCTTTCATCAGCGCCCAGCTCCCCACAAGACATTCTCACATGCCTCCACGGTTACGACAAAAGGAACTTATAATGGCTGCAGTGCAGTATCAATCTCACATTGCATTAAAGGGAAATAAAGTCTGCCTATTCCAGGATCTGTCCACTATTACCCTACAACAATGTCCTACTATGAGGCCCATAACAGAATTCTTGAGAGACAAGGGGGTGAGATACAAATGGGGCATCCCTTTTGCCTAGTCTTTGCCTGGAATGGAGAAACTCAAATAGTCTGCACACCACCTGAAGCGGCAGAGATCCTGGGTCTAGTGCTGGAACATGCGCAGTCCTCCCAAGATGTGCAAATTAGGGGTTTGCGATCGGCGAGGGCAGTGAGGAGGAGAGACCACGGCGAGGAAGAAGGCACCAGAGCAGGTAAGTGATTTTCCTGTTTATGGCAGTGGGCGCAGGGGCTAATTTCGATACGTTGCATTGTTGGAGTTTTTGCCTGACCTCCGCTTTCAAACGGAGTGCGGAGTTGGCAAAAGTCCGCAAACTCCGCTGGCGGAGCGAAGTTCACCACACCCGGGCTGACTCAAGGCCTTTGACATGGATGCGGCAGAGCATGTGCTATTCTGCAAGCAACAGAAATATTACGCAGGGGGTAATATGGCTGGGAAGGTATTGGCCCATAGCTTGCGAGCGCAGGCACACTCCAGCTGCATATATAGCCTGATAGACAAAGATTAAAAACTTAAAAGACAAGATGAAGACATTGCAAGTGAATTTGTCCAATTCTACGCCCAGCTATGTGGGGCGGACAGGCAATCACCGAGGGACTCAATTCCTGCATAGATCAGACTCCACTGACAACACTATCAGAGCACATTGCAGCACCATTAGAGGCTGACATACCCAAGCAGGAGGTCCGGGACGCTACAAGGAGACTTAAGTTAGAGAAGGCATTCAGACAGGATGGGTACATAGCCGCCTTTTATATGCAATATGTAACACTATTGTCCCTGGTGTTAGTCCGGCTATCCAATTCCTTTAGCATTTCTGGGGTACTTACGGAGTCGATTTGCACAGCGATCATAACAGTCCTGCCCAAGCCAGCAAAGGACCACCAGCGATGTGCGTCCTACTGTCCCATATCACTACTCAATGTAGATGCTAAGATTTTTACAGGGATACTGGCACACAGATTAGGAGAATACATGCCAGGACTGGCAGGATTTATACCCACCCGTACATGTGGGGATAATACCAAGTGTCTCTTCCACTTACCATATAAGACCCAACAAGCTCAGACACCAACATTATTTCTGTCGATAGATGCCGAAAAGGCATTCGACTGGGTACATTGGCCATTTCTGCGAGTGGTGGTGGAGGCTTTTGGCCTGGGCCCTCTCTTTCGACAATGGTATTAAGGCAAGCTATGCGGACCCGTGCGTGCTGGTCTGAGTCAATAACTCTTTATTCCCTGCCTTCCCCATTTCCGGAGGGACGCTACAGGGATGTCCACTCTCACCACTCCTGTTTGTGCTCTACAAGGAGCCACTAGTGGAATGCATTCAAAGACACCCCCCTCTTTGAAGGAGTATGGATGGGGGGCCAATCTCATAAGATAGCTTTATACGCAGATGGTGTTGTACTAGCCATCACCAAACCTCCACAGTCACAGTCCCCATTGCTAGAGGAACTCACAACATTCGGCGAGGTCTCTGGCTTTAAGGTGAATAACTCCAAGTCCCAAGCACTCAATATAACCATCCCGCAAGAGGAACAAGCACGTCTCGCTATAGACTTCCCCTTCACATGGACCACACCGGAATCCCATACTTGGGCATACACAAACTACACACTGTAGACAGCTCGGTATCCTACAACTACTCTGAATTATTGAAACCGGTGCAATCCCTTATCCAGTCCTGGCACGGGGCTCCATTTTCTGGTTAGGGCATATAGCAGCCGTCAAGATGTCTCTCCTACCAAAGATCCTATACCTTATGCAGGTAATGCCACTGACACCGCCCATATTCATTCTAAAAAGCTACAGTCCACCATACAGGCCTTCATCTGGGGCAGCAAACGTGCCAGAATGGCCAAGGACCGAGCATATCTCCAAGTGGCCAAACGAGGACTGGTTACACCCCATCTAACACGATACAACCATGCCGCACAATTGCACTTCATGGTGAAGTGGCAACGCCCACTAACCGAGAAGCACTGGTGTTTTCTAGACCAGGCAGTAGCTGGGATACACATATGGAAAATACCATGGCTCCCACGTAAAAGTCGCCCGCTAGGAGTATATATCTCCCAAGTGGTCAGGGCCACAATAGGAGTTTGACATAAGACCTGGTCTGCCAAACAACTCTCCGCCTGATTTCCTCTCTCACCCCAATCATAGAAAACCCAAACTTCCCACAGGCGATGCAGGAACGGACCTACTCACGTTAGAAAGAAGCCAATTTCAAATGCATTGGAGCTCTGTTCGATGGACAGGGCCTGATGGACTTTACAAGGGTGCAACAGGACTTTGGGTTCCCGTACACGGAGCACCGGCTCCACATTGCAGTACGGCATTGGGTAACACTCCCAACAATACCACTCCATGCAAGCAGGAAATTGACCCTATTCGAGCCCTGGCTTCTGTTCAGAAGAGATGACCGTCGCTTACTGTCGGATATATACACATTTCTAAACACCATAACTAACCCCTCACACACACACTCGCCAGGAAAAGATGGGAGACAGAATGTCAACGCCAATTCACGGACATAGAGTGGACAGACATTTTACATCGCACCCGCACATCAGCCATTAGCGCCTCTGGAAATGAAACACCGCTAAAGATCGTCCACTACTGGTATTATACCCCAGCCCGCTTAGCTTAGTGGCAGAGAGGGAAAGATGACAAATGCTAGTGTCACTGCACTCACACAGGCACACTCTCCTCCCTGCTGTGGCACTCTCCCAAGCTTCACTGCTATTGGACGGACATCCTGGCGGATGTTGACCAGATGTTTAACACCGAAATATCCCACTTCCCCAGCTATATTTTACTGGGACTGCCCAATGTTCAAACATAGTCACTGCACTCTCCTAGGGGAAAGGCCATCACCCTGGTGCTATGCACAGCAAAGCAGATCCTGCTATCAAAATGGGGCACGGACACTGTCCCAATGCACACCGACTGGTTGCACAAACTCTGAGATGTATTAGGGATGGAAAAGGTAATGCCAGGTACAAGTCATTCTTAGCCCAAATTTGAGAAAACATGGGGAAAGTGCATAAAACACCTATGCAACATATACCGCAAACTCACATGCCCAATATATATGCGTGTATTGCGACTCTGTTTTTCTTCCTATGTTGGACACATCCCTTGCCCCTCTCCCCCGTTTCTCCTCCCACTCTTCATATCATCTCGCCGGCCAGTGGATGTAGGCAAAGGAAGTTGTAACAAAATCAATAAAAATGATACAACCCTAAAGGATCAGCGAAGGCCAGAAAATTGTTAATGTCAATCAAGCCACAAAGTACGAGAAGGACATTTATTCACCAGATAATTTTCCCCCAACAATGTGAAAGAAAGCAGTTACAGCCCTTTTGAGGAAGGCGATGTGGCTGAGGAGTCCCAATCTCTGAAAAATCCTGGAATTACTTGAGCAGAACATTCATCTCCTCAGAAATGTTTAGTCTCTCTCAGAACATTATTCAGCAAATTTGCCTGATATGTGGTCTCCCGAAAGTAGATCTTTTTTCTTCAGACAAGAACAATCTCCTCCCCAAATTTTGCTTCAGGTTTACAGCCCCATCAGTGTTGAAAGTGGATGTGTTATCAGCCAGATGGCCAAAGGGTCTGCTACTTGTTTTCCCTCCTATTCCTTTAATCCAGACAGTTCAATTTGAACTTCAAAATCAAAGAGTGGACGTTTTAGTTGTGGCCCAGAAGCGTTTCAGTAGACCATGGTTCCCTCTGCAGATTCAGACCTATTGATGCCCCATCTCTCCAGTATTGCAAAATGTTAACTAGACTAGCTGGTATAGCATCCAATTTAATTTGTCCACAACAAGGGCTAAAGGCCCTCCAATGCTTGGCATAAGATTTTGGAGTTGACGATCCCCTTGATGCTTGAGAAGTTGAGGCCAGTCCTCTGAGAGACCCTTTTCTCACAAACCCCTCCTCTCAACCTGCAAGCCCTCAAATTAAGTTTCATTAATGATTGATGGAACTAACCAGAAATGGATGAATCAAGAGAAAAAGGGAGAACGACTTAGCGGAGACCCACGTCCACCTGTGTGACAGGCTATTCACTGCCCTAGCTTTTTCTCCTCTGCTGATCAGGCTCACAATTTCAGAATCTTTGTATTTGTCTCTGATGCACAAATGTCCAATACTGGCATCCCCGATATCCAAAATACTTGACTGAAGATCCAAGGATGAAGAGAAAAATGAACTAAAAAGAACACGCAGTCTGCTCACATTTTGTTGACTCCCTGAACGTGATGGTGATGATCATATATAGCTTTTTTCGAATTTATATAAAATCATACAAGTAAACAAATAAATAACATTTCATCATATACATCCAAAAAAGAGCAAAATGCAGCTCCACATGCAAAAAGTCAGTAATAAAGCAGAATACAACATTTAAGAAACAGTTTCATAGAAATACTTTACTAAATGCAAAAATCTATGATCTAATGTCACAAATTATAATGACTCCTCGGGAAAATGCTTAAAAATGGTCGGGAGGGATTACAGCAGCATGACCCAAAACAAAGGATCCCCACTAAAAATGATCCAATATCTAGAACTAAAATCCCCAGGCAAAACCATAATACATAGAAACAACTTTTTGGTGTAGATAAAAGCTATAAAGATAAAAAGGTGAGTCTAATTTGTCTCAATTCTGTGTATAAAAGGAAGGGCCTTATACATTTATGCTGAAGGATATTAAATCTGGGGCAAATAAGAACAATGTGCATAGTGCCAGGGATTGAAACCGCGCCACCGACACATGGTGGTAAATCAATCATTTTAAACCAAACATCTTTTGTAAATAACAGCTGACAAAATATACCCAATCTAAAATATGTCAATAAATGCTGATTCGGCATCTCTGACAGAAGACATGGTTCTATTCCATCTACAGGTTTTACCGTGCAATACGGATGCATCGACTGTTCGGCTAAAGCAGAAGCCTCCCTAAGAGAAAAGGCCTGCTTCAGCCATGCAATGTCATCTTTTGTGATACCCTCATGATCAGTAATTCACTCTGGCCTCCCCAGAGCTTTAAAATTGGTCTTTACATAATGACACCAAGGTATATAAGACATATTATCCAGATTCAAGCAGTCCTGAATAATTAGCCTGTTTAAATGTAACTCCTTCTTGAGCCCTTGTCCAATTTTTATCAAGCCATCTACATGAAACTAATGGCTCCAGTGTCCCCAGCTTTGTAAGAGCAGAGTTTATATATATATATATATATATATATATATATATATATATATAAACTGTTTCACAAGTGCCACTGGCTTAGGATGCACTCTCCATCTGTAAACTTTAATTCCATACGGCAGCAGCGCAGCTATCAAGCGCACGGGTACATAACAAAGCCTTACGCGTTTCAGATATTTCATCCTTGTTCACAGGCATGAGCAGCAACAAAATTAACTGGTAAAAGACTCGGACAGATTGCAAGTCCCTTTTTATTGGCCACAGGTGAGGCCACATGATATTCAAATTCACATTGCATTATGGGGTCCGTAGTCATTTATAATATTACCATAGTTCATATTGGAACTCGTGTTGCCATCTCCAATATTAAAATCAATCCAGCCATAAGTGGGCTCCACGTGAGCTGTAGACTGCGTTGCATCATTAATATCTGCCAACACGATGGCAACACGAGTTCCAATATGAACTATGGTAATGTTATAAATGACTACGGGCCCCATAATGCAATGTGAATTTGAATATCATGTGGCCTCACCTGTGGCCAATAAAAAGGGACTTGCAATTTGTCCGAGTCTTTTACCAGTTAATTTTGTTGCTGCTCATGCCTGTGAACAAGGATGAAATATCTGAAACGCGTAAGGCTTTGTTATGTACCCGTGCGCTTGATGGCTGCGCTGCTGCCGTATGGAACTAAAGTTTACAGATGGAGAGTGCATCCTAAGCCAGTGGCACTTGTGAAACAGTTTGTAAATGCGCGGCTGCCTCGCCGTGGGGATTGCACCGCCATATGAAAGTAAAATGGTCCGGGAGCTCTCGACGAGGGTAGCTTCATCGGTCCATCTGTTTGGCAGATATTAATGATGCAACGCAGTCTACAGCTCACGTGGAGCCCACTTATGGCTGGATTGATTTTAATATTGGAGATGGCAACACGAGTTCCAATATGAACTATGGTAATATTATAAATGACTACGGACCCCATAATGCAATGTGAATTTGAATATCATGTGGCCTCACCTGTGGCCAATAAAAAGGGACTTGCAATTTGTCCGAGTCTTTTACCAGTTAATTTTGTTGCTGCTCATGCCTGTGAACAAGGATGAAATATCTGAAACGCGTAAGGCTTTGTTATGTACCCGTGCGCTTGATGGCTGCGCTGCTGCCGTATGGAACTAAAGTTTACAGATGGAGAGTGCATCCTAAGCCAGTGGCACTTGTGAAACAGTTTGTAAATGCGCGGCTGCCTCGCCGTGGGGATTGCACCGCCATATGAAAGTAAAATGGTCCGGGAGCTCTCGACGAGGGTAGCTTCATCGGTCCATCTGTTTGGCAGATATTAATGATGCAACGCAGTCTACAGCTCACGTGGAGCCCACTTATGGCTGGATTGATTTTAATATTGGAGATGGCAACACGAGTTCCAATATGAACTATGGTAATATTATAAATGACTACGGACCCCATAATGCAATGTGAATTTGAATATCATGTGGCCTCACCTGTGGCCAATAAAAAGGGACTTGCAATTTGTCCGAGTCTTTTACCAGTTAATTTTGTTGCTGCTCATGCCTGTGAACAAGGATGAAATATCTGAAACGCGTAAGGCTTTGTTATGTACCCGTGCGCTTGATGGCTGCGCTGCTGCCGTATGGAACTAAAGTTTACAGATGGAGAGTGCATCCTAAGCCAGTGGCACTTGTGAAACAGTTTGTAAATGCGCGGCTGCCTCGCCGTGGGGATTGCACCGCCATATGAAAGTAAAATGGTCCGGGAGCTCTCGACGAGGGTAGCTTCATCGGTCCATCTGTTTGGCAGATATTAATGATGCAACGCAGTCTACAGCTCACGTGGAGCCCACTTATGGCTGGATTGATTTTAATATTGGAGATGGCAACACGAGTTCCAATATGAACTATGGTAATATTATAAATGACTACGGACCCCATAATGCAATGTGAATTTGAATATCATGTGGCCTCACCTGTGGCCAATAAAAAGGGACTTGCAATTTGTCCGAGTCTTTTACCAGTTAATTTTGTTGCTGCTCATGCCTGTGAACAAGGATGAAATATCTGAAACGCGTAAGGCTTTGTTATGTACCCGTGCGCTTGATGGCTGCGCTGCTGCCGTATGGAACTAAAGTTTACAGATGGAGAGTGCATCCTAAGCCAGTGGCACTTGTGAAACAGTTTATATATATATATATATATATATATATATATATATATATATATATATATATATATATATATATTCACTGAAAAAACCATAGGTTTCACACATGTTATAGTTAGCGGAAATTTTACTGATAAAAAACCAATGAAATTGCCCTGTTATAGTTAGTGCTGGCAACTATAACTCACGCGACCGCAATCCTCTGCTGATGCTAATACTGTATTTAGACACTTATTTGCCCATGTCTTCTTCCATACATTTTTAGCTATACATATATTACAAATATTTTTTTTTATAAAGACACATATGTCATCAGCAGAAGATTGCGGTCGCGTGAGTTATAGTTGCCAGCACTAACTATAACGGGGCAATTTCATTGGTTTTTTATCAGTAAAATTTCCGCTAACTATAACATGTGTGAAACCTATGGTTTTTTCAGTGAATTTGCAAGGTTTTTTAAATGCTAATTCCTAACTATAACGTGTGTGAAACCTATGGTTTTTTCAGTGAATTTGTACGGTTTTTTAAATGCTAAGTTACTTTACGCCATTCGAGGCGTGCGCGCCCACTTAACGCAGTTCGTTCCGTGCACGGTTTTTATCAACTCATATAAGCACTGTACATTTGGTGGCCTTCGGCCACCAAAAGCACAGGGGGTGGGCTCCATGTGGATAGTGTTTTTTTTATTTCGATTTTAAAATTTCATGTTGCCAAAATTGAGGTTTTTTTTTATATTTTACTTGGCCCTGTACATTTGGTGGCCTGCGGACAACAAAAGCACAGGGGGTGGGGTAAGTGTGGATAGTGGTTTTTTTTTTCTATTTTTTTACCGTACGCGTACGGTAAGTACGGTAAGCGTACTCGGCGAAATTGCCGAAAAAAAAATAAAACCGTTTTTGCTCTTGGGGGATGTTTGGGGACTCCCTCAACATGACTGTGTGGGAGGGAGTTGTCAAAACAGCCCCGTAACATGTTTTTGGGCATCATGTTTGATAATAAAACACTCAGTGCGAGAGACAAAATGGCGGACGCCGCTTCCTGGTTTCGGCCCATTCGAATGTTTACTAAGATCTAAGAGCCAATCAGAATCGCGCTCGCGCACGCCACCGTACGCGTACGGTAAGCGTACGGTAAGCGTACCGTAAGCGGGCTCAGATATATATATTGATTTAAAGGCTATTTTCTCAGAATCTACTCAACAGATTTACACCAAACCTACAAAAGGCACTTCCTTGACCTAGGGACTACCTCTCTGCCAAATTTCTAGTAATTCTGTTCAGCCGTTCGGGCTGTACCTCGTTCTAAAGGTCCTATGGAAAAATGCATGGGAAAAACGCGTTTTGGGACCCCCCTTTTATCTCAGCCCCCGCTTGACGAATCCCCCCGAGACTTTCAGGGTAGGAGCGGAGCGTAGCGCCCCACCTATTTTGAGAAATTCGCGACGATTCATCGACCGGCGCCAAAGTTATTCAAAATAGAATGTTGCGGATTTCCTATGGAAAAGGGGTCCTAACTATAACTACCTACTAAAAAACCATAGGTTTCACACATGTTATAGTTAGCTGTACATTTCACTCGTAAAAAACCAATGAAATTCCACGTTATAGTTAGATCAGGTAACTATAACTTACGCGCCCACAATAAACTGCTGATGACGTCACATATTACATCACTCATGACATGGTCAGTGACATCACTCATGACATCAATGTTGACATCTGAAATTAAACATTGTGGATTGCGGTCGCGCAAGTTATAGTTACCTGATCTAACTATAACGTGGAACTTCATTGGTTTTTTACGAGTGAAATGTACAGCTAACTATAACGTGTGAAACCTATGGTTTTTTAAGTGAATTTGCAAGGTTTTGTAAATGATAATTCCTAACTATAACGTGTGTGAAACCTATGGTTTTTTCAGTGAATTTGTACGGTTTTTTAAATGCTAAGTTATGTATTTATTTTTTATTTTTTTTTCTGGTTTTTCACTATGCGCACACCCTGCACGGAGCGCGCTTACAGATATATATATATTGATTTAAATGCTATTTTCTCAGGACCTACTGAACAGATTTACACCAGACCTACAAAAGGCACACCCTTGACCTGAGGACTACCTCTCTGCCAAATTTCAAGTAATTCTGTTCAGCCGTTCGGGCTGTAGCTCGGACTAAAGGTCCTATGGGAAAATGCATGGGGAAAACGCGTTTTGGGACCCCCCTTTTTTCTCAGCCCCCGCTTGACGAATCCCCCCGAGACTTTCAGGGTAGGAGCGGAGCGTAGCGCCCCATTAGTTTTGAAAACTTTGCGAGGATTCGTCGACCGGCGCCAAAGTTATTCAAAATAGAATTTTCAGATTTCCTATGGGAACTCGGTCCTAACTATAACTATCTACTGGCGACCGCCAGTAGATAATATATATATATATATATATATATATATATATATATATATATATATATATATATAATACCTACAGGCAGGGTGTGCGCAAAGTGAAAAACCTTTAGTCGAAGGTACAGCCCCAACGGCTGAACAGAATTACTTGAAATTTCGCAAAGGGGTAGTCCTCAGGTCAGGCATGTGCCTTTTGCATATATGTTGTCAATCTGTTCAGTAGTTCCTGAGAAAATCAAAAGTAAAATCACATATATATCTGGGCGGAGCCTAACCACACATCTTATCCTGAGATCTGATTGGCTGTCAGCACTTCATCCAAGAAGTGTTGGCAGCCATCTTGGGACCAATATACATGATAGCACCTCATTAAAAAGCATTGCAGTTAATCGAAGGTTTTAAGACTTTAGTTACATTATAAATCATTTGTTGATGGTACCATACTCATTTTAGGAATTGTGGTATGTTCTAAGGTGATTTCACCATGTGAAAAAGCCTTCTGCTGGGATATCATGATTGGAAGGTGATCTATAAGCTAAACTGAGAGCTTATTTTCTGTAAATTCACATTATCTTTCTCAGTCATGTGAGAATGAAGTCTGACATTCTCAGTAAAACATGTACATCCAACAAGGGCAGAGACTGTCAGTTGATTCCTTTGTGTTCTACTGCAGCTTCACAGAGTGTTCCAAAGAACAACTAGAGCGCTAACAGTCCTACTTATGATAAACGTATGGCACGCCTGAAGCCATCTTGATTGGAATAAAGTGGTAACTCTTGAAACATTTCATTTAAAAAGGAACAAATTGAGGGCATTCATTTTTCCATAGAAAGTATGATTAGTGCTGCAGAAAGGAAAATTAGGCGCAACAGCGTGTGCGCGCGGCGTGTGTGCCGCAGTAACGCCGGAGTCACGCCAGAGTCCAGCCCATCTGCGCCCATCCGCGCTAAGTACGGGCTGGAAGGCTGGGAGACTGGACATACTAAACATGCGCCTATAAGAATTGGCTATTCCCGGCAGGACCTGATCACCCTGAGGCCCCTTAATCTCCCTTGTCATCATGGGTATGCCCCGGAAGCGTTTCAGACCTCCCTTGATTGCAACTGTTTCCGGGCCTCTACCTTGGTGTCGGCTCCTGTTGCTGCTGTTCCATCTACAGATCTGTGCCTCAAGGGAGATTCTAGCCTGAGGAGTGATAAGGGGTTTCTCATAAATGCGAGATCATTGATCAAGAATAATCTTGCTTTCAAGGATTTCGTACTGGCTAGAGAACCCGCCTGGGTCTTTATTACGGAAACATGGGCTAAGGACTCCTCGGGTCCTGATTTGATTGAGGCAGTTCCAGAAGGCTATACACTGGTGAGGGTGGACAGAGTGGGGCGCATAGGGGGAGGGCTTGGTATCCTATATAGAGACTGCCTTTCCTGCCATATTACCCCTCTATATGGATTCCTTTCAGGCCCTTCAGTTTTCCATTAATGGACCATATGCACTGCCGTTTACTGGGTTTCTCATCTATAGACCTCCGGGGACCAGAACTGATTTTGGCCATCATATGCTCAAAATTTTAGAATCACACTTTGTCTGTGAGCACCTTACTGTTCTTGGTGACCTGAATTTTCATTTGGAAAATCTGGAGTCAACCGAAACTTTATCCTTATTGGATATCTTTTCTGGTTGTGGGTTGGAACAGCTAGTTAGGGGTCCCACTCATCAGGCGGGCCACACGCTTGATGGGGTCTTTTCCAATGATATTCGGTTGACCATTGACACTCCTATCCCTCTCTCTTGGTCCGACCACTATGCGATCCCTATAGAACTTGCGACCGCTTCTGTCTGTAGTAAGGGGAACGAGCCAAGTAAGATGGAATGGAGACGTAATTTAAAAAATATAACTAATAACGTGCTCGCCCCTAGACTGGCTAGTTTAGCGATTTCCCCAGAGGAGGATGCAAGGTTTGCAGTAGTGTGGATGGAGACTGCCATAAAAACAGCTCTGGACGAATTGGCGCCAGCCTCATTACGCTACTCTGCAAGAAAGAGTCCCTCGGCCCCGTGGTTCTCTGAATCACTAAGACTTCTTAGGCAGGGACTACGGAGACAGGAACGTCTTTGGAGGACCAGCTGGGACTTGCGTGAGAGGGACAGTCATAAAATTCTCTTAAAAAACTACAAGATGGAAGTGATAAGAACTAAGCAAGAGTATTTCACCTCTCTTACCTCCTCTCTCTCCTCGCCGAAAGAGCTGTTTAAAATTGTAGACACGCTCACTTCTCTGAAGATGCCTGATCCTGTTGTCAGTTCACAGCAGCTCTGCAATGATGTCGCACAATTTTTCCAATCTAAAATTGCTGACATTTATTCGGCTCTAGAGTTTCAGAGGTTAACACTACCTTCCTCTTCATGCACTCCTGTTATATTGTCATCATTACCCGAGGAGGTGCTTCTAGGGCGTTTGTCCTGCTTTCCACCCCTTTCCCTCCAGGATCTTGAAGGCCTCCTGAATAAGACTAGGTCGGGGTCCCCTTTAGACCCTTGCCCCCTGAAACTCCTTAAACAATGTAAAGAGAGTCTTCTGCCCCCGTTATTGGATATTATGAACAGGGCAATGAGGGATGGGACCTTTCCCTCCCAATGGAAGAAAGCGGTGGTCAAACCTTTGTTAAAAAAACCTTCTTTAGATCCGGGGGTTCTTAAAAATTTCCGCCCCATTTCGTTGCTCCCAGCCCCTGCAAAAATGCTGGAAACCCATCTTAACCAGCATCTTGCAGCCTTTCTTGAAACCTCTGGCCTGTTAGACCACTGGCAGCATGGATTTAGGAGAGAGCATAGTACGGAGTCTGCCCTTACCATTGTGCTTGATAACATCCGCACTAGAGTAGATAGGGGTCAGACCACTCTCCTTATCCTGCTGGATCTTACGGCTGCGTTTGACACCCTGTTTCCCTCAGTTTTAACATCTAGGTTGAGGGAAATAGGGGTGGAGGGGCCCACACTTAATTTGCTGGCCTCCTTTCTTAGCCAGAGGGAACAGAGAGTTAAGCTGGGGGAGTTCTTATCTCCATCCTTTCCTGTGCACTGTGGGGTCCCTCAGGGGTCGGCATTAAGTCCGACCCTTTTCAACATCTATGTGACCCCACTTGCCAGGCTTATTAGATCTCACGGGATGGAGGTAATCTCCTATGCCGACGACACGCAGATATTGATGTCTTTCGCCCAACCTACCATCTCCGCTGCCTCCAATTTTAGACACTGTATGGAGGCAGTTGCTCAATGGATGATTTGCAATTCATTGAAGCTTAATGGCGAAAAAACAGAAATTCTGGTGTTTGGAGGTAAGGAGACTATTTGGTCGGCGGATTGGTGGCCCATCTCGCTGGGTGAGTGTCCGTTACCCACTACATTGGCCAGAAACCTGGGAGTCATGATCGACCCTACCCTGGGGATGGGTCAGCAAGTGAAGAGGACAATCTCGACTTGCTGGGGTCTAATAAACATCTTACGGAAGATTAAACACTATTTGTCCCTCCAAGCCAGAAAACAAATTGTCACTGCATTAATAGGCTCTAGACTTGATTATTGTAATGCCTTATACCTAGGCATCAACAAGGGCCTGTTAGTGCGACTTCAAATGGTGCAGAATGTTGCCGCCAAGTTTGTATTAGATCTGCCTAAGCGGGCTTCTGCTCTGGCTGCCAGAAAGACACTTCACTGGCTCCCAATGGAGGCCAGGATTTCTTTTAAGTCTTTGTGTTTGATTTATGGGGTTTTGGCTACAAATAGATCTGGAGGTATAGGGGACTGGCTGGCCCCCTATACCCCTTCCAGATCTCTCCGTTCTGCGAATAAATTCCTGCTATCAGTCCCCCGGGTTCGTGGAGCCAAGTGGGGGGGCAGAGCTTTTTCAACTTTGGCTCCTAAGTTGTGGAATACTCTACCACTGGAAATTAAATCCCTTCCTTCAAGACAAGCTTTTAGGAGGGCCCTTAAGACGTGGTTATTTGCCAAAGCCTACCCTTAGTTTTGATCTGCCTTTTATGATTTTATTTGGTTAGGTGCCTTGATGCCTTCGGGCTTAGTTGCGCGTTTATAAATTTCCTTTCATTCATTCATTCATTCATTCATAGGGCACATTTTGAGTGACTTCTCAAATCCTCTTCTATTTCATAAAAAAATTCTGACATGCAGACTGAAACATGCACTTTCAATACCAGCAGCAGACTTCCCTGGTGAGCAGTAGCTTTACTACAGTGATCTAATGAGCAACTAGAGTGCTAACATTCTGAATTTATAGCAAATGTGTGACACATCTGAATGCTTTCTTGATGGAATCAAAGTAAAAAACTGAAAGTATTTCCTACTGAGGAGACTGCAGTAAATGAGGAAATTAGGAAACGTCATAACAAATAAGTCTCCCAAGATGGCCACCAGAGACAAAAGAGCCCAAATGTAGCCCAAATATCACCCAGATGTAGCCCAAGTATAGCCCAATGACAGAATGTCCCAGAGTGTTCTTAAAAACAACTAGAGCGCTTACTGTCTTCATTATGACAAAAGTATGGCACACCTGAAGCCATCTTGATTGGAATAAACTGGTAACACTTAAAAAATTTAATTTAAAAAGGAACACAATGCGGGGGTTAATTTTGCCATAGAAATTATGATTAATGCTGAAGAAAGAAAAATGAGGGCACATTTTGAGTGACTTCTCAAATCCTCTTCTATTTCATAAAAAAATTCTGACATGCAGACTGAAACATGCACTTTCAATATCAGGAGCAGACTTCCATGGTAAACAGTAGCTTTACTACAGTGATCTAATGAGCAACTAGAGTGCTAACATTCTGAATTTATAGCAAATGTGTGACACATCTGAATGCTTTCTTGATGGAATCAAAGTAAAAAACTGAAAGTATTTCCTACTGAGGAGACTGCAGTAAATGAGGAAATTAGGAAACTTCATAACAAATAAGTCTCCCAAGATGGCCAGCAGAGACAAAAGAGCCCAAATGTAGCCCAAATATCACCCAGATGTAGCCCAAGTATAGCCCAATGACAAAATGTCCCAGAGTGTTCTTAAAAACAACTAGAGCGCTTACTGTCTTCATTATGACAAAAGTATGGCACACCTGAAGCCATCTTGATTGGAATAAACTGGTAACACTTAAAAAATTTAATTTAAAAAGGAACACAATGAGGGGGTTAATTTTGCCATAGAAATTATGATTAATGCTGAAGAAAGAAAAATGAGGGCACATTTTGAGTGACTTCTCAAATCCTCTTCTATTTCATAAAAAAATTCTGACATGCAGACTGAAACATGCACTTTCAATATCAGGAGCAGACTTCCATGGTAAACAGTAGTTTTACTACAGTGATCTAATGAGCAACTAGAGTGCTAACATTCAGAATTTATGGCAAATGTGTGACATATCTGAATACCTTCATGATGGAATCAAAGTAAAAAACTGAAAGCATTTCCTACTGTGGAGACTGCAGTACATGAGGAAATTAGGAAACTTCATAACAAATAAATCTCCCAAGATGGCCACCGGAGACAAAAGAGCCCAAATGTAGCCCAAAATCACCCAGATGTAGACCAAGTATAGCCCAATGACAGAAGTGTGCAAAACACTTATTATTTTGTGTTTTTGCAGTTTTATATAGTGCAGACTTGTCAGTTATTGGAGTGCTTTACATGAGCATTGGTTACATCACACAAGAACAAATTCATTTTGGTTGTAGACATGGGGAGATTAAGTGATTTGACCAGAATCACAGAATGTCGAGCTGAAGCAGAAACTCCAACCTGGTTCCCCAGTTGCAAAGTCTGCAGTTCTGGAAGTAACACCACATCCTCTCCCCTAAGTGCAACATTTAACCAAGTGGTCAATCAATCAATCAAGAAAGCTTTATTCGATTTTCAGAGTAAAATCATAAAAGCATACATTAAAAAAATACATGCATATATAATACAGATAAAACGAGTAAAAAGATTTTGTTTTTATATAATCAGAGTCAGTCTAGGCAATCCCCAGGTTATAAAAATTGTTAATAACATAAAGTGCATATTTAGGATGATTGCATAGAGTTCCGAAACTTGACAGCCAGCTTTAAAAAACTCGTTACTGCAGAAATAATACATTCATTTTCCAGCTGTAGTAACCTAATCATGGCCGGTCTACAAGTGCGAATTCCCCAAGTCTTTAAAATTGGTTTCAAGAAAGCCCCCCTGGGCAGCTGATAAAATTTACATAATAGAACACAGTGGATATTTGATTGGGCAGAGGTGTCATCACAAGGGCATAGTGGGAGTTCATTTGACCAAATATTACAGACAGGGAAAGTAATCATACGAAAAAAGTTACCAAATCTGAGACGAGTCAGAAGCATTCGGGCATAACAGGTAGGCTGAATTAACAAATAGTTTTGAAGCCCTTCATGCGTGGTTATTTTTTGGAAATCAGTAACTGTATTTTTTGTTTTTTCCAGGTTCCATCTATTAGTTGTTAGATGGTTTAGGGCCAGCTCTCTTAGCGTCTTCCTGGATACCATTTCCATACTAGAGTGGCCAAGATCAGTCAGCATGTTTTTTACGTAGGTGAGCCATTTGATGTTGATGTTGGTTGATCCATCGAGTTTGAGGCAATCAGTGATTAAGTCTCTATTTAGTTGGGTCTGAGGGGTAACACAAATCTTATGCCACAGCAGTATAGGCGCAATTTTAATAATATCTGAAATGTACAGCATACCGAGTTCAATATGCATAAAGTAAATCGATGTTGATTTGGAAACTCCTAATAAATAACGCAAAAACTGATTTTCTGTTTTTTGTATCAGTTGTGAATTTTCGATGCCCCAGAGACCAGCTCCATAGGTGGCAGTAGAACTACATTTAGCTTTATAAAGTACAATCAGCTCTTTCACTGGTCTGCCACCTAATTTAGCTGAAAACTGTTTGAGGGCGCCTATTGCTCGGGTGAAGGCTAAATTTCTGGCATTAATAGCTGCATGCCAATTTCCCTTCCTATCAAAATGTATTCCAAGGTAGGAGAATTGGTCTGTGGTCTCGATCCTCCTGTTGTCTAAAAAGATTGAACAAGGCACTTTCTTTATTCCAGGACCACAGGCCATCGTGTATGTTTTTGAGATATTAATTTTTAGCCCTCGTTCTTTCATATAAGATGCAAATTTCAGGACAGCCCTCTGGAGACCGATCTTATTTCGAGACATGATGGCAGCATCATCAGCATAGAGAAATATTGGGGCCGAAGTTCCCAATATCTTTGGGTAGTCATGCTGTGATTCCATTAGGTGTTGGCCAATGGAGTTAATATATAGGGTGAAAAGGAGGGGTGCTAAAATGCACCCCTGTCGCACCCCTCTCTTGATAGGGAATTTATCGGAACACTCGCCCTTGTTTCCAAAGCGTACCCTGGCGCCTGCGTCTCTATACAGTGTTTTTATAAATTGGAGAATGTTAAAATCTATACCCATTTCAGATAGTATGGACCATAGTATCTCGTGGTTCACACAATCAAAAGCGGAACTCAGGTCCACAAAAGTAAAAAAAAGATTTCCCTTTTTTGCCTGAGTGTATTTTGATAAAACTAAGGCCAGGTTTAAGCTCTGTTCTATAGTCCCTTTGCCTGAGCTAAATCCATACTGCAGATGTGATAATACCTTATTTTCTTCTGCCCAAAGTTGTATTCTATTTAGGATTACCCGGGCTGCTACCTTCATTAATGCATCTAAAAGTGATATTGGCCGGTAACAGGTGGGGTCATTTCTGTCTCCTTTTTTAAAAATTGGAACGACTATGGCTTCAGACCAAGATGGTAAGAACCTGTGTCGATTAGAATTGTTTAAAACATTTGTTAACAGGGGAGCCCAAAGATCAATCTCAGCTTTGTAGACATCTGTCGGGACTCCATCGGGACCAGGCGCTTTGCCTGAAGGACTGTCTTTGATTGCTTTCATAATCTCCGAGCAGTTAAAAGTTATGCCTAGCGGGAATGTATTCAACAGAGTTGTAGATTGTTGGATGACTACCCCATCGATCAAGGGATTACCATAGTCAATGTTTTCAGCTTTGTCATATAAATGTTTGAAGTGGTTTACCCAAGTTTCCCCATTTATGGCCATATCTATAGTGTCTGTCTGGTTTTTCTGTAGGTAGGGGGCATTTACCACTTTCCAGAAGGCTAAATTATCCTTGGATTTAGAGGCTTCTAGTAGGGCCGACCAAGCGTCTTTCCTTAAGGTCTGTTTCCTTGTTTTTATAGCCACATTTTACAGTTTTCTGGCTTTACTAATCTCAACTGGAGATTTGATAGTTTTGTGCAATGCCCTTTTGAGAGCTTGAAGTGCTTTGGTACAGTTTTTGTCAAACCAACCGTGGCCAATTTTAGAATTAGGTTGGTGCTCTCTAGTTAACAGTTTTTTGAGTTCGGATTGGATTTTTAAGAAGGAAGTCATAAGTTCTGATGACTCCTCTGTTTCTGTCAGACAGGCAAATATTTCAGGTTGGGAAGTTCCCATTAGACTATGTAAAAAATCCACAGGGTTTACTCTATCCCATTTTATTGAGTAGCCGTTTTTAGTGGCTAAGTTTATGTTAGGATGGTACTTAAACTTATCTACAGAAATCTCGTGAATCTTTCTAATTTTCAAGTTGAAGGATATTGGGTAATGATCACTAAAAGGGACTTTAAGTGTTTCCCAAGCATATACTAGTCCTTCATTGGTTGGAGATATAAGAGTAAAATCAATAATCGAATTGCATCCCCGCCCATGAAAAGTTGGTTGGAAAGGAATATTTGGGATGCATAGTTCATTAATATAACACAGATTAAAATGGAAAAGCATATTGTTAAGAACGTTTCCCAGTTTAGAGTGGACGAAGTGAGTTGGGTTGTCATCCTTATGTTTACCAAGGCCGCAAATGCTTTTAAAACCGTGTGGGCAAATGGTACAATTAAAATCAAGTGGTCAACTGGATAAAAAAAACATAAAGATAACAAATAATTTAAAAGTGCTTTGTCGCTATTTGAAAACTCAGAAAATATGTCCTTATTATAGTCTTTTAGAGCACTAACCATAATTTTGATGCAAATAAGACCCTCTCATATATGTAATTTCTAAAGGAAATGCTCTAGGTATTACAGTTTTGATTACATCAAGATGACGTCAGGCGTTCCACACTTTTGTAATAAATATAGAATGTTAGCAATCTAGTTGTTCATTAGGATACTGTTGAGAGGCAGAGGCCAGGGGCATGGACTCTGAAAATTGAAGGCAGGTAGGAGGGTGCAAAGGCAACAATTTAACCACACTGAGCAGGCAGGAAGGGCCGTGGCAGCACAACAGACTATGGAGGGCAGTGGAAAGGGGGGCAGGGGCAACAAACCAACAATACAGGACTTGCAAGAGAGGATGTGGCAATGTAATAGACCATTGTGGGCAGAAGGAAGAGGCAATGGTAGTACAACCATACATGCCAACAGACCCGATTCAGCCAGGAAACGTCCAATGTTTTTAAGCTCAAATGGGCTTTATTTGATCTGTCTCCTGTCTACAATCTCCTCTTTTTCAATGTAACTCAAAGGGGAAAATCAATACCCCAGTTTTTTTTTCAAAATCTCCCTCTTACCAAGTTCAAAATGTTTGCAAGTATGGTACATTGGATCATGGAAGGAAATGGGGTAGGGACATGGACTTGGATAACAGAGGACAGGAGGGACATGGAGAGGTGCACCAAACTGACCCTGCAGGGCAGGCATCAGGGTTTGCAGCAGCACAATACACCACACAGGGCATGTGGGACGGGAGTGCAGCACAACAATCCATAGAAAGCAAGAGGGAGGGGACAGAACCATGCACATGGACAACAGAGAACAGAGGGGCAAGAGGCAATGGTAGCTAGCTGACCATAGGGGACAGACAGGAGAGACAGCTGCAGCATAACAGACCATAAAGGGCAGGAGGGACGGATCAGGGGCATTCCAATGGAACAGACAAGCAAGGAGGGAGTGAGTAGGGGTCTGCACATGTAAACAGAGGGCTGGGGGCAAGGGGGCAGGGCAGGAGCAGCAAGATAACCATGGAGGTCAGGCAGGATGGGCACTAGAAGCAAGACACACCATGAAGAGCAACAGTGAGACTGTGATGACATACACACTGACCATGGAGGGAAGGTGGGAGGGGGTCAGGGGCAGCTAACTGACCACACAGGGAAGGTGGGAGGGGCCATGGCAGCACAGAAGACCATGCATGGCAAGTGGGAGGGTTAGTGGCAGCACAATGGCTATGATGGGCAAGAAGGAGGGTGCATGGGCATGCACAAAGGACGATGGAGGATAGAAGGGAGGGTCAGGACCTGTGCACAGACAAGAAAGTTCAGGGAAAGGGGCCTCACAACAGACCACACGGGGCAGGCAGGAGGAGCAGTTGCAGCACAACAGACCAGGGAGGGCAGAAGGGTGTGGCAGTACAATGGACCATGTAGGACAGGAGGAAGAGGATAGGGGCATGGCATGTGGACAGGCAGGGTGGAGGTGGCAGGGACAGGTTACAGTCATCTGACAATGCTAGACAGGTGGGAGGGGAGTGGCAGCTCAACAGCACAGATAGATAGGAATGGCAGGTCCATGGAACATGGTGGGCAAAAAGGATGGAGCAGGGGCATGCACAAAGACATCGGAGGGCAGGGGGAAGGAGAATAGGGGCAGCAAGCTAAGCACAGAGTTTAAGCAGGAGGTCAATGATGGGGCATAGAATTGGGCAATGGAGGGCAGGAGGAGTGGACTGGTACATCATACTAAATTGAGGGCAGTGGCAGCACATCAGACCATGCATGGCAGGAGGGAGGAGGCTAGTCCATGGATTCACACAACAGAGGATAGGGAGGAGGGGGATGGGGCAGCAAGCTAACTGTTCAGAGAAGGCGGTATTAGGAACTTTTTCTTTTTTTAAACGTGTGTCTGTGCAAACTACTCAAAATATGAACAAGTATGCAGCATAATCTCACTTTTATTCAGGAAGAAGAGGACGTTTGTGACTGTGACTCCGGGCTCACTTGGCAGAAACACCCCCTGACCCTCCACCCCCTATCGCAAAATGTAATGCCCGTGAAAAGGGTAGGTGAACACAGTGTTATATAGAACATATCCTGAGAGCACGACTGAAAATGAAAACTAGATATAGTGTATGGTATAAACTATGCACCAAAAAGTGTGATATAAGATGAACCGGGCGTGAAATATAATATGCAATACATTGTGCGCAATGACAGATTCATTGGAGAGTGCGAGATAGCACAGGCACTAGCGCGTGCTATGCGATATGCGCCTTGGAGTGTAATATGCACAGGGCAGTGTTGTGTAAACTAACTAGTCTCTAAAGTTGTAATATAAAATATGTGCTGGGGAGTGTAACGTTGCATATGCACTGTGACAAAGATATGGATCCCAGATTGTAATATGTATGGCATAGCGCAGTGCGTTATAACATAGGCATCGAGGAAGGCACGTTAGATGGGGCAATATAACCTCTGCGAAGACAAGTGTGGCATGACATATTCACGAGGTGGTGTTACAGTGCACATGGGCTAGAGAGTGTCATGGCATATGCACTAGCTAGTGGAATACAACACAGAGGTGTGTGGCACTCGGCAGGCAATAGTGGGTGTAACACAGCATTGGGCTCTGCCAGGAGCACGCTGTGACTCTCAAGTGATGTTCGTCCCCTTTCCAGAGAGTAAAATAAAAAGTATTACACATCCGGCAGTGGATGTGTGTTTTATTATCCGTGAGGGAGGATTCTTGCATAGTTTTGGTCAAATTTTTGTCGAATCCCCTTTGAATGGCTTGGTGTGCATGTGTATTAAATGTGCCCGTCAATAGCTACCCATGTTTGTATAAATAAACGACAAGGGTGTCTACCGGGATTAGGCACGGTAGGGCATCAGACATGTCAGAGCTTCACTAGTGGTGTAAATACATTCCACGTGGATTCATTGTATGCATAGTCGCCTTTTAATGAATATCACGCAAATCGTCATGGTGATAGGTACGTACGGTTTGTCCAGCATGTCCTAGGTGTGTCTATAAATATATATTTTTTTTAAATAATAAAAAACAGTGGCCAGCCCTGGGGATTGGAGTCCCTGGGGCCGATTAAGGCCTTGGGAGGGGGGCCACGCGGCGCCCTTCCAAATTTATTTTCTCAAAAAAATATAATTAGGAGACAGGCCCTGGGTGATGGGGTCATCAGGGCCAATAAATTAGAATAAGAAGGGGAACCACACAGCCCCCCTTCTTCAAAAAATAAAATAAATAAAAGACTGGCATCGTGCCGGAGGCCACGTCCCCTCCTTGCAGCACTCTGCAAACGCGCCCCCTGGTGAGTTCTAAGTTGGGGAATTAATTCCTCTTCAATACTGAGGGTCCCTGAGGGCCAACTAGCCCAACAGGCATCTCCAGTATGCGCCAGGGAGCTGCGCTGCAGACAGGTGTTCTGAGGCCAAGCCCCTTTTTACACCTCTCTACAACGCAGCTCTGTGGCGCTTACTGGAGGTACCTAGTGGTCTAGTTTGACCCTAGGGACCCTTAGGATTCAAGGGGACTTAATCTCTCAACTTAGAACAGCCAAAGGGCGCGTTTACACAGTGCTGAAGGGAGGGAACGGGGCCTGAGGTGACGTGTGCAAACACGCACTATGGCACGTTTTAAATTGGGGATATAATTTCCATTCAATCCTGAGGGCCCCTGAGGGCTAACTAGCCCACCAAGTGCTTCCAGTAAGTGCCACTGAGCTGCATTGCAGAGAGGTGGTCCAGGCCGTGTGTTAGACCCGGCCTCGTAGCATAGCCATCCCTGTCCCCGCACCACATAACCTGACCCATGCACCTCACGTAGCCCCGGAGCCCACGGCCTAGCGATCCTTCCCACTAGAACCCACACACACCCGACCCGGACTTCCCCGTCCTGTGGCCTTCCTCCTTTCGGCCACACCGGGCTAGCGTGCCCACTTCATGCACCAAGATGGCCGCCCGGCCCCAGCGCGACCCTGGCCTAGAGGCGCCACTCCAGCAGGGAGACATCGCGCTCCCATTGGGATGAGAGAGGGAGGAGCAGTTTCCATCGCACCTCTGAGCTCCCCTGGGAAGGTGGGTTTCGATCGGCCCGTCGGCCTCCCCGAGGGCTGGCTCCACGCCTGCTGGGTGTCTGGGACTCCTCCCGACCCGGCCCTGAAAGGATCAAAAGACAATAGCAGGAAACCCCGACAAGCGACCCCCAGGTGACAAGACCCCTGCCTGCATAGACTCCGGACATCAAAAGAGGAATCGTCCTATAACAAGGGGTGCTCTGGGACTATCCGGCAGATTCGCCTTTGGAAACACCTGAGCCCTGCTGAGTGACTCGCGGCTCCCTGAAGATCGTAAGACCTCCGAACTTGTGCTTGAGCCCTGCTGAGTGACTCGCGGCTCCCTGAAGATCGTAAGACCTCCGAACTTGTGCTTGAGCCCTGCTGAGTGACTCGCGGCTCCCTGAAGATCGTAAGACCTCCGAACCTGTGCTTGAGCACTGCTGAGTGACTCGCGGCTCCCCAAAAAGATCGTAAGACCTCCGACTTGTGCTTGAGCCCTGCTGAGTGACTCGCGGCTCCCACAGACTCTCTTGGTCCCGCCGGACCCCGACGACGACAAGCGTATCCCCCAGCTCGAGGATTGTGAGCTGTGCGCTGGGTACGCCCCTGCATTTGATCCATATCCCCAAAGACTGTCCCGCTACCTCCTACCCCCTCCAAGACTCTGTGAGCCTGCACTCCACTTGTATATATTTTGCCTGGCGGATCATAAAGATCCTACAACTCCGATCTGATAAAAATTTGTTCGTAAGAACTCCCGGTGTGGTGTCTCTTTGTCGTGTGGTGCCGAGGGTACGATCCTAGATACGAGATTCCTCCCCTGAGGAGTCTCCCGCCAGTGCCCGGCTACGATACCTTGAGGGTGGGCCTCAGGCTAGTCAGTGCCCCTCCGGGCCCCTCTGAGGTCACCTTCTAACACCGTGCCACTTTTTACACCTCTCTGCAACGCAGCTCTGTGGCACTTACTGGAGATACCTAGGGACCCTCAGGATTCAAATGAACTTAATCTCCCACCTAAAAACGGACACTGGGCGTGTTTACACAGTGGTGAAGGGAGGGGACGGGGCCTGAGTTAACGTGTGCAAAAACGCCCTGTGGCCCGTTTTAAGAGGTAGTTTTAATCCCCCTGCCCTATTATATACTAGGGGCTTACAGAGGAGGTCATGCTAATCACAGGGGGACCCCAACGCATAATGTCCCTAGTGTATGTAGGTGTTTTCACTGTATTCTAAGTTTCTTTTAACATAGCACTGGCTCTAGGACTGGTTAGTCAGACTCAGTTACCACCAGTATCCGTCTGAAAAAGTTGAGGGTACAGGATGATTTTGCAACAAGGCTTCTTTCTGCTCTTCTTTTTGTTCTTTCTGCACGTTATCCTTCTTCCTGCACTTTTCTTCGTCTTTGAGGACTTCTGTTGCTTCTTTCTGCACTTTTCTTTCTGTGCATTTTTTCTTCTTTCTTCTCATGTCCTATCTCTGTAGGCATTGTTAGAATTTAGCATTTAAAAAACCTTTGAAATTCACAGAAAAAAACATAGGTTTCAGGCACGTTATAGTTAGGAATTAGCATTTAAAAAACCTCAGAAATTCACTGAAAAAACCATAGATTTCAGGGGCGTTATAGTTAGCTGGACTTTTCACTTGTACAAAACCATTGATATTCCCCCGTTATAGTTAGTTCAGTTAACTATAACTCGCGCGCCCGCAATGCACTGCTGATGACGTCACATATTAAATCACTTATGACATGGTCAGTGACATCACTCATGACATCACTGATGACATCTCAAATGACATCACTGATGACATCACTGATGACATCATCCTTGTGATAGAGTGGCAGACCTCCTCTCACCCTAATATAACCTTTGATACACACATTCAAAAATAGAGACTAAAATTTTCAAAACAATGGACATACCAATACCAGTTACCACAACCTCTCCAGTAATTCTAAGATCCACATACACATCCACTCATTCACCAACAGTCCTATATAGTCACTCATACATGTACTCACTCATCATATGTACTCATACACCTATACATCCTGTTACACAATGCCACTCATCCATAGAGTTACTCACACACATACTCACTCATGCTAATAAAGAATCAAACATACATTTACTTGCATATACAGTTATACACACACCACCATACTTACTTCTACGGAAACTTACACATACTTAGTCTTTTAAACAATCACTTTTAGAAACACATACTTATTCATACAGGAACACTTTCAATCTCTCACTCTCACATATACTCACTTATATACACCAATAGTCACCTATACTAGTTTAAAACATATGTAGTTACTCATAAAGACACTATTGAGACAGTCATTCACTCACTAACACACCCATACATACACTCATCCACCCATACAGTCCTGCACACATGCTGTCTTCAACACATACAAACAGTGAGTCACTCATTCATGCACCTATGCACTACGTAATGCCCCCCACCGAACCATGCAGACACTCAGACTGATACTCAAAAAACCAACTAATAACCTGTATAGACACCCATGTAGCTACTCACCAACCCATGCAGCCACTTATACACAAAGTGAGAGACTGATACAGATATTTACATATTTAAACATTACTCACTAAGCCATGTATTCACTATGATACACTTAATCAGTCAGTTACACAATCAATTTTTCAAAAACAAATCATCCATTTAGACACTTATATACACATTTACTCTTCCATCGACCTTGAGATATACATATATAAAACATATTTAATTTTCAGAAAAACACACATTCACTGGATGATGTCATCAGTGGTGTCATCAGTGATGTCATTTGAGATGTCATCAGTGATGTCATGAGTGATGTCACTGACCATGTCATGAGTGATTTAATATGTGACGTCATCAGCAGTGCATTGCTGGCGCGCGAGTTATAGTTAGCTGAACTAACTATAACAGGGGAATTTCAATGGTTTTGTACAAGTGAAAAGTCCAGCTAACTATAACGCCCCTGAAATCTATGTTTTTTTCAGTGAATATATATATATATATATATATATATGAATGAATACTCCTCTCACACCAGGAATGACGACGCCATGTCTTGACAATATCGCTCAGATTTTAATCAACGGCAATGTCGGACGCGTTTCGCCTGAACCAGCAGGCTTGTTCACCAACAAAGTTTTGTCAAAAAAACACCATTTTAAAGCCGTGCACATGATCAATCACATGATGAACTACAAATAAAGTGCATTGAAAGACAGACTCGTAGTTCATTTAGGTTAATGTGAAAACAAAAGCAGACATTTGCGGAATTAATCTCAATTGAAATTTAACTAATATCACAGATATTCCAGCGTAAATACGCACAAAAAAACAGTACTGCTTATTATGTTTCTCACATACGGTAAACCCTGAATAAAGCCCTTGTGGGCATACGCAATGATTCTTGCTGTTGTCTAACTAATTAAGCCCCAGTGGGCATACACTACATGATTTTCCAACCTCTTAAAAGCTCATCATGATCTCTTATTATATAGAATAAAGTGCTGCCCCGTGTCACCTCACAAAACATACAATTTATACAATACCTACATTTAAAATTAACATAAAAAGAGAATGCAGAACGAGAGCAGCAACAACATAATCCTAATGACTTGGGTTTCAAGCCTTCATAGGTGTGTAAACAGGTCCTCTTCCATGTTGAGGCCTGTCGGGGCTCTACTATTAAGCTCTAGGATATAGCGGGACTCCAGTTTTCTAAGATCTTTTTCCCTATTGCCCCCTCTAATATTGGGCGCAATCGCATCAATGACAAAGTACGTGAGGCCTGCATCATTGTTTTCATGGTATTTTGCAAAATGACGAGCCACAGGGTACGTCTTGTCCCCATTCTTGATAGCTCGAAGATGCTGCAAAATTCTTTTGTGGACAGGTAAAATCGTACTGCCCACGTAAGATAGATTGCATGGACAATTAAGTACATAGACGGCAAAATCAGTTTTACAGTCATATTGTCCTTTGATGTTCATTTCTTTTTTCGAGCAGCCCGTTACATATTTAGAGGTGTTCTTGCCATGATGACACGCTTTGCACTTAGTGCATTTGATAAAACCATTTTTACGTTGCAGCCAAGCAGCTTTGGAAGATACAACAATGGGTTTGGGTGCCATGTTACTCACTAACATTTGCTTGAATGATCTGGCCCTACGCAAAGTTATTAAGGGTCTGGCCGATACTATTTTGTTCAGAATAGGGTCATTACGAATTAAATGCCAATGTCTCGACAATATATTCCTTACTTGTCCATGCTGTTTATTATATGTTGTTATCATTCTGCAATCTTTCGATATAATTTCCCTATTCTTTACTTTCTTGTTGGGCCTTGTGTTTTTTTTTTTTTTTTTTGAAAAACCTTTATTAACATTGCAACCAAAGACAAGTATGGGCCTACAACCCTTGGGGCCGGCCGCTAAGCAGTTAGAGTAACAGCAAGCAAATATTAATCACATGCAGCACCTCGGGAAGCAGATTCTCCATGCCAGTATACTCTTGTCCACTGAACAGCCCAAGGGAGAAACCAGGATATAAAAGGTTTTCATTTTACAATAAGGGATAGAAGGATCAGGTGCCAATCAAGTTCTCAGCAGCGAAAAATGGCAGGCAGAATAGTGAACGTCAACAATAAACAGCAATCTATCAATTCAATGGCGCTGAAACAAGAGGTTCAGGATGTGGAGGAATATCACGAGTCGTTTGCGCCTGCAGTCCCCTGCCCTAAGACCCAGAAAACACCACGGAAATTGAGGCACAGATGAAAAACAGTGATTGACAACGAAGGAAACCTACCGTACTGACCCCAGAAAAGAAAGACAAAGAAGAATAAGAGAAGAAAAAGGAGGCCATAGAAACAAAGTAAAGGACTAAAGAAGCCCCTCCCCCAACCCCCCACCCTGCACCTCTGCAGATGACTACGGCCCCCCCCCCAGCAGTGTGCCTGTCGCCCCAGAACCAGACCCGAAATATAGAAGAAACAGAGAAAAAGGGGAAAGAGAGGAAACCCCCCCTAACAGAGAAGGGGAGAGAGTAGTAATAAACTGGAGGAGGGCCTTCAACCATGCCCCCGGCTTCTCCCTCCCGCACAATATATTCCTCCCCAAAGCAAACAGTAAACAACAAAAAATCGACCATGTCTAAGAGAAATGGGGAGCATTATTCACCGACTACACTATTAGTTATGCCGTGAGAGCACGCAACCCCCGAGCCCGCCCGCCTATTAAATGACAACCTCTGAAGGATCAGCCTTATCCTTGGCCACTCTTTGCGAATCCACCAATGCATACCCATCGACCCATTATCATGTCCAAAGTTACGAGGAAGAGGAGCGTCCAAAAAAGACCAGGAAGGGACACACACATGTCGGGCGGACGTCTCTGAACACCAACACAGTCATCGTCATGGAGGATCACCTTTCCCAGTACTGCCCCAGGGCTTGCGCCGCACACAAGGTCCAGGAAGGAGGAATCAGCCAGAGCAGGCGACCGTTGCATGAAGATTGCCTGGGTCACCGGAGGCCGCACATGGGACAAAGTCACCACCTTCTGCTCAAATCCAAAACCTCCGGAACCGACCGACCCCACAGCCAGCCGACCACACGCTGCAACAGTGTCCGAAGTTTCCAGCTTTCCCTTATTCACAGAGGCGGTCACGTTACTTTCCTCCTGTGTAAGGTGAAACAAATCCTTGTGTACCTGGGGACAGGCAGACCGCAACTGTTCCGACGCTGACGCAATACCGTCAAGCTTCCTCCCCAATACCCGGGCGCCGTGAATCAGGGTGGAATGAAGGGCTCCGATAGCGTCGAGAAGGTCACCGTACCCCAACACAGCCCCCTGCGCCCGCTCCGCTACGCTCCTCTTAGCCACACACTCCCAATCTTGCTGCGACCCAGTGTACAGGATGATAGATTCCATCCTATCAAGATGGCCGCAGGGCAGGTCCACCCCAGATGGGGACCGGGACTCAGGCACAAGCGCATAAAGTTCCATGTCACTGCAAACAGGGTTCCGGAGGCAGGCAAAATATGTATCCAGTGTGTGGTCACAGGTAACAGTCGTTCTCCCCCTGGGCCAGTGTCCGCGAAAACCGGGAGCAGCCCGCGCAAATCGGGACGAGCCACAGGCCGCGTCCGATCAGTTCACTGGCGAGGGCCCAGGCAATCGCCAAAAAACCCTGGAATTGTCACCCCGGGTGTGCACCCGTTACGCTACGCTCGGTGGTAGGAGCGACCACAGCGAGATTCAGGCCAGTATTCGCGCCGCTTCGGTATTCCGACTCCACCCGATCACCAATGGCCGCTGTTGTTGAACTGCCGCCCGGCCATGTTGTCCACCCGAGGTCCCGGCTCCAGGGCTGCACAGGCCGCAAACTTCAAATGAACATTTCTCAGGCGGGACCGCCGCCAAAAACTTCAGGATCACACGATCGGTTGACGCTCTCAATCACCAACACGGGCATGTAGCGCAGGCTGAGGATCTCATGCAGGATATCTGTGCGGGATGTGGAGGTTCACGGAGCCGGGAGCCTACGCTGCCGTCCCGGTCGCCATCTTGGCTCCTCCCCCGGGCCGTGTGTTTTTAAACAAAATATCTTCCCTCGTTTTGTTCTTAATCTTGTGAATCGCTGCATCAATACAATCATCTCCATAGCCTCGGGATTTAAAGCGAGATTGTAAGTTTATTAGTTCAATCTCCCTGACTTCAGGATCACTGCAGTTACGTTTAGTTCTCAAGCATTCCCCATAGGGAATGCTTCTAATCAAGCTGTACGGGTGGAAACTAGTTGCATGAAGCAACGTGTTGCCTGCCGTAGGTTTTCGATAAATTTTAGTTTGTAGCTTGGCATCTTTTACATAAACTGTAAGATCAAGGAAATTGACTTCAGAATCACTGATGTTACTAGTGAATTTCAGATTTAAATTATTGGTTTGCAGTTGATTCACAAATTGCCTGGCTAGTGTCTCGGGACCTTTCCAGACGACAAACAAGTCGTCTATATACCGACTCCATTGCAATATGTTGTTATGCCAAATCTCCTGATGTTCTAGCAGTAGCACCTGCTCCTCCCACCAGCCCATATGCAAATTCGCATAGCTGGGGGCGAAGCAGGTGCCCATAGCAGTCCCGCATTGTTGGTGAAATAATTCACTATTAAAAAGAAAAAAATTATTTTTTAAACAAGTATCTGTCATGGAGATCAACATTTGTGTATGGGCCCATAATGAAATATGCTGTGTGCCTAGAAAGTGTTTCACGGCATTCAGGCCGTCTGCATGTCTAATACTAGTGTATAATGTAGTGAACTTGGAGGTGTTCTCAAAGGCACTCCTGATAGCCTTTGAGAACACCTCCAAGTTCATTGATTCTTTTCTATGCCCAATGGTAAAATTGTTGCCCTCTTATATACAAGATACGGGTGACTTCTTGAAAAGCATTTACGATATACCATGGGAGGAGGACATGCTTTTAATAACTATCGATGTCACTACATTATACACTAGTATTAGACATGTAGATGGCCTGAATGCCGTGAAACACTTTCTAGGCACACGGCATATTTCATTATGGGCCCATACACAAATATTGATCTCCATGACAGATACTTGTTTAAAAAATAATTTTTTTCTTTTTAATAGTGAATTATTTCACCAACAATGCGGGACTGCTATGGGCACCTGCTTCGCCCCCAGCTATGCGAATTTGCATATGGGCTGGTGGGAGGAGCAGGTGCTACTGCTAGAACATCAGGAGATTTGGCATAACAACATATTGCAATGGAGTCGGTATATAGACGACTTGTTTGTCGTCTGGAAAGGTCCCGAGACACTAGCCAGGCAATTTGTGAATCAACTGCAAACCAATAATTTAAATCTGAAATTCACTAGTAACATCAGTGATTCTGAAGTCAATTTCCTTGATCTTACAGTTTATGTAAAAGATGCCAAGCTACAAACTAAAATTTATCGAAAACCGACGGCAGGCTACACGTTGCTTCATGCAACTAGTTTCCACCCGTACAGCTTGATTAGAAGCATTCCCTATGGGGAATGCTTGAGAACTAAACGTAACTGCAGTGATCCTGAAGTCAGGGAGATTGAACTAATAAACTTACAATCTCGCTTTAAATCCCGAAGCTATGGAGATGATTGTATTGATGCAGCGATTCACAAGATTAAGAACAAAACGAGGGAGGATATTTTGTTTAAAAACACAAGGCCCAACAAGAAAGTAAAGAATAGGGAAATTATATCGAACGATTGCAGAATGATAACAACATATAATAAACAGCATGGACAAGTAAGGAATATATTGTCGAGACATTGGCATTTAATTCGTAATGACCCTATTCTGAACTAAATAGTATCGGCCAGACCCTTAATAACTTTCCGTAGGGCCAGATCATTCAAGCAAATGTTAGTGAGTAACATGGCACCCAAACCCATTGTTGTATCTTCCAAAGCTGCTTGGCTGCAACGTAAAAATGGTTTTATCAAATGCACTAAGTGCAAAGCGTGTCATCATGGCAAGAACACCTCTAAATATGTAACGGGCTGCTCGAAAAAAGAAATGAACATCAAAGGACAATATGACTGTAAAACTGATTTTGCCGTCTATGTACTTAATTGTCCATGCAATCTATCTTACGTGGGCAGTACGATTTTACCTGTCCACAAAAGAATTTTGCAGCATCTTCGAGCTATCAAGAATGGGGACAAGACGTACCCTGTGGCTCGTCATTTTGCAAAATACCATGAAAACAATGATGCAGGCCTCACGTACTTTGTCATTGATTCGATTGCGCCCAATATTAGAGGGGGCAATAGGGAAAAAGATCTTAGAAAACTGGAGTCCCGCTATATCCTAGAGCTTAATAGTAGAGCCCCGACAGGCCTCAACATGGAAGAGGACCTGTTTACACACCTATGAAGGCTTGAAACCCAAGTCATTAGGATTATGTTGTTGCTGCTCTCGTTCTGCATTCTCTTTTTATGTTAATTTTAAATGTAGGTATTGTATAAATTGTATGTTTTGTGAGGTGACACGGGGCAGCACTTTATTCTATATAATAAGAAAAGTCATGATGTGCTTTTAAGAGGTTGGAAAATCATGTAGTGTATGCCCACTGGGGCTTAATTAGTTAGACAACAGCAAGAATCATTGCGTATGCCCACAAGGGCTTTATTCAGGGTTTACCGTATGTGAGAAACATAATAAGCAGTACTGTTTTTTTGTGCGTATTTACGCTGGAATATCTGTGATATTAGTTAAATTTCAATTGAGATTAATTCCGCAAATGTCTGCTTTTGTTTTCACATTAACCTAAATGAACTACGAGTCTGTCTTTCAATGCACTTTATTTGTAGTTCATCATGTGATTGATCATGTGCATGGCTTTAAAATGGTGTTTTTTTGACAAAACTTTGTTGGTGAACAAGCCTGCTGGTTCAGGCGAAACGCGTCCGACATTGCCGTTGATTAAAATCTGAGCGATATTGTCAAGACATGGCGTCGTCATTCCTGGTGTGAGAGGAGTATTCATTCATATATATATATATATATATATATATATTCACTGAAAAAAACATAGATTTCAGGGGCGTTATAGTTAGCTGGACTTTTCACTTGTACAAAACCATTGAAATTCCCCTGTTATAGTTAGTTCAGCTAACTATAACTCGCGCGCCAGCAATGCACTGCTGATGACGTCACATATTAAATCACTCATGACATGGTCAGTGACATCACTCATGACATCACTGATGACATCTCAAATGACATCACTGATGACACCACTGATGACATCATCCAGTGAATGTGTGTTTTTCTGAAAATTAAATATGTTTTATATATGTATATCTCAAGGTCGATGGAAGAGTAAATGTGTATATAAGTGTCTAAATGGATGATTTGTTTTTGAAAAATTGATTGTGTAACTGACTGATTAAGTGTATCATAGTGAATACATGGCTTAGTGAGTAATGTTTAAATATGTAAATATCTGTATCAGTCTCTCACTTTGTGTATAAGTGGCTGCATGGGTTGGTGAGTAGCTACATGGGTGTCTATACAGGTTATTAGTTGGTTTTTTGAGTATCAATCTGAGTGTCTGCATGGTTCGGTGGGGGGCATTACGTAGTGCATAGGTGCATGAATGAGTGACTCACTGTTTGTATGTGTTGAAGACAGCATGTGTGCAGGACTGTATGGGTGGATGAGTGTATGTATGGGTGTGTTAGTGAGTGAATGACTGTCTCAATAGTGTCTTTATGAGTAACTACATATGTTTTAAACTAGTATAGGTGACTATTGGTGTATATAAGTGAGTATATGTGAGAGTGAGAGATTGAAAGTGTTCCTGTATGAATAAGTATGTGTTTCTAAAAGTGATTGTTTAAAAGACTAAGTATGTGTAAGTTTCCGTAGAAGTAAGTATGGTGGTGTGTGTATAACTGTATATGCAAGTAAATGTAAGTTTGATTCTTTATTAGCATGAGTGAGTATGTGTGTGAGTAACTCTATGGATGAGTGGCATTGTGTAACAGGATGTATAGGTGTATGAGTACATATGATGAGTGAGTACATGTATGAGTGACTGTATAGGACAAAATTACTCCAAATTTGGCAAAGAGGTAGTCCTTAGTTCAGACTCGTGCCTTTTGCATAAATGGTGTGAATCTGTTCAGTAGTTCCTGAGAACATTAGTGTATAATGTAGTGAACTTAGAGGTGTTCTCAAAGGCACTCCTGATAGCCTTTGAGAACACCTCCAAGTTCATTGATTCTTTTCTATGCCCAATGGTAAAATTGTTGCCCTCTTATATACAAGATACGGGTGACTTCTTGAAAAGCATTTACGATATACCATGGGAGGAGGACATGCTTTTAATAACTATCGATGTCACTACATTATACACTAGTATTAGACATGCAGACGGCCTGAATGCCGTGAAACACTTTCTAGGCACACGGCATATTTCATTATGGGCCCATACACAAATGTTGATCTCCATGACAGATACTTGTTTAAAAAATAATTTTTTTCTTTTTAATAGTGAATTATTTCACCAACAATGCGGGACTGCTATGGGCACCTGCTTCGCCCCCAGCTATGCGAATTTGCATATGGGCTGGTGGGAGGAGCAGGTGCTACTGCTAGAACATCAGGAGATTTGGCATAACAACATATTGCAATGGAGTCGGTATATAGACGACTTGTTTGTCGTCTGGAAAGGTCCCGAGACACTAGCCAGGCAATTTGTGAATCAACTGCAAACCAATAATTTAAATCTGAAATTCACTAGTAACATCAGTGATTCTGAAGTCAATTTCCTTGATCTTACAGTTTATGTAAAGATGCCAAGCTACAAACTAAAATTTATCGAAAACCGACGGCAGGCTACACGTTGCTTCATGCAACTAGTTTCCACCCGTACAGCTTGATTAGAAGCATTCCCTATGGGGAATGCTTGAGAACTAAACGTAACTGCAGTGATCCTGAAGTCAGGGAGATTGAACTAATAAACTTACAATCTCGCTTTAAATCCCGAAGCTATGGAGATGATTGTATTGATGCAGCGATTCACAAGAATAAGAACAAAACGAGGGAGGATATTTTGTTTAAAAACACAAGGCCCAACAAGAAAGTAAAGAATAGGGAAATTATATCGAACGATTGCAGAATGATAACAACATATAATAAACAGCATGGACAAGTAAGGAATATATTGTCGAGACATTGGCATTTAATTCGTAATGACCCTATTCTGAACAAAATAGTATCGGCCAGATCATTAATAACTTTCCGTAGGGCCAGATCATTCAAGCAAATGTTAGTGAGTATCATGGCACCCAAACCCATTGTTGTATCTTCCAAAGCTGCTTGGCTGCAACGTAAAAATGGTTTTATCAAATGCACTAAGTGCAAAGCGTGTCATCATGGCAAGAACACCTCTAAATATGTAGCGGGCTGCTCGAAAAAAGAAATGAACATCAAATGACAATATGAGTGTAAAACTGATTTTGTCGTCTATGTACTTAATTGTCCATGCAATCTATCTTACGTGGGCAGTACGATTTTACCTGTCCACAAAAGAATTTTGCAGCATCTTTGAGCTATCAAGAATGGGGACAAGACGTACCCTGTGGCTCGTCATTTTGCAAAATACCATGAAAACAATGATGCAGGCCTCACGTACTTTGTCATTGATTCGATTGCGCCCAATATTAGAGGGGGCAATAGGGAAAAAGATCTTAGAAAACTGGAGTCCCGCTATATCCTAGAGCTTAATAGTAGAGCCCCGACAGGCCTCAACATGGAAGAGGACCTGTTTACACACCTATGAAGGCTTGAAACCCAAGTCATTAGGATTATGTTGTTGCTGCTCTCGTTCTGCATTCTCTTTTTATGTTAATTTTAAATGTAGGTATTGTATAAATTGTATGTTTTGTGAGGTGACACGGGGCAGCACTTTATTCTATATAATAAGAAAAGTCATGATGTGCTTTTAAGAGGTTGGAAAATCATGTAGTGTATGCCCACTGGGGCTTAATTAGTTAGACAACAGCAAGAATCATTGCGTATGCCCACAAGGGCTTTATTCAGGGTTTACCGTATGTGAGAAACATAATAAGCAGTACTGTTTTTTTGTGCGTATTTACGCTGGAATATCTGTGATATTAGTTAAATTTCAATTGAGATTAATTCCGCAAATGTCTGCTTTTGTTTTCACATTAACCTAAATGAACTACGAGTCTGTCTTTCAATGCACTTTATTTGTAGTTCATCATGTGCACGGCTTTAAAATGGTGTTTTTTTGACAAAACTTTGTTGGTGAACAAGCCTGCTGGTTCAGGCGAAACGCGTCCGACATTGCCGTTGATTAAAATCTGAGCGATATTGTCAAGACATGGCGTCGTCATTCCTGGTGTGAGAGGAGTATTCATTCATATTTTGGACTTGGTTTGCGAGGTCTACTCGACGACGCACCTGCTGATTAGGAGCGCGGTGGCTGTTCGCAAACAGTGTGGAAATATATATATATATATATATATATATATATATATATATATATATATATATATATATATATATATATATTTATTCACTGAAGAAAACATAGGTTTCAGAGGGTGTTATAGTTAGCTGGACATTTCCCTCATACAAAACCCTAGAAGTTCCCCTGTTATAGTTAGTTCAGCTAACTATAACTGGCGCCCCCGCAACCGCAATGCACTGCTGATGACATCACACATTACATCACTCATGACATGGTAAGTGACATCAGTGATGTCATTTAAGATGTCATCAGTGATGTCATCAGTGATGTCACTGACCATGTCATGAGTGATGTAATATGTGATGTCATCAGCAGTGCATTGCGGGGGCGCGAGTTGTAGTTAGCTGAACTAAGTATAATGGGAATTTCTAGGGTTTTGTACGAGGGAAATGTCCAGCTAACTATAACACCCCTGAAACCTATGGTTTTTTCAGTGAATTTCTAAAGTTTTTTGAATGCCAATTCCTAACTATAACGCCCCTGAAACCTTTGTTTTTTTCAGTGAATTTCAAAGGTTTTTTAAATGCCAATTCCTAACTATAACGTGCATAAAACCTATGGTTTTTTCAGTGAATTTCAAAGGTTTTTTAAATGCTAATTCCTATCTATAACTTATCACTGAAGATATCATGTTTAATGATTTTGATTTGATTTGTATATTTTTCAAATTCATTGTGTCAATTTCATTAATAAAATATTTTTAAAATACTTTTTAATCACCATTTTTTAAACTTATTTTTTCAATTAATTCTTTTAAAATTAAAAATATTATTTGAACTTAATGGGTTTTTCAAACATATTTTTTATATTTTTCAAAATACTTTTTTAACTATATGTTCAAAACTTTATTTTATATATTTTTTTCAATGTTTTTGGATCGGCGCACCCTATGTGCACCGTTCTCGATCCCTACGCGGTAGCATCCGCGCATGGTATGCATCAGGTACGTGGTTAGTGCGCGATTCCAATGCGACCAGTACGCGACTCCCAGCCTATACACGACACGTTCGATGTACATAACACAACGTTTACGCGCTTCCGCGATGCGTCATCTGCGTCTATGACGCGGTAGGTGCGCGGATCCCACGAAATATTTAACATTTAAAAAAACATATATATATATGTATTTCATGTGAATATTAATTGAAGACAAACTCTAAACTAGTCTTAAAACTAATATATTTTTACATCTAATCCTATAATTTTTTTTAATTCAATTTCGCGGTTGCGCGCTGGGTGCGTGATGCGTAAGCGCAGGGTGAGCGGATCCCATGTGACCTGCAAAAAAAGAGATTTGATTGGTTCAATACACTTCCTCTTCTAACTATTGAAAGACCCCACCCATTTCAATCATTCTTCTCTGACCTTCTTTAGAGGACCATCTCTTTGGAGCAAAGAAGATTTTTTCGACTAAGTTTACACTTAGCTCTAACTTTTTTCAACCACAAATGGCTTCAGGGCAGCAGGCATCACCTGCATCTCCTCATACTTCTGAGGATGAATTTTTGGAGGAGGCACCACCCAAAGAATGTTTTTCTTCAGTGGTGTGGAAATCTTTTACTTTTCCCGAGGGGCAGAATAAGACCAATGCCACCTTGGTCACGTGCAAGATTTTCAAAAGAGTGCTGTCACGAGGGGATCCAAACAAGAAATACTCGTGCGGCACGGCAAGTATGAGGAAGCACCTGAGGAGCCTTCATCCAAACAATCTTGCACGACAAGAGTGCAAACGGATGAGAAACACTCCTGCTCCTGCGCCTTCCACATAATCGCAGCCGAGCACATCAAGAGTGCATCCATCAGCCCAAACCTTGGACATCCGTCCTCAATTTCAATTTTTAAAAGTGCTCGGCACTAAGTGCAATGCGACTTTGTGCTATGGTGAGCAGTCGATCGATCTGATCTGCCGCCGGCAAGAAAGTCACATTTGCTAGGTTTTTTTTTGTTTTTTTTATTGTTCCCTGAATTTAGTTGTTTGGTTTCTCCTGTTTCTTTTTGTTGTTTTTTTCAGAAAAACCCCAAAAATCACAAAATTGTTAGAAAAACCAAAAAAAAAAAATATAAAAGAAGAAAGAAGAAAAAAAAAAAGTTCTTGTAAGAACTAACTTTCCTGGATTAAAAAAAGAGCTAAATTTCTTTGTTAGTGTTAGTTTAGATGAATGTATGTGTAGTACGTAATTGACTGAATGAATGCATTAGTAGCGTATGGTGAATGTATCAGTGCAGAACTATGACAAAGTGCTGCAGCATCACACAGTAACCTCTTTAACTGCAGTGTGCTGTAGTACTTCTGTAGCACAGGGATGCAACATATGTACATAAATATGTTGCAAATCTATGCTTCTGTCTGCACGGCTGATTAAACTGCAGCCATGTGGTGACACACGCACCCTTGCACCATAGTGCAAGGATATCTGTGTCATGTGCTGTTTGTTTTTCTACAGGAAGACGCACCTTCCTGCACAAAAACAATAAGAAAATGCATTTTTCTCCTTCAATGTATGCTGAACATTTCAGCATGCATTGAAGATATAAAAATGTGGAGAAATGAAAACAATTCTCCTTGTTGTGCATTCCTACACCAATTTTAGAATGGTGCACCATTCACACACATATCGAGATTCATGATTTCTGATAAATCTAGACATGTGTCTTGTTCTATGAGAATTTAGTGCAATCATGCACAACAACACTTATAGAACACCCTTTCAACACAAAGTGGTCTGCATGATGAGGTTGTATTTACATGGAGTATAAAAAGTGCACAGAGTGCCTTTTCCTCTCTTTGTAAATATGAAAGAGTGTCTTACACATAAACTATGTTACAAAAAGTGACATATTTCCGTTTTTAAAATTCCTTGAGAATGATAAAAGGTAAGCACAGAGTTTTGTCTGCAAAGATGTTCAAATAAGAATGAATGAAATAATTGCGGTCCTTCAATAGCTAAAATAGAAAAATATTATGAACCCCTCAAATCTCTTTTTTTGCAGGTCACATGATATCTGATTATGGTCAGATTTCAAAACTACATAGGTATAAACAGAGTGTTTTTAGAAACATGTTTCAACTTTGTAGCTTCTTGCAGACCTCCTCATTCTGCATATTGAGACTTAGTTAAACTTACCTTCACAGTAATAGGAATAAAAAATTGTACACATTTTTTTCGAATTTTCATTCCAATCTAAATTCATAAAAATTGCTTATTTTAAAATTTGGATCTGTGAAAGAAAAGGAAAAAAAATTATAACATGTAATAATACATTTTTTACAACACAGCTTAATTTTCACAAAGTAATTTTTTTGTCTTTTTTGCTGTTCTCAGAATATATTACATTTCTCTAAAAATAGTGATTTCAATCGTACTCATCACTTAACAGCGGGCAAAAAAAAAACAATCTCAAAGATTGTTAAAAAAAACAACATGCTATTCTCAAAAAAAAAAACAAGATACAAATCACAGATATATAAAATGCATACAGCTGGCAAAATGTTATAAGTTTAACTTACAAAAACTGTAAATGTTGTCGCTTTAAAATATTCACCGAATCTAAGGATGAATTTTTGGAGGATGCACCATGCCCAAAACATTTTCCTTCAGTGTTGTGGACATTTTCTACTTTTCTCGAGGGGCAAACAAAGACCAATGCCACCGTCGTCACGCGCAAAATTTGCAAAGGAGATCTGTTATGAGGGGATCCTAATAAAAAATACTCGTGCGGCACAGCAAGTATGATGAAACACCTAAGGACCCTTCATCCAAACAATCATGCACGAGAAGAGTGCAAACAGGTGATAAACATTCCTGTTCTGTATCTGTAAAAAATAATCACAAATAAATGTATATTAATAACTTTCAAATTTATACTATTCCATTACTGTACAAACACATTTTATATAGAAACTGACTAAGAAACTATAGCCCTGAACCACAAGTGTGACGATCATTAAAACACTACATGCATAGTGCATACTACTTTGAAGCAGTTCATGCCCTAAAGCCTACCTCACTAAAAGACTACATGCTAACTGACTAAATGATTACAGTACTATAAGGAGACACACTGGATGAGTAACAGGGTGTTTGCTAGAAGTGTATGAATACTAACTGGGGAATTGAAGGTGTGAAAGACAACTGTGTAGGTGATTAGAGGACTGAATACATACTGGATAGGCATTTAAAGCAGTCCATGTGCTAAGGCCTGGCTCACTGCATGAGTACTTCGGTACTGACTGAATGATTAGAGTACAGCAAGGAGAGTGCCTGGGTGAATTTATAAGTGGTAGGCTTTTGGCGCAGGGAATGGATTAGTACTTGGTACTGAATGGGTCACTAGAGGAGTGCAAAGGGAGTGACAGGATGTTTGCTGGATGGTATGGATACTGACTAGGGAATTGAAAGTGTGAAACACAAGTGTCTAGGTGCTTATAAGAGTGCATGCATAGTGGATAGGGGTTTGAAGCAGTCCATGTGCTAAGGCCTGGCTCACTGCATGAATACTTAGGCACTGACTGAATGATTAGAGTACTGCAAAGAGACAGTCTTGGTGAATTTATAAGTGTTTGGGTTTTGGCACAGTGAATGGAATAGTACATGGTGCTGAATGGGTCACTAGAGGACTGCAAAGGGTGTGACAGGGTGTTTCCTCGAAGTGTATGGATACTGACTAGGGAATTGAAGGTATGAAAAACAACTGTGTAGGTAGTTACAGGACTACATACATAGTGAATAGGTGTTTGAAGCAGTCTATGTGATAAGGCCTGGCTCACTGCATGAGTACTTGGGTACTGACTGAATTGTAAAATGGTGGTGGCAGTTTCAGTCGATAACCTTTCAAGTATTGCCCGGCGGTAATCGCCTCTTATACCATTCGATGTTTAACCAACAAAAGAGGCAGGCGCCGGAGACTGGAAGGCAGGAAACAAAGTTTTATTCTCTCCGGAGGAGAACACATCAGATCAGTCCAACAGGGAATCTTCTCGAGGTGCTCTAACCACATCTCTAAGGCCTGGCCTCTTATACACAGGTTTATTGCTTTATTACACGTGACACATTCTTGTTGAGACTTTGATGTACGGAAAGACATCCTTGGAATCCCCACTTCAAGCTTATTCCTACACGTATCTACAGTGGAAGTCCCCACCCCACCCACAGTAAGAGATGGCTATCACACAGCTGGACATTCCGCCAATTCCCGGGGGTGTGTGCGACTGGTCGGGTCTCAGGGGTGGGGGCCTTGATCTACTGTAATCCCTTTGATGTGAGGTGTTTTCCTTCCAATAGGGGCAATAAACTGCATCCGCAGGGCTAGGTGATGGCCTGGGATCGGTTCGGACAATCGTGCGCAGAGGAAGGGGGTTATCAAAAGGGCGTATGACCATGTATGGGATGAAAAGGAGGTGTTGGTCAGGCGCGGGATGTGGTTCCATGGCAGGGTCGCACAGAAGGAGAGGGTTTATGGCCCATGTATGAGAGAGCGGGGGTGGCCGGCACGCGGGGGGGATATTTGCAGCGCCAAGGGAACGCGCTGGTGATCGGCAAAGGGGCAGAGGGGCCATGGCGCTTTCAAAATGGCTACTGCTTAAGTGAGTGTACGGGCCTGAGAGGGGACAAGGTGGCGCCGATTATGTTGACATCGCAAACCAGATTTTAACAGTATGAGTAGAGTACAGCAAGAAGAGTGCCTGGGGGAATTTTGTAAGTGGTAGGCTTTTGGCGCAGGGAATGGATTAGCACATGATGCTGAATGGGTCACTAGAGGAGTGCAACGGGAGTGACAGGGTGTTTGCTGGAAGTGAATGGATTCTGACTGGGGAATTGAAGGTGTGAAAGACAAGTGTGTAGGTGGTTAGAGGACTGAATGCATAGTGAATAGGCGTTTGAAGCAGTCCATGTGCTAAGGCCTGGCTCAGTGCATGACTACTTAGGCAGTGATTGAATCATTAGAGTACTGGAAAGAGAGTGTCTTGGTGAATTTATAGGTGTTTGGGTTTTGGCACAGTGAATGGATTAGTACATGGTGCTGAATGGGTCACTAGAGGACTGCAAAGGGAGTGACAGGGTGTTTCCTGGAAGTGTATGGATACTGACTAGGGAATTGAAGGTGTAAAAGACAAGTGTATAGTATGTTAGAACACTACATGTATACTGCATAGACATTTGAAGCAGTCTATTTGGTAATGAATGGTTCACAACATAAGTACTTAGAAACTGACTAAATCATCAGACTACTTCTAGGACAGTGCCTGGGTAAAACTTTTAAATTTTCAGTTCTGCCACAGTGAAGAGAATAGTACATGGTACTGCACCTTAGTGTCAAACCCTGACTCATTTTATCAATGCATAAGCAAAGAATAGCTTCTAATGCTACTAAAACTTGACAACATGACCGGTTTTAAAAGAGTTATCTGTCAGAAAATATACGATGTTACCCAATCCTTCTCTCACAGTGGTTCCCAAATGCACACAGACTCACTGTGTGATTCTAGACAACAACCACTATCCCTAGAAGTTTACCAAAACTCATTTACTACCGTGGAAGTGGTAAGGGAACTGCACACAATCTACATATTTCAGGACTGCACTTTTGTGTCAAAGCCTGACTCATTTAAGCAAAGCAAAAGTAAAACTGCCTTCTAATGCTACTAAAACTTGACAAAAAGACGGGTTTTAAAACAGTTATCTGTCAGCAAATACACAATATTACCACATACTTCTCTCACAGTGGTTCCCAAATGCACACAGACTCACAGTGTGATTCTACACAAGAACCACTATCCCTAGGAGTTTACCAAAACTCATTCACTACAGTGGAAGTGGTAAGGGAACTGCACACAATCTACATATTTCAGGACTGCACTTTTGTGTCAAAGCCTGACTCATTTAAGCAAAGCATAAGTAAAACTGCCTTCTAATGCTACTAAAACTTGACAAAAAGACGGGTTTTAAAACAGTTATCTGTCAGCAAATACACAATATTACCACATACTTCTCTCACAGTGGTTCCCAAATGCACACAGACTCACAGTGTGATTCTAGACAAGAAACACTATCCCTAGCAGCTTACCAAAACTCATTCACTACTGTGCAAGGGGTAAGGAGACTACACACAATCTAAATATTAAAGTACAGCACATTAGTGTCAAAGCATTATCAATGTATAAGCAAAGACTGGCTTCTAATGCTACTAAAACTTGACAACATGACAGGTTTTAAAACAGTTATCTGTCAGCAAATACACGATGTTACCAAATGCTTCTCTCACAGTGGTTCCCAAATGCACACATACTCACTGTGTGATTCTAGACAAACAACACTAACCCTTGCACTATACCAAAACACATTTCTTCATCTAGAAGAAGTACTACATTTTAGTATAGAAACATAACATAACTCATTTCACAAATTCATAAACAATGACTGGTTTCTAATTCTACGAAAATATAAAAACAGCACAGTTATCTGTCTGCAAACACATGAAAAACACAAATGCTTATCACAGAATGGTTTCTACATGCACACACACTGTCAATAAGATTGTAGAGAAAAAAAGTACTCCCTACACTTTAGCAGGAGAAATACATTAGTCTGATTAAAATCAAAATAGTCTACATACATCCCCTCACAATTAAATAACTCACCTTTCAAGTTGTTTTGTAGATTAAGAAGTATATCAGTCACTCGCCATATTTTCTTTTACAGAATCTCTGCACTGTGCACCTCTCAGCAAAAACAAAGAATGGAAAAGTTTATCTTTCATTTTCCACACTTATACATGTAAACATCAAATCACAATCCTTCACACATAAACTCAAAAGCAAACACACTTTTCTATTGGTTAAACATTTCAACCCTTTCCAACCTAAATACATTTCAACCCTTCCCCCAATCTGCCTTCTGCCTCTTACCATAGAAACAGGTCATGAAACACTGCACTGAGCACACAGGTCACAAGTTCAGTACACAATGTTGCTAAACAAGACAGAAAGTGTGCTTGACTTTTCAACATATCAGCTTATCATATATAATGTTCCTTACAATCTGTTTTTGTTAACCAATAACAATCATACCTTTAAAAAACTGAAATATACACCCTACCTTTCAGTGTAGAAAGTAGTCATACAACCAATGATTTCTTGTCTTTTTTCAACAAAAAAAATTCTGTGGATCCGCGCACCCAACGCAAGAGAATCCGTGCATCCAACGCGATAGGATGCGCGCACCGTGCGCGCATTTCGCCGTTTAAAAAAAAAAAAGGGGCACCTCTAGAGGGTCAGAGTATTTCCACTCTGCCCCCTTTATATGTTTTACACACTTATTCCACTTGCTTCTTCAGCCTCGCTTCTACCGAGGCAGAAAATGGCCGCCAACAGTTCCTGGTTTCGAATGTAGACAGACACTCGACAGCCAATAAGCATTCAGCGCGCGATCGGGAGGTTGCGCGCTTAGTTCGGGGAGGGTGCGCTTACGGTGTGGGTAGGGTCCGCGGATTCTCCCCGGCCATAGATATTTATGTACTTTTAACTCTAATTTTCTCAGAAACTACTGAACAGATTCACACCATTTATGCAAAAGGCACGAGTCTGAACTAAGGACTACCTCTTTGCCAAATTTGGAGTAATTTTGTTCAGCGGTTCGGGCTATAGCTGCGACAACAGATCCTATGGGAAAGGGCATGGGGAAAACGTATTTTGGGACCCCCCTTTTTTCTCGGCCCCCGCTTGACAAATCACCACAAAACTTTGGAAAATTTCGCGAGGATTCATCAACCGGTGCCAGACTTATTGGGAATAGAATGTTGCGGATTTCCTAAGGAAACTTGGTCCTAACTATAACTACCTACTGGCGACCGCCAGTAGGTAATATATATATATATATATATATATATATATATATATATATTACCTACTGGCGGTCGCCAATAGGTAGTTATAGTTAGCTCCAAGTTTCCTTAGGAAGAGCTTTTTTTGTTTTGCTTATAACTTTGGCGTTGTTTGATGAATCTTCATGAAATTTTCCAAAATAAATTCTTTGTTCATTTCAGCTCCTATGTTGAAGGTTTGTGGGTGATTCATCAAGGGGCGGCCGAGAAAAAAGAGGGGTCCCAAAACATGTTTTCTTCATGCAATTTCCATATGAAACTTTAGACAAGGCTACATGTTGAACGGGTGAACGGAATTACCCCAGATTTGGCAGGGAGAAGGGTCTTGGTCTAGAAAGCACGCTTTCGTTTATTTGGTGTAAATCCGTTCAGTAGTTTTGAAGAAATATAGAAATTTACAGATATCGATATTCTGGGAATTCTGCCATCTGATTGGCTGAGGCGTTATGAGCACAAGCTTGCTGCTTATTGGCTGCGAGCAGTGCGTGCGGTTGCAACTAGGAAGTGTTGGCAGCAATTTTGTGATTCTGTTGAAGTGAGTAAGGGGGAAAAAGGGCAAAAAAAGGAGGAAGAGGAGGGTAGGAGCACTGTAACCTCTGTGGGGTGTTTAGGGTGTGCTATACAGGGATGCAAACTACTCATCCCACTGGGCTGAAAGTGATGGGCTACGGAAATTAAGTGAGGTATTGACTAGAGTCTGATGCTGCTAAGGTGAGCTGCTGAAGGACTCGGGGATTAAAGCGTGAGCCCAAACTGTGTGTCTTATGTTGTGAAGTCAGGTGCCCTCTCCGTTGCACCACACCTGTGGAAGTAGTGTTAGCATGTGTTTATACCTACTAGGACGAACTACTGACCCCTACTGGTCTGAAAGTGCTGGGGTACGGAAAATATGTGAGGTATTGTCTAGAGTCTCATGCTGCTAAGGTGAGCTGCTGCCAGACTTGGGGATGAAAGCGTGAGTCCAAACTGTGTGTCATATGCTGTGAAGTCATGTGCTCTGGCCGCTGTGCCACATCTGTACAAGTAGTGTCAGCATGTAGTTATACCTACTCGGAGGAACTTTTGTTTTGAATATTGTAAGTTGTATATGGTATTTAGGGGGTGTTATACAGTGAGTACGAAGTTAAATTTGCACGTATCAAATCATTTCGGTATTTGGAAAGTGCAAACTACTCACTCGTATGGGTCTGATGGCGCTGCGGGCATAAGCTGAGCTGCTGTTGGACTCGGGGATAAAGGCGCTGAACTACTGACCCCTACTGGTCTGAAAGTGCGGGGTACGGAATTTAAGTAAGGTATTGCCTAGAGTGTGATGCTGCTAAATTGATCTGCTGCTGGACTCGGGGATGAAACCGTGAGCCCAAACTGTGTGTCCTATGCTGTGAAGTCGTGTGCTCTGGGCACTGTGCTACACCTGTCCAAGTAGTGTCAGTAATATTTTATACATAGTAGGAGGAAGTTTTGTTTGGAACACGGTAACTTGTATATGGTGCTGGTAAGTGATCAGCAGCACTTGCAAAGGCAGTGCACCAAGGACATGTGTCAGGAATCAGATCAATACCATCAATGGGGGAGTCAAAAATAGACACAGAGTCTTGGTGAAACCATCCAAGTTCAACCTGTGGTTTAACGTGAAGTAGATGGTGCACGTTTCAAGATGGTTGCCCCATTTGCCATCAACAGTATACATGATGCCTTGAGACATTAAATCTCGCGGGACTCGAGATTTTGAGTCGCGCGAATGTGCGTTGAACTGCGCACTTCAATTTGACTTGTGAAGAGTGAAGTTCGTATTTGAATTCTCCGCGGTAAAATTCCATCCGGGAGAATTTCCTTCTGCGCTATTAAATAACGTGGGACTAGAAATTAGACGCGGTCTATTTAAGGCTTCCTCGCGGCTCTGGCCTGAGTCAGAGAGTGAAGTTTTCACCGCGCCACCTGAGTAGGGTTTTCTTCGACTTCCCAAGTTTCCGCAGAGTATCCTGTGACCCTTCTTCTCAGCAGCATGACAGAGTAACACGGAGAGTCAGTCAGAGTTCGAGATTTTAAGGCAAACTGTTACAGCGTGTTTAGCAGTTTCAAGTAAGACTCAACTAATTACGTGTCTGGAAGGAGCCTACAGAGTATTTGTTTTCCTGTGGGATTTTTCCCTATCCTTGGCACCTTACTGCGTCTTTCCTATCCTTTCCTTCCTGCCTTTCCTCCCTAGTTCCTTTTTGCGCGTTTCCCCCTATGCAAAGTAAGGGTGGGTGTAGTTCGCGAAGTAGAACTTCGCGAAGCTACGCAAAGTGAAGTTCGCACTACGCGAGCTACGCGTAGCACTTCGCGAACTGCGTAGTAACATGTTCGCACTGTGCAAGATGTTGTTTTCAATGATTGCACAGTGCGGACAAGCAACCGGCACTGTGCAATCATTGAAAATGGCATCTTGCACAGTGCGAGCTGTAGTTTTCTGCTGCTCCAGTAGATTTTTACTTGAGCGGCAGCTTTCTCAACGCGAACTGGTAGTTTCTCATCGCGAGCGGTCGCGAGCATACGCGACCCCTCGCAATGAGAAACCTGACCTCCTCGCGTTGGGAATCTCGCCGGGAGGTTTATTTTCCATGCTCGCGATCGCCAACTTGATGTTGCAGATCGCGAACAAGGAAAAAGTCTCGCCGGGATGTCATTTTGCTTGCTCGCGGCGCCAACTTGACATTGAGGACCGCGAGCAAGCAAAAAATGACCGCAGCACTACGCAACACTATGCTACACGTGTTCGCACTGTGCTACGTGCAGTTCACGTAGTGCGAAGTAGCGCGAACTTCGCAAACTACGCGAGCGTAGCGTAGTGCTTCACCCAGGCTCAATGCAAAGCCAAGAAGTAGAACTGACTAGAGTTTCGCTTTCTTCTGAATGAAAACGATCAAAAGAACTCGTCTGGATTGTGAACCATGTATAATCACCAAAACCTAAACTTACTTCATTAATTCTTACTGAGAACAAAAGTTCATCAATAGGTGGGAATTGTTGATAAGCATTCATTTGAGTTGTGAGGTGGAGGGATGTAAATGCTTAACCTGAGGTATTTCTTTGTGTGCATTACTTATTCAATAGAATAGAGGCTAGACTCTTGCAGAACCTGGTAGGAGGGGATAAGAAAAGGTCTAAGAGTATTTAATAGACAAGGTGATAAAGAGAGTGTTATCTTAAGTTATTTCCCCTTGTGTGCATTAGGAACTCTCCACCACATATAGAGGATTCCAGAAGACTCTATAGAAGAATCCAGAGGGAGTTCAGGATCAGCCGGAGTGTCTCTTCTCTTCTCTGTCCCAATCCCTTTTCCCTCTTCTCGGAGCTTCTACGCTATAAGCGGAGGGTTCCGGGGAGCGGGCACTGGGAACTTGCAGCATTTTGCCTCCGTGGAGAATCCGATGCTTGACAACATGCAGCAGACATGCAAGGTATAGGTGGATGTGAATGGAGTCAACCATGTGTTTGGGATGCCCTGCTATGCATCAGTAGCTCTGCTTGTAGCTGTACTGGCTTGCCGTGTGCCAATCTTGTGGATGAAATGGCACAACTTCAGTGGTGTAACGAACATTGAGGGGGCCCCCCTGCCACGTACATGAAGGGGCCCCCACTCTGGATTTAATCCGGAGCTTTTGGATCTGAGTATTGTGCTGAGGACCCCTGCAGCTCAGGGTCCCCCTGCACCACGGGGGCTGTGGGTGACTGTGTTACGCCCCTGCACAGCTTGGTGCAATGAGCCAGGTCTGTGTGCAATGGGTGCAGGGCAGGGTTGTGGTGGGAGTACGTGTGGAGGCCATTTCACGCACTCTAACTACGACAAAGGACTTTTGAGTGTGGGATGTCCACTTGTTTTTCTCAAATTGGGCAGTGGGTAGTGTGGGAGATGGATACAAATATTATCGTATCTGTCAGGGGGGGCTGGCAACTTGAATGTTCCTGCTCAGAGCAGCAGATGTGTTAACGCAAGATAGCTCAGACAAAGAACCTTTCATCCTTACAGTAACTTCTTTAGGTGCATTTATACAGGATGTGTACAAAGGCCGGTCGTGGGTGTTGTGAGATGTCTGCCACCCTGGTCATCATGGATGAGATGCCCAGCACGTGGCACATGGGTGGGTTCACTGTGTGCTACGTTGCCAAACAGCTGCTCCTCCCTCCAACGAGCCCCCACAGATTTGTGCGCTGTGCTGTTGTATCCTGTGCACTCCTACGGAACATCTATGTAATGCCTATTGGCACATGTCCTGCGGAATTCCAATCACACTGTGACACTGCCGTTTGAAGGTGGTGCATGCCACTTTACAACATCGACTGCTGCGGCCCTTGTGGTGGCTACAGCAGAACACACTTACTGCACTTCTTGCACACGGACATGTGTGAGACACCCCGTTCCCTTTGCTGCTTGTGCATGCAGAAGGATGCATGCATGCATAGCTACATCTCCAGGCTCACTGTCAACACTGAGATGACATGGTAACATTCGCAGAAGACAGCACACTGTGATGTTGCAGGGCCGGTGCCTATGATGCTAACGCAATGACCACACGGACATATTTGCTCAGATGCGAGTTCAAGGGCGTTGGCGGTCCTGGGGTTGTTGCGAGGAGTGTTATGGCCCTCATGGGTATCTATGTATCATGCTCATTGACTCTATGGCACCTGTGGGTGTTCAGGTGTGGCTCTTGGCTGTGTTCCTTTTCATGCTGCAGGTAGTTGTCCTGTTTAACACCAGCATAAAGCTGGTGCTAACGCGGTTTATCGCCGGAATTTGTTTTGCTTCGTACAATTTGGCTTTCGTTGTGAAAGTTGTGATGTGGTTTTTTCGAGTACGGAAAAATAAACAAACTGGGCAGTGTATCCCGTCGAGATCCAGCACCTGACCCACTATTCCCAATCAATATAAATACAATGAGATTTCTTTATTGATTTTGTGTGTACACTGTAAATGCACCCTGTTGGAAATCCCCACGGCCACACTGAAAGGGTGGTGGTGGTCTCCCAAACACACTGTGGTAGCTTGGCTCGAGTGGTCAGGAATCAGGCACCGTGCTAAGCGATATACCCATACAATAACCATGTGTGCATCCGTTCCAAAAACGACACTACACCGTAAAAAGTTATGAAAATATCTCTGTGTTTATCTTGTTTTCTCTTAGTTGCAGGTTAAATAAATAATAATACAATCACAGGTGCAAGGCTTTTTAAATAGTGCAGGTCAAATAAATACTGTCTTAATGATTCAATAAATAGGGGTGATCATAAATAATTAAGGCATAAATATAAGTGCATTACATACAGGCAATTAAATATTCTGAGGCAATAAATACTGCAAACCAATAAATATTGTGCGACAATGAATACTGTGGAACAATAAATACAGTGAAGCAATAAATAGGTTAAATACAATAAATACCGTGCTCTCAATAAATAATTAAAAGCTGACAGTGACACTTATAGAATCAGATCACACTTAGATTTCTATGGGCTGATTTGGCCCAGTCACAGCTTGTGGTCACGTGGATGGCCTGAGGGTGTCTCACCTAACCTGGATAAGGCTGAGGCTAAAACTGAGGTAGATCAAAGGTAATCTAGGAATCTGGCTCTCCCAAACTACACAACCCCTCACACATGTCACTGTATCAGTCTCAGTCCACCCCTGGCACTCTCAGGCTGGTCCTAACACCTCTCTAGCCCCTTAGGATAGTCTCTTAGGGCTCCACAGGGCCTTAGGCGCCCTCTACTCCACTTACTGCCCTTTTTATGGAGCTCCGACGCCGCTGGAGTCGTGTCGACGCCGTTAGGCGGTTCCGGATCGATGTCGGCGGCCTCGGCACAATGTCAGTTTTTGACGACGCCGGTAGGCGGTTCCGGATCGATGTCGGCGGCCTCGGCTCGATGTCTACCTCCGATTCGATGACGTCGGCCTCGGCTCGATGTCGTCGGCAGTCTTGGCTCGATGTCGACCTCGGGCGGCTCCGTTTCGATGACGTCGGGCGGCCTTGGCTCGATGTCGACTTCCGGCGGCTCCGGAGTGCGATCTCCACTCCCGACCTCCGGTGCTCCTTTCCTCGGGTTCCGGCGACTCCGGAGTGCGACCTCCACTCCCGACCTCCGGCACGATTCTCTTCAGATTCCGGCGACTCCGGAGTGCGATCTCCACTCCCGACCTCCGGCACGCTTCACCTCGGTCTCCGGCGACTCCGGAGGGCGGACTTCACTCCCCCGTCGACGCCGCTCACTCGACCTCGGGTGACTTCCTCCTCGACCTCTGGTACTCTCCACGACCTCCGTCGACACCCTCTCTCGACCTCTGGCGGCTCCGGGTACGACGTCTGTGTTCCAGTCAGCGCCGCTTCTCCACCTCGGGCTCCAGGTCTCTAGGCTTCTCGACGTCGGACTCCAGGGAAACCAATAAACAGGTCAGGTTCTTGCTTTTCTTTGATTTTAAGGCCTGTTCCTGCTGTCCAGGTCCTTAAGATGGTTTTTCCTGCTTTTTCCCACACAGGGCTCCAGGCTGGGCTCAGTCAGCAGGGACTAGTATCAAGGGTGGGTTTATGGACCCCACTCCAGGCAAAAGTTTCCACCCCTGCTGCCTCACTCCTTCCTCCTTCAGGTTTCTGCTGCTCTCTCTTCACCAGTCAGCTGCCAACTGCCAGCTCCAACTGTCAACTCTCTGACTTAGCTTCCCAACATTCTAAACCGCCTCCAACTGTCACAGGGTTCTGGAATGTTCTGGAAGGTGCTGGTAGGTTCCAGTGATGTCACAGGCGACAGTGGGTGGCCTCCATTTTGTGCTCCAGGCCCTCAGACAGAAGTTCCAGGGGTAGTTAAAATGGCTCCCTGAATCTGCATCAACACGAAAAAGTCTGGTGGTTCCCAAAAAGGAAAAATACTAACAGGGTTTGAGGCAAAAGTGGGACAAAATAAATAATGATGAGGAGGGACCACCCAAAGGGCCGACAGGTCTAACACGCGTCCCCCCCAGCTGAAAGTGGGGAGAGCTACCCAACCCCTTGGGAGTTCTCATCACTAAGGCGGAAATACCTTGAGAGACTGTCTGCATTGGTCTGGTCCACTCCAGGCCGATGTTCCACCTGAAAGTCCATTCCCTGTAGGGAAATAGACCACCTCAACAACTTGGGATTCTCCCCCTTCATCTGCATCAGCCAACGAAGGGGTCTGTGGTCGGTCTGAACCAGGAAGTGCGAGCCAAACAAGTATGGCCGCAACTTCTTCAGAGACCATACCACTGCAAAGGCTTCTCGCTCTATTGCACTCCACTTCTGCTCCCTGGGAAGTAGTCTCCGAGATAGGAAGACCACGGGTTGATCCAGACCCTCTTCATTGAGTTGCGATAACACTGCCCCAATGCCATGTTCTGATGCGTCCGTCTGGACAATGAACTTCTTGGAAAAGTCTGGGGCCCTTAAGAGCGGGGCCTCGCACATGGCTTGCTTCAGCTTCACGAAGGCCTGCTGACAAGCCTCCGTCCAGACTACCCGTCGAGGTTGCTTCCTGGACGTGAGCTCCGTGAGGGGGGCCACGATGGTACCGTACCCCTTCACGAAGCGACGGTAGTATCCCGTGAGGCCCAAAAATGCTCGGACCTCAGTCTGAGTCTTGGGGGGTTCCCAGGCCATGATGGCCTCGATCTTCGCCTGGAGGGGTTGCACCGCTCCCCTACCCACCAAGTGTCCAAGGTACACTACCGACCCCTGCCCGATCTGGCACTTGCTGGCCTTGATCGTTAATCCAGCTTGTCTCAGGGCCTGAAGAACAGCTTGCAGGTGACGCAAGTGATCCTCCCAGCTGTTACTGAAGACGGCTATGTCATCCAGATAAGCAGCAGAGAAACTCTCCATTCCGGTGAGGATCTGGTTCACCAGACGCTGAAACGTGGCAGGTGCGTTCTTGAGCCCAAAGGGCATCACACAGAACTGGTAGTGGCCATTGGGTGTGGAAAAGGCTGACCTTTCCCTTGCTCCATCAGTCAAAGAGATCTGCCAGTACCCAGAAGTAAGGTCAAAGGTACTTAGATATTGGGCAGCTCCCAGCCGGTCAATTAATTCATCCGCCCTTGGGATCGGATGAGCATCAGTTTTCGTCACTGAATTCAGTCCCCGGTAGTCCACACAGAACCTCAGTTCCGGTTGGGTGCCCGGTGGTGCAGCTTTTGGTACTAGCACCACCGGACTGGACCAGGGGCTGCTAGAAGGTTCTATCACTCCCAGCTCCAGCATCTTAGTGACTTCACCGTGAATGCTGGCCTTCACCTTGTCTGACATCCGGTAGATCTTGGACTTCACAGGTGGGCTGTCTCCTGTGTCCACCTCATGGACGCACAGGTGAGTCCTACCCGGGACAAGGGAGAACAACGAAGAGTACTGTCCCAGGACATGGCGGCAGTCCTCCTGCTGTTCAGGAGTTAGAGATGGGGAGAGAATCACTCCCTCCACCGACCCATCCTTCTCTTGAGACGCGAACAAATCGGGGAGAGGCTCGCTTTCCACGTCCTCTCCTCCGTCAGTCACCATCATCAAGATGACTTCGGGCCTCTCGTGGTGGGGTTTGAGGCGGTTGGCGTGCAGCACCCGTAGGGGCTGACGAGGGGTTTTAAGGTCCACCAAGTAGGTAGCCTTACCCTTCTTCTCCAACACCTCGAAGGGTCCTGACCAGCGATCCTGGAGGGCGCTAAGCTCTCCTGGTTCGATCACCCACACCTTCTGGCCAGGCTCCAACTCCACCGGGTGAGCGTTGTGGTCATACCACGCCTTCATCACTGCTTGGCTGGCTTCCAAGTTGTCAGAAGCTTGCTTCCACAACTTAGCCATTTGGCTCCGGAAGGCCAGCATGTAGCTCACCACATCCTGGGGAAGCTTTCTGGGGGTTCTTTCCCATCCATCTCTCACCAGGTTGAGAGGTCCACGTACAGGGTGCCCATACAGAAGCTCGAAGGGGCTGAAGCCCACTCCCTTCTGTGGCACTTCCCTGTAAGAAAACAGTAGACAGGGTAGGAGGACGTCCCATTTCCTCCGCAGGCTTTCAGGCAGACTTCTGATCATGCCTTTCAAGGTTTTGTTAAACCTCTCCACCAGACCATTGGTCTGGGGGTGGTAAGGAGTTGTGAACCGGTAGGTCACCCCACACTCCTTCCACATCGCCCGCATGTACGCTGACATGAAGTTGGTCCCCCTGTCGGACACAAATTCCTTGGGAAAACCCACTCGGGTAAAGATTCCCATCAGGGCCCTAGCCACAACAGGTGCTGTTATGGTCCTCAGAGGTATTGCCTCTGGGTACCGTGTGGCATGATCCACCAGGACCAGGATAAACCTGTGACCAGCTGATGTTGGCGGATCTAACGGACCCACAATGTCGATGCCCACCCTTTCAAAGGGGGTGCTAACGACAGGAAGTGGTTCCAGGGGAGCTTTCAGCTTCACCCCTGTTTTCCCACTGGCTTGGCAAGACACACATGTCAGGCAGTAGGTATCGGACGACACTTTCATCTGAGGCCAATAAAAGTGTGGGACAAGACGGGCGAAGGTCTTGTCTTGCCCCAGGTGTCCTGCCAATGGAATCTCGTGAGCCAACTCCAGAAGGAAGGCTCGATAACGTTGAGGGACTACCAAGGCTCGTGACGATCCATGTAGGGGTGCCTTGGGTTCACTGTAGAGGAGGCCATCCTCCCAGTAAACACTGTAGTTCCCTTCAACGTTCCCTGCTGCCTGGGCTTCGGCCTGTCGCCTCAGCTCCTCAAGGGTAGGGCACTCCCTCTGGCCCTGGCAGAATTCCTCCCTGGACGGGCCTCCCTCCACGTGCCACTCGGCCGGGATGGGTAGGTCCTCCAGTTTGGTGACATCCCCCACCGTAGACTCCTGGTCCACCACCTCCGGTGGCCTATCCGTCCTACGGGGTGCGGACGCCGAGGCAGGCTCCTCCTGTCCTCGGTTCTTCCCTTGATCGGCAGCTGGCTGGGCCTTTGTTCCAGGCTCCAGCCGAAACGAACTCCCTCTCCGGGTAGTCGCGGACCTTGTGCTCACACAGGCCCAGTCAGGTGTACCCAGCATCTCGGTATGAGTCCGGTATTCCACCTCCTTCCAAGCATTGTGCTCCATGTCATTTCCCAGTAGACAATCGACTGGCACGGCAGGGCTTACGGCAACTCGAAGTGAACCTGCAACCCCCTCCCATTCAAAGGGAACCTCAGCCACTGGATAGTGGCCGGTTCTGCCGTCAGCCATCACGGCTGGGTGGAGTACATCGGGAATCACCTGCTCTGAAGACACCAGTTGACTACGTACCATAGTCATACTGGCTCCTGTGTCTCTCAGAGCCTCCCCTCTTTGGCCATTGATGGTGACCCACTGCCCATACTTTACAGTATTTGCGGGCTCCTGGATCTTAGGAACCATCTCCCGTTCTCCCAGGGACACTAAAGTGACACCCGCCCACTCCCTTCCCTTAGTGAAGGGCATCTCCTCCCCGAGCACTGCACTAGCTACTCCGGGGGTCTTTCCTCCAATGGGAGGGGGTGGTTGTTTCGGGCACTTTGCATCTCCCTTATAGTGTCCAACGCCACCGCACTCGAAGCAATGGACAACCCTTGGCTGCTGACTCTGGCCAGGATTAGGGTTTCTGGGTGGGTTAGCCCTAAGGGTGAATCCTGTTCCCTTTCCTTGGAAATTATTTTGGGGGCCTTTGGAGAACTCCTTTTTCTTTTCCCCTCCCTCTTTCTTCTGGGGGGCGCCCTGTCCGGCCTTTTGAGTATCCCCTCCAGTCCCCCTTGTGGACACCCGGGTACTAGCCCAAATGTCCGCCTCCTCAGCAAGCTTCCGGGGACTGGTCAGCTTGCTATCCACCAGGTGTTGACGCAGTTCAGGGAAACATTTCTCGAGCAGGTGTTCCTTCAGTACTAGATCAAACAACCCCTCGTAGTTCCTCACTTCACTGCCCTGAATCCACCCCTCTAGTGCCTTCTTTGCATAGTCCAGGAAGTCCACCCAATTCTGTGTGCCCAGTTTGTGACTACCCCTGAACTTCTGTCTGTACTTTTCAGGTGTTAGTCCAAACTTTCTTATGAGCGCCAGTTTCATGGTGGGTTAGTGGGTCTGCTCATCCTCCTCGAGGGCCAATAATGCATCCCTACCAGCTGGAGGCATGTACTTGTACAATCCCCCTCCCCAGTACTTCTCTGGAACCCCATGGGCCCTTAACGAGACCTCATAGGCCGCTAGCCACTTGGCGATATCGTCACCCGCCCCATAGCTAGCTACTATGTCCTTTGGCAGGTAGGGTTTGGGTTCCCTGGTGATTTCTTGGTTTTTGCTGCCACCATTAGGAACAGGTTGTGCCCCGATTCTTAGGATCTGAAGATCTATTTCTTTCAGCCTTAACTCATGGGCCATCCTCTGCTCCTCCTTCTCCTTCTCCAGCCTTGCTAAGTCCCATGTGAGCTGTCTTTTCTCCCTTCGGTCTGTTAACTCCACTTCAGACAAGCCACCGCTAGAGGCACTGCTGCCCTTCCTGGAAATGGTTCTGGGCCCCGCTGACAGGTTCCCCACCTCAGGTTGGTACAAACCAGCTCCCTCACTGTCGGGCTCTCTGTCCCTGTCCTCCTCCTCAGCCTTACTCTCTCGTCGTGCCTCCCCCAAGCCCTTAAGCTGGTTTGGAGTGCACCCTTCTTTGCTCCTGGGGGACAATACACCCCCTCCCGCTGACAAAACTCCCTGAGTTGGGCCACAGTGTACGTTTCTAAATTTTCCAGTACAAACTCCATCTTGCCCACTCAGGTCAGAGGACAGTTATTTGCAGTAACTATGCAGGGGGGTACCTTATATAATACCTCCTCCCACCACCAGAGTAAATTTGGAAAAACACAAAAACCCACAATTAGGAAGGCCGCTTTGAGAACTCCCGGTGTAGGCCTATGGACTACCCACAGTTATTGTTGAGTACACGTAGGCACAGCTCTATCCCACCACTGAACACCAATTCATGTTGGAAATCCCCACGGCCACACTGAAAGGGTGGTGGTGGTCTCCCAAACACACTGTGGTAGCTTGGCTCGAGTGGTCAGGAATCAGGCACCGTGCTAAGCGATATACCCATACAATAACCATGCGTGCATCCGTTCCAAAAACGACACTACACCGTAAAAAGTTTTGAAAATATCTCTGTGTTTATCTTGTTTTCTCTTAGTTGCAGGTTAAATAAATAATAATACAATCACAGGTGCAAGGCTTTTTAAATAGTGCAGGTCAAATAAATACTGTCTTAATGATTCAATAAATAGGGGTGATCATAAATAATTAAGGCATAAATATAAGTGCATTACATACAGGCAATTAAATATTCTGAGGCAATAAATACTGCAAACCAATAAATATTGTGCGACAATGAATACTGTGGAACAATAAATACAGTGAAGCAATAAATAGGTTAAATACAATAAATACCGTGCTCTCAATAAATAATTAAAAGCTGACAGTGACACTTATAGAATCAGATCACACATAGATTTCTATGGGCTGATTTGGCCCAGTCACAGCTTGTGGTCACGTGGATGGCCTGAGGGTGTCTCACCTAACCTGGATAAGGCTGAGGCTAAAACTGAGGTAGATCAAAGGTAATCTAGGAATCTGGCTCTCCCAAACTACACAACCCCTCACACAGGTCACTGTATCAGTCTCAGTCCACCCCTGGCACTCTCAGGCTGGTCCTAACACCTCTCTAGCCCCTTAGGATAGTCTCTTAGGGCTCCACAGGGCCTTAGGCGCCCTCTACTCCACTTACTGCCCTTTTTATGGAGCTTCGACGCCGCTGGAGTCGTGTCGACGCCGTTAGGCGGTTCCGGATCGATGTCGGCGGCCTCGGCACAATGTCAGTTCTTGACGACGCCAGTAGGCGGTTCCGGATCGATGTCGGCGGCCTCGGCTCGATGTCTACCTCCGATTCGATGTTCGGCCTCGGCTCGATGTCGTCGGCAGTCTTGGCTCGATGTCGACCTCGGGCGGCTCCGGTTCGATGACGTCGGGCGGCCTTGGCTCGATGTCGACTTCCGGCGGCTCCGGATTGCGATCTCCACTCCCGACCTCCGGTGCTCCTTTCCTCGGGTTCCGGCAACTCCGGAGTGCGACCTCCACTCCTGACCTCCGGCACGATTCTCTTCAGATTCCGGCGACTCCGGAGTGCGATCTCCACTCCCGACCTCCGGCACGCTTCACCTCGGTCTCCGGCGACTCCGGAGGGCGGACTTCACTCCCCCGTCGACGCCGCTCACTCGACCTCGGGTGACTTCCTCCTCGACCTCTGGTACTCTCCACGACCTCCGTCGACGCCCTCTCTCGACCTCTGGCGGCTCCGGGTACGACGTCTGCGTTCCAGTCAGCGCCGCTTCTCCACCTCGGGCTCCAGGTCTCTAGGCTTCTCGACGTCGGACTCCAGGGAAACCAATAAACAGGTCAGGTTCTTGCTTTTCTTTGCTTTTAAGGCCTGTTCCTGCTGTCCAGGTCCTTAAGATGTTTTTTCCTGCTTTTTCCCACACAGGGCTCCAGGCTGGGCTCAGTCAGCAGGGACTAGTATCAAGGGTGGGTTTATGGACCCCACTCCAGGCACAAGTTTCCACGCCTGCTGCCTCACTCCTTCCTCCTTCAGGTTTCTGCTGCTCTCTCTTCACCAGTCAGGTGCCAACTGCCAGCTCCAACTGTCAACTCTCTGACTTAGCTTCCCAACATTCTAAACCGCCTCCAACTGTCACAGGGTTCTGGAATGTTCTGGAAGGTGCTGGTAGGTTCCAGTGATGTCACAGGCGACAGTGGGTGGCCTCCATTTTGTGCTCCAGGCCCTCAGACAGAAGTTCCAGGGGTAGTTAAAATGGCTCCCTGAATCTGCATCAACACGAAAAAGTCTGGTGGTTCCCAAAAAGGAAAAATACTAACAGGGTTTGAGGCAAAAGTGGGACAAAATAAATAATGATGAGGAGGGACCACCCAAAGGGCCGACAGGTCTAACACACCCACTACCACAGTGGAATTCAATACAGGATTTTAGTAATTAGAATAGATCGCAAACGTGAACCGTGTGTGTTTTTGCACGGGAACGCCTACTCTGCATCTCATTATCAGCACTTTAATGCAACTAAAGTTGAGATGAATCTAACACACTATTCAGAAGCTGGTGCAAACTGCAGACATCACCAGTATTCCCACGATAACTGCCCCAAAATGTAACACCATGGTGGACACCACCATATAACAGTAATAGGAACAAGAAAGAGTGACACAGCACTTAAGTAACAAACAAAAACCTTATTGAAATTTAAAAAGCTCAACACAACAAGGTGGAAGACTCCTGTTGGGTCCATCAATGTCGACGACACAGCCTGGAAAATAAAGCACAAAATAAGGACGTGTGTAATGTGCATATCAGAGGAGTGAGACACAGAGAAAGATAGAAGGAAAAAAAGCCAGAGAGAAAAAGAGAGGGAAGTAAAGAAAGGGAGTGAGAAAGGGAGAAAGGAGAGAGGGAGAGAGAGAAGGAAAGGATGGAAGAGAGTGAGAGAGACAGTGAAGAGAGGGAAATGAGAGAGAGAGAGAGAGAGAGAGAGAGAGACAAACTGTCACCACTGCGCAGCCATGACCAAATAATTACCTGCTGCCACCAGAGTGTTTACCATTGGGCACTCCACGTGCCCATCAAAGCTCCGCGGCCTGGCAGATCGCACAGATGTCATGAATGGCAGAGACCACATTAGCTTCTCCGTGGCCCGGCAGATCTCACACATTTCGCTGAGTCCGGAGTCATCAATGGCAGAGACAATATCAGCTTTTGGGGCAGCTAACCCTGTGCAACGCAAGTCAGTGCCACGTGGTGGTAGGCCGCTGATGGACATACAACTTAGGGTGCGACTAACCCTGTGCAACTCAAGTCAGCGCCACGTGGTGATAGGCCCTTGTCGGACACATCAGCTTCGGGTGGCACTAACCCTGTGCAAGTCAAGTCCGAGGCATGTGGTAGTAGGCCCCTGACGGCCATGCAGCTCAGGGTGCGACAAACCCTCTGCGCAATTCTTCATGGACTCTTTCTGATTCAGACCCGTGGAGCGTCCGCCATCCAGTCACCACCAGCAATAAAGGATGTGACGTTGTCGATGCATTATGTTTGTGTGGTCACATGGTCTGTGACGCATGTGCCGTATGGGTGTAGTGTGTGTGCAAACCTGCCCTCAGGGAGTGGCCGTGACATGTTGAGAACCAGAGCACTGACCTGCACACCAACAGCGAGTACGCTTGCGTCAGGTAGGTAGGTGGAGGTGTGAAAACGTGTTTTCTCAATGGATTTTCCATAGGAAACTTTAGACAAGGCTACAGGTCAAACTGCTGAATGGAAATACGCCAAATTTGGCAGGGAGCAAGGTCTTGGTCCAGAAAGCGGGCTTTCCTGCATCGAGTGAAAATATAAAAGAAAGGTCTGGGGGGCAATTTAATATACCAGAGCTCTGTTTCTGCAAGATAACTCTTTCACACTGCCTCTGTCCAACATCACCACTTCGCAGCTATGCCGTTAAAAGCCAGTCTGTCAGCTCGCAGCTCTATACCTTTGCGAGCTAGTACGCTACTGTGCCTGTACATCTGCAAACTACTACGGTGCTGTTCCTTTGGGAGTGGACGGCTCGTAGTACTGCGTCTGTGAGACGAACGGATGAGCCGCAGTTGTCTCTCTGCGAGTCTGTGTGCAAACTGTTCATAACTCACACTACATAAGGATTGAAAAACCATTTTGTGATTCAATCCATCAGCTGGCATCTGTCTGAGGCATTTCTGAAAACATAGTGGAGATCTTTTTGTGAGAGATACCACTTTCACGCTACCTCTCCCCACACCAGCAGGTAATCTGGACTCTGTATTTAATGAATCAAGATTTAATTTTAATTGGGAGCCCTACTGACCGCAGTGCAGGCGTATCATGAAAAGATTAAATATGTATAGAATACACTGTCTAAGTGTATGAGCCTGTGATGCTGCTTGGTGCAGATGGCCCGCCAAGAAAGCTATGTCTCTTGCCTACTGCGTCATCTGCAATCGTGACTGTATCTGAATTGTGAGTCCTGCTGACTGCAGTGTAGGCCAGACATAGCGGTGACCAAGGGCCCACAGCCACATGTATAGGTTGGTGGTCGCTGCCATGGAATTGTGGTCACTGCCATTCAGAATTCAGGACACAGTTACACATGTGGGATTGGCTTGTGTTGAACAGGGTTAGCGGCACCACGTGTCGCCGGCCTTGCATATGGAAATATGTGTAACTGATCAAAGGGTGTATGCTGCTGTGGTCACTGCCACGGACTTGGGGTCACTGCCATTCAGGACTCAGGACACAGTTACACATGTGGGATCGGCTTGTGTTGAACAGGGTTAGTGGCACCATGTGTCGCCGGACTTGCATATGGAAATATGCCTCAATGATCAAAGGGAGTATGCTGCTGTGGTCGCTGCCACGGACTTGGGGTCACTGACATTTAGGACTCAGGACACGGTTACACATGTGGGATCGGCTTGTGTTGAACAGGGTTAGTGGCACCACATGCCGCTGGCCTTGCATATAGAAATATGCCTAACTGATCAAAGGGAGTATGCTGGTGTGGTAGCAGCCACGGACTTGGGGTCACTGCCATTCAGGACTCAGGACACAGTTACACATGTGGGATTGGCTTGTGTTGAACAGGGTTAGCGGCACCACGTGTCGCCGGCCTTGCATATGGAAATATGTGTAACTGATCAAAGGGTGTATGCTGCTGTGGTCACTGCCACGGACTTGGGGTCACTGCCATTCAGGACTCAGGACACAGTTACACATGTGGGATCGGCTTGTGTTGAACAGGGTTAGTGGCACCATGTGTCGCCGGACTTGCATATGGAAATATGCCTCAATGATCAAAGGGAGTATGCTGCTGTGGTCGCTGCCACGGACTTGGGGTCACTGACATTTAGGACTCAGGACACGGTTACACATGTGGGATCGGCTTGTGTTGAACAGGGTTAGTGGCACCACATGCCGCTGGCCTTGCATATAGAAATATGCCTAACTGATCAAAGGGAGTATGCTGGTGTGGTAGCAGCCACGGACTTGGGGTCACTGCCATTCAGGACTCAGGACACAGTTACACATGTGGGATCGGCTTGTGGTGAACAGGCTTAGTGGCACCACGTGTCGCTGGCCTTGAATAGCGAAATATGCCTAACTGAGCAAAGGGAGTATGCGGCTGTGGTCGCAACCACAGACTTGGGGCCACTGCCAATCAGGACTCAGTACACAGTTACAAATGTGGGATCGGCTTGTGTTGAACAGGGTTAGTGGCACCACATGCCGCTGGCCTTGCATATGGAAATATGCCTAACTGAGCAAAGGGAGTATGCTGCTGTGGTCGCTGCCAGGGACTTGGGGTCACTGCCATTCAGGACTCAGGACACAGTTAAACATGTGGGATCGGCTTGTGTTGAACAGGGTCAGTGGCATCACATGCCGCTGGCCTTGCATATGGAAATATGCCTAACCGAGCAAAGGGAATATGCTGCTGTGGTCGCTGCCACGGACTTGGGGTCACTGCCATTTATGACTCAGGACACAGTTACACATGTGGGAACGATTTGTGTTGAACAGCGTTAGTTGCTCCACGTGCAGCTGGCCTTGCATGTGGAAATATGCCTAACTGATCAAATGAAGTATGCTGCTGTGGTCACTGCCACGGACTTTGGGTCACTGCCATTCAGGACTCAGGACACAGTTACACATGTGGGATCGGCTTGTGTTGAATAGGGTTAGTGGCACCACGTTCCTCTGGCCTTGCATAAGGAAATATGCCTAACTGATCAAAGGGAGTATGCCGCTGTGGTCGCTGCCATGGACTTGAGTTCACTGCCATTCAGGACTCAGGACACAGTTACACATGTGGGGTCAGCTTGTGTTGAACAGGGTTAGCGGCACCACGTGTCGCCGGCCTTGCATATGGAAATATGTGTAACTGATCAAAGGGTGTATGCTGCTGTGGTCACTGCCACGGACTTGTGGTCACTGCCATTCAGGACTCAGGACACAGTTACACATGTGGGATCGGCTTGTGTTGAACAGGGTTAGTGGCACCATGTGTCGCCTGACTTGCATATGGAAATATGCCTCAATGATCAAAGGGAGTATGCTGCTGTGGTCGCTGCCACAGACTTGGGGTCACTGACATTTAGGACTCAGGACACGGTTACACATGTGGGATCGGATGGTGTTGAACAGGGTTAGTGGCACCACATGCCACTGGCCTTGCATATAGAAATATGCCTAACTGATCAAAGGGAGTATGCTGGTGTGGTAGCAGCCACGGACTTGGGGTCACTGCAATTCAGGACTCAGGACACAGTTACACATGTGGGATCGGCTTGTGGTGAACAGGCTTAGTGGCACCACGTGTCGCTGGCCTTGAATAGCGAAATATGCCTAACTGAGCAAAGGGAGTATGCGGCTGTGGTCATAACCACAGACTTGGGGCCACTGCCAATCAGGACTCAGTACACAGTTACAAATGTGGGATCGGCTTGTGTTGAACAGGGTTAGTGGCACCACATGCCGCTGGCCTTGCATATGGAAATATGCCTAACTGAGCAAAGGGAGTATGCTGCTGTGGTCGCTGCCAGGGACTTGGGGTCACTCCCATTCAGGACTCAGGACACAGTTAAACATGTGGGATCGGCTTGTGTTGAACAGGGTCAGTGGCATCACATGCCGCTGGCCTTGCATATGGAAATATGCCTAACCGAGCAAAGGGAATATGCTGCTGTGGTCGCTGCCACGGACTTGGGGTCACTGCCATTTATGACTCAGGACACAGTTACACATGTGGGAACGATTTGTGTTGAACAGCGTTAGTTGCTCCACGTGCAGCTGGCCTTGCATGTGGAAATATGCCTAACTGATCAAATGAAGTATGCTGCTGTGGTCACTGCCACGGACTTTGGGTCACTGCCATTCAGGACTCAGGACACAGTTACACATGTGGGATCGGCTTGTGTTGAATAGGGTTAGTGGCACCACGTTCCTCTGGCCTTGCATAAGGAAATATGCCTAACTGATCAAAGAGAGTATGCCGCTGTGGTCGCTGCCATGGACTTGAGTTCACTGCCATTCAGGACTCAGGACACAGTTACACATGTGAGGAAATATGAATTTTTATGATCAATTGTGTCCCCTATCTTAGACCCCAACGGCTCCATGTACATGCTACAAGTACATGTATGTTCCCTCCACTTCAAGCTATGAAGACGCAAATACAATTGTGTCCAACGTCAACATGTCCTCTTTCAGATCCGCCCTGAATGGGTCGAATATTCCGTTCCTAAGTATGCCTTGCCACCGTCTTTATATGGTGTACTTTTCACGTTTTTCAGCTCTGGCAAGTTAGGCCCTGAATTCTGCCATCGAGCCTTTTCCTGCCTTCTGCCTCTGAATGCTCCAGCCTGGACCTGCATCTGTATCAATGACCTTTGTCTTACTTCCTGCGCAGCTAACGGTGCCTGGCCCGGCTTGTTGCCTGCCAAAACTGTATTCAGCCTTCAAGTTATCTGCTCCGCTCCTCGAGAAATACATTCTTGCCTGGAGAAGGAGGAATTTAAACATGACCCATCTGCAAAGGAGAAAGCCTAGTCTTTCTGTCTCTTTTTGTGTGATTACAAAGCTCACGTCAGTGAAAAGCCCATAGCCCCCGTGCAAGACCTCTGCAGTAAATGAAGTAAACGAAGAAATAAATGCCACATTGGCTCTTGGTGATGGGCAACCTATGTCACGAATCAGTCCCTGCTCCAGACATCAGATATCAGATAAAACAAGATGTGCTGGTCGTCCTGACACTGAAGGCCTCACTCACTTCCAGACTTCCAGGTTGCATAGCAACCCACGTCAGTTACACGTCATGCTCGAGTTGAGCACAAGTAAGGCAAAGTTCCAGTACAATTCCAGCAGATCACGCAACCCCCTCCAGGTATCCACCCACCTATGACAAATTACCTATTATCATCAAGTGGACGCCCACATGGACGCCCACCTTCACGCCTACTTACACGCCCACATGCTCTTATCTCATTCTCTCTTGCTCTTTTGCTTACGTACAATTGAGAAATGTATATATACTGTACCCTGTGAATAATGTTTTGAGAATATTGAGAATACTTTTGAGTCCCTTCCACATCCCTTGTGGTGATGGTAATATTCTCCCTTTGACTCGAGTTATTGGAATAAAGCCCTTTATGAACCTGATACCACAGACTCAGCCTCTTGCTTTATGCATGATCTTATTGATATTATGAAATTATGAGAGCGTAATATTTTATTTACCACATAATGGCGCCCGAACAGTTCAATCTCTTTCCCCACACGCCGGAGATGAAGGTCCAGTTTTGCCTGCTTCCATAGCCGTGACGGACTTCAAGCGCGCACGTCGCGGGTCTTCCCGCCAACTCCCTCAGGCCAACGAAGGGGACGGACTGCGACCAGGCATCCAGACGAGGCGGTGAGGAACGCAGATTGTCCTACCCAGAGCCCACCTGCGAGAGAGCTGTGTCCGAGGTATACAGAGGCCCACCAGATTCCGAAGTTCCGAAGTATCCACGTCACGAGTCGAGTCCAGTCTGGTCTAGTCCAGTCCAGAGTTTCCGAGGCCTTCTGTTCCGTTCCGTGCTTCCCGGTGAGTACCGTTGCTGGGGACGCATCTAGACGTGCACATTGGTTTGTGCCGGTCAAGACGGGTTTGGGTACACAGACCTGGTCTGCACTGTTTCAGCAGTGTATCTGTACTGTTTAGCAGTATATCTAGTATTATGCAGTTAGCTAGTTTTATTCTAATTATCGTTGTTCGTTTTAAATGTTTTAATATGTTTTAATTGTCGTGGTATGAGTGATTGTTCGATCTTCATTACTGTGTTTATTGTATTAATTGTGTTCAAGTCCGAGTAAGAATCAAGTAGCAAGGTTTAAGATGCCGTTATTCTCACAATTAAGACAGATAAAAACTAGAAAAGGAATACTCGAGGAAGCCGTTCCCATTCCACCTAGGGACACTCCAGGGTACTTTATGTACCATAAACATGGCCTAGATGCCGTATTATATCTCGATTTGTGGGTGGACTACACCAAGGATTTAGCAGAGAATAAGAGATGGCCCGCTGCTGGGACATGGGATGCAGATTGCATCATGAGAGTAGAAGAAGCATTATGGAAAAAGAAAGCCAGACAGTCACAGAAAAATGCCATTGAATTATGGCGTAAAGAAACGCATAGACGCATAGAGAAAGCGCTCAGAAAAGAAAAGAAAAGTAGGGAGGATTCAGACAAAGCCCGAGAAAACGTATTAGTTGAGGAAGGTATCCGAGTAAAAGCAGAACAAGTAGACAGACAACGAAACACTCTTGTGAAAGAGAAAATGTAGACCAGCTCGGAAGGATGCCATTGAGTTTTGGCGCAAGGAGTCACATAGGAGGACAGAGTAAGTGTTTCACGAAGCAGAGAGAAGTAGACTGGAGTCTGGAAAAGCCAAGGAAAAGATGTTACAGGAGGAAGTGGAGCAGGTAATATGAGCACAGGCTGACAGAGAAAGAAATACTGACGTTGCTGGTATTTATCCCGTCCTTTCAGAGGACCTAGCAAGAGTGGCCCCAGTAGAAAGACCAGTTAGAGTGCCACCGCAAGTACCCCGATACATATGATAATGATATAGTGGCTCAAGTGTTCTTGAGCCTCCCGCCAAAAGATCAGCACATGGCTGGGGTTTACATGGTCCAACGATTGTTTACGTTGTTAAAAGGGAATTGAGAGGGGTGTAGCTAGAGAAAGAGCACCACCTGTGATTTGATGACACCCCTAATGTACGAAGTGTTAACGAAAAATAATTGGTGATCCATTAAGGGTTTAGCTTGAGAAAAAAATTGTGGGTATTTCGAATTTGAAAATTGTTCAAGAATACAGGTTTGTGTTCTTGGTGGTCCAGTGAGCCAATGTGCTGGGTCAAGACGGTAAGATTATGACCCCCTGAGAGCAAATTGTATATAAAATTACTTTTTCAATTGGGCGAATTATTGCAGTTTTTATGGAATTGAGTAGACTTTTTGTCTTTGACAGCTTCAGAGTGAGGAGATGGTGGGGGCTGAATGGAGCAGAATGTGATACAGAAATCGGAGACAGATTCTGACCTTGTAGCCAGTGTAGGTGGGGGCCGGTGAGAGGAGCAGAACAGAGGCACTGCTTAGAAAGCTTCTCTGACATCGCATCTGTGTAATGCCTGCAGCCGGAGAGCCTTGGGGGCCAGGAGTAGGAAAAACAAAAAAAAGTTGGCTGGCAGCCCAGGCTCAGGCCGCACTGAGGGGCTATTTTTAGCTTCTTTGATAAGACAGGGCAGCTGAGAAATGTAAGTCGAGAAAGATTCCCTTGTTCTATTCTGTGCAAAACCAGTGCCCCGAGGAAATGTCTATGGAGAAGATTTGTTTTATTTTTTAGCAAATGTTATATTGCTTCTGGCCAGAAAGTAAAATGTTGCTCTTGCTTGGAATTTTAAGGGCTATATGCCTATATAAAAACGATTTTCAAATTCAGAAATTTTTGAATTGTGGCCACAAGCTGCCACCAGTTGCATTGGATAAATGATCCAGTGGTTACGGGTCTGTGAGGAAAGATGGGAGATGCATCTTCGACTAGGACATGAGGGTTCATTGTGTACGAAGATTCATAGCTCATTTTTATAAATAAAAGACAGGTTTGTGTGTTCTTCATTTTTGATTATTGTTGCTGATCCTGTGTGTCAGACTTGACACGGTCATCATTGGGATGACCCACTGTCAGATGGGGGTGTATAGGGCAGGTAAATCAGTTATTGATTATAAGCCTGACAAATTAAGCAGGCCAGAATGTTCGCCTCTGAGCTGTAGGTACTGTAATTGCGCATCACTGCTCATTTATATATGTTAGTGTAATTGTCTATGCTTTCTGTGCTTGGTATACTGATGGCTTGGCATATGTATTTTATATATGTTTTGTTTTTGTGTTGTATTGACCAGTATGTTTAGCATTAATACAAGTTCTCCTGGGCGTTACAGAGATGGTCGTGACGACGTAAATCTTTGCGCTGCGCTTGGCTGGAACTTGTTCACAATTACTAAATTTCACAGACATGATATTACCTTTATCATGCTGTCAAAATAGCTGACAACACGTTATCAGTGTATGTCTAATTGGTATTGGAGATGAATAAAAGAAGAAAAAAGTTATGCAAGACTAAAATATGTATCACATGACTGCCTTTCTCTTATAGACAGGCAGCCTCGGTCATATGTTTCCAGATTGGACATTAAGGAACCATTATGATCTGTGCACTCGCATCTTAACTCTTGAAAGGCCTGTTTTAAATAAGGACTGCCACCCCAGAGTGACAAATGAGGCTCGGTATTTAGGGTAATGAGAAAATATCTGACAGGATTTCCTTTTTAAAGTTTGCTTTAGTAAGCTCATTCTTGTAAGTGGTGGCCCCAAAAGTTGACTTGTTTTTAAATTAGGCTATTTATTGTATAGGTGGAAATTATTGCAAAATGACTGATTTCTTTAGCAGATAAATTATTAATTATCAACATTAACAACTGTTCTTAAACTTGGTTTTCCGAATATTTAGGTAATTTAGCATTCCTATTAGGGCCTCCTAGCATTAATATTGACTTCAGGTTGGTGTAGGTTCATGTAATAGGGACATTTGCATATGAGATGTCATTTGGCCAGCTTATGAGCTAACTCCATCTTGCCCACTCAGGTCAGAGGACAGTTATTTGCAGTAACTATGCAGGGGGGTACCTTATATAATACCTCCTCCCACCACCAGAGTAAATTTGGAAAAACACAAAAACCCACAATTAGGAAGGCCGCTTTGAGAACTCCCGGTGTAGGCCTATGGACTACCCACAGTTATTGTTGAGTACACGTAGGCACAGCTCTATCCCACCACTGAACACCAATTCATGTTGGAAATCCCCACGGCCACACTGAAAGGGTGGTGGTGGTCTCCCAAACACACTGTGGTAGCTTGGCTCGAGTGGTCAGGAATCAGGCACCGTGCTAAGCGATATACCCATACAATAACCATGCGTGCATCCGTTCCAAAAACGACACTACACCGTAAAAAGTTTTGAAAATATCTCTGTGTTTATCTTGTTTTCTCTTAGTTGCAGGTTAAATAAATAATAATACAATCACAGGTGCAAGGCTTTTTAAATAGTGCAGGTCAAATAAATACTGTCTTAATGATTCAATAAATAGGGGTGATCATAAATAATTAAGGCATAAATATAAGTGCATTACATACAGGCAATTAAATATTCTGAGGCAATAAATACTGCAAACCAATAAATATTGTGCGACAATGAATACTGTGGAACAATAAATACAGTGAAGCAATAAATAGGTTAAATACAATAAATACCGTGCTCTCAATAAATAATTAAAAGCTGACAGTGACACTTATAGAATCAGATCACACATAGATTTCTATGGGCTGATTTGGCCCAGTCACAGCTTGTGGTCACGTGGATGGCCTGAGGGTGTCTCACCTAACCTGGATAAGGCTGAGGCTAAAACTGAGGTAGATCAAAGGTAATCTAGGAATCTGGCTCTCCCAAACTACACAACCCCTCACACAGGTCACTGTATCAGTCTCAGTCCACCCCTGGCACTCTCAGGCTGGTCCTAACACCTCTCTAGCCCCTTAGGATAGTCTCTTAGGGCTCCACAGGGCCTTAGGCGCCCTCTACTCCACTTACTGCCCTTTTTATGGAGCTTCGACGCCGCTGGAGTCGTGTCGACGCCGTTAGGCGGTTCCGGATCGATGTCGGCGGCCTCGGCACAATGTCAGTTCTTGACGACGCCAGTAGGCGGTTCCGGATCGATGTCGGCGGCCTCGGCTCGATGTCTACCTCCGATTCGATGTTCGGCCTCGGCTCGATGTCGTCGGCAGTCTTGGCTCGATGTCGACCTCGGGCGGCTCCGGTTCGATGACGTCGGGCGGCCTTGGCTCGATGTCGACTTCCGGCGGCTCCGGATTGCGATCTCCACTCCCGACCTCCGGTGCTCCTTTCCTCGGGTTCCGGCAACTCCGGAGTGCGACCTCCACTCCTGACCTCCGGCACGATTCTCTTCAGATTCCGGCGACTCCGGAGTGCGATCTCCACTCCCGACCTCCGGCACGCTTCACCTCGGTCTCCGGCGACTCCGGAGGGCGGACTTCACTCCCCCGTCGACGCCGCTCACTCGACCTCGGGTGACTTCCTCCTCGACCTCTGGTACTCTCCACGACCTCCGTCGACGCCCTCTCTCGACCTCTGGCGGCTCCGGGTACGACGTCTGCGTTCCAGTCAGCGCCGCTTCTCCACCTCGGGCTCCAGGTCTCTAGGCTTCTCGACGTCGGACTCCAGGGAAACCAATAAACAGGTCAGGTTCTTGCTTTTCTTTGCTTTTAAGGCCTGTTCCTGCTGTCCAGGTCCTTAAGATGTTTTTTCCTGCTTTTTCCCACACAGGGCTCCAGGCTGGGCTCAGTCAGCAGGGACTAGTATCAAGGGTGGGTTTATGGACCCCACTCCAGGCACAAGTTTCCACGCCTGCTGCCTCACTCCTTCCTCCTTCAGGTTTCTGCTGCTCTCTCTTCACCAGTCAGGTGCCAACTGCCAGCTCCAACTGTCAACTCTCTGACTTAGCTTCCCAACATTCTAAACCGCCTCCAACTGTCACAGGGTTCTGGAATGTTCTGGAAGGTGCTGGTAGGTTCCAGTGATGTCACAGGCGACAGTGGGTGGCCTCCATTTTGTGCTCCAGGCCCTCAGACAGAAGTTCCAGGGGTAGTTAAAATGGCTCCCTGAATCTGCATCAACACGAAAAAGTCTGGTGGTTCCCAAAAAGGAAAAATACTAACAGGGTTTGAGGCAAAAGTGGGACAAAATAAATAATGATGAGGAGGGACCACCCAAAGGGCCGACAGGTCTAACACACCCACTACCACAGTGGAATTCAATACAGGATTTTAGTAATTAGAATAGATCGCAAACGTGAACCGTGTGTGTTTTTGCACGGGAACGCCTACTCTGCATCTCATTATCAGCACTTTAATGCAACTAAAGTTGAGATGAATCTAACACACTATTCAGAAGCTGGTGCAAACTGCAGACATCACCAGTATTCCCGCGATAACTGCCCCAAAATGTAACACCATGGTGGACACCACCATATAACAGTAATAGGAACAAGAAAGAGTGACACAGCACTTAAGTAACAAACAAAAACCTTATTGAAATTTAAAAAGCTCAACACAACAAGGTGGAAGACTCCTGTTGGGTCCATCAATGTCGACGACACAGCCTGGAAAATAAAGCACAAAATAAGGACGTGTGTAATGTGCATATCAGAGGAGTGAGACACAGAGAAAGATAGAAGGAAAAAAAGCCAGAGAGAAAAAGAGAGGGAAGTAAAGAAAGGGAGTGAGAAAGGGAGAAAGGAGAGAGGGAGAGAGAGAAGGAAAGGATGGAAGAGAGTGAGAGAGACAGTGAAGAGAGGGAAATGAGAGAGAGAGAGAGAGAGAGAGAGAGAGACAAACTGTCACCACTGCGCAGCCATGACCAAATAATTACCTGCTGCCACCAGAGTGTTTACCATTGGGCACTCCACGTGCCCATCAAAGCTCCGCGGCCTGGCAGATCGCACAGATGTCATGAATGGCAGAGACCACATTAGCTTCTCCGTGGCCCGGCAGATCTCACACATTTCGCTGAGTCCGGAGTCATCAATGGCAGAGACAATATCAGCTTTTGGGGCAGCTAACCCTGTGCAACGCAAGTCAGTGCCACGTGGTGGTAGGCCGCTGATGGACATACAACTTAGGGTGCGACTAACCCTGTGCAACTCAAGTCAGCGCCACGTGGTGATAGGCCCTTGTCGGACACATCAGCTTCGGGTGGCACTAACCCTGTGCAAGTCAAGTCCGAGGCATGTGGTAGTAGGCCCCTGACGGCCATGCAGCTCAGGGTGCGACAAACCCTCTGCGCAATTCTTCATGGACTCTTTCTGATTCAGACCCGTGGAGCGTCCGCCATCCAGTCACCACCAGCAATAAAGGATGTGACGTTGTCGATGCATTATGTTTGTGTGGTCACATGGTCTGTGACGCATGTGCCGTATGGGTGTAGTGTGTGTGCAAACCTGCCCTCAGGGAGTGGCCGTGACATGTTGAGAACCAGAGCACTGACCTGCACACCAACAGCGAGTACGCTTGCGTCAGGTAGGTAGGTGGAGGTGTGAAAACGTGTTTTCTCAATGGATTTTCCATAGGAAACTTTAGACAAGGCTACAGGTCAAACTGCTGAATGGAAATACGCCAAATTTGGCAGGGAGCAAGGTCTTGGTCCAGAAAGCGGGCTTTCCTGCATCGAGTGAAAATATAAAAGAAAGGTCTGGGGGGCAATTTAATATACCAGAGCTCTGTTTCTGCAAGATAACTCTTTCACACTGCCTCTGTCCAACATCACCACTTCGCAGCTATGCCGTTAAAAGCCAGTCTGTCAGCTCGCAGCTCTATACCTTTGCGAGCTAGTACGCTACTGTGCCTGTACATCTGCAAACTACTACGGTGCTGTTCCTTTGGGAGTGGACGGCTCGTAGTACTGCGTCTGTGAGACGAACGGATGAGCCGCAGTTGTCTCTCTGCGAGTCTGTGTGCAAACTGTTCATAACTCACACTACATAAGGATTGAAAAACCATTTTGTGATTCAATCCATCAGCTGGCATCTGTCTGAGGCATTTCTGAAAACATAGTGGAGATCTTTTTGTGAGAGATACCACTTTCACGCTACCTCTCCCCACACCAGCAGGTAATCTGGACTCTGTATTTAATGAATCAAGATTTAATTTTAATTGGGAGCCCTACTGACCGCAGTGCAGGCGTATCATGAAAAGATTAAATATGTATAGAATACACTGTCTAAGTGTATGAGCCTGTGATGCTGCTTGGTGCAGATGGCCCGCCAAGAAAGCTATGTCTCTTGCCTACTGCGTCATCTGCAATCGTGACTGTATCTGAATTGTGAGTCCTGCTGACTGCAGTGTAGGCCAGACATAGCGGTGACCAAGGGCCCACAGCCACATGTATAGGTTGGTGGTCGCTGCCATGGAATTGTGGTCACTGCCATTCAGAATTCAGGACACAGTTACACATGTGGGATTGGCTTGTGTTGAACAGGGTTAGCGGCACCACGTGTCGCCGGCCTTGCATATGGAAATATGTGTAACTGATCAAAGGGTGTATGCTGCTGTGGTCACTGCCACGGACTTGGGGTCACTGCCATTCAGGACTCAGGACACAGTTACACATGTGGGATCGGCTTGTGTTGAACAGGGTTAGTGGCACCATGTGTCGCCGGACTTGCATATGGAAATATGCCTCAATGATCAAAGGGAGTATGCTGCTGTGGTCGCTGCCACGGACTTGGGGTCACTGACATTTAGGACTCAGGACACGGTTACACATGTGGGATCGGCTTGTGTTGAACAGGGTTAGTGGCACCACATGCCGCTGGCCTTGCATATAGAAATATGCCTAACTGATCAAAGGGAGTATGCTGGTGTGGTAGCAGCCACGGACTTGGGGTCACTGCCATTCAGGACTCAGGACACAGTTACACATGTGGGATTGGCTTGTGTTGAACAGGGTTAGCGGCACCACGTGTCGCCGGCCTTGCATATGGAAATATGTGTAACTGATCAAAGGGTGTATGCTGCTGTGGTCACTGCCACGGACTTGGGGTCACTGCCATTCAGGACTCAGGACACAGTTACACATGTGGGATCGGCTTGTGTTGAACAGGGTTAGTGGCACCATGTGTCGCCGGACTTGCATATGGAAATATGCCTCAATGATCAAAGGGAGTATGCTGCTGTGGTCGCTGCCACGGACTTGGGGTCACTGACATTTAGGACTCAGGACACGGTTACACATGTGGGATCGGCTTGTGTTGAACAGGGTTAGTGGCACCACATGCCGCTGGCCTTGCATATAGAAATATGCCTAACTGATCAAAGGGAGTATGCTGGTGTGGTAGCAGCCACGGACTTGGGGTCACTGCCATTCAGGACTCAGGACACAGTTACACATGTGGGATCGGCTTGTGGTGAACAGGCTTAGTGGCACCACGTGTCGCTGGCCTTGAATAGCGAAATATGCCTAACTGAGCAAAGGGAGTATGCGGCTGTGGTCGCAACCACAGACTTGGGGCCACTGCCAATCAGGACTCAGTACACAGTTACAAATGTGGGATCGGCTTGTGTTGAACAGGGTTAGTGGCACCACATGCCGCTGGCCTTGCATATGGAAATATGCCTAACTGAGCAAAGGGAGTATGCTGCTGTGGTCGCTGCCAGGGACTTGGGGTCACTGCCATTCAGGACTCAGGACACAGTTAAACATGTGGGATCGGCTTGTGTTGAACAGGGTCAGTGGCATCACATGCCGCTGGCCTTGCATATGGAAATATGCCTAACCGAGCAAAGGGAATATGCTGCTGTGGTCGCTGCCACGGACTTGGGGTCACTGCCATTTATGACTCAGGACACAGTTACACATGTGGGAACGATTTGTGTTGAACAGCGTTAGTTGCTCCACGTGCAGCTGGCCTTGCATGTGGAAATATGCCTAACTGATCAAATGAAGTATGCTGCTGTGGTCACTGCCACGGACTTTGGGTCACTGCCATTCAGGACTCAGGACACAGTTACACATGTGGGATCGGCTTGTGTTGAATAGGGTTAGTGGCACCACGTTCCTCTGGCCTTGCATAAGGAAATATGCCTAACTGATCAAAGGGAGTATGCCGCTGTGGTCGCTGCCATGGACTTGAGTTCACTGCCATTCAGGACTCAGGACACAGTTACACATGTGGGGTCAGCTTGTGTTGAACAGGGTTAGCGGCACCACGTGTCGCCGGCCTTGCATATGGAAATATGTGTAACTGATCAAAGGGTGTATGCTGCTGTGGTCACTGCCACGGACTTGTGGTCACTGCCATTCAGGACTCAGGACACAGTTACACATGTGGGATCGGCTTGTGTTGAACAGGGTTAGTGGCACCATGTGTCGCCTGACTTGCATATGGAAATATGCCTCAATGATCAAAGGGAGTATGCTGCTGTGGTCGCTGCCACAGACTTGGGGTCACTGACATTTAGGACTCAGGACACGGTTACACATGTGGGATCGGATGGTGTTGAACAGGGTTAGTGGCACCACATGCCACTGGCCTTGCATATAGAAATATGCCTAACTGATCAAAGGGAGTATGCTGGTGTGGTAGCAGCCACGGACTTGGGGTCACTGCAATTCAGGACTCAGGACACAGTTACACATGTGGGATCGGCTTGTGGTGAACAGGCTTAGTGGCACCACGTGTCGCTGGCCTTGAATAGCGAAATATGCCTAACTGAGCAAAGGGAGTATGCGGCTGTGGTCATAACCACAGACTTGGGGCCACTGCCAATCAGGACTCAGTACACAGTTACAAATGTGGGATCGGCTTGTGTTGAACAGGGTTAGTGGCACCACATGCCGCTGGCCTTGCATATGGAAATATGCCTAACTGAGCAAAGGGAGTATGCTGCTGTGGTCGCTGCCAGGGACTTGGGGTCACTCCCATTCAGGACTCAGGACACAGTTAAACATGTGGGATCGGCTTGTGTTGAACAGGGTCAGTGGCATCACATGCCGCTGGCCTTGCATATGGAAATATGCCTAACCGAGCAAAGGGAATATGCTGCTGTGGTCGCTGCCACGGACTTGGGGTCACTGCCATTTATGACTCAGGACACAGTTACACATGTGGGAACGATTTGTGTTGAACAGCGTTAGTTGCTCCACGTGCAGCTGGCCTTGCATGTGGAAATATGCCTAACTGATCAAATGAAGTATGCTGCTGTGGTCACTGCCACGGACTTTGGGTCACTGCCATTCAGGACTCAGGACACAGTTACACATGTGGGATCGGCTTGTGTTGAATAGGGTTAGTGGCACCACGTTCCTCTGGCCTTGCATAAGGAAATATGCCTAACTGATCAAAGAGAGTATGCCGCTGTGGTCGCTGCCATGGACTTGAGTTCACTGCCATTCAGGACTCAGGACACAGTTACACATGTGAGGAAATATGAATTTTTATGATCAATTGTGTCCCCTATCTTAGACCCCAACGGCTCCATGTACATGCTACAAGTACATGTATGTTCCCTCCACTTCAAGCTATGAAGACGCAAATACAATTGTGTCCAACGTCAACATGTCCTCTTTCAGATCCGCCCTGAATGGGTCGAATATTCCGTTCCTAAGTATGCCTTGCCACCGTCTTTATATGGTGTACTTTTCACGTTTTTCAGCTCTGGCAAGTTAGGCCCTGAATTCTGCCATCGAGCCTTTTCCTGCCTTCTGCCTCTGAATGCTCCAGCCTGGACCTGCATCTGTATCAATGACCTTTGTCTTACTTCCTGCGCAGCTAACGGTGCCTGGCCCGGCTTGTTGCCTGCCAAAACTGTATTCAGCCTTCAAGTTATCTGCTCCGCTCCTCGAGAAATACATTCTTGCCTGGAGAAGGAGGAATTTAAACATGACCCATCTGCAAAGGAGAAAGCCTAGTCTTTCTGTCTCTTTTTGTGTGATTACAAAGCTCACGTCAGTGAAAAGCCCATAGCCCCCGTGCAAGACCTCTGCAGTAAATGAAGTAAACGAAGAAATAAATGCCACATTGGCTCTTGGTGATGGGCAACCTATGTCACGAATCAGTCCCTGCTCCAGACATCAGATATCAGATAAAACAAGATGTGCTGGTCGTCCTGACACTGAAGGCCTCACTCACTTCCAGACTTCCAGGTTGCATAGCAACCCACGTCAGTTACACGTCATGCTCGAGTTGAGCACAAGTAAGGCAAAGTTCCAGTACAATTCCAGCAGATCACGCAACCCCCTCCAGGTATCCACCCACCTATGACAAATTACCTATTATCATCAAGTGGACGCCCACATGGACGCCCACCTTCACGCCTACTTACACGCCCACATGCTCTTATCTCATTCTCTCTTGCTCTTTTGCTTACGTACAATTGAGAAATGTATATATACTGTACCCTGTGAATAATGTTTTGAGAATATTGAGAATACTTTTGAGTCCCTTCCACATCCCTTGTGGTGATGGTAATATTCTCCCTTTGACTCGAGTTATTGGAATAAAGCCCTTTATGAACCTGATACCACAGACTCAGCCTCTTGCTTTATGCATGATCTTATTGATATTATGAAATTATGAGAGCGTAATATTTTATTTACCACATAATGGCGCCCGAACAGTTCAATCTCTTTCCCCACACGCCGGAGATGAAGGTCCAGTTTTGCCTGCTTCCATAGCCGTGACGGACTTCAAGCGCGCACGTCGCGGGTCTTCCCGCCAACTCCCTCAGGCCAACGAAGGGGACGGACTGCGACCAGGCATCCAGACGAGGCGGTGAGGAACGCAGATTGTCCTACCCAGAGCCCACCTGCGAGAGAGCTGTGTCCGAGGTATACAGAGGCCCACCAGATTCCGAAGTTCCGAAGTATCCACGTCACGAGTCGAGTCCAGTCTGGTCTAGTCCAGTCCAGAGTTTCCGAGGCCTTCTGTTCCGTTCCGTGCTTCCCGGTGAGTACCGTTGCTGGGGACGCATCTAGACGTGCACATTGGTTTGTGCCGGTCAAGACGGGTTTGGGTACACAGACCTGGTCTGCACTGTTTCAGCAGTGTATCTGTACTGTTTAGCAGTATATCTAGTATTATGCAGTTAGCTAGTTTTATTCTAATTATCGTTGTTCGTTTTAAATGTTTTAATATGTTTTAATTGTCGTGGTATGAGTGATTGTTCGATCTTCATTACTGTGTTTATTGTATTAATTGTGTTCAAGTCCGAGTAAGAATCAAGTAGCAAGGTTTAAGATGCCGTTATTCTCACAATTAAGACAGATAAAAACTAGAAAAGGAATACTCGAGGAAGCCGTTCCCATTCCACCTAGGGACACTCCAGGGTACTTTATGTACCATAAACATGGCCTAGATGCCGTATTATATCTCGATTTGTGGGTGGACTACACCAAGGATTTAGCAGAGAATAAGAGATGGCCCGCTGCTGGGACATGGGATGCAGATTGCATCATGAGAGTAGAAGAAGCATTATGGAAAAAGAAAGCCAGACAGTCACAGAAAAATGCCATTGAATTATGGCGTAAAGAAACGCATAGACGCATAGAGAAAGCGCTCAGAAAAGAAAAGAAAAGTAGGGAGGATTCAGACAAAGCCCGAGAAAACGTATTAGTTGAGGAAGGTATCCGAGTAAAAGCAGAACAAGTAGACAGACAACGAAACACTCTTGTGAAAGAGAAAATGTAGACCAGCTCGGAAGGATGCCATTGAGTTTTGGCGCAAGGAGTCACATAGGAGGACAGAGTAAGTGTTTCACGAAGCAGAGAGAAGTAGACTGGAGTCTGGAAAAGCCAAGGAAAAGATGTTACAGGAGGAAGTGGAGCAGGTAATATGAGCACAGGCTGACAGAGAAAGAAATACTGACGTTGCTGGTATTTATCCCGTCCTTTCAGAGGACCTAGCAAGAGTGGCCCCAGTAGAAAGACCAGTTAGAGTGCCACCGCAAGTACCCCGATACATATGATAATGATATAGTGGCTCAAGTGTTCTTGAGCCTCCCGCCAAAAGATCAGCACATGGCTGGGGTTTACATGGTCCAACGATTGTTTACGTTGTTAAAAGGGAATTGAGAGGGGTGTAGCTAGAGAAAGAGCACCACCTGTGATTTGATGACACCCCTAATGTACGAAGTGTTAACGAAAAATAATTGGTGATCCATTAAGGGTTTAGCTTGAGAAAAAAATTGTGGGTATTTCGAATTTGAAAATTGTTCAAGAATACAGGTTTGTGTTCTTGGTGGTCCAGTGAGCCAATGTGCTGGGTCAAGACGGTAAGATTATGACCCCCTGAGAGCAAATTGTATATAAAATTACTTTTTCAATTGGGCGAATTATTGCAGTTTTTATGGAATTGAGTAGACTTTTTGTCTTTGACAGCTTCAGAGTGAGGAGATGGTGGGGGCTGAATGGAGCAGAATGTGATACAGAAATCGGAGACAGATTCTGACCTTGTAGCCAGTGTAGGTGGGGGCCGGTGAGAGGAGCAGAACAGAGGCACTGCTTAGAAAGCTTCTCTGACATCGCATCTGTGTAATGCCTGCAGCCGGAGAGCCTTGGGGGCCAGGAGTAGGAAAAACAAAAAAAAGTTGGCTGGCAGCCCAGGCTCAGGCCGCACTGAGGGGCTATTTTTAGCTTCTTTGATAAGACAGGGCAGCTGAGAAATGTAAGTCGAGAAAGATTCCCTTGTTCTATTCTGTGCAAAACCAGTGCCCCGAGGAAATGTCTATGGAGAAGATTTGTTTTATTTTTTAGCAAATGTTATATTGCTTCTGGCCAGAAAGTAAAATGTTGCTCTTGCTTGGAATTTTAAGGGCTATATGCCTATATAAAAACGATTTTCAAATTCAGAAATTTTTGAATTGTGGCCACAAGCTGCCACCAGTTGCATTGGATAAATGATCCAGTGGTTACGGGTCTGTGAGGAAAGATGGGAGATGCATCTTCGACTAGGACATGAGGGTTCATTGTGTACGAAGATTCATAGCTCATTTTTATAAATAAAAGACAGGTTTGTGTGTTCTTCATTTTTGATTATTGTTGCTGATCCTGTGTGTCAGACTTGACACGGTCATCATTGGGATGACCCACTGTCAGATGGGGGTGTATAGGGCAGGTAAATCAGTTATTGATTATAAGCCTGACAAATTAAGCAGGCCAGAATGTTCGCCTCTGAGCTGTAGGTACTGTAATTGCGCATCACTGCTCATTTATATATGTTAGTGTAATTGTCTATGCTTTCTGTGCTTGGTATACTGATGGCTTGGCATATGTATTTTATATATGTTTTGTTTTTGTGTTGTATTGACCAGTATGTTTAGCATTAATACAAGTTCTCCTGGGCGTTACAGAGATGGTCGTGACGACGTAAATCTTTGCGCTGCGCTTGGCTGGAACTTGTTCACAATTACTAAATTTCACAGACATGATATTACCTTTATCATGCTGTCAAAATAGCTGACAACACGTTATCAGTGTATGTCTAATTGGTATTGGAGATGAATAAAAGAAGAAAAAAGTTATGCAAGACTAAAATATGTATCACATGACTGCCTTTCTCTTATAGACAGGCAGCCTCGGTCATATGTTTCCAGATTGGACATTAAGGAACCATTATGATCTGTGCACTCGCATCTTAACTCTTGAAAGGCCTGTTTTAAATAAGGACTGCCACCCCAGAGTGACAAATGAGGCTCGGTATTTAGGGTAATGAGAAAATATCTGACAGGATTTCCTTTTTAAAGTTTGCTTTAGTAAGCTCATTCTTGTAAGTGGTGGCCCCAAAAGTTGACTTGTTTTTAAATTAGGCTATTTATTGTATAGGTGGAAATTATTGCAAAATGACTGATTTCTTTAGCAGATAAATTATTAATTATCAACATTAACAACTGTTCTTAAACTTGGTTTTCCGAATATTTAGGTAATTTAGCATTCCTATTAGGGCCTCCTAGCATTAATATTGACTTCAGGTTGGTGTAGGTTCATGTAATAGGGACATTTGCATATGAGATGTCATTTGGCCAGCTTATGAGCTAACACAATGAGGTTTGTACATTAATTTGAAGGATTTCTCGCCGTTTCAAATACGCTGTGTATCTCCTATAATTTTGCTTACGCCCAGTAGCTACACACAGGGATTAATAGTGTTGACAAGACACAGGGTTTGATAGTGTTTGACAGCAGTGAAATCTGTTTCAGATTTCCTCCTGTCAAAAAGGGGGGAAGGAGGAGAATATTGGCTTTCTGCTGGCCCCTGAGGAGGTTCGCTTCCCGCTAGCCCCTTAAGAAATTAAGCCCCTTAGAAATTAGCCCCCTTAGAAATTAAGCCGAGGAAATAGGTATGGTGCTTTCCCCTTTTTCTCATGTTTTATTGTGATCTTTCAGGGGAATTAGTTGTGGGCACCGGAACGTATTCAATTGATTTCTGGTTTTTCACAGCCCAAGACACAAAAGGAGGTACGTGCATTCATTGGCCTCACTTCATATTGCAGGCAGTGGATTCCCCAGTATGCTTACATAGCCAAGCCCCTAATACAGTTGACGACACAGGAGGCAGCTTCTACTAAAGTCCTCCCTTGGACACAAGAACACACTGTGGCATTTGAAGAATTAAAGAGAGCTTTATGTCAAGCACCAGTTTTAGCAAACCCTGATTACAACAAATCGTTTATGCTTTCTGTGACAGAGCGGGATGGAACAGCACTATCTGTCCTAACACAAGATCATGCAGGAAAACACAAGCCCTGTGCTTATTTTTCTAGTACATTAGACCCAGTAGCACAGGCTTTGCCTGCGTGCCTAAAATCAGTTGCAGCAACGGCCTTAGCCATAAGACAAAGTGACTCGATAGTGCTGGGCCACCCTCTGACAGTACAAGTACCACACGCAGTAGAGGTTCTCTTGAACCGGACACAAACACAACACCTGACTGTAGCTAGACTGACAGGCTATGAGCTGACGTTATTTCAACCACACATAGAGATCAGACGATGCAACATACTGAATCCCGCTACTCTATTGCCCTCCAGTACAGAAAGCCTTTCACCACACGACTGTGTTGAAGTAATACATACCGTGACTAAACCAAGACAAGACTTGACAGATGTTGCACTCCCAGACCCCGACCTAACACTATAAGTTGACGGCTCATGCATGAGGACAGGGGCGGGAGAATTAGTGGCAGCATATGCAGTGACTACTGATACTGTAATAATAGAGACTAAAAGAATAGACATATTGTCAGCACAAGCAGCAGAGCTCATCGCCCTGACACAAGCGTGCATAAGAGCTAAGCACCTGAGAGTAAACATTTACACCGATTCTGTGGCGAGAAAGAGGTTTCTTGACCTCTCATGGGGCCAAGATACAGCATGGCCCCCTTATTCAAGCCCTACTGGAAGCAATACATTTACCAACAGCCATAGCTATCCTAAAATATAAAGCACATACTAGAGCCAGAGATACCATTTCCCAAGGCAATGATCTGGCAGACCGAACTGCTAAACAGACAGCTCAGACCCCACTAGACATGACAAAGTTACAGGTTCAATCAGTGTCCAAAGCCATGACAGTTAGGGATCCTTCCAAGGATGTACAAGACATACAGACACATGCTACTGTAGACGAATTAAAGAAATGGTCGGAACAAGGAGGGGTACTGACTGATCAGGGTTGGATGACAAAGGGCAAATCCACATGGTTTCTTCCTGATTCAATGGTACAAATAATCATAAATACCGCACATAGTCCTGCACGCTTAGGAGAGAAAGCAATGATAGATAGCTTACAGAATATATGGTTCAACAAGCACCTGCGTGCAGCAGCGAAACAAAAGGTCAGAACATGTATGATCTGTTGCCAATTCAATCCAGGTAAAGGCATTCCGATGGAACAAGGTGGATTCCATCCACCTGACCACCCTTTTGAAGTGCTCCAAATGGATTATATCCAAATAAACAGATGTAGAGGTTACAAATATGTCCTGGTACTAATGAAGCAGGTGTCCCTTCTGTTAGGGTATACCTGGAAATTCCATTGTGTGCGACATCCTGAAGCAGCAGGCCTTGTAGAAAGACATAATCAGACATTGAAAATTAGACTAGCAAAGATTTGCGCAGACAAAGGTGTAAATTGGATGGTAGCCCTACCGGTTGCCCTCTTTTACATGCGAATGATAGCCCATTCTAGAACAGGCTTATCTCCCTATGAAGTGGTCTTTGGTAGACCACCAAATATGTGGGGCACTCCAATGCCTAAAAGATTACTGATGTTGATAGTAACATGCTGACAGATTACCTGGCTTCCTTGATGTCTGCACTACTCTCTTGTTGTTCGCAGGTTGCTGCCGCCTTCCCTGACAACACCCAGGTCAAGGGACACTCCATCGCTGATCCGGAACTTTGATAGATCAAGCCCTCTTAAGCCGAGGTGGAAGACGCCGAAATTGGTGTTGCTAACAACAAGGACCGCCGTTAAAAGTCGAGGGACGGAAAGGATGGATACATCATTGCAAACGTTACTTTGGGAATAACTGTACTTTCCAAAAAGAACACTGACTGCTTGGACTTTGAGCCCCCTTTTCTAGAGGAGACTACCCAGCAGGAGTTAAACTTAGATCTAAAAAGTCAGAACCCGTTTGATCAATTAAGTCCACTAGGTGGTGAAGCGGTTGAACATGTATTCTGGCTTGCATAAGATCTTGGACAATAACATTAAAAAAAAAAGAGCAAGATAAGAAGCAAATACTGTAAAATATTACGTGGTAGATGTATAGTGACTGTGATTTTTCTATCTCTTCTGTGCATCACGATAATATGTATCAGCTTAATACTACATGCTATTTTTCCTCCTATTGCCTCACTCTTATACTCCTCCACTAATGATACCATAAAGCACACATTTAGTGATCTGCCATCCCATGAGTTATCATATCGACTTGCCTTACGCAACAATACCTTTATTCAGATACTGCACCATTCACCTCAGACTAGCAATGCTACAGACTGCTGAGTCTGTGGCCGACTTCCCCCGTATCAGAAGGTAAAGGGAGTCTTGCCTCTTTTTCCTTTTCCGTTCTCCCATAATGGTTCTTGCGGAGCATGGTTTGCCTTAATGACATCCATCAACGGTGATGCCAAAGAATGTCAAGACAAGGAGTGTAGGGGCGAGTGGGTATGGGGTAACTTGAATAAAGTCATGAACAAAGCATGTTTCCCAGATGAAGAGGGTCTTCCCCAAATGAAAGGTACAGATCTAGAAAATGAAGAGTATCTGCAAGGAAATGCGACCCTCGATTTCATAGTGTTGAACGTAAGGCCCCAACACATGTCAGGTCCGCCTTCAATTACTGTTCTGCCAGTGAAAGAAAACTTGTGTGTCAGAAAAGAAGGCTCAGTACATTTGGGGCACAGTGAGTGTGATACTATAATAGTATTCAAAGATAAAGGAAAGTCCTATCCTTCCTAGGTATTGCCCTTCTCATGGTATTCAGTTGCTGCCTGTGTCTACAATGTGGACCAGCGATTTGCGGCCTGTGTGCCACATAATGTATTCCACGTTCAAGTTCTCATTTAAAATCCCGGAAGAAGAAAAGAAGAGCAAATGATGTTACATGAACAGATTGATGGATTCCTGAGGATCGATATCTCATGAAGGGTCCGTAGGGGACAAGGAGGGAATGAGGAAATATGAATTTTTATGATCAATTGTGTCCCCTATCTTAGACCCCAACGGCTCCATGTACATGCTACAAGTACATGTATGTTACCTCCACTTCAAGCTATGAAGACGCAAATACAATTGTATCCAACGTCAACATGTCCTCTTTCAGATCCGCCCTGAATGGGTTGAATATTCCGTTCCTAAGTATGCCTTGCCACCGTCTTTATATGGTGTACTTTTCACGTTTTTCAGCTCTGGCAAGTTAGGCCCTGAATTCTGCCATCGAGCCTTTTCCTGCCTTCTGCCTCTGAATGCTCCAGCCTGGACCTGCATCTGTATCAATGACCTTTGTCTTACTTCCTGCGCAGCTAACGGTGCCTGGCCCGGCTTGTTGCCTGCCAAAACTGTATTCAGCCTTCAAGTTATCTGCTCCGCTCCTCGAGAAATACATTCCTGCCTGGAGAAGGAGGAATTTAAACATGACCCATCTGCAAAGGAGAAAGCCTAGTCTTTCTGTCTCTTTTTGTGTGATTACAAAGCTCACGTCAGTGAAAAGCCCATAGCCCCCGTGCAAGACCTCTGCAGTAAATGAAGTAAACGAAGAAATAAATGCCACATTGGCTCTTGGTGATGGGCAACCTATGTCACGAATCAGTCCCTGCTCCAGACATCAGATATCAGATAAAACAAGATGTGCTGGTCGTCCTGACACTGAAGGCCTCACTCACTTCCAGACTTCCAGGTTGCATAGCAACCCACGTCAGTTACACGTCATGCTCGAGTTGAGCACAAGTAAGGCAAAGTTCCAGTACAATTCCAGCAGATCACGCAACCCCCTCCAGGTATCCACCCACCTATGACAAATTACCTATTATCATCAAGTGGACGCCCACATGGACGCCCACCTTCACGCCTACTTACACGCCCACATGCTCTTATCTCATTCTCTCTTGCTCTTTTGCTTACGTACAATTGAGAAATGTATATATACTGTACCCTGTGAATAATGTTTTGAGAATATTGAGAATACTTTTGAGTCCCTTCCACATCCCTTGTGGTGATGGTAATATTCTCCCTTTGACTCGAGTTATTGGAATAAAGCCCTTTATGAACCTGATACCACAGACTCAGCCTCTTGCTTTATGCATGATCTTATTGATATTATGAAATTATGAGAGCGTAATATTTTATTTACCACACATGTGGGGTCAGCTTGTGTTGAACAGGGTTAGTGGCACCACGTGTCGCCGGCCTTGCATATGGAAATATGCCTAACTGAGCAAAGGGAGTCTGGTGCTGTGGTCACTGCAACGGACTTGGGGTAACTGCCATTCAGCACTCAGGACACAGTTGTACATGTGGGATCGGCTTGTGTTGAATAGGGTTAGTGGCACCATGTGCCTCTGGCCTTGCATAAGGAAATATGTTTAACTGAGCAAATGGAGTATGCTACTATGGTCACTTCCACGGACTTGGGGTCACTGCCATTCAGGACTCAGGACACAGTTAAACATGTGGGATGGGCTTGTGTTGAGCAGGGTTAGTGGCACCACGTGCCACTGGTCTTGCATATGGAAATATGCCTAACTGATCACAGGAAGTATGCTGCTGTGGTCACTGCCACAGACTTGGGGTCAGTGCCATTTAGGACTCAGGACACAGTTACACTCGTGGGATTGGCTTGTGTTGAACAGGGTTAGTGGCACCATGTGCCGGCGGCCTTGCATATGGAAATATGCCTAACTGAGCAAAGGAAGTATGCTGCTGTGGTCGATGCCACGGACTTGGGGTCACTGCCATTCAGGACTCAGGACACAGTTACACATGTGGGATCAGCTTGTGTTGAACAGGATTAGTGGCACCACGTGTCGCCGGCCTTGCATATGGAAATATGCCTAACTGAGCAAAGGGAGTATGCTACTGTGGTCACTTCCACGTACTTGAGGTCACTGCCATTCAGGACTCAGGACACAGTTAAACATGTGGGATCGGATTGTGTTGAACAGGGTTAGTGGCACCACTTGTCGCCGGCCTTGCATATGTTAATATGCCTAACCTAGCAAAGGGAGTATGCTACTGTGGTCACTGCAACGGACTTGGGGTAACTGCCATTCGGGACTCAGGACACAGTTGCACATGTGGGATAGGCTTGTGTTGAATAGGGTTAGTGGCACCACGTGCCTCTGGCCTTGCATAAGGAAATATGTTTAACTGATCAAAGGGAGTATGCTGCTGTGGTCGCTGCCATGGACTTGGGGTCACTGCCATTCAGGACTCAGGACACAGTTACACATGTGGGATCAGCTTGTGTTGAACAGGATAAGTGGCACCACGTGTCGCCGGCCTTGCATATGGAAATATGCCTAACTGAGCAAAGGGAGTATGCTACTGTGGTCACTTCCACGGACTTGAGGTCACTGCCATTCAGGACTCAGGACACAGTTAAACATGTGGGATCGGATTGTGTTGAACAGGGTTAGTGGCACCACGTGCCGCTGGCCTTGCATATGGAAATATGCCTAACTGATCAAAGGGAGTATGCTGCTGTGGTCACTGCCACAGACTTGGGGTCAGTGCCATTTAAGACTCAGGACACAGTTACACTTGTGGGATTGGCTTGTGTTGAACAGGGTTAGTTGCACGATGTGCCGCCGACCTTGCATATGGAAATATGCCTAACTGAGCAAAGGGAGTATGCTGCTGTGGTCGCTGCCAGGGACTTGGGGTCACTGCCATTCAGGACTCAGGACACAGTTAAACATGTGGGATCAGCTTGTGTTGAACAGGGTTAGTGGCACCACATGTCACCAGCCTTTCATATGGAAATATGCCTAACTGAGCAAAGGGAGTATGCTGCTGTGGTCACTGCCACAGACTTGGGGTCTGTGCAATTTAGGACTCAGGACACCGTTACACATGTAGGATCGGCTTGTGTTGAACAGATTTAGTGGCACCATGTGCTGCCGGCCTTGCATATGTAAATATGCCTAACTGAGCAAAGGAATTATGCTGCTGTGGTCGGTGCCATGGACTTGGGGTCACTGCCATTCAGGACTCAGGACACAGTTACACATGTGGTATCGGCTTGTGTTGAACAGGGTTAGTGGCACCATGTGCCGCTGGCCTTGCATATGGAAATATGCCTAACTGATCAAAGGGAGTATGCTTCTGTGGTCACTGCAACGGACTTGGGGTAACTGCCATTCAGAACTCAGGACACAGTTGCACATGTGGGATCGGCTTGTGTTGAATAGGGTTAGTGGCACCACGTGCCTCTGGCCTTGCATAAGGAAATATGTTTAACTGATCAAAGGGAGTATACTGCTGTGGTCGCTGCCATGGACTTGGGGTCACTGCCATTCAGGACTCAGGACACAGTTACACATGTGGGATCAGCTTGTGTTGAACAGGATTAGTGGCACCACGTGTCGCCGGCCTTGCATATGGAAATATGCCTAACTGAGCAAAGGGAATATACTACTGTGGTTGCTGCCACGGACTTGGGGTCACTGCCATTCAGGACTCAGGACACAGTTAAACATGTGGGATCGGCTTGTGTTGAACCGGGTTAGTGGCACCACATGCCACTGGCCTTGCATATGGAAATATGCCTAACTGAGCAAAGGAAGTATGCTGCTGTGGTCGCTGCCATGGACTTGGGGTCACTGCCATTTATGACTCAGGACACAGTTACACATGTGGGATCGACTTGTGTTGAAAAGGGTTAGTTGCTCCACATGCCGCTGGCCTTGCATATGGAAATATGCCTAACTGATCAAAGGAAGTATGCTGCTGTGGTCACTGCCACAGACTTGGGGTCACTGCCATTCAGGACTCAGGACACAGTTACACATGTGGAACCGGATTGTGTTGAATAGGGTTAGTGGCACCACGTGCCTCTGGCCTTGCATAAGGAAATATGCCTAACTGATCAAAGGGAGTATGCTGCTGTGGTCACTGCCATGGACTTGGGGTCACTGCCATTCAGGATTCAGGACACAGTTACACATGTCGGATCAGCTTGTGTTGAACAGGGTTAGTGGCACCACGTGTCGCTGGCTTTTCATATGGAAATATGCCCAACTGAGCAAATGGAGTATGCTACTGTGGTCACTTCCACGGACTTGGGGTCACTGCCATTCAGGACTCAGGACACAGTTAAACATGTGGGATGGGCTTGTGTTGAGCAGGGTTAGTGGCACCACTTGCCGCTGGTCTTGCATATGGAAATATGCCTAACTGATCAAAGGAAGTATGCTGCTGTGGTCACTGCCACAGACTTGGGGTCTGTGCCATTTAGGACTCAGGACACAGTTACACTCGTGGGATCGGCTTGTGTTGAACAGGGTTAGTGGCACCATGTGCCGGTGGCCTTGCATATGGAAATATGCCTAACTGAGCAAAGGGAGTATGCTGCTGTGGTCGATGCCACGGACTTGGGGTCAATGCCATTCAGGACTCAGGACACTGTTACATATGTGGGATCGCCTTGTGTTGAACAGGGTTAGTGGCACCACGTTCCGCTGGCCTTGCATATGGAAATATGCCTAACTGATCAAAGGGAGTATGCTGCTGTGGTCGCTGCCACGGACTTGGGGTTACTGCCATTCAGGACTCAGGACACACTTACACATGTGGGATCGGCTTGTGTTGAAGAGGCTTAGTGGCACCACGTCTGGCTGGCCTTGTATATGGAAATATGCCTAACTGAGCAAAGGGAGTATGCGGCTGTGGTCGCAACCACAGACTTGGGTTCACTGCCATTCAGGACTCAGTACACAGTTACACATGTGGGATCGGCTTGTGTTGAACAGGATTAGTGGCACCACATGTCGCTGGCATTGCATATGGAAATATGCCTAACTGAGCAAAGAGAGTATGCTATTGTGGTCGCTGCCATGGATTTGGGGACACTGCCAATCAGGACTCAGGACACAGTTACACATGTGGGATCAGCTTGTGTTGAACAGGGTTAGTGGCACCACATGTCACCAGCCTTTCATATGGAAATATGCCTAACTGAGCAAAGGGAGTATGCTGCTGTGGTCACTGCCACAGACTTGGGGTCTGTGCAATTTAGGACTCAGGACACCGTTACACATGTAGGATCGGCTTGTGTTGAACAGATTTAGTGGCACCATGTGCTGCCGGCCTTGCATATGTAAATATGCCTAACTGAGCAAAGGAATTATGCTGCTGTGGTCGGTGCCATGGACTTGGTGTCACTGCCATTCAGGACTCAGGACACAGTTACACATGTGGTATCGGCTTGTGTTGAACAGGGTTAGTGGCACCATGTGCCGCTGGCCTTGCATATGGAAATATGCCTAACTGATCAAAGGGAGTATGCTTCTGTGGTCACTGCAACGGACTTGGGGTAACTGCCATTCAGAACTCAGGACACAGTTGCACATGTGGGATCGGCTTGTGTTGAATAGGGTTAGTGGCACCACGTGCCTCTGGCCTTGCATAAGGAAATATGTTTAACTGATCAAAGGGAGTATACTGCTGTGGTCGCTGCCATGGACTTGGGGTCACTGCCATTCAGGACTCAGGACACAGTTACACATGTGGGATCAGCTTGTGTTGAACAGGATTAGTGGCACCACGTGTCGCCGGCCTTGCATATGGAAATATGCCTAACTGAGCAAAGGGAATATACTACTGTGGTCACTTCCACGGACTTGAGGTCACTGCCATTCAGGACTAAGGACACAGTTAAACATGTGGGATCGGATTGTGTTGAACAGGGTTAGTGGCATCACGTGCCGCTGGCCTTGCATATGGAAATATGCCTAACTGATCAAATGGAGTATGCTGCTGTGGTCACTGCCACAGACTTGGGGTCAGTGCCATTTAGGACTCAGGACACAGTTACACTTGTGGGATTGGCTTATGTTGAACAGGGTTAGTGGCACGATGTGCCGCCGACCTTGCATATGGAAATATGCCTAACTGAGCAAAGGGAGTATGCTGCTGTTTCCGATGCCATGGACTTGGGGTCACTGCCATTCAGGACTCAGGACACTGTTACATATGTGGGATCGGCTTGTGTTGAACAGGGTTAGTGGCACCATGTGCCGCTGGCCTTGCATATGGAAATATGCCTAACTGAGCAAAGTGAGTATGCGGCTGTGGTCGCAACCACAGACTTGGGGTCACTGCCATTTAGGACTCAGTACACAGTTACACATGTGGGATCGGCTTGTGTTGAGCAGGGTCAGTGGCACCACATGCCGCTGGCCTTGCATATGGAAATATGCCTAACTGAGCAAAGGGAGTATGCTGCTGTGGTCGCTGCCACGGACTTGGGGTCATTGCCATTTATGACTCATCACACAGTTACACATGTGGGATCGAGTTGTGTTGAACAGGGTTAGTGGCACCACATGTCACCGGCCTTGCATATTGAAATATGCCTAACTGATCAAAGGAAGTATGCTGCTGTGGTTGTTGCCACGGACTTGGGGTCACTGCCATTCAGGACTCAGGACGCAGTTAAACATGTGGGATCGGCTTGTGTTGAACCGGGTTAGTGGCACCACATGCCACTGGCCTTGCATATGGAAATATGCCTAACTGAGCAAAGGAAGTATGCTGCTGTGGTCGCTGCCACGGACTTGGGGTCACTGCCATTTATGACTCAGGACACAGTTACACATGTGGGATCGCCTTGTGTTGAAAAGGGTTAGTTGTTCCACATGCCGCTGGCCTTGCATATGGAAATATGCCTAACTGAGCAAAGGGAGTATGCTGCTGTGGTCGCTGCCAGGGACTTGGGGTCACTGCCATTCAGGACTCAGGACACAGTTAAACATGTGGGATCGGCTTGTGTTGAACAGGGTCAGTGGCACCACATGCCGCTGGCCTTGCATAGGGAAATATGCCTAACCGAGCAAAGGGAGTATGCTGCTGTGGTCGCTGCCACGGACTTGGGGTCACTGCCATTTATGACTCAGGACACAGTTACACATGTGGGATCGATTTGTGTTGAACAGCGTTAGTTGCTCCACGTGCAGCTGGCCTTGCATGTGGAAATATGCCTAACTGATCAAATGAAGTATGCTGCTGTGGTCACTGCCACGGACTTGGGGTCACTGCCATTCAGGACTCAGGACACAGTTACACATGTGGGATCGGCTTGTGTTGAATAGGGTTAGTGGCACCACATGCCTCTGGCCTTGTATAAGGAAATATGCCTAACTGATCAAAGGGAGTATGCTGCTGTGGTCGCTGCCATGGACTTGGGGTCACTGCCATTCAGGACTCAGGACACAGTTAAATATGTGGGATCAGCTTGTGTTGAACAGGGTTAGTGGCACCACGTGTCGCCAGCCTTGCATATGGAAATATGCCTAACTGAGCAAAGGGAGTATGCTGCTGTGGTCGCTGCCAAGGACTTGGGGTCACTGCCATTTATGACTCAGGACACAGTTACACATGTGTGATTGACTTGTGTTGAACAGGATTAGTTGCTCCACGTGCCGCTGGCCTTGCATATGGAAATATGCCTAAATGATCAAAGGAAGTATGCTGCTGTGATCACTGCCACGGACTTGGGGTCACTGCCATTCAGGACTCAGGACACAGTTACACATGTGGGATCGGCTTGTGTTGAATAGGGTTAGTGGCACCACGTGCCTCTGGCCTTGCATAAGGAAATATGCCTAACTGATCAAAGGGAGAATGCTGCTGTGGTCGCTGCCATGGACTTGAGTTCACTGCCATTCAGGACTCAGGACACAGTTACACATGTGGGATCAGCTTGTGTTGAACAGGGTTAGTGGCACCACGTGTCGCCGGCCTTGCATATGGAAATATGCCTAACTGAGGAAAGGGAGTATGCTACTGTGGTCACTGCAACGGACTTGGGGTAACTGCCATTCAGAACTCAGGACACAGTTGCACATGTGGGATCGGCTTGTGTTGAATAGGGTTAGTGGCACCATGTGCCTCTGGCCTTGCATAAGGAAATATGTTTAACTGAGCAAATGGAGAATGCTACTGTGGTCACTTCCACGGACTTGGGGTCCCTGCCATTCAGGACTCAGGACACAGTTAAACATGTGGGATGGGCTTTTGTTGAGCAGGGTTAGTGGCACCACGTGCCACTGGTCTTGCATATGGAAATATGCCTAACTGATCACAGGAAGTATGCTGCTGCGGTCGCTGCCACAGACTTGGGGTCACTGCCATTTAGGACTCAGGACACAGATACACTCGTGGGATTGGCTTGTGTTGAACAGGGTTAGTGGCACCATGTGCCGGCGGCCTTGCATATGGAAATATGCCTAACTGAGCAAAGGGAGTATGCTGCTGTGGTCGATGCCACAGACTTGGGGTCACTGCCATTCAGGACTCATGACACAGTTACACATGTGGGATCAGCTTGTGTTAAACAGGATTAGTGGCACCACGTGTCGCCGGCCTTGCATATGGAAATATGCCTAACTGAGCAAAGGGAGTATGCTACTGTGGTCACTTCCACGGACTTGAGGTCACTGCAATTCAGGACTCATGACACAGTTACACATGTGGGATCAGCTTGTGTTGAACAGGATTAGTGGCACCACGTGTCGCCGGCCTTGCATATGGAAATATGCCTAACTGAGCAAAGGGAGTATGCTACTGTGGTCACTTCCACGGACTTGGGGTAACTGCCATTCAGGACTCAGGACACAGTTGCACATGTGGGATCGGCTTGTGTTGAATAGGGTTAGTGGCACCACGTGCCTCTGGCCTTGCATAAGGAAATATGTTTAACTGATCAAAGGAAGTATGCTGCTGTGGTCACTTCCACGGACTTGAGGTCACTGCCATTCAGGACTAAGGACACAGTTAAACATGTGGGATCGGATTGTGTTGAACAGGGTTAGTGGCATCACGTGCCGCTGGCCTTGCATATGGAAATATGCCTAACTAATCAAATGGAGTATGCTGCTGTGGTCACTGCCACAGACTTGGGGTCAGTGCCATTTAGGACTCAGGACACAGTTACTCTTGTGGGATTGGCTTGTGTTGAACAGGGTTAGTGGCACGATGTGCCGCCGACCTTGCATATGGAAATATGCCTAACTGAGCAAAGGGAGTATGCTGCTGTTTCCGATGCCATGGACTTGGGGTCACTGCCATTCAGGACTCAGGACACTGTTACATATGTGGGATCGGCTTGTGTTGAACAGGGTTAGTGGCACCACGTGCCGCTGGCCTTGCATATGGAAATATGCCTAACTGAGCAAAGTGAGTATGCGGCTGTGGTCGCAACCACAGACTTGGGGTCATTGCCATTTAGGACTCAGTACACAGTTACACATGTGGGATCGGCTTGTGTTGAGCAGGGTCAGTGGCACCACATGCCGCTGGCCTTGCATAGGGAAATATGCCTAACTGAGCAAAGGGAGTATGCTGCTGTGGTCGCTGCCACGGACTTGGGGTCATTGCCATTTATGACTCATCACACAGTTACACATGTGGGATCGAGTTGTGTTGAACAGGGTTAGTGGCACCACATGTCACCGGCCTTGCATATGGAAATATGCCTAACTGATCAAAGGAAGTATGCTGCTGTGGTTGCTGCCACGGACTTGAGGTCACTGCCATTCAGGACTCAGGACACAGTTAAACATGTGGGATCGGCTTGTGTTGAACCGGGTTAGTGGCACCACATGCCACTGGCCTTGCATATGGAAATATGCCTAACTGAGCAAAGGAAGTATGCTGCTGTGGTCGCTGCCACGGACTTGGGGTCACTGCCATTTATGACTCAGGACACAGTTACACATGTGAGATCGACTTGTGTTGAAAAGGGTTAGTTGCTCCACATGCCGCTGGCCTTGCATATGGAAATATGCCTAACTGATCAAAGGAAGTATGCTGCTGTGGTCACTGCCACAGACTTGGGGTCACTGCCATTCAGGACTCAGGACACAGTTACACATGTGGAACCGGATTGTGTTGAATAGGGTTAGTGGCACCACGTGCCTCTGGCCTTGCATAAGGAAATATGCCTAACTGATCAAAGGGAGTATGCTGCTGTGGTCACTGCCATGGACTTGGGGTCACTGCCATTCAGGATTCAGGACACAGTTACACATGTCGGATCAGCTTGTGTTGAACAGGGTTAGTGGCACCACGTGTCGCTGGCTTTTCATATGGAAATATGCCCAACTGAGCAAATGGAGTATGCTACTGTGGTCACTTCCACGGACTTGGGGTCACTACCATTCAGGACTCAGGACACAGTTAAACATGTGGGATGGGCTTGTGTTGAGCAGGGTTAGTGGCACCACTTGCCGCAGGTCTTGCATATGGAAATATGCCTAACTGATCAAAGGAAGTATGCTGCTGTGGTCACTGCCACAGACTTGGGGTCTGTGCCATTTAGGACTCAGGACACAGTTACACTTGTGGGATCGGCTTGTGTTGAACAGGGTTAGTGGCACCATGTGCCGGTGGCCTTGCATATGGAAATATGCCTAACTGAGCAAAGGGAGTATGCTGCTGTGGTCGATGCCACGGACTTGGGGTCAATGCCATTCAGGACTCAGGACACTGTTACATATGTGGGATCGCCTTGTGTTGAACAGGGTTAGTGGCACCACGTTCCGCTGGCCTTGCATATGGAAATATGCCTAACTGATCAAAGGGAGTATGCTGCTGTGGTCGCTGCCACGGACTTGGGGTTACTGCCATTCAGGACTCAGGACACACTTACACATGTGGGATCGGCTTGTGTTGAAGAGGCTTAGTGGCACCACGTCTGGCTGGCCTTGTATATGGAAATATGCCTAACTGAGCAAAGGGAGTATGCGGCTGTGGTCGCAACCACAGACTTGGGGTCACTGCCATTCAGGACTCAGTACACAGTTACACATGTGGGATCGGCTTGTGTTGAACAGGGTTAGTGGCACCACATGTCGCTGGCCTTGCATATGGAAATATGCCTAACTGAGCAAAGAGAGTATGCTATTGTGGTCGCTGCCATGGATTTGGGGACACTGCCAATCAGGACTCAGGACACAGTTACACATGTGGGATCAGCTTGTGTTGAACAGGGTTAGTGGCACCACATGTCACCAGCCTTTCATATGGAAATATGCCTAACTGAGCAAAGGGAGTATGCTGCTGTGGTCACTGCCACAGACTTGGGGTCTGTGCAATTTAGGACTCAGGACACCGTTACACATGTGGGATCGGCTTGTGTTGAACAGATTTAGTGGCACCATGTGCTGCCGGCCTTGCATATGTAAATATGCCTAACTGAGCAAAGGAATTATGCTGCTGTGGTCGGTGCCATGGACTTGGGGTCACTGCCATTCAGGACTCAGGACACAGTTACACATGTGGTATCGGCTTGTGTTGAACAGGGTTAGTGGCACCATGTGCCGCTGGCCTTGCATATGGAAATATGTCTAACTGATCAAAGGGAGTATGCTTCTGTGGTCACTGCAACGGACTTGGGGTAACTGCCATTCAGAACTCAGGACACAGTTGCACATCTGGGATCGGCTTGTGTTGAATAGGGTTAGTGGCACCACGTGCCTCTGGCCTTGCATAAGGAAATATGTTTAACTGATCAAAGGGAGTATACTGCTGTGGTCGCTGCCATGGACTTGGGGTCACTGCCATTCAGGACTCAGGACACAGTTACACATGTGGGATCAGCTTGTGTTGAACAGGATTAGTGGCACCACGTGTCGCCGGCCTTGCATATGGAAATATGCCTAACTGAGCAAAGGGAATATACTACTGTGGTCACTTCCACGGACTTGAGGTCACTGACATTCAGGACTAAGGACACAGTTAAACATGTGGGATCGGATTGTGTTGAACAGGGTTAGTGGCATCACGTGCCGCTGGCCTTGCATATGGAAATATGCCTAACTGATCAAATGGAGTATGCTGCTGTGGTCACTGCCACAGACTTGGGGTCAGTGCCATTTAGGACTCAGGACACAGTTACACTTGTGGGATTGGCTTGTGTTGAACAGGGTTAGTGCCACGATGTGCCGCCGACCTTGCATATGGAAATATGCCTAACTGAGTAAAGGGAGTATGCTGCTGTTTCCGATGCCATGGACTTGGGGTCACTGCCATTCAGGACTCAGGACACTGTTACATATGTGGGATCGGCTTGTGTTGAACAGGGTTAGTGGCACCATGTGCCGCTGGCCTTGCATATGGAAATATGCCTAACTGAGCAAAGTGAGTATGCGGCTGTGGTCACAACCACAGACTTGGGGTCACTGCCATTTAGGACTCAGTACACAGTTACACATGTGGGATCGGCTTGTGTTGAGCAGGGTCAGTGGCACCACATGCCGCTGGCCTTGCATATGGAAATAAGCCTAACTGAGCAAAGGGAGTATGCTGCTGTGGTCGCTGCCACGGACTTGGGGTCATTGCCATTTATGACTCATCACACAGTTACACATGTGGGATCGAGTTGTGTTGAACAGGGTTAGTGGCACCACATGTCACCGGCCTTGCATATTGAATTATGCCTAACTGATCAAAGGAAGTATGCTGCTGTGGTTGCTGCCACGGACTTGGGGTCACTGCCATTCAGGACTCAGGACGCAGTTAAACATGTGGGATGGGCTTGTGTTGAGCAGGGTTAGTGGCACCACGTGCCACTGGTCTTGCATATGGAAATATGCCTAACTGATCACAGGAAGTATGCTGCTGTGGTCGCTGCCACAGACTTGGGGTCACTGCCATTTAGGACTCAGGACACAGATACACTCGTGGGATTGGCTTGTGTTGAAAAGGGTTAGTTGCTCCACATGCCGCTGGCCTTGCATATGGAAATATGCCTAACTGATCAAAGGAAGTATGCTGCTGTGGTCGATGCCACGGACTTGGGGTCACTGCCATTCAGGACTCAGGACACAGTTAAACATGTGGGATCGGCTTGTGTTGAACCAGGTTAGTGGCACCACATGCCACTGGCCTTGCATATGGAAATATGCCTAACTGAGCAAAGGAAGTATGCTGCTGTGGTCGCTGCCACGGACTTGGGGTCACTGCCATTTATGACTCAGGACACAGTTACACATGTGGGATCGACTTGTGTTGAAAAGGGTTAGTTGCTCCACATGCCGCTGGCCTTGCATATGGAAATATGCCTAACTGATCAAAGGAAGTATGCTGCTGTGGTCGATGCCACGGACTTGGGGTCAATGCCATTCAGGACTCAGGACACTGTTACATATGTGGGATCGCCTTGTGTTGAACAGGGTTAGTGGCACCACGTTCCGCTGGCCTTGCATATGGAAAGATGCCTAACTGATCAAAGGGAGTATGCTTCTGTGGTCACTGCAACGGACTTGGGGTAACTGCCATTCAGAACTCAGGACACAGTTGCACATGTTGGATCGGCTTGTGTTGAATAGGGTTAGTGGCACCACGTGCCTCTGGCCTTGCATAAGGAAATATGTTTAACTGATCAAAGGGAGTATACTGCTGTGGTCGCTGCCATGGACTTGGGGTCACTGCCATTCAGGACTCAGGACACAGTTACACATGTGGGATCAGCTTGTGTTGAACAGGATTAGTGGCACCACGTGTCGCCAGCCTTGCATATGGAAATATGCCTAACTGAGCAAAGGGAATATACTACTGTGGTCACTTTCACGGACTTGAGGTCACTGCCATTCAGGACTAAGGACACAGTTAAACATGTGGGATCGGATTGTGTTGAACAGGGTTAGTGGCATCACGTGCCGCTGGCCTTGCATATGGAAATATGCCTAACTGATCAAATGGAGTATGCTGCTGTGGTCACTGCCACGGACTTGGGGTCTGTGCCATTTAGGACTCAGGACACAGTTACACTTGTGGGATCGGCTTGTGTTGAACAGGGTTAGTGGCACCATGTGCCGGTGGCCTTGCATATGGAAATATGCCTAACTGAGCAAAGGGAGTATGCTGCTGTGGTCGATGCCACGGACTTGGGGTCACTGCCATTCAGGACTCAGGACACTGTTACATATGTGGGATCGGCTTGTGTTGAACAGGGTTAGTGGCACCATGTGCCGCTGGCCTTGCATGTGGAAATATGCCTAACTGAGCAAAGTGAGTATGCGGCTGTGGTCGCAACCACAGACTTGGGGTCACTGCCATTTAGGACTCAGTACACAGTTACACATGTGGGATCGGCTTGTGTTGAGCAGGGTCAGTGGCACCACATGCCGCTGGCCTTGCATATGGAAATATGCCTAACTGAGCAAAGGGAGTATGCTGCTGTGGTCGCTGCCACGGACTTGGGGTCATTGCCATTTATGACTCATCACACAGTTACACATGTGGGATCGAGTTGTGGTGAACAGGGTTAGTGGCACCACATGTCACCGGCCTTGCATGTTGAAATATGCCTAACTGATCAAAGGAAGTATGCTGCTGTGGTTGCTGCCACGGACTTGGGGTCACTGCCATTCAGGACTCAGGACGCAGTTAAACATGGGGGATCGGCTTGTGTTGAACCGGGTTAGTGGCACCACATGCCACTGGCCTTGCATATGGAAATATGCCTAACTGAGCAAAGGAAGTATGCTGCTGTGGTCGCTGCCACGGACTTGGGGTCACTGCCATTTATGACTCAGGACACAGTTACACATGTGGGATCGCCTTGTGTTGAAAAGGGTTAGTTGCTCCACATGCCGCTGGCCTTGCATATGGAAATATGCCTAACTGATCAAAGGAAGTATGCTGCTGTGGTCACTGCCACAGACTTGGGGTCACTGCCATTCAGGACTCAGGACACAGTTACACATGTGTAACCGGCTTGTGTTGAATAGGGTTAGTGGCACCACGTGCCTCTAGCCTTGCATAAGGAAATATCCCTAACTGATCAAAGGGAGTATGCTGCTGTGGTCACTGCCATGGACTTGGGGTCACTGCCATTCAGGATTCAGGACACAGTTACACATGTCGGATCAGCTTGTGTTGAACAGGGTTAGTGGCACCACGTGTCGCTGGCTTTTCATATGGAAATATGCCCAACTGAGCAAATGGAGTATGCTACTGTGGTCACTTCCACGGACTTGGGGTCACTGCCATTCAGGACTCAGGACACAGTTAAACATGTGGGATGGGCTTGTGTTGAGCAGGGTTAGTGGCACCACGTGCCACTGGTCTTGCATATGGAAATATGCCTAACTGATTAAAGGAAGTATGCTGCTGTGGTCACTTCCACAGAATTGGGGTCATTGCCATTTAGGACTCAGGACACAGTTACACTCGTGGGATCGGCTTGGTTTGAACAGGGTTAGTGGCACCATGTGCCGGCGGCCTTGCATATGGAAATATGCCTAACTGAGCAAAGGGAGTATTCTGCTGTGTTCGATGCCACGGACTTGAGGTCACTGCCATTCAGGACTCAGGACACAGTTAAACATGTGGGATCGGATTGTGTTGAACAGGGTTAGTGGCACCACTTGTCGCCGGCCTTGCATATGAAAATATGCCTAACTGAGCAAAGGGAGTATGCTACTGTGGTCACTGCAACGGACTTTGGGTAACTGCCATTCAGGACTCAGGACACAGTTGCACATGTGGGATCAGCTTGTGTTGAATAGGTTTAGTGGCACCACGTGCCTCTGGCCTTGTATAAGGAAATATGTTTAACTGATCAAAGGGAGTATGCTGCTGTGGTCGCTGCCATGGACTTGGGGTCACTGCCATTCAGGACTCAGGACACAGTTACACATGTGGGATCAGCTTGTGTTGAACAGGATTAGTGGCACCACGTGTCGCCGGCCTTGCATATGGAAATATGCCTAACTGAGCAAAGGGAGTATGCTACTGTGGTCACTTCCACGGACTTGAGGTCACTGCCATTCAGGACTCAGGACACAGTTAAACATGTGGGATCGGATTGTGTTGAAGAAGGTTAGTGGCACCACGTGCCGCTGGCCTTGCATATGGAAATATGCCTAACTGATCAAAGGGAGTATGCTGCTGTGGTCACTGCCACAGACTTGGGGTCAGTGCCATTTAGGACTCAGGACACTGTTACACTTGTGGGATTGGCTTGTGTTGAACAGGGTTAGTGGCACGATGTGCCGCCGACCTTGCATATGGAAATATGCCTAACTGAGCAAAGGGAGTATGCTGCTGTTTCCGATGCCATGGACTTGGGGTCACTGCCATTCAGGACTCAGGACACTGTTATATATATGTGGAATCGGCTTGTGTTGAACAGGGTTAGTGGCACCACGTGCCGCTGGCCTTTCATATGGAAATATGCCTAACTGAGCAAAGTGAGTATGCGGCTGTGGTCGCAACCACAGACTTGGGGTCACTGCCATTTAGGACTCAGTACACAGTTACACATGTGGGATCGTCTTGTGTTGAGCATGGTCAGTGGCACCACATGCCGCTGGCCTTGCATATGGAAATATGCCTAACTGATCAAAGGAAGTATGCTGCTGTGGTTGCTGCCACGGACTTGGGGTCACTGCCATTCAGGACTCAGGACACAGTTAAACATGTGGGATCGGCTTGTGTTGAACCGGGTTAGTGGCACCACATGCCACTGGCCTTGCATATGGAAATATGCCTAACTGAGAAAAGGAAGTATGCTGCTGTGGTCGCTGCCACGGACTTGGGGTCACTGCCATTTATGACTCAGGACACAGTTACACATGTGGGATCGACTTGTGTTGAAAAGGGTTAGTTGCTCCACATGCCGCTGGCCTTGCATATTGAAATATGCCTAACTGATCAAAGGAAGTATGCTGCTGTGGTCACTGCCACAGACTTGGGGTCACTGCCATTCAGGACTCAGGGCACAGTTACACATGTGGAACCGGATTTTGTTGAATAGGGTTAGTGGCACCACGTGCCTCTGGCCTTGCATAAGGAAATATGCCTAACTGATCAAAGGAAGTATGCTGCTGTGGTCACTGCCATGGACTTGGGGTCACTGCCATTCAGGATTCAAGACACAGTTACACATGTCGGATCAGCTTGTGTTGAACAGGGTTAGTGGCACCACGTGTCGCTGGCTTTTCATATGGAAATATGCCCAACTGAGCAAATGGAGTATGCTACTGTGGTCAATTCCACGGACTTGGGGTCACTGCCATTCAGGACTCAGGACACAGTTAAACATGTGGGATGGGCTTGTGTTGAGCAGGGTTAGTGGCACCATGTGCCGCTGGTCTTGCATATGGAAATATGCCTAACTGATCAAAGGAAGTATGCTGCTGTGGTCACTGCCACATACTTGGGGTCAGTGCCATTTAGGACTCAGGACACAGTTACACTCGTGGGATCAGCTTTTGTTGAACAGGGTTAGTGGCACCATGTGCCGGCGGCCTTGCATATGGAAATATGCCTAACTGATCACAGGAAGTATGCTGCTGTGGTCGGTGCCACGGACTTGGGGTCAATGCCATTCAGGACTCAGGACACTGTTACATATGTGGGATCGCCTTGTGTTGAACAGGGTTAATGGCACCACGTGCCGCTGGCCTTGCATATGGAAATATGCCTAACTGATCAAAGGGAGTATGCTGCTGTGGTCGCTGCCACGGACTTGGGGTTACTGCCATTCAGGACTCAGGACACACTTACACATGTGGGATCGGCTTGTGTTGAAGAGGCTTAGTGGCACCACGTCTGGCTGGCCTTGTATATGGAAATATGCCTAACTGAGCAAAGGGAGTATGCGGCTGTGGTCGCAACCACAGACTTGGGGTCACTGCCATTCAGGACTCAGTACACTGTTACACATGTGGGATCGGCTTGTGTTGAACAGGGTTAGTGGCACCACATGTCGCTGGCCTTGCATATGGAAATATGCCTAACTGAGCAAAGGGAGTATGCTATTGTGGTCGCTGCCATGGACTTGGGGACACTGCCAATCAGGACTCAGGACACAGTTACACATGTGGGATCAGCTTGTGTTGAACAGGGTTAGTGGCACCACATGTCACCAGCCTTGCATATGGAAATATGCCTAACTGAGCAAAGGGAGTATGCTGCTGTGGTCACTGCCACAGACTTGGGGTCAGTGCAATTTAGGACTCAGGACACCGTTACACATGTGGGATCGTCTTGTGTTGAACAGATTTAGTGGCACCATGTGCTGCCGGCCTTGCATATGTAAATATGCCTAACTGAGCAAAGGAAGTATGCTGCTGTGGTCGGTGCCACGGACTTGGGGTCACTGCCATTTAGGACTCAGGACACAGTTACACATGTGGTATCGGCTTGTGTTGAACAGGGTTAGTGGCACCATGTGCCGCTGGCCTTGCATATGGAAATATGCCTAACTGATCAAAGGGAGTATGCTTCTGTGGTCGCTGCCACGGACTTGCGGTCAGTGCCATTTAGTCTCAGGACACAGTTACACATGTGGGATCTACTTTTGTTGAACAGGGTTTGTGGCACCACGTGCCAACAGCCTTGCATATGGAAATATTCGTAACTGATAAAAGGGAGTATGCTGCTGTGGTCACTGCCACGGACTTGGGGTCACTGCCATTCAGGACTCAGGACACAGTTACACATGTGGGATTGGCTTGTGTTGAACAGGGTTAAGGGCACCACGTGTCGCCGGCCTTGCATTTGGAAATATGCCTAACTGAGCAAAGGGAGTATGCTGCTGTGGTCGCTGCCACGGACTTGTGGTCACTGCCATTCACTACTCAGGAAACATTTACACATGTGGGATCGACTTGTGTTGAACAGGGTTAGTGGCACCACGTGTCACCGGCCTTGCATATGGAAATATGCCTAACTGAGCAAAGGGAGTCTGGTGCTGTGGTCGCTGCCATGGACTTGGGGTCACTGCCATTGTAAAGTCTAACCATGCCTGAGTTCTCATATGACTTCAACCATCCATACCCTGGGGCCTGAGTCTGTCACAGGACACACATGGGTCACAATGTATTAGGCAAGACAGACATGGAGCACCATACACACCTGTGATGGGCCCAACCAGCTGAGGGGGTGGCCGCACAACCGTGCCGACAGACATATTGAGTACAGCGACAGTCATGCGCAGAGGTCAGGGATCATGTGGAGTGGTTTGGGGGGCACCCAGGTATGTGTAGACAGGTGGCAGAACCATGTCCTGCAAGCTTGAGTCAGGTGGATGCAGAGAATTGTGGCCTGGCCAACGTTGGATGCATGGGGATGGCACATGTCACAATACCCACACAGTCATGGACATCATGCACAATACAGAGTCTAATCCCACACAAACAGCTTGCATCTTGCTACTCTACACATAGACACATAGCCACTATCACGGAAAACCATGCCAGACATGCCGTATGCCCCGTGGCAACACACCAGCATTGACTGAGAAGAGGCACCTTGGAGGCATAGGGACACCTTTATTAGTCATGTATTCGGGAATGCAGAGGCAACTCGGAGTACACATACACAGGTCATGGGGAGTAACATGTGGGTCCAACACTGGAACCCCCCTTCTGCAGCACAAATGCGTCATAGCCATGGAACTGGCACACAAGTGTCGGGTAACAGCTAAACACCCCCTGCTGCTCACGGAGAGGCTGCCATACACCATTGATCCTCTGATGTGGAAGTCCCACACCATGTCAAGCCAATGCAAACTGTATGTGTCCGAGGGCAGTGTTACATACATTGATGACATCATCACAATCCACTATCCCATCACAGATGACTGTCAACAAGTCTGACCATCTATTCAGGTGTACCCTGCTACATGAAATGTGTCCCATGGTGATGCGACATGTCTGCAGAGAAACCAAACATCGACAGGGGCAGTGTGCACACATCGTAAACAACTGCCACACCCAATACACCCCTGATGCATCCCTTGCCCTAAGGAGACTTCCAAACTTGTCCGTGCGTGTAACGCTGAGTCAGCACACGATGACGTGTCCATGAGGAATAGCAGTGCCCCAACAATGCAACCAGCAGACGGCATGCACAAGTACCTGGGGATGAGAGACACACAAGAAGTCAGCCACAAAAAGCACAGCCACTTGCATGTGCATGTACTCGACACATGTAAGGATGACAACATGCTAGGTCACAATTATGACTGGGGAAATACACTCATCACTGGCACCATCACTCGAGTGACACATCCACACACACCTCTGACTCACGTGGCATACATGCAGATGGACACACACATCGCAACACATGCCACACGGGGACCAATGCGTGCACACTCAGACACTGGTACTCACCACTAAGCAAAGAAGTCGCGTATGAGCCGACTCCGAATGTCCTCTTGTGGAACCACATCCTCCACATCACTAGCCCCATTGCCAAGCCCTTCGTCCTCCATGGGTGGATGGTCCTGATCATCTTGATCCAGGATGAGTGGCACAGCTTTCTCAACTGCCATGTTGTGCAGCATGCAGCAGACCATGAAGATTTTGCAGACCTTCGCCGGGGCATATGGGAGGGTGCCGCCGTTCTTGTGGAGGCATCTGAATCGGCTCTTCAGGAGGCCAAATGTCCTCTCTATCACTCGCCTTGTCCGGCCATGGGCGGTGTTGTAGCGGAGCTGGGTCGGTGTGCTGGGGTTGCAGAGAGGTGTGATCAGCCATGGCATGTTGGGATAGCCAGCGTCCCCTTCATGGAAACCACATGGACATAAGTAGGACAGGAGAAGCGGTCGTGCTGGAAGTCTACGCAAAATACAGGACAGAAAGAGTGTACCCACCAACAACACATGCTCGTTCGTTGCGCAGCTGCGTCATCATTTCAGGCACCCTGCTACGCCTCATGATGTAGGCATCGTGTGCTGATCCTGGAAAACGAGCACAGACATGTGAAATCACCATGTTGGACAGACACACCACAAGGGCATTGATGGAGTGGTAGTGTTTGCGATTCCTGTACGCTACCTCCTGTGCCTGTGGTGGTACCAAAGCCACATGTGTCCCATCTATAGACCCAATGACATGGGGCATCCCTCCCAGGGCATAGAATCCACGCTTGACCCCAGTCAACTGTTCAGGAGTTGGGAAATGGATGACCTCATCCAGGTGAAGCAACATTGCCTCTAAGAAATCATGCAGCACACGGCTGAACATGCTCTGGGACATGCCACCAACATGAGCTATGGTATATTGAAAGGTACCCGTGGCAAGAAAATGTAGGGCTACCATTACCTTCAGCTTGGGTGTTAGTGCCGTAGGATACCTGTGCAGCGGTTGCAGGTCTGGTGCCAGCCTTGCCGTCAACTCCTCAATCAACGGTTGGGGGAAGCGGTAGCAGCATATACAGTCATTCTCCCGCATGTCAGCCAAGTCCGGAATTGGTCGGGGAAGAGGCGGCGCTCTGCAGTAATTTGGAAGTGACAAGGAAGAGTGAGTGCACTACAACAACAATTTATATGTACTGAGCACATGTTAATCTGTCAATACACATATGCTACATACGGAGTCAGGTATGTGCTACATGCCCTGGACATGTATGGCTGCCAGGTGACACTCCTACCAAGACCCAGCTACACACGGAGATTGTGAACCTCCACATGCCATGGCATGGGACTAGCTGTGTCCCAGTGTAAGTGAACAGCCAGACACAACACAGGAGTGACATACATCCACACATCAGCAGAAGTAGGATGTCGATTGCAAAGACAGGTAGCGGAACACTAGAGCCACAGGTCACATGACATTACACTAGGACAGCCCACACACCTTGCCATTAAGGTGTACATGTCATGACTCACCACACATACATTGAGAGGATGCAGACAGGTCCTTGTTACGCTACTCCGTGTCCCATGCATACATACACACGTCACATCCGATACCACATGTGGCCTGGTGTGCGTAACAGTGTTTACACAACAAGGGAGCCTAGGGGGTTTAAAGGGTAGGTGGCCCCCCACTCACAATCCTGAAATACAACAAGACCTACCCTATGAACAAGTTTATAAAAATTCTTAAGTTGTGCGCAGGTGCTCAATCTATGTAGTGCCTGCCTAACTCTCAGTCACTGATGTATTTACCACATGTGTCTTAAAAACATTGTGTCCAATGGTGCTATGAAAACCTTACTAATGATTAATTCGTGTTCAAGAAAAGTAAAGAAGGTAAAAAAGGTGTGATAGGACGACAGCGCCTCACGGAAGCAGCCCCAACGAGGTATGTGTAGACTGGTACTCGCCTACCACCTCCTGTTGTCATCATCGGTCGCTGCCGCCCAAACAGAAATAGTAAAGGTGGAACAGAAATGTGTAATGTACTGCACTCAAGCTTTTCGTGATAGTCCTAATGACTCCTATCTTATCAAGCAACCTATGTGTTGCAGTGATGTGTGCTAATCTAAAAAACCAGGAAGTGTCGACCCAGATTCGGTGAGTTGAGCCTGATCAGGACTCAAGTCACTCAGGAGTAAAACCGAGCAGCAAAACACTAGCTATATGGTGCTTTATTCTCAGCTGTGTTGCTGCTCATTTAAAAACCGACATGTTTCGTTGCCGTATTACTTTACCGGCAACTTCATCAGGGCTTGGGTCGACTGGTCTCTCTGCAAACGCTAATGTGTACCAGCGATATCTTTAAATCAGCACCTGGGAAGAACACAACAATAAAAACAATCAAACACACACATATTCTCTGTCTCTCCTCTACCAGGTCATGCCTGGTCTTACCGAGCAAATGCTCCTCATCCAAGGTAATAGATTCATGCTTCGCAAAGATATTTACCCTCGAGGTGCTGTGTAGCAGCATACCTGCACCTCCGTCATGTAAGTGTCTTGGGTATTTGTATACCGGCCCTTTGGGCTGTTAAAATCAGAACTGCGGAACTTTGTTTCTAGAAAAGACACATCAAAAGAATCTGTGTATCAAAATCACTGATATCGCATACTTTTCAAACCAATGTCAAAACTCGTCTATTTGGATGTACGGTGTTTGATTTTATCCAGCCATTGGTCGAGAATCGTCATGGTAGCTAGTTTACGATTCACCATTGAATACCTATGTGCTAGAGTATGTATAATGAGCGGTTGCATGTGGATATCAACTTGCGCTATATAGATTTCTTACAACCCTGTAAACCTACTGCTGTAGTAGCATAGCACTTTGTAGTAGTCAAACCTATATGGACATCCTGCTATACCCCCTCCTCATATGGAGCATCGCATCCCCTACTTAGCCCGGAAACCGGGTCTTACCTCATCAGTCTGAGCCTCGGGTCGTAGCTCGCCCTCGATCGCTAGTGGTCGGCCTGCTTCCTGCTTATATGCGGAAGTCGCGCGGGAACCGCGCTAACATTAAGAATGGTTAGCAGTGTAGCGCATGCGCGGAGGAGTTTTTTGAAGGACAGGGCGGCCATCTTTGTTAAACCGCTACTATCATATACATGATAGTGGTTTGTAGCCTGATCGTATAATATATTACTATCAACTACTGACTGAAAAAAGGGGTCAGGATGCATTATAGTGACTTCCTCCTTGCACAAAAAGTGAATACCAATATTGCATAAGCGCAAAGCAATGTTTGAAGGGAGAGGCGGCCATCTTCGTAAATCCGCTATTGACAAGTGCCTTATAGTGGTTCGGTACCTGTTCTTTTTAAATTATTAACTGACCGATACACTGGCAGGCTACATTGAGGTGACCTACTCCTTGCTGAAATGGTGATAAATACAGGCTGAGGGTATGTTTATGCAGCTCACCCAAGATATTCATGACTCATCTACCTTGGGCTGTCTGAGAGCGCAATGATAGTGGTACTGGCATCCTTCATTATAAGCCGGCCCACACTTAGATGTTTAGAGGTGTGGGCGAGTGTGTACCTGCCCTTACTGAGTACCTAGAAGATGATGCTGGGTTAGTAACTATTAGGGGCCTGTAACCACAAATATCCAGTTGTTTTCAAATTTCAATATTTGCAGTCTGCAGGTTATAGTACCACCCTATTCCACTCAATGAGGTAATTGAGTCCCTGTTGGTCTGCCTTCTCTTGGTAAATCCAACGGGCCTCTTTGGTCAAGAGCCTGGCTTCCATATTATACAGATCGCCCATAACACGTTCAAGGACTACCCACCTGACATCTCTGGGATTATGTCCCAATGTCAGGAAATGTTGTACCAGCTTGGTGGTCAATTTACCGGCCCTGATGGTGCTGAGGTGTTCCTGAATTCTGATTTTCACCTTTCGGGAGGTGAGACCAATGTAGTGCATACCACACGGGCATGTCAGCCTGTAGATGACATTTTGGGTGTTACAATTCCTGAATGCATTCAAATACCAGGTTTTACCACCATTCAAAGCGACATGTTTGGTTACAGTAGTGAGCTCACACACGGAGCACCCCCCACATTGATAATGCCCTGATGGAATACCAGTGTCGTTGGGCTTCTGCTGGAATCGCGAGTGTACCAAACGGTCACGCAAATTCGTGGACCGCTTAAAGGCAAAACGCGGATGTGGCATCGTCATGGACTGGGTGCTGAGTATGGGCCAGTGTTTTCTAATGACTTGTCTGATTTTAGTAGACAAGGGGCCAAAGGTAGTGACCACCGGGATACAATCGCTCTTAGTTTTTGATGTTCTTTCTAATAGAGCAGCTCTCGGGGTGTTCAAGGCTCGCTTGCGGGCTTTTTTGATAATTTTCATGGGATACGCTCTCTCTTCCAACTTATTGGATAGGACTTGGGCTTGTGCCATGAATTCCTCTGTGGACGAACAGTTCCTGCGGTAACGCAAGAACTGTCCCACAGGTAAGTTGTCCCTTAAGGCTCTTGGGTGGTGTGACCTATAATGCAACAGGGAATTCTTATCAGTTGGTTTCTGATGAACGTTAGTGACCAACTTGTAGTTCTCAGCCCTAATGTCCAAATCCAAATATGTGACTGTGGTGTCGCTGATAGTCCAGGTGAATTTCAGGCAACCATCCAAGTTGTTGAGCCAAACAAGGAATTCTTCCAACTCAGTTCTCGGTCCAGTCCAAATACATAGCACATCGTCTATGTATCGCTTCCAGAGGGCAATGTTCCTCTGGAAGGGATTTTCATTGTGAAGGACATATCCGGCTTCAAATTGCCCCACATAGATACATGCTAGACTTGGAGCGAATGTCGCACCCATGGAAGTCCCGGATACTTGCAAATAGAGTTGGTTCTTATAGGCGAAGAAGTTCCTAGTGAGGGCTAGTTCAACACACTGGAGCACAAAAGATTGTGGAACATCGTAGAACCATTCACACGATTCCAAGGCCCTAGCTGCTGCCACCAACGTGGCTGCCTGAGGAATACTAGTGTATAATGATTCTATATCAATCGTGACCAGGAATTGGTTCTGGGGTTCATAGTCAATATCCTGGAGAATCCTTAATACGTCGGTGGTGTCCTGGACGTAAGAGGCCTGGGTGATCACACACTCCCTGAGGAAAAAGTCAGCATATTGGGACAATGGTTCCAAAGTGGATTGGATGCCCGAGACTATGGGCCGCCCAGGAGGGGGCCTTTGTTGTTTATGAATCTTCGGGACAATGTAGAAGACCGGGACTCGTGGCTTATCATTGATAAGAAAATCAGCCTCCTTGGCCGTTAACCATTTCTTTTCTTTGGCCTCTGCAACCATGGTGTGGATAATGGCTTGCAGGGTTTTGGTGGGGTCCCTCATCAACGGTTGGTAGTTTTGACGAGCACTCAAAAGCCTGGTCACCTCGGCTTCATAATCAGATGTATTAAGCACTACCACTGCCCCACCCTTATCTGCCGGTTTGATGGTAATGGTGTCATTCTGCTGCAACGATTGAACAGCTAGCCAGTCAGCGTGGGTCATGTTACTACGGTTAAAGCTCTGTTGTTGTTCCTCAAGGACGGTGATGTCCTGGAGCACTTTTTGTTCGAAGACCATAACCTCGGGGCCAATAGAGTGCAAAGGAGGACAAAATCGGGAGGGGCGTCTGAGATCAGTGGAGAAGACCGATGGGGCTTCTGCTTCCTTACCCTCAAAGAATTTTTTAAGTTTTATTTTCCTCATTACGCCCTGGAATTCACTCCTCAATTTGAAACTGTCATGCTTAGGTGTTGGGACATATCCCAAACCCTTATTGAGAACCCTCTGTTCATCAATCGTAAGTGTATATGATGACAGATTGACCACAATATTGTTTGCTTTTTTGGTTGTTAGAGCGGTGTTCGGCCTCGGCTGCGTGTGATCCGGGGGGATGAATTCTGCCACTGTGCATTGTTGTTGTGGCGGCCTCTGCCTCTGCCTCTGCCCCTGTGGCTGGTCCCTCTCTGGTCCGGGGGGCGCTGCTCTAAAAAATTCCTCAATAAGACCCCTAGATCTTCGTTGGACCTATCAGTAGTGTTGAACCTCACTCTTTGGTTAGCACCCGAGATTGGACCTGAGGTCGAGGGTTGCTCAGTAAGATCATCATCCTCGCTACTCGTGTTGTCGAACGTCCAGTTATTGAACGTACGTCTACCTTGACGTCTTCCGCCCCTACCCCCTCTAGTATAGGTTGGTGGTTCTTGTGGTTGTTGGTAATGGCTGTCCTCAACATAAGGGAATAGACTGGAGCTATATAGCCAACAAGTGCACCCGCGACTGGTTGGTACTAATTATAAACACTGCCAAAAGGCTGAGTGAGGAGCTCCTCAAAGAAATCCTAGATCTGGAAACAGCTCTAAAAGCCGACACAACCATAAAAGATCTCAAAGAGCAATTTACTACCATTCAGAATGATGTGGCGGAGTACCAGATCTATATGGTGAACCAGAAGATCAAGGGTCTCAAAAGGAACCTTGAAAGGTTCAGCCATGAGTGGGCGTTCCCTTATGTTGAGGACAGCCATTACCAACAACCACAAGAACCACCAACCTATACTAGAGGGGGTAGGGGCGGAAGACGTCAAGGTAGACGTACGTTCAATAACTGGACGTTCGACAACACGAGTAGCGAGGATGATGATCTTACTGAGCAACCCTCGACCTCAGGTCCAATCTCGGGTGCTAACCAAAGAGTGAGGTTCAACACTACTGATAGGTCCAACGAAGATCTAGGGGTCTTATTGAGGAATTTTTTAGAGCAGCGCCCCCCGGACCAGAGAGGGACCAGCCACAGGGGCAGAGGCAGAGGCAGAGGCCGCCACAACAACAATGCACATTGGCAGAATTCATCCCCCCGGATCACACGCAGCCGAGGCCGAACACCGCTCTAACAACCAAAAAAGCAAACAATATTGTGGTCAATCTGTCATCATATACACTTACGATTGATGAACAGAGGGTTCTCAATAAGGGTTTGGGATATGTCCCAACACCTAAGCATGACAGTTTCAAATTGAGGAGTGAATTCCAGGGCGTAATGAGGAAAATAAAACTTAAAAAATTCTTTGAGGGTAAGGAAGCAGAAGCCCCATCGGTCTTCTCCACTGATCTCAGACGCCCCTCCCGATTTTGTCCTCCTTTGCACTCTATTGGCCCCGAGGTTATGGTCTTCGAACAAAAAGTGCTCCAGGACATCACCGTCCTTGAGGAACAACAACAGAGCTTTAACCGTAGTAACATGACCCACGCTGACTGGCTAGCTGTTCAATCGTTGCAGCAGAATGACACCATTACCATCAAACCGGCAGATAAGGGTGGGGCAGTGGTAGTGCTTAATACATCTGATTATGAAGCCGAGGTGACCAGGCTTTTGAGTGCTCGTCAAAACTACCAACCGTTGATGAGGGACCCCACCAAAACCCTGCAAGCCATTATCCACACCATGGTTGCAGAGGCCAAAGAAAAGAAATGGTTAACGGCCAAGGAGGCTGATTTTCTTATCAATGATAAGCCACGAGTCCCGGTCTTCTACATTGTCCCGAAGATTCATAAACAACAAAGGCCCCCTCCTGGGCGGCCCATAGTCTCGGGCATCCAATCCACTTTGGAACCATTGTCCCAATATGCTGACTTTTTCCTCAGGGAGTGTGTGATCACCCAGGCCTCTTACGTCCAGGACACCACCGACGTATTAAGGATTCTCCAGGATATTGACTATGATCCCCAGAACCAATTCCTGGTCACGATTGATATAGAATCATTATACACTAGTATTCCTCAGGCAGCCACGTTGGTGGCAGCAGCTAGGGCCTTGGAATCGTGTGAATGGTTCTACGATGTTCCACAATCTTTTGTGCTCCAGTGTGTTGAACTAGCCCTCACTAGGAACTTCTTCGCCTATAAGAACCAACTCTATTTGCAAGTATCCGGGACTTCCATGGGTGCGACATTCGCTCCAAGTCTAGCATGTATCTATGTGGGGCAATTTGAAGCCGGATATGTCCTTCACAATGAAAATCCCTTCCAGAGGAACATTGCCCTCTGGAAGCGATACATAGACGATGTGCTATGTATTTGGACTGGACCGAGAACTGAGTTGGAAGAATTCCTTGTTTGGCTCAACAACTTGGATGGTTGCCTGAAATTCACCTGGACTATCAGCGACACCACAGTCACATATTTGGATTTGGACATTAGGGCTGAGAACTACAAGTTGGTCACTAACGTTCATCAGAAACCAACTGATAAGAATTCCCTGTTGCATTATAGGTCACACCACCCAAGAGCCTTAAGGGACAACTTACCTGTGGGACAGTTCTTGCGTTACCGCAGGAACTGTTCGTCCACAGAGGAATTCATGGCACAAGCCCAAGTCCTATCCAATAAGTTGGAAGAGAGAGCGTATCCCATGAAAATTATCAAAAAAGCCCGCAAGCGAGCCTTGAACACCCCGAGAGCTGCTCTATTAGAAAGAACATCAAAAACTAAGAGCGATTGTATCCCGGTGGTCACTACCTTTGGCCCCTTGTCTACTAAAATCAGACAAGTCATTAGAAAACACTGGCCCATACTCAGCACCCAGTCCATGACGATGCCACATCCGCGTTTTGCCTTTAAGCGGTCCACGAATTTGCGTGACCGTTTGGTACACTCGCGATTCCAGCAGAAGCCCAACGACACTGGTATTCCATCAGGGCATTATCAATGTGGGGGGTGCTCCGTGTGTGAGCTCACTACTGTAACCAAACATGTCGCTTTGAATGGTGGTAAAACCTGGTATTTGAATGCATTCAGCAATTGTAACACCCAAAATGTCATCTACAGGCTGACATGCCCGTGTGGTATGCACTACATTGGTCTCACCTCCCGAAAGGTGAAAATCAGAATTCAGGAACACCTCAGCACCATCAGGGCCGGTAAATTGACCACCAAGCTGGTACAACATTTCCTGACATTGGGACATAATCCCAGAGATGTCAGGTGGGTAGTCCTTGAACGTGTTATGGGCGATCTGTATAATATGGAAGCCAGGCTCTTGACCAAAGAGGCCCGTTGGATTTACCAAGAGAAGGCAGACCAACAGGGACTCAATGACCTCATTGAGTGGAATAGGGTGGTACTATAACCTGCAGACTGCAAATATTGAAATTTGAAAACAACTGGATATTTGTGGTTACAGGCCCCTAATAGTTACTAACCCAGCATCATCTTCTAGGTACTCAGTAAGGGCAGGTACACACTCGCCCACACCTCTAAACATCTAAGTGTGGGCCGGCTTATAATGAAGGATGCCAGTACCACTATCATTGCGCTCTCAGACAGCCCAAGGTAGATGAGTCATGAATATCTTGGGTGAGCTGCATAAACATACCCTCAGCCTGTATTTATCACCATTTCAGCATGGAGTAGGTCACCTCAATGTAGCCTGCCAGTGTATCGGTCAGTTAATAATTTAAAAAGAACAGGTACCGAACCACTATAAGGCACTTGTCAATAGCGGATTTACGAAGATGGCCGCCTCTCCCTTCAAACATTGCTTTGCGCTTGTGCAATATTGGTATTCACTTTTTGTGCAAGGAGGAAGTCACTATAATGCATCCTGACCCCTTTTTTCAGTCAGTAGTTGATAGTAATATATTATACGATCAGGCTACAAACCACTATCATGTATATGATAGTAGCAGTTTAACAAAGATGGCCGCCCTGTCCTTCAAAAAACTCCTCCGCGCATGCGCTACACTGCTAACCATTCTTAATGTTAGCGCGGTTCCCGCGCGACTTCCGCATATAAGCAGGAAGCAGGCCGACCACTAGCGATCGAGGGCGAGCTACGACCCGAGGCTCAGACTGATGAGGTAAGACCCGGTTTCCGGGCTAAGTAGGGGATGCGATGCTCCATATGAGGAGGGGGTATAGCAGGATGTCCATATAGGTTTGACTACTACAAAGTGCTATGCTACTACAGCAGTAGGTTTACAGGGTTGTAAGAAATCTATATAGCGCAAGTTGATATCCACATGCAACCGCTCATTATACATACTCTAGCACATAGGTATTCAATGGTGAATCGTAAACTAGCTACCATGACGATTCTCGACCAATGGCTGGATAAAATCAAACACCGTACATCCAAATAGACGAGTTTTGACATTGGTTTGAAAAGTATGCGATATCAGTGATTTTGATACACAGATTCTTTTGATGTGTCTTTTCTAGAAACAAAGTTCCGCAGTTCTGATTTTAACAGCCCAAAGGGCCGGTATACAAATACCCAAGACACTTACATGACGGAGGTGCAGGTATGCTGCTACACAGCACCTCGAGGGTAAATATCTTTGCGAAGCATGAATCTATTACCTTGGATGAGGAGCATTTGCTCGGTAAGACCAGGCATGACCTGGTAGAGGAGAGACAGAGAATATGTGTGTGTTTGATTGTTTTTATTGTTGTGTTCTTCCCAGGTGCTGATTTAAAGATATCGCTGGTACACATTAGCGTTTGCAGAGAGACCAGTCGACCCAAGCCCTGATGAAGTTGCCGGTAAAGTAATACGGCAACGAAACATGTCGGTTTTTAAATGAGCAGCAACACAGCTGAGAATAAAGCACCATATAGCTAGTGTTTTGCTGCTCGGTTTTACTCCTGAGTGACTTGAGTCCTGATCAGGCTCAACTCACCGAATCTGGGTCGACACTTCCTGGTTTTTTAGATTAGCACACATCACTGCAACACATAGGTTGCTTGATAAGATAGGAGTCATTAGGACTATCACGAAAAGCTTGAGTGCAGTACATTACACATTTCTGTTCCACCTTTACTATTTCTGTTTGGGCGGCAGCGACCGATGATGACAACAGGAGGTGGTAGGCGAGTACCAGTCTACACATACCTCGTTGGGGCTGCTTCCGTGAGGCGCTGTCGTCCTATCACACCTTTTTTACCTTCTTTACTTTTCTTGAACACGAATTAATCATTAGTAAGGTTTTCATAGCACCATTGGACACAATGTTTTTAAGACACATGTGGTAAATACATCAGTGACTGAGAGTTAGGCAGGCACTACATAGATTGAGCACCTGCGCACAACTTAAGAATTTTTATAAACTTGTTCATAGGGTAGGTCTTGTTGTATTTTAGTGCGTAACAGTGTGCCATGTCCATCTACACTCAGACACATGTTGGTTGCTGCAACAGCTGATGCTTTTGAGGGAACACCAACATCAAGCTAATGGGAACACACCACACATACATGACATAGACACATCGTGCACCGTGGGTAGTCACATGTCTGGTGTGGTAACCCCTGTAGCGGGCATCAGGGGACACTTGCGTGTGTTGTTGACTGTGCCATGCCAGTGACGCTCATCCCAAGTGTGCAGTACGACATGCACACATGTCAAAGGAGTTAAGGGCATGCCTGGCACATATTGCACCGTCACACATAACATCTGTACACATCTCATCATACATCTATTGCCTTCTCGACTCAGGAGTAATGTGCCACATCACAGCCTTTCACCCCTGTGCCCCACACATGTAGTACTGCCCAGACAATGTCTTGATGTCCATCCATGGACAAGTATGTCAGCTCTATTCCTTCCTGTGTGCTGCCTGTCACCAATGTGATGTGTGAAAGGCACCGTACATTCGCTCTGAGGGCCTGTGTACGTTCCCTATCACTATGGGAGTGCTGCCGTAGGCCTACCCATAGTGATAGTGAGCGTACGCGCGTGTGTACGGTCCGTATCACTAAGGGTACGCATACGCGAGCACACCCATAGTGATAGTGAGCGTACGCATGTGTGTATGGTCCGTATCACTATGGGTACGCATACGCCAGCACACCCATAGTGATACGGACCGTACACACGCCTGTACGGTCCGTATCACTATGGGTACGCATACGCCAGCACACCCATAGTGATAGTGAGCATACGCGCGCGTGTACGGTCCGTATCACTATGGGGACGCATACGCCAGCACACCCATAGTGATAGTGAGCATACGCACGCGTGTACGGTCCGTATCACTATGGGTACGCATACGCCAGCACACCCATAGTGATAGTGAGCGTACGCGCGCGTGTACGGTCCGTATCACTATGGGTACGCATACGCCAGCACACCCATAGTGATAGTGAGCGTACGCGCGCGTGTACGGTCCGTATCACTATGGGTACGCATACGCCAGCACACCCATTGTGATACGGACCGTACACACGAGCGTACGCTCACTATCACTATGGGTGTGCTCGCGTATGCGTACCCATAGTGATACGGACCGTACACACGCCTGTAAGGGCCGTTGCTATGCATTTGGGGTGCCCTAGGGCCCCGGAACGCACCATACCTGTGTGTGAATCTCCAAATTACATAGGGGACACATGAGAGACAAGTATAAAGGCCTACATGCATGCTGGTTGTCATGGAGACCAAGTTTAAAGTATGATTTTTTTTCTGCAGGTGCGCAGCAAAAGTCAGTTTGAATGAATCTACTTTGTTGCAATGTGCTTCTGGAGTTGACATCATGCTCAAGAAAAAAAACAATAAAAACCCACTGACTGTGCTAGGTTTGAAGGGATTGGAGGAAACATAGGATGTAAATGTGAGTGACCAATCACTCTGTACTCCTGTGCATGAAACAGGCCAGCAAGGCAGATATAAGGCAGCCAGGTCCCATGAGAGAGCACTTGCCTGCACATCTTTGGATTCTACGACCCAGCTGCTGCTCCTGATTCCCTGGAACCATGTCAAGGTCTGTGGAGAGGGCACAGCCTTTCACCCTGGAGGAGAACCTGGCATTGCTGGATGTGATCCTCCCACAGTACCCCCTGCTGTATGAGCGACCATGGTATCAGGTGAGTGCAGAGTCCACTAGCACAGACTGTGTCCCTTTTTTGTGACTGTGACTTCTGGCATTGAGTCCAGGTGTGACACACATGCAATGTACTGTAGGGGGGGTCCCAGGGGGGGAATGCCTGATGTCTCCCAGCCAGAGCATGCTGTGGTGCATGTCTGCCGTCCTCACTTGCATTGTGTTTACTGTGACAATCACTGCATGGTGCATGCCACATTCTGCCTGTCTTATCCTCCTGGGAATGTAGCCTCTGCAGTCCTCATGTGATTATGTGGTCAGCCCAGTGTGTCAGGTGACATTACCCACAGATGTGTGTTAGTTCTGTGTACCTGTGCTGAGAGTGTGCACATGATGTGTTCGTACCCTGGAAATCGGTGTGTGTGTAAGTCCCCTGTCATTTGGGTGGGTGCATATGTGGAGTGTAGCACCCAAGCCGCATGAGGGATGGATATACCCTGCCCGTGTCATGTGAGCAGGGAGCAGTGCTGTGTGTCTGACGTGCAGAGCCAGCCCCACACCTGTGAGCCCCCCCCGTCTAGTGGCACATGTGCAGAGTGAGGTTTGTAGCTGCATTTGGCAATGGCAGGTGAATGTCCTGTGACTGTGTGTGTCTGTGTACTCTGCTGAGGTAGCGTCAGTGGCCTGTGGCATGTGACTGCTTTGAGGTGCTGCACATAATCCTGGTGTAGCTTGTGATGCACAGTGTGAGCCTGGATCATTGATTGTGTTGTTGCCCTCATTCCACCTGTGTACTTTCAATGGCACGTACTGCTTTTGCCCTTCCCCAGAGGATCATGTCCCTATGACAAAGGTGCAATGCGTTGGATGCATACTATGCCTTGTTGTAAACAGCAAATTTGTTCTAATATGTGTCTCTGTGACATGTGCCAGGTGTATTGATGTAGTGTCACTTGTTCATCCTCACAGGTAGGCGCCTCTGCCAAGAAGCAGATCTGGATGAACGCCGTCAGTGCCGTGAGGAGGACGGACGGTCGCAAGCGGCGCCTGGCCCAGGTGAGAAAACGCTGGCAGGATATCCGGTGCTGGACGCGGAGGATCGCGCGGGTCCTGCTGGGGGACTCACCTGAGACCCATAAGAACCGCGGGCGCCACCGTCTGACCCACATCCACAAGCGTGTGCTGGCGGTGGTCTTTCCAGACTTGGACAGGCGCTTACAGGAGAAGCAGCAGCAGGAAGGGGGTAGGTACATGTGTGTTTGTTGTGTGTCACCAGCATTTGTAAGTGCACAGTTGCATGGATACACTGCCAGGGTTTAAAGGTGCTGTGCAGATCCTGTTACCCACAGTATAGCGGTGCTCTCCTGCCTCCCTTCCCCTCCTTTCAATGTGTTCCCTGGTCTGTGTGTAGTCACTCCTTCACAAGGTTATCTAGGCTGGCACTTTATCCACGTGAATAATGCCTGTAGCATCATGTGTGGGGGTGGTGTGTAACAGGTTTTGGGACCTTGCCTGTGCCCTGTCCAGTTCAGTACTTGTGGGTTCCATGTCAGTTGGCACTGATGCTGAGTCCAGACATGGGAGTTAGTCTCTCAAGTGTCATGCCTTACAGCACGCATGTCCTATGTTGTGGCCTGTGACATGATGTGCATGAGTGTGCGATACGCATAGTGCAGGGATGGTGGCGTGTGTTGCAGTCATTCCCATTCAGGACCATGGAGTTGGGTGGCCACTACTGTCCCCTGGGGCATATTTTCCTAGGTGTCATGTGTGTCATCACAAAATGTGGACACTCTCAGTGTCTACAGCATAGGTTGTGCTCTGTGCCATTGTCCCCTGGCACCATGTATATTGACGTAAAATGTAGTACAAGTGTCCACTGTACAGCCTGACCTGATTTTCCTTGTTCATACTCACGGTGGCCAGTGCCTGTGTGTCTTGTTACAATCATCTGAAGATGACCATTTGTACATGATTATTTGGAAAGGCGCACCTTGGGTATTTTGTGTCCAATCTTGCATTTATCCAGCCCATGTGTATTTCACCCAGACTAAGAGATGTAAGTGCTTCCTGTGTCTCAACAAATTGTCTCACGTAGGGGGTGGTTGGTGCGGGCAAAGCCTACATGTCAAAACCTGATATCTCCTTGCTAGGTCTGGCCAGTGTGTGATGTTTGTCTGGACATACACTCAAGGTGCAGTGAGCCAGTCATGGTGGGCATGTTTTCAGTATTACCTATGCAGCATGTGCCTAAAGTTCATGGATATGGTCCCTGCTCATCCCTCTTTTCGGCAACGTTGTGTGGTGCAGTTGCAGTGATGGATTGTCCCCAGAGCCTGGCTCCTCTGTCAAAATCCATTTCATGTCATTTGCTATTGTGTCATGCTCTCCATAGTTTTTCAGTGGCATGGTGGGTCAACCAACTGTGTGTTGCAGGGCCTACATATGTACCTTGTTTTGTAGATGTTACTCATCTTTCTTTTCAGGCTATGCACTGTAACCTATGTAGATTGGACTCATGTGACATATGTATACAGGTGTATGATTAATTGCTGTCTCTTCACCTTGCCCACAGCATCGTCGGGGGACACGGAGGGAGACATCAGCACAGACGGAGCGGAGGGACCGAGCACCAGTGCCAGCGGTGACATCTTGGCTGGCACATCGAGTGGAACTGAGGCGGAGGGGAGTGAGGCCGAGGACCTGTCCACTGCCACCACAGAATATGAAGCTGACGGGTCCGAGGATGAGCTCTCCGAGTGGGCGGGGGCTGCACCAGCAGCTGACAGCGGCACAACATCTCTCCCCGCCCCCTCCATTGCCATCAGCCTCCTCCCACTTGCTCGTGTCCCTTCCCAGCGTGCCCAGTCACCACATGTCTCCTTCCTGCCAGGCACCGCACCCCCTGCCCCTGTCTCCACTGCTGCCGCCAATGCCGAGTCTGTGGACATCCAGCGGCAGTTGCAGGTTGGTCAGGCTGCGATGCTTAATGTCCTCCATGGCCACAGCCAAGTGCTGACCAACATGGAGGCATACTTGGAGGGCATTTTCTCATCGCAGGCTGACCAACGCAACTTGCTGAGGTCCATTGACTTGACACTGACTGCAGCAGTGGGTCTCCTGCAGCGCTTTGTCCAAACCCCTACCCCTGACCCATCCACACTTCCCACTCCCATGCCTGTCCCACGTACACCCAGACATCAGAATGCACCCACCACAACAGACACAGGCACCACACCTGCAGGGAAGGTCAAATGCACACCTCCTGGCATGCACACACAAGGTGAAGTAGGCACACCCACTGGGTCGGGGGGCAAACGTAAGACACGCAGCCAGAGTGGGAGTCCGCATTCCACAAAATCCACTCCCTCCAAATCCCCTCCCCTCAGCTCTCCTGGCCACAAATCCAGCAAAGACTCCTTCATGGCCACTCTGTCCCTGAGCCCCACAGTGACACCACCCCACAAGCGGTCAAAGGAGTCCCCGGTCAGGGTGGTTGAGTCCCCCCCCCTGTCCACACCCTCCCCCAGTGGCGCTGCGACCCATCCCTCCGACCCCCCCCTTCTTAGGGCCTGTGGTTCCTTCGGGTGCAGGGAAGTCGCTGGAGGACCTTGCTAAGGTGTGCAGCGCCATCCTGACCTCCGCCTTTGGCGCCTACCCTTCGCCCTCATGTCCCTGCGGTGCCTGGTCCTTCCCCCCCACATGATGCCCCCCCCCTCTGGAAGACAAAGGAGCCTGACTGTGCAGGCAAGCTAGGGGACATGCGTCCCACTGTGTCCCCCACCTGGATTTGAATTTTGGATTGCCCTATGGGCATTGTACATTTTGAACTTTCAAGGGACAAACAGATTTTTGGATGCTGAATAAAGCAATTTCTTTTTCCTTAGTACACTACTGTCTGTCTGGTATTGCTGGTGGTGGACCTGCTCCATTATTTTGGGTGGTGATAATGTGTTGGGTGTGTGGGAATTGTAGTCTTGTGCTGGTCATAGGGTGGACCCTGGTATCTGTGTGCCATCACAAGCTGTTGGCTATATAACTTTGTTCATGTAAGCAGTTACTGCATGGTGACATCGTCCCAAGGTGTGTTCCTTCCTCTGTGTAACCTGACATCTTCACTGCAGGGTCATTCCAATATGTGGTGCTGAGCTGTGTCTACATTTTCTGGGTGTGTGACCGACTCGTTAGACTTGGGCCATGCATGCTGAGCGATGTCTCCACCTGCATCATTCGTGGCGTCCTTGGTGGTCACTGTACTTGTGTATGTAGACTGTTGTCATGACTTCATGTGGACATGTTTTCTTTTCGGCGCTATGCATGTGTATACTCCCAGCCTCACACACATGTGGTACATGTACTGCAAGGATCTTTGTGCACCTGACTGACATTTGTGGGCATTGGATCTGTGGGTACTCCACCCTTTTCTTTGCAGGGGCACTGCTGTGAGTGTTAGGCACCCACCCCTCCTGTGTCTGGGCACTGCTGTGAGTGTTGGGCACCCACCCCTCCTGTGTCTGGGCACTGCTGGGAGGACTCTGCACACACCCCTCCTGTGTCTGGGCACTGCTGGGAGGACTCTGCACACACCCCTCTTATGACTGGGCACTGCTGGGAGGACTCTGCACACACCCCTCCTGTGTCTGGGCACTGCTGTGAGTGTTAGGCACCCACCCCTCCTGTGTCTGGGCACTGCTGGGAGGACTCTGCACAAACCCCTCCTGTGTCTGGTCACTGCTGGGAGGACTCTGCACACACCCCTCTTATGACTGGGCACTGCTGGGAGGACTCTGCACACACCCCTCCTGTGTCCGGGCTCTGCTGGGAGGACTCTGCACCCAACCCTCCTATTTCAGGATATGTACGCTTAGAACTTACACAGGTGTGGGTTCGCTCCATGCACATGCGGGTGGGGGTCCGTATATACACTGTTGGGGTGGAGGTACGCTCCATACATACGCGGGTGAGGGTACGGGCCGTACATACACGGTTTGGGTGGGGGTACGCTCCATACATACGCGGGTGAGGGTACGGGTCGTACATACACGGTTGGGGTGGGGGTACGCTCCATACATACGCGGGTGAGGGTACGGGTCGTACATACACGTGGGGGTATGCTCTATACATACGCGGGTGAGGGTACGGGTCGTACATACACGGTTGGGGTGGGGGTATGCTCCATACATACGCGGGTGAGGGTACGGGTCGTACATACACGGTTGGGGTGGGGGTACGCTCCATACATATGCGGGTGAGGGTACGGGTCGTACATACACGGTTGGGGTGGGTGTACGCTCCATACGTACACGGGTGAGGGTATGGGTCGTACATACACGGTTGGGGTGGGGGTACGCTCCATGCATATGGGGTGGGGGTACGGTTCGTACGTACACTGTTGGCATGGGGGGTACGCTCCATGCATACGGGGGTGGGGGTACGGTCCATACGTACACTGTTGGGATGGGGGGTACGCTCCATGCATACGGGGGTGGGGGTACGGTCCGTACGTACACTGTTGGGATGGGGGTACGCTCCATGCATACGGGGGTGGGGGTACGGTCCGTACGTACACTGTTGGGATGGGGGTGCGCTCCATGCATACGGGGTTGGGGGTACGGTCCGTACGTACACTGTTGGGATGGGGGTGTACTCCATGCATACGGGGGTGGGGGTACGGTCCGTACATATCCGTACCCACGCTGTGGAATGCTTGTGCGGGCCATACCCAGGCCTTTGCCACGTGGGTACAGCCGTCCCACCATTGTTGGGGTGACGTAGGTGTGGGCGTGGTATGACTCGTACCCACGCTCTTAAGGCGTGGGTACCGGACGTACCTGTATTGTTGTGTTACCGGTTCGCGTCGTCAAGCACTTCCGTTGTGGCGGACGCTGGCTTTGCTGGACACGCCCCCACCCCCTCGTAGTGACCAGGGCCTGGGGGTCAGGTATGTCCAGGGCATGTGTGCTGTGTGACTTGGGTGGGGGTTTTGTGGCCTGCCCCTGCTCCTGCCCCCCCCTTTCCCCCCTCCCTTTGTTGTTCTGACCTTCTGCGGCATCTGCGTCGGAACCTGTAGAGGAGGTCGACTGCTATGAGGGCCGGGATGACACGTAGGTTCGGGTCCATGTCTGTCCGTCGCGTGCAGGTACTCCTTGTTCGCGTCGTCCTGATTTCCCGGCAGTTTTTGGCTGCCGGAAAATATTCTCCGTGCGGGATGATGCCGGTGCGAATCGTACTTCCTGGTTCGTGAATGGCAGGCTGCGTGCGTCCCGACGTCACGTCGGCGCTTTCCCGGATCACATTTGTATGTATATTTTCGTTGGTCGGTGTTTTGTACGAATCGTACGGAAATAGTATTTCCGTGCGAATCGTACTTCCATGTTTGTATCTTGTTCTGACCGGGTACGCGTCGGACGGAGAATATGCTCCGTCCGACGGTTCGTACCCGGTTTTTACAGGATCGTAATCGGCACCTCAAGCTTGATGTTTATCTCCCAAAAATGTCAGTTTTTTTTCCTTGGATACGCGCACCCAACGCGTTAGGATGCCCGACTCCTAATTTTACCGTAAAAAAAAAATAGCCCCTATCACAAATTTTTATTATCCCCGGGGACCCCATCCTCCGGGGTTTATTAAAAAATGTTGGGGACCGTGGGGGGAGGTCCAATGCCCCCACGGTCCCAGCCGGCTGCCCGCGTCCTTCGGGAGCCAGCATTGCTTTTCCACATGGGGAGCTGCTAACATGCAGTTCCCCGTGTGGAAAAGCAAATCGTTTGGATTTTGAAAGAGAGAGGAGGTTTTCCTGCTCTCTCTTTCAAAATACAAACGATGTTTGCTATGGGAGGGTGGGAGACTCCTGCCCTCTCATAGCAAACAACAGTGTCCTGGGGGTGGGCACAGCAGGACACTGTAGGAGCTGGCCCTGGGGGGTTGCGGTCCCAATGGCCCTCAAGTGCTCCAGGAGGGGGGCCATGCTGCTCCCCTCCCCCGTTCATTTGTAAAGATTTTGCCCCTGGGATTTTGCCCCCCCGGGGGCCGGATCCGCGCACCCTGCGTGCATTTTCGCCGTTTAAAAAAAAAAAGGGGGGGCCCCAGGGTGTCCTTCTGGGACCCCCTAAGCAACACTAGAGGATCAGAGTATTTATACCCTGCCCCCTTTACATCTGTCACACACTTTTTTCCCTTACTTAATCAGCCTCGCTTCTACCGAGGCACAAAATGGGTGCCAACAGTTCCTGGTTTCGAATGTAGACAGACACTTGACAGCCAATTAGCATTCAGCGCGTGATCGGGAGGGTGCGCGCTCGGTTCGGAGAGGGTGCACTTAGGGTGCGCATAGGGTGCGCGGATCCTCCAAGGCCATAGATATATCTATCTTTTTTACTCTAATTTTCTCAGGAACTAATAAACGGATTTACACCATTTATGCAAAAGGCACGAGTCTGAACTGAGGAGTACCTTTTTGCCAAATTTGGTGTAATTCCGTTCAGCAGTTTTGAGCTGTAGCTGCGTCAACAGGCTCTATGGGAAATTGCATGGGGAAAACGCGTTTTGGGACCCCCTTTTTTTGTCAGCCCCTGCTTGATGAATCACCACAAAACTTTCAAGATAGGAGCGGACCAGAGCTGGCCAAAAGTTTGGAAAATTTCGTCAAGATTCGTCAACCGGCGCCAGACTTATTGGGAATAGAATGTTGCGGATTTCCTATGGAAACTAGGTCCTAACTATAGGTAATATATATATATATATTTTAAAAAATTGTGAATAATTTTAGTTAGGAAAACTATATTCATTCTTTTTTTTTTCAATATTATATAGAAGTCGCGCACCCTTTGCGCACCCTACACGATGGCTGCGTGCATTCCGGTAGCCATTTTGAAAAGTCGCGCTGGGGTCGTGACTTCGGCGTAATTTGTAAACTATGAAATATCTTTAAATTAATTATAAATAAAAGTTTTCCTTTAAGTGTTTGTCTAAATTTGTTAATATAAGTATTTTTAAAGTATTATTTTCAATATAATTTGACCAAAAATTATTCGATTATTATTGGATTCGGAGGTTAGGATGGATGGCCATTTTGCTCCATCTGTTTTGTAAGACTTTTTGTTCTAGTCAGGTGGACACCCTCCTCCGGGTGAGGTACGGCTTGAGGATTCTATTCAAAAGGTGAGGAATCAACAGGCAGAAGTATCCATCAGAAGAGCAAGTATTTACCTTCGGTAACAAATTTTTGGGTGGATACAGTATCTGCCTGTGGATTTCTCACTGTCCCACCTGCCTCCCATTTGTTGTCGACCTGTTTCTACCAAAAAGATGCTTTTACTGTTTGGCCTGAATGTTTTAAATATGTCTTAATCATGCCTATGTTTTAATAGTGAGAAATGCTTGATCTGTTGCTATTTCTTTATGCCTTTATTGGTTATGCATTTGTATATATATATACATTTAGTATACTATGTATACATGTGAAAATGTGTCGGTCCACCTGTTTACCTCGGTGGCACGGAAAAAATGGGTGGAGCTGACATCAGCACGCCGACGAGGTCCTCTTATGGCTCCTATGACATCATACAGAGCCGTGCTATTATGACATCATCGTCGACGTGGGAGAGCTAGGAAAGAATTTCTGCAGAATGCTGGCACAGGGGATATTCAACTAAGTGTTCAGGCTAGTCCTTTGGGAGCAACTGTTTATGTTGCCACTCCAGAAAACGAAACCATTGATCCGAGGGCAGAGGCCCTGCAGATGGCACACAAGTTGGGGAGCCCGGTCGTGTGCAGAAAAATGAACAAGGGCACTGAATAACACAGGATCTTCTCTTTGTATCTGGCAAGAACAACAAGGTTAAAATGCCCGAGTTACAAAATGTAGAATTAGTGCTACAACGGTCTTCAAGAGGACCTGCGATGGATGCTGCTTCTGCCTTCCGTACAGTGGAGGCGGCACATGAGTAAAGGTCATACTGCAGTGGGACGCACACTCGTTGACCTCTCATGGCACTGCTCCACACTTCAGGGACAACGCTTTCCATTAGCTATGTTTTCTGATGACGTTTCATGCCTGCCCCATCCAACAGCAGAACCCCTTTAGATCCAAACAGACTCTTCCACTCTCTCACTGGAAGTTTAGGATAGTGCAGTGGTGTTAGTGCAGTAGTGTTTGGGTAGCGTAGGGGGTTGTGCTGAGGGTAGTGTTTTAGAGTTTAGGGTAGTACATTGGTGTTTGTGTAGTTTAGGGCGTTGTGCTGGGGGTAGTGTTTTAGGGTTTAGGGTAGTACAGTGGTGTTTGTGTAGTGTAGGGGGTCGTGCTGGTGACAGTGTTTAACCCCTTCGCTGCCAGGCCTTTTTTTGGCTATTTGGGGTAGTGCACGATGAGGCCCCAGTAACTTTTTGACCACATACGGTATCCACGCAAAATTTGCGTCCTTTTCATCCAACATCATGGGGATTCTAAAGATACTCAGGGTTTGTGGATTCTCCTAGAGGGGTCACAGAAATGAGCCGAAATACAGCAACATTTTGTTTTTTTTCGGAAAAATGGGAAAAACGGGCTGCAAATGAAAGCATCTGGGTTTTTCCCTGCAAATGTTATAAAAAAAGGGTTTGTGGGGTTGAAATCACCATTTTCCCAGCTTTTTGGGGATAAAAGACTTTTGTCAGAAACCCAACATTTTTTACACAGTTTTGGCATTTTTCTGGGACATAGCCTATTTTTGCTATTTTGTGTGCTTTTGACCTCCTTCCAGTTAATGGCAGAAATGGGTACAAAAGCAATAATGGATCCAGGAAAGCTATACATTTTCGAAAGGAAGACAAAATTCTGAATTCAGAAAGGGGTCATTTGTGTAGATCCATCAAGGTTTTTTTATTGAAACAAACAGTTAAATATAGGATAAATTGAAAATTAGTTGAAAAAAACAGCCTTTTGTGTCAACGTTTTCACCTGTAACTTCTTCTAATTATGACAGCTTTTTGAAAGCAATATATCGTTGCATCCGCTGGACATTACTGGTTGTGGGGATATATAGGACTTGTAGGTTCACCAAGAACCCGACGAACCCAGAGCCTAAAACTGAACAGCAACTTGCAATGGTTTTTTATTATGTACCGGGTATATAGTAATTATTCTGTAAAAAAGTGTACATGGAAAAATCGGTATGAAAGACACCTATGTATTTCTGAAATGGGAACAAAATATAGAGTTTAGAAATAGTAGATATTTCACATTTCTGAAATTGGGAATACTCATACTAGCATGAGAATTATCAGTCATTTTTTAGAATGACTTCTTTTTTACACAATATCTTTCATTTGGAAGGCATAAATGCATCGAAAGTCAATAGATAAGAACAGTTCCTTTACAAATCTGAATTACCCTAAGTCTCCCGATAAAAATGGTACCTCACTTGTGTGGGTAGGCATAGTGCCCGCGACAGGAAACGGCACAAAATGCAACGTGGTCACACCTCAATTTCGCAGTGAAAAATGACCCTTTTTTGGCAAAATGTCTAGCTGTAGTTTTTGAACCCTAGCTCTGCAGGCACCTTGGGAAACCTAGCAAACCTATACATTTTTGAAAACAAGACACCCAGGGGAATCCCAGATGGGGTGACTTGACTGCCTCCCACCAGGGTCTGATACCCAGAATCCCTTGCAAACCTAAACAATTGTCCAAAAAAACACATTTTCCCCAGATTTCTGTCGTGGAAAGTTCTGGAATCTGCGTGGATCCACAAATTTCGACCCACCCCGCGTTCCCGAACGTCTTACGAGAAAAACGGTACCTCACTTGTGTGGGTCGGCCTAGTGCCTGCGACAGGAAACGGCGCAAAACGCAACGTTGTCACACCTCAATTTCGCAGTGAAAAATTACCCTTTTTTGGCAAAATGACTAGCTGTAGTTTTTGAACCCTAGCTCTGCGGGCACCTTGGGAAACCTAGCAAACCTATACATTTTTGAAAACTAGACACCCAGGGGAATCCAGGATGGGGTGACTTGACTGCCTCCCACCAGAGTCTGTTACCCAGAATCCCTTGCAAACCTAAAATTTTTTACAAAAAACACATTTTCCCCATATTTCTGTCGTGGAAAGTTCCGGAATCTGTGTGGATCCACAAATTTCCACCCACCCCACATTCCCCAAACTCTTCCGAGAAAAATTGTACCTCACTTGTGTGGGTCGGTCTAGTGTCCGCAACAGGAAACGGCGCAAAACGCAACGTGGTCACACCTCAATTTCGCATGAAAAATGACCCTTTTTTGGAAAAATGTCTAGCTGTAGTTTTTGAACCCTAGCTCTGCGGGCACCTTGGGAAACCTAGCAAACCTATACATTTTTTAAAACTAGACACCCAGGGGAATCCAGGATGGGGTGACTTGACTGCCTCCCACCAGGGTCTGTTACCCAGAATCCCTTACAAACCTAAAAAATTATCAAAAAAAACACATTTTCCCCACATTTCTGTCGTGGAAAGTTCCATAATCTGCGTGGATCCACAAATTTCCAACCACCCCGCGTTCCCCACAGTCTTACGAGAAAAATGGTACCTCACTTGTGTGGGTCGGCCTATTGCCCGCGACAGGAAACGGTGGAAAACGCAACGTGGTCACACCTCAATTTCGCAGTGAAAAATGACCCTTTTTTGGCAAAATGACTAGCTGTAGTTTTTGAACCCTAGCTCTGCGGGCACCTTCGGAAACCTAGCAAACCTATACATTTTTGAAAACTAGACACCAAGGGGAATCCAGGATGGGGTGACTTGACTGCCTCCCACCAGGGTCTGTTACCCAGAATCCCTTGCAAACCTAAACAATTGTCCAAAAAAACACATTTTCCCCAGATTTCTGTCGTGGAAAGTTCTGGAATCTGCGTGGATCCACAAATTTCCACCCACCCCGCGTTCCCGAACGTCTTACGAGAAAAACGGTACCTCACTTGTGTGGGTCGGCCTAGTGCCTGTGACAGGAAACGGCGCAAAACGCAACGTTGTCACACGTCAATTTCGCAGTGAAAAATTACCCTTTTTTGGCAAAATGACTAGCTGTAGTTTTTGAACCCTAGCTCTGCGGGCACCTTGGGAAACCTAGCAAACCTATACATTTTTGAAAACTAGACACCCAGGGGAATCCAGGATGGGGTGACTTGACTGCCTCCCACCAGAGTCTGTTACCCAGAATCCCTTGCAAACCTAAACATTTTTCAAAAAAACACATTTTCCCCACATTTCTGTCGTGGAAAGTTCCGGAATCTGTGTGGATCCACAAATTTCCACCCACCCCACGTTCCCCAAAGTCTTCCGAGAAAAATTGTACCTCACTTGTGTGGGTCGGCCTAGTGTCCGCAACAGGAAACGGCGCAAAACGCAACGTGGTCACACCTCAATTTCGCAGTGAAAAATGACCCTTTTTTGGAAAAATGTCTAGCTGTAGTTTTTGAACCCTAGCTCTGCGGGCACCTTGGGAAACCTAGCAAACCTATACATTTTTTAAAACTAGACACCCAGGGGAATCCAGGATGGGGTGACTTGACTGCCTCCCACCAGGGTCTGTTACCCAGAATCCCTTACAAACCTAAAAAATTATCAAAAAAAACACATTTTCCCCACATTTCTGTCGTGGAAAGTTCCGTAATCTGCGTGGATCCACAAATTTCCAACCACCCCGCTTTCCCCACAGTCTTACGAGAAAAACGGTACCTCACTTGTGTGGGTCGGCCTATTGCCCGTGACAGGAAACGGTGGAAAACGCAACGTGGTCACACCTCAATTTCGCAGTGAAAAATGACCCTTTTTTGGCAAAATGACTAGCTGTAGTTTTTGAACCCTAGCTCTGCGGGCACCTTCGGAAACCTAGCAAACCTATACATTTTTGAAAACTAGACACCAAGGGGAATCCAGGATGGGGTGACTTGACGGCCTCCCACCAGGGTCTGTTACCCAGAATCCCTTGCAAACCTAAACAATTGTCCAAAAAAACACATTTTCCCCACATTTCTGTCGTGGAAAGTTCTGGAATCTGCGTGGATCCACAAATTTCCACCCACCGCGCGTTCCCTAACATCTTACGAGAAAAACGGTACCTCACTTGTGTGGGTCGGCCTAGTGCCTGTGACAGGAAACGGCGCAAAACGCAACGTTGTCACACCTCAATTTCGCAGTGAAAAATTACCCTTTTTTGGCAAAATGACTAGCTGTAGTTTTTGAACCCTAGCTCTGCGGGCACCTTTGGAAACCTAGCAAACCTATACATTTTTGAAAACTAGACACCCAGGGGAATCCAGGATGGGGTGACTTGACTGCCTCCCACCAGGGTCTGTTACCCAGAATCCCTTGCAAACCTAAAAATTTTTCAAAAAAACACATTTTCCCCACATTTCTGTCGTGGAAAGTTCCGGAATCTGTGTGGATCCACAAATTTCCACCCACCCCACGTTCCCCAAAGTCTTCCGAGAAAAATTGTACCTCACTTGTGTGGGTCGGCCTAGTGTCCGCAACAGGAAACGGGGCAAAACATAACGTGGTCACACCTCAATTTCGCAGTGAAAAATGACCCTTTTTTGGAAAAATGTCTAGCTGTAGTTTTTGAACCCTAGCTCTGCGGGCACCTTGGGAAACCTAGCAAACCTATACATTTTTTAAAACTAGACACCCAGGGGAATCCAGGATGGGGTGACTTGACTGCCTCCGACCAGGGTCTGTTACCCAGAATCCCTTACAAACCTAAAAAATTGTAAAAAAAACCACATTTTCCCCACATTTCTGTCGTGGAAAGTTCTGGAATCTGCGTGGATCCACGAATTTCCACCCACCCCGCGTTCCCCCAAGTCTTACAAGAAAAACTGTACCTCACTTGTGTGGGTCAGCCTAGTGCCCACGACAGGAAACGGCGCAAAATGCAACGTGGTCACACCTCAATTTCGCAGTGAAAAATGACACATTTTTTGGCAAAATGACAAGCTGTAGTTTTTTAACCCTAGCTCTGCGGGCACCTTGGGAAACCTAGCATACCTATACATTTTTGAAAACTAGACACCCAGGGGAATCCAAGTTGACTGCCTCCTACCAGGGTCTGTTACCCAGAATCCCTTGCAAACCTAAAAAATTGTCAAAAAAACCACATTTTCCCCACATTTCTGTGGTGGAAAGTTCCGGAATCTACGTGGATCCACAAATTTCCACCCACCTCGCGTTCCCCAAAGTCTTACGAGAAAAACGGTACCTCACTTTTGTGGGTCGACCTAGTGCCAGTGACAGGAAACGGCGCAAAACGCAACGTGGTCACACCTCAATTTCGCAGTGAAAAATGACCCTTTTTTGGCAAAATGTCTAGCTGTAGTTTTTGAACCCTAGCTCTGCCGGCACCTAGGGAAACCTAGAAAACCTATACATTTTTGAAAACTAGACACCCAGGGGAATCCAGGATGGGGTGACTTGACTGCTCCCACCAGGGTCTGTTACCCAGAATCCCTTGCAAACCTAAAAAATTGTCCAAAAAACAAATTTCCCCCATATTTCTGTCGTGGAAAGTTCCAGAATCTGCGTGGATCCACAACTGTCCACCCACCCCGCATTCCTCAAAGTCTTATGAGAAAAACGGTACCTCACTTGTGTGGGTCGGCCTAGTGCCCGCAACAGGAAACGGCGCAAAACGCAACGTGGTCACACCTCAATTTCGCAGTGAAAAATGACCCTTTTTTGGCAAAATGTCTAGCTGTAGTTTTTGAAACCTAGCTCTGGAGGCACCTTGGGAAACCTAGCAAACCTATACATTTTTTAAAACTAGACACCCAGGGGAATCCAGGATGGGGTGACTTGACTGCCTCCCACCAGGGTCTGTTACCCAGAATCCCTTGCAAACCTAAAAAATTATCAAAAAAACCACATTTTCCCCACATTTCTGTCGTGGAAAGTTCCGTAATCTGCGTGGATCCACAAATTTCCACCCACCCCACATTCCCCAAAGTCTTCCGAGAAAAATTGTACCTCACTTGTGTGGGTCGGCCTAGTGTCCGCAACAGGAAACGGCGCAAAACGCAACGTGGTCACACCTCAATTTCGCAGTGACAAATGACCCTTTTTTGGAAAAATGTCTAGCTGTAGTTTTTGAACCCTAGCTCTGCGGGCACCTTGGGAAACCTAGCAAACCTATACATTTTTTAAAACTAGACACCCAGGGGAATCCAGGATGGGGTGACTTGACTGCCTCCGACCAGGGTCTGTTACCCAGAATCCCTTACAAACCTAAAAAATTGTAAAAAAAAACACATTTTCCCCACATTTCTGTCGTGGAAAGTTCTGGAATCTGCGTGGATCCACGAATTTCCACCCACCCCGCGTTCCCCCAAGTCTTACAAGAAAAACTGTACCTCACTTGTGTGGGTCAGCCTAGTGCCCACGACAGGAAACGGCGCAAAATGCAACGTGGTCACACCTCAATTTCGCAGTGAAAAATGACACATTTTTTGGCAAAATGACAAGCTGTAGTTTTTTAACCCTAGCTCTGCGGGCACCTTGGGAAACCTAGCATACCTATACATTTTTGAAAACTAGACACCCAGGGGAATCCAAGTTGACTGCCTCCTACCAGGGTCTGTTACCCAGAATCCCTTGCAAACCTAAAAAATTGTCAAAAAAACCACATTTTCCCCACATTTCTGTGGTGGAAAGTTCCGGAATCTACGTGGATCCACAAATTTCCACCCACCTCGCGTTCCCCAAAGTCTTACGAGAAAAATGGTACCTCACTTGTGTGGGTCGGCCTATTGCCCGCGACAGGAAACGGTGGAAAACGCAATGTGGTCACACCTCAATTTCGCAGTGAAAAATGACCCTTTTTTGGCAAAATGACTAGCTGTAGTTTTTGAACCCTAGCTCTGCGGGCACCTTCGGAAACCTAGCAAACCTATACATTTTTGAAAACTAGACACCAAGGGGAATCCAGGATGGGGTGACTTGACTGCCTCCCACCAGGGTTTGTTACCCAGAATCCCTTGCAAACCTAAACAATTGTCCAAAAGAACACATTTTCCCCAGATTTCTGTCGTGGAAAGTTCTGGAATCTGCGTGGATCCACAAATTTCCACCCACCCCGCGTTCCCGAACGTCTTACGAGAAAAACGGTACCTCACTTGTGTGGGTCGGCCTAGTGCCTGTGACAGGAAACGGCGCAAAACGCAACGTTGTCACACCTCAATTTCGCAGTGAAAAATTACCCTTTTTTGGCAAAATGTCTAGCTGTAGTTTTTGAACCCTAGCTCTGCCGGCACCTAGGGAAACCTAGCAAACCTATACATTTTTGAAAACTAGACACCCAGGGGAATCCAGGATGGGGTGACTTGACTGCTCCCACCAGGGTCTGTTACCCAGAATCCCTTGCAAACCTAAAAAATTGTCCAAAAAACAAATTTCCCCCATATTTCTGTCGTGGAAAGTTCCGGAATCTGCGTGGATCCACAACTGTCCACCCACCCCGCGTTCCTCAAAGTCTTATGAGAAAAACGGTACCTCACTTGTGTGGGTCGGCCTAGTGCCCGCAACAGGAAACGGCGCAAAACGCAACGTGGTCACACCTCAATTTCGCAGTGAAAAATGACCCTTTTTTGGCAAAATGTCTAGCTGTAGTTTTTGAAACCTAGCTCTGGAGGTACCTTGGGAAACCTAGCAAACCTATACATTTTTTAAAACTAGACACCCAGGGGAATCCAGGATGGGGTGACTTGACTGCCTCCCACCAGGGTCTGTTACCCAGAATCCCTTGCAAACCTAAAAAATTATCAAAAAAAACACATTTTCCCTACATTTCTGTCGTGGAAAGTTCCGTAATCTGCGTGGATCCACAAATTTCCACCCACCCCACATTCCCCAAAGTCTTCCGAGAAAAATTGTACCTCACTTTTGTGGGTCGGCCTAGTGTCCGCAACAGGAAACGGCGCAAAACGCAACGTGGTCACACCTCAATTTCGCAGTGAAAAATGACCCTTTTTTGGAAAAATGTCTAGCTGTAGTTTTTGAACCCTAGCTCTGCGGGCACCTTGGGAAACCTAGCAAACCTATACATTTTTGAAAACTAAACACCCAGGGGAATCCAGGATGGGGTGACTTGACTGCCTCCCACCAGAGTCTGTTACCCAGAATCCCTTGCAAACCTAAAATTTTTTCAAAAAAACACATTTTCCCCATATTTCTGTCGTGGAAAGTTCCGGAATCTGTGTGGATCCACAAATTTCCACCCACCCCACGTTCCCCAAAGTCTTCCGAGAAAAATTGTACCTCACTTGTGTGGGTCGGCCTAGTGTCCGCAACAGGAAACGGCGCAAAACGCAACGTGGTCACACCTCAATTTCGCAGTGAAAAATGACCCTTTTTTGGAAAAATGTCTAGCTGTAGTTTTTGAACCCTAGCTCTGCGGGCACCTTGGGAAACCTAGCAAACCTATACATTTTTTAAAACTAGACACCCAGGGGAATCCAGTATGGGGTGACTTGACTGCCTCCCACCAGGGTCTGTTACCCAGAATCCCTTACAAACCTAAAAAATTATCAAAAAAACCACATTTTCCCCACATTTCTGTCGTGGAAAGTTCCGTAATCTGCGTGGATCCACAAATTTCCAACCACCCCTCGTTCCCCACAGTCTTACGAGAAAAACGGTACCTCACTTGTGTGGGTCGGCCTATTGCCCGCGACAGGAAACGGTGGAAAACGCAACGTGGTCACACCTCAATTTCGCAGTGAAAAATGACCCTTTTTTGGCAAAATGACTAGCTGTAGTTTTTGAACCCTAGCTCTGCGGGCACCTTCGGAAACCTAGCAAACCTATACATTTTTGAAAACTAGACACCAAGGGGAATCCAGGATGGGGTGAATTGACTGCCTCCCACCAGGGTCTGTTACCCAGAATCCCTTGCAAACCTAAACAATTGTCCAAAAAAACACATTTTCCCCACATTTCTGTCGTGGAAAGTTCTGGAATCTGCGTGGATCCACAAATTTCCACCCACCCCGCGTTCCCGAACGTCTTACGAGAAAAACGGTACCTCACTTGTGTGGGTCGGCCTAGTGCCTGTGACAGGAAACGGCGCAAAACGCAACGTTGTCACACCTCAATTTCGCAGTGAAAAATTACCCTTTTTTGGCAAAATGACTAGCTGTAGTTTTTGAACCCTAGCTCTGCGGGCACCTTGGGAAACCTAGCAAACCTATACATTTTTGAAAACTAGACACCCAGGGGAATCCAGGATGGGGTGACTTGACTGCCTCCCACCAGGGTCTGTTAACCAGAATCCCTTACAAACCTAAAAAATTATAAAAAAAACCACATTTTCCCCACATTTCTGTCGTGGAAAGTTCCGGAATCTGTGTGGATCCACAAATTTCCACCCACCCCACGTTCCCCAAAGTCTTCCGAGAAAAATTGTTCCTCACTTGTGTGGGTCGGCCTAGTGTCCGCAACAGGAAACGGGGCAAAACATAACGTGGTCACACCTCAATTTCGCAGTGAAAAATGACCCTTTTTTGGAAAAATGTCTAGCTGTAGTTTTTGAACCCTAGCTCTGCGGGCACCTTGGGAAACCTAGCAAACCTATACATTTTTTAAAACTAGACACCCAGGGGAATCCAGGATGGGGTGACTTGACTGCCTCCCACCAGGGTCTGTTACCCAGAATCCCTTACAAACCTAAAAAATTTTAAAAAAAAACACATTTTCCCCACATTTCTGTCGTGGAAAGTTCCGGAATCTGCGTGGATCCACGAATTTCCACCCACCCCGCGTTCCCCCAAGTCTTACAAGAAAAACTGTACCTCACTTGTGTGGGTCAGCCTAGTGCCCACGACAAGAAACGGCGCAAAATGCAACGTGGTCACACCTCAATTTCGCAGTGAAAAATGACCCTTTTTTGGCAAAATGACAAGCTGTAGTTTTTTAACCCTAGCTCTGCTGGCACCTTGGGAAACCTAGCATACCTATACATTTTTGAAAACTAGACACCCAGGGGAATCCAAGTTGACTGCCTCCTACCAGGGTCTGTTACCCAGAATCCCTTGCAAACCTAAAAAATTGTCCAAAAAAACACATTTTCCCCACATTTCTGTGGTGGAAAGTTCCGGAATCTACGTGGATCCACAAATTTCCACCCACCTCGCGTTCCCCAAAGTCTTACGAGAAAAACGGTACCTCACTTTTGTGGGTCGACCTAGTGCCAGTGACAGGAAACGGTGCAAAACGCAACGTGGTCACACCTCAATTTCGCAGTGAAAAATGACCCTTTTTTGGCAAAATGTCTAGCTGTAGTTTTTGAACCCTAGCTCTGCCGGCACCTAGGGAAACCTAGCAAACCTATACATTTTTGAAAACTAGACACCCAGGGGAATCCAGGATGGGGTGACTTGACTGCTCCCACCAGGGTCTGTTACCCAGAATCCCTTGCAAACCTAAAAAATTGTCCAAAAAACAAATTTCCCCCATATTTCTGTCGTGGAAAGTTCCGGAATCTGCGTGGATCCACAACTGTCCACCCACCCCGCGTTCCTCAAAGTCTTATGAGAAAAACGGTACCACACTTGAGTGGGTCGTCCTAGTGCCCGCAACAGGAAACGGCGCAAAACGCAACGTGGTCACACCTCAATTTCGCAGTGAAAAATGACTCTTTTTTGGCAAAATGTCTAGCTGTAGTTTTTGAAACCTAGCTCAGGAGGCACCTTGGGAAACCTAGCAAACCTATACATTTTTTAAAACTAGACACCCAGGGGAATCCAGGATGGGGTGACTTGACTGCCTCCCACCAGGGTCTGTTACCCAGAATCCCTTGCAAACCTAAAAAATTATCCAAAAAAACACATTTTCCCCACATTTCTGTCGTGGAAAGTTCCGTAATCTGCGTGGATCCACAAATTTCCAACCACCCCGCGTTCCCCACAGTCTTACAAGAAAAACGGTACCTCACTTGTGTGGGTCGGCCTATTGCCCGCGACAGGAAACGGTGCAAAACGCAACGTGGTCACACCTCAATTTCGCAGTGAAAAATGACCCTTTTTTGGCAAAATGACTAGCTGTCGTTTTTGAACCCTAGCTCTGTGGGCACCTTCAGAAACCTAGCAAACCTATACATTTTTGAAAACTAGATACCAAGGGGAATCCAGGATGGGGTGACTTGACTGCCTCCCACCTGGGTCTGTTACCCAGAATCCCTTGCAAACCTAAAAAATTGTCCAAAAAAACACATTTTCCCCACATTTCTGAGGTGGAAAGTTCCCGAATCTGCGTGGATCCACAAATTTCCACCCACCCCGCGTTCCCCAAAGTCTTACGAGAAAAATGGTACTTCACTTGTGTGGGTTGGCCTAGTGCCCACGACGGGAAACGGCGCAAAACGTAGTGAGATAACATCAAACCTGGTTTTGAAAGGAGGTCATTTGGGTTTTTGTTAAGCCTGGGCGTAGTTTGCGTAGCAGCACTACACGTAGCTACGCAAAGTACACTTTTATCTACGTTCAGCTACTTTGATCTATGCGTAGCTGATAACACAGCATCTTGCACACTGCAAGTTACAATAAAATTAGAATTTCTGTCTTTATATGCTATAATGCATATAGTCATTTCACAAAAGTGAAAATAATACATTAGCAAGCAGTGAGAGAGGTGATGATTTTGGGATCCTCCGTAACCTAGGGAGAGAACCAAGAAGATGCCTTGAAAACAAAAAGCACATCTTCTTGAATGATTCGGCGGTGGTCCCATCCTCTGAGGACCACCCCAAGCACAGTTATTGACAAAAATACAATCCCAACCAAAGGCCCTGCAAAGCATTATGGGACAAGATTAGCAGTGGGCAGTGAATATTATAGTATCCAAAATAAATAATTCTACACAGAGCTGCAGTTCAACTAGTCGTTACTAGATGTCCCTCACGAGTCAAATGCAAAAGCATTGAAATTATTGTTACATCAAGCTGCAGTTCCACTCGTCGTTACTAGATGTCCCTCACGAGTCGACACGAGTCAAATGCAAAATTTTCATGAAAGGGTTTCAATGCTTTTGCATTTGACTCGTGAGGGACATCTAGTAACGACTAGTGGAACTGCAGCTTGATGTAATAATAATTTCAATGCTTTTGCATTTGACTCGTGAGGGACATCTAGTAACGACTAGTTGAACTGCAGCTCTTTGTAGAATTATTTTGATATTGGACACTATAATATTCACTTCCCACTACTAACCTCGTCCCAAAATGCTTTGCAGGGCCTTTGGCTGGGATTGTATTTTTGCCCATAACTGTGCTTGGGGTGGTCCTAGGAGGAAGGGACCACCACGGAATCGTTCACCAGCATGATATGCTCTTTGTGTTCAAGGCTTCAGCTTGTTCCTCCCCATAGGTTAGGGGGGACCCCAAAATCATCACCTCTCTCATTGCCTAACATTTTTCATTCACAGTTTACTTTTGTGAATTGGTTTAATGATTTCTAGCATGTAAAATTGCTGTAGCAAAGTATTTGTGGGTTATGTTGCTATTACTGCTACGCTACGTGGTGGAGCACGGATTTCTACTGTGCTACTGCAAACTTTGCATGCTCCGTCAGCGAAGCGTAGTATTATGCCCAGGCTTAGTTTTTGTCCCGGTGCTCGGCGGCCATCTAGGGAAACCTACCAAACCCATACAGTTCTGAAAAGTAGACACACGGGGGCTTTTTTCACACATTTTTGTGTGGGAAAGTTTTGGCATCACCAGGCTCACTCAAATTTCCCACCTCCCAGTGTTCCCCTGGGTCTCCCGGCAAAAATGGTGCCTCACTTGTGTGGGAGGCCCAAGTACCCGTGACAGGCAAGGGCCCAAAACGTAGTGAGGTGACATCAAAATTGCCTATCTCAAAACCATCTGGTTTTGCAAGGGGGGTCACCTGGGTTTTTGGCCCGGTGCTCGGCGGCCATCTAGGGAAACCTACCAAACCCATACATTTCTGAAAACTAGACACCCGGGGGCTTCCAGGGAGGTATGGCTTGCGTGGATCCCCCAACGTTTCCTTACCCAGAATCCCCTGCAATCCTCAATTTTAGCTGAAAAAAATCACTTTTTTCACACATTTTTGTGTGGGAAAGTTGTGGCATCACCGGGTTCACTCAAATTTCCCACCTCCCAGCGTTCCCCTGGGTCTCCCGGTAAAAATGGTGCCTCACTATTGTGGGAGGCCCAAGTTCCCGCGACAGGCAAGGGACCAAACATTTTTTGGGATAGGCAATGTTGATGTCGCATCACTACGTTTTGGGCCCTTGCCTGTCTTGCACCCTAACTAACCCACCGATCACAAAATCCCCCCTCTCCCCAGCCCCAAAACTCACCTTTCCTCTCCGATCTCGGAAGAGCGTTTTGAATTTTTCAGATCCATTTCACAGGGAAGCAACTAAACGAAATAACTACAGCAAGCCCAGCATTATCTAAATACCTTTGTCCTCCCCCCACCCTAACTAACCCACCGATCACGAAATACACCCCTCCCCAGCCCCAAAACTCACCTTTCCTCTCCGATGCGCAGGAAGCAAATGGCTTCCTTTGCGAAGGAGAACAAAGGGGAAACCTCCAATGACGTCAGTGTGGCTCGCGCACTGACGTCATTGATGACGCGGGGGTGGGGGGTGGGGGGAGGCAGGGGAAGGTCTTCCCCTGCCACCCCAGTAAAAAAAAAAATATTGACCACTCACGGGGGGAGCGCTAGCGCTTCCCCCGTGGGTGGGTGTCATGACGAGCTGGACTCGTCATGGGCACAGCGCGACTGTGCTCCATGACGAGCTGGACTCGTCATGGAGCACAGTCGCGCTGTGCCCATGACGAGTCCAGCTCGTCATGGGCACAGAACGGGTTAAGGGTTTAGCCCCTTCAGTGCCACGCCCTTTCCCCCTCCTGTGCCGGGCGTTGTATTAGTGGGTGGGGTTCATGACGAGATAGTCTCGTCATGGGCACAGCGCAACCGTGCTCCATGACGAGACTATCTCGTCATGGGCACAGAAGAGGTTAGGGTAGTGCAGTGATGTTTGTGTAGTGTAGGGGGTCATGCCTGGGGTAGATTTTGAGTTTAGGGTACTGCAGTGGTGTTTGTGCAGTGTAGGGGGTCGTGCTGGGGGTAGTGTTTTAGGGTTTAGGGCAGTGCCGTGGTGTTTGGGTATTGTAGGGGGTCATGCTGGGGGTAGTGTTTTAGGATTTAGGGTAGTGCAGTGGTGTTTGGGTAGTGTAGGGGGACATGCTGGGGTAATGTTTTATTGTTTAGGGTAGAGCAGTGGTGTTGGTGTAGTGTAGGGGGTCGTGCTGGGGATAGTGATTTAGGGTATAGGGTAGGGCAGTGGTGTTTGGGTAATGTAGGGAGTAGAGCTGAGGATAGATTTAGGGTTTAGAGTAGTGCAGTGGTGTTTGGGTAGTGTAGGGGGTCGTGCTGGGGGTATACTTAGGCTATAGGGTAGTGCACTGGAGTTTGGGTAGTGTAAGGGGTCATGCTGGGGGTAGATTTACGGTTTAGGGTAGTGCAGTGGTGTTTGGGTAGTGTAGGGAGTCGTGCTGGAGGAGTGTTTAAGGGTTTAGGGTAGTGCAGTGGTGTTTGGACAGTGTAGGGGGCCGTGCTGGGGGTAGTGTTTTAGGGTTTAGGGCAGTGCAGTGGTGTTTGGGTAGTGTAGGGGGTCGTGCTGGGGTAGTGGTTTAGGGTTTAGGGTAGTGCAGGGGTGTTTGGGTAGTGTAGGGGGTAGAATTTCTGGGTTTAGGGTAGTGCAGTGGTGTTTGGGTAGTGTAGGGAGTCGTGCTGGGGGAGTGTTTAAGGGTTTAGGGTAGTGTAGTGGTGTTTGGACAGTGTAGGGGGCCGTGCTGGGGGTAGTGTTTTAGGGTTTAGGGTAGTGCAGTGGTGTTTGGGTAGTGTAGGGGGTCGTGCTGGGGGTAGTGGTTTAGGGTTTAGTGTAGTGCAGGGGTGTTTGGGTAGAGTAGGGGGTACTGCTAGTGGTAGTGGTTTAGGGTATAGGGTAGTGCAGTGGTGTTAAAGCAGTGTAAGGCGTATTGTTCAGGGTAGTGTTTTAGGGTTTGAGGTAATTCAGTGGTGTGGGGTAGTGTAGGGGGTACTGCTGGGGGTAGTAGTTTATGGTTTAGGGTAGTGCAGTGGTGTTTGGGTAGTGTAGGGGGTACTGCTGGGGGTAGTGTTTTAGGGTTTAGGGAAGTGCAGTGATGTGTGGGTTGTGTAGGGGGTTCTGCTGGGGGTAGTGTTTCAGGGTTTAGGGTAGTGCAGTGGTGTTTGTGTAGTATAGGGGGTAGTGTTTCAGGGTTTAGTGCAGTGCAGTGGTGTTCGGGCAGTGTAGGGATCGTGCTGAGGCCAGTGTTTTAGGATTTAGGGTAGTGCAGCGGTGTTTGTGTAGTGTAGGGGGTCATGTTTTAGGGCTTAGGGTAGTGCAGTGGTGCTCAGGCAGTGTAGGGGGTCGTGCTGGATTAGTGTTTCAGGGTTTAGGGCAGAGCAGTGTTGTTCGGGCAGTGTAGGGGGTCGTGCTGAGGCTAGTGTTTTAGGGTTTTGGGCAGTGCAGTGTTGTTCGGGCAATGAAGGGGGACGTGCTGGCGGTAGTGTTTTATGGTTTGGGGCAGAGCAGTGGTGTTTGGGCAGTGTAGGGGGACGTGCTGGGAGTAGTGTTTCAAGGTTTAGGGCAGTGCAGTGGTGTTCAGGCAGTGTATGGGGTTGTGCTGGGGCTGGTGTTTCAGGGTTTTGGGCAGTGTAGTGGTGTTCGGGCAGTGGTGTTTGGGTAGTGTAGGGGGTTGTGCTGAGGGTAGTGTTTTAGAGTTTAGGGTAGTGCATTGGTGTTTGTGTAGTGTAGGGGGTCGTGCTGGGGTAGTGTTTTAGGGTTTAGGGCAGTACAGTGGTTTTTGTGTAGTGTAGGGTGTCTTGCTGGTGGTAGTGTTTAAGGGTTTAGGGTAGTGCAGTGATGTTTGTGTAGTGTAGGGGATCGTGCTTGGTATAGATTTAGGGTTTAGGGTAGTGCAGTGGTGTTTGGGTAGTGTAGGGGGTCGTGCTGGGTGTAGCGTTTTAGGATTTAGGGTAGTGCAGTGGTGTTTGGGTAGTGTAGTGGGTCATGCGGGGGTAGTGTTTTAGGGTTTAGGATAGTGCAGTGGTGTTTGGGTAGTGTAGGGAGTCATGCTGGGGGAGTGTTTTAGGGTTTTGGGTAGTGCACTGGTGTTTGGACAGTGTAGGGGGTCATGCTGGGGTGGTGTTTCAGGGTTTAGGGTAGTGCAGTAGTGTTTGGGTAGTGTAGTAGGTCGTGCTGGGGTAGTGGTTTAGGGTTTAGGGTAGTGCAGTGGTGTTTGGGTAGTGTAGGGGGTACTGCTGGGGGTAGTCGTTTAAGGTTTAGGGTAGTGCAGTGGTGTTTGGGTAGTGTAGGGCGTACTGCTGGGGTTAGTGTTTTAGGGTTTAAGGTAGTGCAATGGTGTTTGCGTAGTGTAGGGGTACTCCTGGGGGTAGTTTTTAGGGTTTAGGGTAGTGCAGTGGTGTTTGAGTAGTGTAGGGGGTACTGCTGGGTGTAGTATTTTAGGGTCTAGGGTAGTGCAGTGGTGTGTGGGTAGTGTAGGGGGTTGTGCTGGGGTAGTGTTTTAGTGTTTAGGGTAGTGCAGTGGTGTTTGTGTAGTGTAGGGGGTAGTGTTTTAGGGTTTAGGGTAGTGCAGTGGTGATTGTGTAGTGTAGGGGGTCATGCTGGGGGTAGTGTTTTAGGGTTTAGGGTAGTGCAGCGGTGTTTGTGTAGTATAGGGGGTCGTATTTTAGGGTTTACGATAAAGCAGTGGTCAACGGGCAGTGTAGGGGGTGTGCTGGTGCTAATGTTTCAGGGGTTAGAGCAGTGCAGTGGCGTTCAGGCAGTGAGAGGGTCGTGCTGGGGTTAGTGTTTCATGGTTTAGGGCACTGCAGTGGTGTTCTGGCAGTGTAGGGGTCGTGCTGGGGCTAGTGTTTTAGGGTTTAGGGCAGTGCAGTGTTGTTCGGTCAGTGTAGGGGGGCGTGCTGGGGGTAGTGTTTTAATGTTTATGGTAGTGCAGTGGTGTGTGGGTTATGTAGGGGGTAGTGTTTTAGGGTTTAGGGTACTGCAGTGGTGTTCGGGCAGTGAAGGGGGTCATGCTGGGGCTAGTGTTTCAGGGTTTAGGGCAGTGCAGTGCAGTGGTGTTCGGGCAGTGTAGGGGTCGTGCTGAGGCTAGTGTTTTAGGATTTAGGGTAGTGCAGCGGTGTTTGTGTAGTGTAGGGGGTCATGTTTTAGGGCTTAGGGTAGTGCAGTGGTGTTCAGGCAGTGTAGGGGGTCGTGCTGGGGGTAGTGTTTTAAGGTTTAGGGTAGTGCAGCGGTGTTTGTGTAGTATAGGGGGTCGTATTTTAGGGTTTAGGATAAAGCAGTGGTCTTCGGGCAGTGTAGGGGGGCGTGCTGGGGCTAATGTTTCAGGGGTTAGAGCAGTGCAGTGGCGTTCAGGCAGTGAGGGGGTCGTGCTGGGGTTAGTGTTTCATGGTTTAGGGCAGTGCAGTGGTGTTCTGGCAGTGTAGAGGTCGTGCTGGGGCTAGTGTTTTAGGGTTTAGGGCAGTGCAGTGTTGTTCGGGCAGTATAGGGGGGCGTGCTGGGGGTAGTGTTTTAGGGTTTATGGTAGTGCAGTGGTGTGTGGGTTGTGTATGGGGTAGTGTTTTAGGGTTTAGGGTACTGCAGTGGTGTTCGGGCAGTGAAGGGGGTCATGCTGGGGCTAGTGTTTCAGGGTTTAGGGCAGTGCAGTGCCGTGGTGTTCGGGCAGTGTAGGGGTCGTGCTGAGGCTAGTGTTTTAGGATTTAGGGTACTGCAGCAGTGTTTGTGTAGTGTAGGGGGTCATGTTTTAGGGCTTAGGGTAGTGCAGTGGTGTTCAGGCAGTGTAGGGGGTTGTGCTGGATTAGTGCTTCAGGGTTTAGGGCAGAGCAGTGGTGTTCGGGCAATGTAGGGGGTCGTGCTGAGGCTAGTGTTTTAGGGTTTTGGGCAGTGCAGTGTTGTTCGGGCAATGAAGGGGGACATGCTGGCGGTAGTGTTTTATGGTTTGGAGCAGAGCAGTGGTGTTCGGGCAGTGTAGGGGGACATGCTGGGAGTGGTGTTTCAAGGTTTAGAGCAGTGCAGTGGTGTTCAGGCAGTGTATGGGGTTGTGCTGGGGCTGGTGTTTCAGGGTTTTGGGCAGTGTAGTGGTGTTCGGGCAGTGGTGTTTGGGTAGTGTAGGGGGTTGTGCTGAGGGTAGTGTTTTAGGGTTTAGGGTAGTGCATTGGTGTTTGTGTAGTGTAGGGGGTCGTGCTGGGGGTAGTGTTTTAGGGTTTAGGGCAGTACAGTGGTATTTGTGTAGTGTAGGGTGTCTTGCTGGTAGTAGTGTTTAAGGGTTTAGGGTAGTGCAGTGATGTTTGTGTAGTGTAGGGGGTCGTGCTTGGTATAGATTTAGGGTTTAGGGTAGTGCAGTGGTGTTTGAGTAGTGTAGGGGGTCGTGCTGGGGGTAGCGTTTTAGGATTTAGGGTAGTGCAGTGGTGTTTGGGTAGTGTAGTGGGTCATGCAGGGGTAGTGTTTTAGGGTTTAGGGTAGTGCAGTGGTGTTTGGGTAGTGTAGGGAGTCATGCTGGGGGAGTGTTTTAAGGTTTAGGGTAGTGCACTGGTGTTTGGACAGTATAGGGGGTCATGCTGGGGTAGTGTTTCAGGGTTTAGGGTAGTGCACTGGTGTTTGGACAGTATAGGGGGTCATGCTGGGGTAGTGTTTCAGGGTTTAGGGTAGTGCAGTAGTGTTTGGGTAGTGTAGGAGGTCGTGCTGGGTAGTGGTTTAGGGTTTAGGGCAGTGCAGTGGTGTTTGGGGAGTGTAGGGGATACTGCTGGGGGTAGTGGTTTAAGGTTTAGGGTAGTGCAGTGGTGTTTGGGTAGTGTAGGGCGTACTGCTGGGGTTAGTGTTTTAGGGTTTAAGGTAGTGCAATGGTGTTTGGGTAGTGTAGGGGTACTCCTGGGGGTAGTTTTGAGGGTTTAGGGTAGTGCAGTGGTGTATGAGTAGTGTAGGGAGTACTGCTGGGGGTAGTATTTTAGGGTTTAGGGTAGTGCAGTGGTGTGTGGGTAGTGTAGGGGGTTGTGCTGGGTTAGTGTTTTAGGGTTTAGCGTAGTGCAGTGGTGTTTGTGTAGTGTAGGGGGTAGTGTTTTAGGGTTTAGGGTAGTGCAGTGGTGATTGTGTAGTGTAGGGGGTCGTGCTTGGGGTAGTGTTTTAGGGTTTAGGGTAGTGCAGCGGTGTTTGTGTAGTATAGGGGGTCGTATTTTAGGGTTTAGGATAAAGCAGTGGTCTTCGGGCAGTGTAGGGGGCGTGCTGGGGCTAATGTTTCAGGGGTTAGAGCAGTGCATTGGCGTTCAGGCAGTGAAGGGGTCGTGCTGGGGTTAGTGTTTCAGGGTTTAGGGCAGTGCAGTGGTGTTCTGGCAGTGCAGGGGTCGTGCTGGGGCTAGTGTTTTAGGGTTTAGGGCAGTGCAGTGTTGTTCGGGCTGTGTAGGGGGGCGTGCTGGGGGTAGTGTTTTAGGGTTTAGGGCAGAGCAGTGGTGTTTGGGCAGTGTAGGGGTCGTGCTGGGGGTAGTGTTTTAGGATTTAGGTCACAGCAGTGGTGTTTGGGCAGTGTAGGGGGTTTTGCTGGGGGTTGTGTTTTAGGATTGAGGGCATAGCAGTGGTATTCGGGCAGTGTGGGGGGTCATGCTAAGTGTGGTGTTTCAGGGTTTAGGACAGTGCATTGGTCTTCGGGCAGTGTAGGGGGTGTGCTGGGGCTGGTGTTTCAGGGTTTTGGGTACTGCAGTGGGGTTCAGGCATTGTTGGGGGTCTTGCTGGGGCTGGTGTTTCAGGGTTTAGGGCAGTGCAGTGGTGTTCAGGCAGTGTAGGGGGTCGTGCAGGGGCTGGGGGTGGTGTTTCAGAGTTTAGGGCAGAGCAGTGGTGTTCGGGCAGTTTAGGAGGTCGTGCTGGGACTGGTGTTTCAGGGTTTAGGGCAGTGCAGTGATGTTCGGGAAGTGTAGGGGGTCATGCTGGGGCTGGTGTTTCAGAGTTTAGGGCAGTGCAGTGGTGTTCGGGCAGTGGTGTTTGGGTAGTGTAGGGGTTTGTGCTGATTGACGGTTTTTAGGGTTTAGCGTAGTGCATTGGTGTTTGTCTATTGTAGGGGGTTGTGCTGGGGGTAGTGTTTAAGGGTTTAGGGTTGTGCAGTGATGTTTGTGTAGCATAGGGGGCCGTGCTTGGGGTAGATTTAGGGTTTAGGGTAGTGCATTGGTGTTTGGGTATTGTAGGGAGTCATGCTGGAGAAATGTTTTAGGGTTTAGGGTAGTGCAGTGGTGTTTGGATAGTGTAGGGGGTCATGCTGGGGGTAGTGTTTTAGGGTTTAGGGTAGTGCAGTGGTGTTTAGGTAGTGTAGGGGATCATGCTGGGGGTAGTGGTTTAGGGTTTAGGGTAGTGCAGTGGTGTTTGGGTAGTGTAGGGGGTACTGCTGGGGGTAGTGTATTAGGGTTTAGGGTAGTGCAGTAGTGTTTAAGTAGTGTAGGGGTAGTGTTTTAGGGTTTAGGGTAGTGCAGTGGTGCTAGTGTAGTGTAGGGGGTCATGCTGGGGTTAGTGTTTTAGGGTTTAGGGTAGAGCAGTGGTGTTCGGGCAGTGTATGGGGTCATGTTGGGGCTAGTGTTTCAGGGTTTAGGGCAGTGTAGTGGTGTTCAGGCAGTGTAGGGGGTTGTGCTGGGGTTAGTGTTTCAGGGTTTAGGGCAGTGCAGTGGTGTTCGGGCAGTGTAGGGGTCGTGCTGGGGCTAGTGTTTTAGGGTTTTGGGCGGTGCAGAGTTGTTTGGGCAATGTAGGGGTCATGCTGGGGTAGTGTTTTAGGATTTAGGGCAGAGCAGTGGTGTTCGGGCAGTGTAGGGGATTGTGCTGGGGGTAGTGTTTTAGGATTTAGGGCAGAGCAGTGGTATTCGGGCAGTGTGGGGGCTCATGCTGGGGGTGGTGTTTCAGGGTTTAGGGCAGTGCGGTGGTGTTTGGGCAGTGTAGGGGGTCATGCTGGGGCTGGTGTTTCAGGGTTTCGGGCAGAGCAGTGGTGTTCAGTCAGTGTAGGGGGTCTTGCTGGGGTTGGTGTTTCAGGGTTTAGGGCAGTGCTGTGGTGTTCGGGCAGTGTAGGGGGTCGTGCTGGGGTCAATGTTTCAGGGTTTAGGGCAGTGCAATGGTGTTTGGGCAGTGTAGGTGGTCGTGCTGGGGCTGGTGTTTCAGGATTTAGGGCAGTACAGTGAGGTTCAGGCAGTGTAGGGGGTCGTGCTGGTGGTGGTATTTCAGAGTTTAGGGCAGTGCAGTGGTGTTCGGGCAGTGATGTTTGGGTAGTGTAGGGGGTTGTGCTGAGGTTAGTGTTTTAGGGTTTAGGGTAGTTCATTGGTGTTTGTGTAGTGTAGAGGGTCGTGCTGGGGGTGGTGATTTAGGGTTTGGGGTAGTGCATTGCTGTTTGTGTAGTGTATGGGGTTGTGCTTGGTGTAGATTTAGGGTTTTAGTGTAGTGCTGTGGTGTTTGTGTAGTGTAGGGGGTTGTGCTGGGGTAGTGTTTTAGGGTTTAGGGCAGTGCAGTTGTGATTGTGTTGTGTAGGGGGTTGTGCTGGGGGTAGTGTTTAAGGATTTATGGTAGTGCAGTGGTGTTTGGGTAGTGTAGGAGGTCATGCAGGGGTAGTGTTTTAGGGTTTAGGGTAGTGCAGTGGTGTAGTGTAGGGGGTCGTGCTGGGGTAGTGATTTAGGGTTTAGGACAGTGCGTGGTGTTCGGGCAGTGTAAGGAGTCATGCTGGAGCTGGTGTTTCAGAGTTTTGGGCAGTGCAGTGGTGTTCGGGCAGTGTAGGAGTCTTGCTGGGGCTGGTGTTTCAGGGTTTAGGGCAGTGCTGTGGTATTCGTGCAGTGTAGGGGGTCGTGCTGGGGTCGGTGTTTCAGGGTTTAGGGCAGTGTAATGGTGTTTGGGCAGTGTAGGGGGTTGTGCTGGGGCCGGTGTTTCAGGGTTTAGGGCAGTGCAGTGGTTTTCGGGCAGTGGAGGGGGTCGTGCTGGGGGTGGTGTATCAGAGTTTAGGGCAGTGCATTGGTGTTTGGGCAGTGATGTTTGGGTAGTGTAGGTGGTTGTGCTGAGGTTAGTGTTTTAGTGTTTAGGGTAGTCCATTGGTGTTTGTTTAGTGTAGGTGGTTGTGCTGGGGGTAGTGATTTAGGGTTTAGGGTAGTGCATTGCTGTTTGTGTAGTGTAGGTGTCATGCTGGTGGTAGTGATTAAGGGTTTAGGGTTGTGCAGTGATGTTTGTGTAGTGTATGGGGTTGTGCTTGGGGTAGATTTAGGGTTTAGGGTAGTGCTGTGGTGTTTGTGTAGTGTAGGGGGTCATGCTGGGGTAGTGTTTTAGGGTTTAGGGCAGTGCAATGGTGTTTGTTTAGTGTAGGGGGTCTTTCTGGGGGTAGTATATTAGGGTTTAGGGTAGTGCAGTGGTGTTTGGGTAGTGTAGGGGGTTGTGCTGGGGGTAGTGTTTTAGGATTTATGGTAGTGCAGTGGTGTTTGGGTAGTGTAGGGGGTCAAGCAATGGTAGTGTTTTAGGGTTTAGCGTAGTGCAGTGGTGTTTGGGTAGTGTAGGGGGTCATACTGGGGGTAGTGTTTTAGGATTTAGGGTAGTGCAGTGGTGTTTGGGTAGTGTAGGGGGACATGCTGGGGTAATGTTTTATTATTTAGGGTAGAGCAGTGGTGTTGGGGTAGTGTAGGGGATCGTGCTGTGGGTAGTTATGTAGGGTTTAGGGTAGTGCAGTTCTGTTTGGGTAGTGTAGGGGGTCGTGCTGAGGATAGATTTAGGGTTCAGGGTAGTGCAGTCTTGTTTGGGTAGTGTAGGGGGTCGTGCTGGGGGTAGATTTGGGTTGTAGGGTAGTGCAGTTGTATTTGGGTAATGTAGGGGGTCGTGCTGGGGGTATATTTAGGGTTTAGGGTAGCGCAGTGGTGATTGAGTAGTGTAGGGAGTTGTGCTGCGGGGAGTGTTTTAGGGTTTAGGGTAGTGTAGTGTTGTTTGGACAGTGTAGGGGGTCACGCTGGAGGTAGTGTTTTAGGATTTAGGGTAGTGCAGTGGTGTTAGTGTAGTGTAGGGGGTCGTGCTGGGGTTAGTGGTTTAGGGTTTAGGGTAGTGCAGTTGTGTTTGGGTAGTGAAGGGCATAATGCTGGTGGTAGTGTTTTAGGGTTGAATGTAGTGCAATGGTGTTTGGGTAGTGTAGGGGTACTGCTGGGGGTAGTGTTTTAGGGTTTAGGGCAGTGAAATGGTGTTTGGGCACTGAAGGGGTTCATGCTGGGGCCGGAATTTCAGGGTTTAGGGCAGTGCAATAGTGTTCGGGCAGTGTACGGGGTCGTGCTGGGGCTGGTGTTTCAAAGTTTAGGGCAGTGCAGTGGTGTTCAGGCAGTGATGTTTGGGTACTGTAGGGGGTCGTGCTGAGGTTAGTGTTTTAGGGTTTAGCGTAGTGCATTGGTGTTTGTCTATTGTAGGGGGTTGTGCTGGGGGTAGTGTTTAAGGGTTTAGGGTTGTGCAGTGATGTTTGTGTTGCATAGGGGGCCGTGCTTGGGGTAGATTTAGGGTTTAGGGTAGTGCATTGGTGTTTGGGTATTGTAGGGAGTCATGCTGGGGAAATGTTTTAGGGTTTAGGGTAGTGCAGTGGTGTTTGGATAGTGTAGGGGGTCATGCTGGGGGTAGTGTTTTAGGGTTTAGGGTAGTGCAGTGGTGTTTAGATAGTGTAGGGGATCATGCTGGGGGTAGTGGTTTAGGGTTTAGGGTAGTGCAGTGGTGTTTGGGTAGTGTAGGGGGTACTGCTGGGGGTAGTGTATTAGGGTTTAGGGTAGTGCAGTAGTGTTTAAGTAGTGTAGGGGTAGTGTTTTAGGGTTTAGGGTAGTGCAGTGGTGCTAGTGTAGTGTAGGGGGTCATGCTGGGGTTAGTGTTTTAGGGTTTAGGGTAGAGCAGTGGTGTTCGGGCAGTGCAAGGGGTCATGTTGGGGCTAGTGTTTCAGGGTTTAGGGCAGTGTAGTGGTGTTCAGGCAGTGTAGGGGGTCTTGCTGGGGTTGGTGTTTCAGGGTTTAGGGCAGTGCTGTGGTGTTCGGGCAGTGTAGGGGGTCGTGCTGGGGTCAATGTTTCAGGGTTTAGGGCAGTGCAATGGTGTTTGGGCAGTGTAGGTGGTCGTGCTGGGGCTGGTGTTTCAGGATTTAGGGCAGTACAGTGAGGTTCAGGCAGTGTAGGGGGTCGTGCTGGTGGTGGTATTTCAGAGTTTAGGGCAGTGCAGTGGTGTTCGGGCAGTGATGTTTGGGTAGTGTAGGGGGTTGTGCTGAGGTTAGTGTTTTAGGGTTTAGGGTAGTTCATTGGTGTTTGTGTAGTGTAGAGGGTCGTGCTGGGGGTGGTGATTTAGGGTTTGGGGTAGTGCATTGCTGTTTGTGTAGTGTATGGGGTTGTGCTTGGTGTAGATTTAGGGTTTAGGGTAGTGCTGTGGTGTTTGTGTAGTGTAGGGGGTTGTGCTGGGGTAGTGTTTTAGGGTTTAGGGCAGTGCAGTTGTGATTGTGTTGTGTAGGGGGTTGTGCTGGGGGTAGTGTTGAAGGATTTATGGTAGTGCAGTGGTGTGTGGGTAGTGTAGGAGGTCATGCAGGGGTAGTGTTTTAGGGTTTAGGGTAGTGCAGTGGTGTAGTGTAGGGGGTCGTGCTGGGGGTAGTGATTTAGGGTTTAGGACAGTGCGTGGTGTTCGGGCAGTGTAAGGAGTCATGCTGGGGCTGGTGTTTCAGAGTTTTGGGCAGTGCAGTTGTGTTCGGGCAGTGTAGGAGTCTTGCTGGGGCTGGTGTTTCAGGGTTTAGGCCAGTGCTGTGGTATTCGTGCAGTGTAGGGGGTCGTGCTGGGGTCGGTGTTTCAGGGTTTAGGGCAGTGTAATGGTGTTTGGGCAGTGTAGGGGGTTGTGCTGGGGCCGGTGTTTCAGGGTTTAGGGCAGTGCAGTGGTTTTCGGGCAGTGGAGGGGGTCGTGCTGGGGGTGGTGTATCAGAGTTTAGGGCAGTGCATTGGTGTTTGGGCAGTGATGTTTGGGTAGTGTAGGTGGTTGTGCTGAGGTTAGTGTTTTAGTGTTTAGGGTAGTCCATTGGTGTTTGTTTAGTGTAGGTGGTTGTGCTGGGGGTAGTGATTTAGGGTTTAGGGTAGTGCATTGCTGTTTGTGTAGTGTAGGTGTCATGCTGGTGGTAGTGATTAAGGGTTTAGGGTTGTGCAGTGATGTTTGTGTAGTGTAGGGGGTTGTGCTTGGGGTAGATTTAGGGTTTAGGGTAGTGCTGTGGTGTTTGTGTAGTGTAGGGGGTCAAGCAATGATAGTGTTTTAGGGTTTAGGGTAGTGCAGTGGTGTTTGGGTAGTGTAGGGGGTCATACTGGGGGTAGTGTTTTAGGATTTAGGGTAGTGCAGTGGTGTTTGGGTAGTGTAGGGGGACATGCTGGGGTAATGTTTTATTATTTAGGGTAGAGCAGTGGTGTTGGGGTAGTGTAGGGGATCGTGCTGTGGGTAGTTATGTAGGGTTTAGGGTAGTGCAGTTCTGTTTGGGTAGTGTAGGGGGTCGTGCTGTGGATAGATTTAGGGTTCAGGGTAGTGCAGTCTTGTTTGGGTAGTGTAGGGGGTCGTGCTGGGGGTAGATTTGGGTTGTAGGGTAGTGCAGTTGTATTTGGGTAATGTAGGGGGTCGTGCTGGGGGTATATTTAGGGTTTAGGGTAGCGCAGTGGTGATTGAGTAGTGTAGGGAGTTGTGCTGCGGGGAGTGTTTTAGGGTTTAGGGTAGTGTAGTGTTGTTTGGACAGTGTAGGGGGTCACGCTGGAGGTAGTGTTTTAGGATTTAGGGTAGTGCAGTGGTGTTAGTGTAGTGTAGGGGGTCGTGCTGGGGTTAGTGGTTTAGGGTTTAGGGTAGTGCAGTTGTGTTTGGGTAGTGAAGGGCATAATGCTGGTGGTAGTGTTTTAGGGTTGAATGTAGTGCAATGGTGTTTGGGTAGTGTAGGGGTACTGCTGGGGGTAGTGTTTTAGGGTTTAGGGCAGTGAAATGGTGTTTGGGCACTGAAGGGGTTCATGCTGGGGCCGGAATTTCAGGGTTTAGGGCAGTGCAATAGTGTTCGGGCAGTGTATGGGGTCGTGCTGGGGCTGGTGTTTCAAAGTTTAGGGCAGTGCAGTGGTGTTCAGGCAGTGATGTTTGGGTACTGTAGGGGGTCGTGCTGAGGTTAGTGTTTTAGGGTTTAGGGTAGTGCATTGGTGTTTGTGTAGTGTAGGTGGTCGTGCTGGGGGTAGTGTTTTAGGTTTAAGGGTAGTGCATTGCTGTTTGTGTAGTGTAGGGGTCGTGCATGTGGTAGTGTTTAATGGTTTAGGGTTTGCAGTGATGTTTGTGTAGTGTAGGGGGTCATGCCTAGGGGTAGATTTAGGGTTTAGGGTAGTGCTGTGGTGTTTGTGTAGTGTAGGGGGTCATGCTGGGGTAGTGTTTTAGGGTTTAGGGCAGTGCAGTGGTGTTTGTGTAGTGTAGGGGTCTTTCTGGAGTTAGTGTATTAGGGTTTCGGGTAGTGCAGTGGAGTTTGGGTAGTGTAGGGGGTTGTGCTGGGGGTAGTGTTTTAGGATTTAGAGTAGTGCAGTGGTGTTTGGGTAGTGTAGTGGGTCATGCAGGGGTAGTGATTTGGGGTTTAGGGTAGTGCAATGGTTTTGGGGTAGTGTAGGGGGTCGTGCTGCGGGTAGATTTAGGGTTTAGGGTAGCGCAGTGGTGATTGGGTAGTGTAGGGAGTCATGCTGCAGGTACTGTTTTAGGATTTAGGGTAGTGCAATGGTGTTTGTGTAGTGTAGGGGGTCGTGCTGGGGTTAGTGGTTTAGGGTTTAGGGTAGTGCAGGTGTTTGGGTAGTGTAGGGTGTACTGCTGGGGGAAGTGGTTTATGGTTTAGCGTTATGCAGTGGTGTTTGGGTAGTGTAGGGGGTACTGCTGGGGGTAGTGTTTTAGGGTTTAGGGTAGTGCAGTGGTGTTTAGGTAGTGTAGGGGGTACTGCTGGGAGTAGTGTTTTAGGGTTTAGTGTAGTTCAGTGGTGTGTGGTTATTGCAGGGGGTTGTGCTGGGGGTAGTGTTTTAGGGTTTAGGGTAGTGCAGTGGTGTTTGTATAGTGTAGGGGGTAGTGTTTTAGGGTTTAGGGTAGTGCAGTGGTGCTTTTGTAGTGTAGGGGGTCGTGCTGGGGGAGTGTTTTAGGGTTTAAGATAGTGCAGCGGTGTTTGTGTAGTGTAAGGTGTCGTGTTTTAGGTTTTGGGTAGTGCAGTGGTGTTTGGGCAGTGTAGGGGGTTGTGCTGGGGCTAGTGTTTCAGGGTTTAGGTCAGTGCAGTGGTGTTCAGGCAGTATAGGGGGACATGCTGGGGTTAGCGTTTCAGGGTTTAGGGCAGTGCAGTGGTGTTCGGGCAGTGTAAGGGTCGTGCTGGGGCAAGTGTTTTACGGTTTTGGGCAGTGCAGTGTTGTTCGGGCAGTGTAGGGGGACGACCTGGGGGTAGTGTTTTAGGGTTTGGGGCAGAGCAGTGGTGTTTGGGCAGTGTAGGGGTCGTGCTGTGGGTATTGTTTTAGGATTTAGGGCAGAGCAGTGTTGTTGGGGCAGTGTAGGGGTTGTGCTGGGGGTAGTGTTTTAAGGATTTAGGGCAGAGCCGTGGTATTCGGGCAGTGTGGGGGGTCGTGCTGGGGGTGGTGTTTCAGGGTTTAGGGCAGTGCAGTGGTGTTCAGGCAGTGTAGGCGGTCACTCTGGGGCTGGTGTTTCAGTGTTTTGGGCAGTGCAGTGGTGTTTGGGCACTGTAGGGGGTCTTGCTGGGGCTGGTGTTTCAGGGTTTAGGGCAGAGCAGTGGTGTTCGGGCAGTGTAGGGGGTCGTGCTGGGGCTGGTGTTTCAAGGCTTAGGGCAGGTCAGTGGCGTTCGGGCTGTGTAGGGGGTCATGCTGAGGCTGCTGTTTCTGGGTTAAGGGCAGTGCAGTGGTGTTCCGGCAATGTAGGTGGTCGTGCTGGGGCTGGTTCTTTTTAGAGTTTAGGGCAGTGCAGTCGTGTTCGGGCAGTGGTGTTTGTGTAGTGTAGGGGGCTGTGCTGAGGATAGAGTTTTAGGGTTTAGGGTAGTGCATTGGTATTTGAGTAGTGTAGGGGGTCATGCTGGGGGTAGTGTTTTAGGATTTAGGGAAGTACAGTGGTGTATCTGTAGTGTAGGGGGTTGTGCTGTAGTAGTGTTTAAGGGTTTAGGGCAGAGCAGTGTTGTTGGGGCAGTGTAGGGGTTGTGCTGGGGGTAGTGTTTTAGGATTTAGGGCAGAGCAGTGGTGTTTGTGTAGTGTAGGGTGTCTTTCTGGGGGTAGTGTTTTAGGGTTTAGGGTAGTGCAGTGGTGTTTGGGTAGTGTAGGGGGTCCTGCTAGGGGTAGTGTAATAATGTTTATGGTAGTGCAGTGGTGTTTGGGTAGTGTAGCGGGTCATGCTGGGGTAGTGTTTTAGGGTTTAGGGTATTGCAGTGGTGTTGGTGCAGTGTAGGGGGTCGTACTGGGGGTAGTGATTTAGGGTTTAGGGTAGTGCAGTGGTGTTTTGGTAGTGTAGGGGGTCTTGCTGGGGCTGGTGTTTCATGGTTTAGGGCAGTGCAGTGGTGTTCGGGCAGTGTGTTTGGGTAGTGTAGGGGGTTGTGCTGAGGGTAGTGTTTCAGGGTTTAGGGTAGTACATTGGTGTTTGTGTAGTATAGGGGTTCATGCTGGGGGTAGTGTATTAGGGTTTAGGGTAGTACAGTGGTGTTTGTTTAGTGTAGGGGGTTGTGCTGGGGATAATGTTTAACGGTTTTTTGGTACTGTAGTGATGTTTGAGTTGTGTAGGGGGTCGTGCTTGGGGTAGATTTAGGGTTTAATGTAGTGCAGTGGTGTTTGTGTAGTGTAGGTGGTTGTCCTGGGGATAGTGTTTTAGGGTTTAGGGCAGTGCAGTGGTGTATGGGTTGTGTAGGGGGTCATGCTGGGGTAGTGTTTTAGGGTTTAGGGTAGTGCAGTGGTGTTGGTGTAGTTTAGGGGTCATGCTGGGGGAAGTGATTTAGGGTTTAGGTTAGTGCAGTGGTGTTTAGGTAGTGTAGGGGGTTGTGCTGAGGATAGATTTATGGTTTAGGGTAGTGCAGTGGTGTTTGGGTACTGTAGGGGTCATGATTGGTGTAGATTTAGGGTGTAGGGCTGTGCAATGGTGTTTGGGTAGTGTAGGGCATACTGCTGGGGTAGTGTTTTAGGTTTTAAGGCAGTGCAATGGGGTGTGGGTAGTGTAGGGGCACTGCTGGGGATAGTGTTTTAGGGTTTAGGGTAGTGCAGTGGTGGTTTTGTAGTGTAGGGGTACTGCTGGGGGCAGTGTTTTAGGGTTTAGGGTAGTACAGTGGTGTGTGGGTAGTATAGGGGGTTGTGCTGGGGGTAGAGTTTTAGGGTTTAGGTAGGGCAGTGGTGTTTGTGTAGTGTTGGGGGTAGTGTTTTAGTGTTTAGGATAGTGCAGTGGTGCTTGTGTAGTGTAGGGGGTCGTTCTGGGGGTAGTGTTTTAGGGTTTAGGGTTGTGCAGCAGTGTTTGTGTAGTGTAGGGGGTCATGTTTTAGGGTTTAGCGCAGTGCAGTGGTGTTCGGGGCAGTGTAGGCGGTCTTGCTGGGGCTGGTGTTTAAGGGTTTATAGCAGTGCAGTGGTTTTCGGGCAGTGTAGGGGGACTTGCTGGGGTAGTGTTTCATGGTCTAGGGCAGTGCAGTGGTGTTTGAGCCGTGTAGGGGGTTGGGCTGGGGGTGGTGTTTCAGGGTTTAGGGCAGTGCAGTTTTGTTCGTGCAGTGTAGGGGTCATGCTGGGGGTAGTGTTTCAGAGTTTAGGGCAGTACAGTGGTGTTCGGGCTGTGTAGGAGGTCGTGCTGGGGCTGGTGTTTCAGGGTTTTGGGCAGTGCAGTGGTGTTCGGGCAGTATAGGGGGTCATGCTGTGGGTAGTGTTTCAGGGTTGAGGGCAGTGCTGTGGTGTTCGGGCAGTGTAGAGGGTCTTGCTGGGGCTGGTGTTTCAGGGTTTAGGGCAGTGCAGTGGTGTTCGGGCAGTGTAGGGGGTCTTGCTGGGGCTGGTGTTTCAGGGTTTAGGGCAGTGCAGTGGTGTTCGGGCAGTGTAGGGTGTCTTGCTGTGGTAGTGATTAGGGTTTTAGGGCAGGGCAGTGGTGTTTGTGTAGTAAGCAGAACATGCGCTGCGTCGCTCAGCGAGACCTAAAAATGATAGCACCAATATGGCTGCCAACACTTCCTGGATTGAAGTGTTGGCAGCCAATTAGAGCCAAACTCATGCTTGTGTAGTTAGGTCCCCCCCAGATATATATATAAAAAGAAATTCCTTTAACCCCTTCTGTAGGCCTGGGCGGTAAATTCCGTTCCGTTCGCGGAATTTGTGGAATTTGGGTAATTTCGCGTTCTGCGGAGAACGCGAAATTGCCCAAAAATCTGCGTTCCGCAACTTCGCGAAATTTTTTGCTTGTTCGCGTTCTCAATATGTGTGTTCGCGAGATATTTCACCCCGAGCAAGCAAGCAGCGATCGCGAACAGGAAAAAAGTATCGCGAACAAGCAATTCCGCGTGTTCGCGGAATTTCTGCATGTTCGTGGAGATTTTTTACCGTTTCGTGGAGATTCCGCAAATTCCGCCCACCCCTACCCTTCTGTGCTCATGACGAGCTGGACTCGTCATGGAGCACTGTCGCGCTGTGCCCATGACGAGTCCAGTTCGTCATGGCACCCACCCACAGGGGAAGCGCTGGCGCTCCCCCCATGAGTGGTCGATCTTTTTTTTTTTGACTGGGAAGGCAGAGGAAGACCTTCCCCTGCCTCCCCCCACCCCCCGCGTCATCAATGACGTCAGCGCGCGAGCCGCGCTGACGTCATTGGATGTTTCCCCTTTGCTCTCCGAGGCGCAGGAAGCCATTTGCTTCCTACGCGTCGGAGAGTAAAGGTGAGTTTTGGGGCTGGGGAGGGTTTTTTTTTGCATCGGTGGGTTTGGGTTAGGGTGGGGGCACTTTGGTATGCCCAGGCATGCCACGAGGCTCGGCTTCGTTCGTGTGTGCCTGTTGTTGCTTCCCTGTGAAATGGATCCAAATTTGAAAAACGCTCGTCTTTCTAGTTGCTTCCCTGTGAAATGGATCCAAAAATGCCAAGAAATGCCCTTCTTTTTAATTTTTCAAATCCAAAGTGCAGCAGCATGTAGAGAAATAGAATTTCTTATATGAGAATTAAATACCTAACTAATAACAAGACAGAGTGGTTGTAAAGTGGCCAGATTGTTTTTTTTTACATCCAAATACACCAGCATCACTTTACAGAGTTTGCCAGTGAAGTGCTACTTTCATTTTCTCGTCTTTCTTTGAAAAGCATTGTTGTTTCCAGGTTGGGAGAGTGTACCATTCCTGGAGGTACTGCAATACCTGGTTGATGGGTGGATTGGAAAACACAATGTGTACCATGGCTCTGTGTTTATGGATGTGGTCTTTTTATACCATAATTCTTACGTTTTGTAAGGATGTAAGCAATGGACAGTGAAACGGTTCCCTTCAGGGCCCTCTAGTCATGTCCATAACTTTTCAGGTGAAACCACTCGCTGATTTCTGAATAGTTAGTGAGAGATCGTTTAGGTAACCATGTTGTTTCTGCTTACATTTCACATGCTTTGCATTCCCTATGAGTGGTGGTTGCTTTTTTTTTTTTTTTTTTAGGCAGCATATTACTCTTATCAAGGGCATAATTTGAATTGAGCCACATCCAAGTGTTTATAGCGGGCACAATTAGGTTATAGCTGAAGGCAGTGCGAATTTCTCTCAGTGGGCAAGTATGGTGTTCAGTGGGGATGTGGCACTATGGCCAGAGCTGTGAAATTTGGAACTGGGGAACCGGGTTCCGCATTCATGACCAGTCCACCACACCACTGTACTGAGGGAGCACATTCCCTTGCTAGACCGTAGAAGGCCCCACTAGACCTTAGAAGGCTTGATGTCTTAGCACAAGCAGGTGTACCCTAGTGGTGTCAATTGTGGGTTAACCTTGAAGGCCTGTCCACCACAATCCATACTGAAGTTCATCTCCAGTCTTGCGGGCAGGCCTACGAAGCAGCACACCCTAGAGCAACAGTGATCCAGTCGCTGTGACTCTGTCACTGAGGTCACATGAACCTTGAGCAGGTTAGGGCGATGCGAACGGTGTGACCTCACTGGGTACCTATTTCGGGTGGGTGCGTAGTGTTTGCAAGTATTTTATGGTTTGAAAAAAAACTTGCTGCCTCCTTCCTGGCCTCCAGCAATTTTTAGAAACAATTAAAATGTCATGATAACTTTGGTGATTAATGTTCTTCCTAGAGAGAGAGATGGAGTTTTGTGTAGTGGAAGGGTTGACTCCTGGAAAGGTAGCACAGAGGGTTAATGTGCCTGCTGCAAATAACATGTACCATGCAGATCACAAAGTGCACTGCTTTAATGGGGGGACCATGATGAATGGTCATTTAATGTCAGCTGTAGATGATAGATCCCTGAACAGTGTCATGTATGTGCATGTTTGCATTGTGCTGAGGGAATTACCAGGTAATTATTCACGCAGCTCTCTGATGGATGTCACATAAGGTAAAATACTGCAATAAATGGCAGGCACTCTGAAAACAAGAGCAAACGTTACGTTACATGAGGCAATGGTGGTAATTGTGCATGTATCAAAAGCAAACAAAATACAAGAGGCAGCAAACAATACGTTACAAGAGGAAAAGTGACATGTGTGCAAGTTACAAAAGAGTACAAAGTACAAGTAGAGGTATAAAAGTGCAATAAGTGGCAGACACTCAAAACACAGGAACACACTGGGAAGGCACTTCTACGGGCATGGCGAACAGAATTTCCTATAATGTAAAGACTTCCTTCAGACAATAGAGAGGGTGTGAATTAAGTTTGGAAGTGTCTTTGCAGGAGGAGATCTTTGAGGTCTGTTTTGAAGGACTGGGAAGAGGGAGGGGGTGGTCCGGAGCTGGGGCTGAGTTCCAGATTCTCGCCGCGTTGCTTGTAAAGGATTGGGCCATTGATCTTTCCTTCTTGAAAGTGGGAGGATAAAGTAAACATTTTTTTTATTCCTAAATGTGTTGGCGGTGTGTGTGGACTGGCACTTGGTTGGTGGTGTGCGTGGAATGGTGCTTGGCTGGCGGTGTGTGAGTAGTGACTTGCTGCTGGTCACTACACACACTGCTAGCTGAGTGCCACTCCACGCAATCCATCAGCTTGTGTAGTTGCTGTGTCAGGAATGTGGGCGTGTGAAAGTGATGGGCCCTTGAATGGCGCTGTGTGCTGGTGTGAGTTTTGTTATGTGATAGGCCCGCGGCTGGCGGTGTGAATGGTATTGTATGTCTCACACATATGAAAGGTGTATGAATGGCCTGTAAAGAGGTTGGTGCCTTGTCGTGGCTTTACAGCTCACGAGCTGTGAGTCAATGGTTCAGTTTCTCGCCCTTTCAATTATTAACAGTGCATTTCATTTTTGTGAAATCACTTGCTAATACAATTGTATATACCCAACCATCACTCACCCTCGTGCCAAATCCAACCAGTATGTGTGTGTGTTTGAGGAATAGATGGCTGTGCAGTAATATTTGCCTTTCTGAAGCAGGATGTACCTTGTCCCTTTTGTGAATTTTGTAATGTGTTGTTTTTGTGCCTGGTGGTGCGAATGGTCTTGTGTGTATCACGTATGAAAGGTGTGTGAATGGCCTGTAAAGCGGTTGGTGCCTTGCCGTGGCTTTACAGCTCACGAGCTGCGAGTCATTGGTTCAGTCCAGGGGATTCTGGGTAAGGAAACGTTGGGGGATCCACGCAAGCCATACCTCCCTGGAAGCCCCCGGGTGTCTAGTTTTCAGAAATGTATGGGTTTGGTAGGTTTTCCTAGATGGCTGCCGAGCACCGGGCCAAAAACCCAGGTGACCCCCCCTTGCAAAACCAGGTGGTTTTGAGATAGGCAATTTTGATGTCACCTCACTACGTTTTGGGCCCTTGCCTGTCGCGGGTACTTGGACCTCCCAAACAAGTGAGGCACCATTTTTACCGGGAGACCCAGGGGAATGCTGGGAGGTGGGAAATTTGAGTGAGCCCGGTGATGCCACAACTTTCCCACACAAAAATGTGTGAAAAAAGTGATTTTTTCAGCTAAAATTGAGGTTTGCAACGCTGGGAGGTGGGAAATTTGAGTGAACCCTAAACCACTACCCCAGCACGACCCCCTACACTACCCAAACACCACTGCACTGCCCTAAACCCTAAAACACTACCCCCAGCACGGCCCCCTACACTGAACAAACACCACTGCACTACCCTAAACCCTTAAACACTCCTCCAGCACGACTCCCTACACTACCCAAACACCACTGCACTACCCTAAACCCTAAATCTACCTCCAGCATGACCCCTTACACTACCCAAACACCAGTGCACTACCCTATAGCCTAAATCTACCCCCAGCACGACCCCCTACACTACCCAAACACCACTGCACTACTCTAAACCCTAAATCTATCCTCAGCTCTACTCCCTACATTACCCAAACACCACTGCCCTACCCTATACCCTAAATCACTATCCCCAGCACGACCCCCTACACTACACCAACACCACTGCTCTACCCTAAACAATAAAACATTACCCCAGCATGTCCCCCTACACTACCCAAACACCACTGCACTACCCTAAATCCTAAAACACTACCCCCAGCATGACCCCCTACAATACCCAAACACCACGGCACTGCCCTAAACCCTAAAACACTACCCCCAGCACGACCCCCTACACTGCACAAACACCACTGCACTACCCTAAACCCTTAAACACTCCTCCAGCACGACTCCCTACACTACCCAAACACCACTGCACTACCCTAAACCCTAAATCTACCTCCAGCATGACCCCTTACACTACCCAAACACCAGTGCACTACCCTATAGCCTAAATCTACCCCCAGCACGACCCCCTACACTACCCAAACACCACTGCACTACTCTAAACCCTAAATCTATCCTGAGCTCTACTCCCTACATTACCCAAACACCACTGCCCTACCCTATACCCTAAATCACTATCCCCAGCACGACCCCCTACACTACACCAACACCACTGCTCTACCCTAAACAATAAAACATTACCCCAGCATGTCCCCCTACACTACCCAAACACCACTGCACTACCCTAAATCCTAAAACACTACCCCCAGCATGACCCCCTACAATACCCAAACACCACGGCACTGCCCTAAACCCTAAAACACTACCCCCAGCACGACCCCCTACACAGCACAAACACCACTGAAGTACCCTAAACTCAAAATCTACCCCAGGCATGACCCCCTACACTACACAAACATCACTGCACTACCCTAAACCCTTAACCCGTTCTGTGCCCATGACGAGCTGGACTCGTCATGGAGCACAGTCGCGCTATGGCCATGATGAGTCCAGCTCGTCATGACACCCACCCACGGGGGAAGCGCTAGCGCTCCCCCCGTGAGTGGTCGATATTTTTTTTTTACTGTGGAGGCAGGGGAAGACCTTCCCCTGCCTCCCCCCACCCCCACCCCCGCGTCATCAATGACGTCAGTGCGTGAGCCACGCTGACGTCATTGGAGGTTTCCCCTTTGTTCTCCTTCGCGCAGGAAGCCATTTGCTTCCTGCGCATCGGAGAGGAAAGGTGAGTTTTGGGGCTGGGGAGGGGGGTATTTTGTGATCGGTGGGTTAGTTAGGGTGGGGGGAGGACAAAGGTATTTAGATAAGGCTGGGCTTGCTGTAGTTATTTCGTTTAGTTGCTTCCCTGTGAAATGGATCCGAAAAATTCAAAACGCTCTTCCGAGATCGGAGAGGAAAGGTGAGTTTTGGGGCTGGGGAGGGGGTGATTTTGTGATCGGTGGGTTAGTTAGGGTGCAAGACAGGCAAGGGCCCAAAACGTAGTGATGCGACATCAACATTGCCTATCCCAAAAAATGTTTGGGCCCTTGCCTGTCGCGGGTACTTGGGCCTCCCACACAAGTGAGGCACCATTTTTACCGGGAGACCCAGGGGAACGCTGGGAGGTGGGAAATTTGAGTGAGCCCGGTGATGCCACAACTTTCCCACACAAAAATGGGTGAAAAAAGTGATTTTTTCAGCTAAAATTGTGGTTTGCAGGGGATTCTGGGTAAGGAAACGTTGAGGGATCCACGCAAGCCATACCTCCCTGGAAGCCCCCGGGTGTCTAGTTTTCAGAAATGTATGGGTTTGGTAGGTTTCCCTAGATGGCTGCCGAGCACCGGGCCAAAAACTCAAGTGACCCCCCTTGCAAAACCAGGTGGGATTGAGATAGGCAATTTTGATGTTACCTCACTACGTTTTGCGCCATTTCCTGTCGCGGGCACTAGGCCAACCCACACAAGTGAGGTACCATTTTTCTCGTATGACTTTGGGGAACGCGGGGTGGGTGGAAATTTGTGGATCCACGCAGATCCCGGAACTTTCCACCACAGAAATTTTGGGAAAATGTGTTTTTTTGACAATTTTTTAGGTTTGCAAGGGATTCTGGGTAACAGACTCTGGTGAGAGGCAGTCAAGTCACCCCATCCTGGATTCCCCTGGGTGTCTAGTTTTTAAAAATGTATAGATTTTCTAGGGTTACCTAGGTGCCGGCAGAGCTAGGGTTCAAAAACTACAGCTAGACATTTTGCCAAAAAAAGGTCATTTTTCACTGCGAAATTGAGGTGTGACCACGTTGCGTTTTGCGCCGTTTCCTGTCGCGGGCACTAGGCCGACCCACACAAGTGAGGTACTGTTTTTCTCGTAAGACTTTGGGGAACGCGGGGTGGGTGGAAATTCGTGGATCCACACAGATTCCGGAACTTTCCACGACAGAAATGTGGGGAAAATGTGGTTTTTTTGACAATTTTTTAGGTTTGCAAGGGATTCTGGGTAACAGACCCTGGTGGGAGGCAGTCAAGTCACCCCATCCTGGATTCCCCTGGGTGTCTAGTTTTCAAAAATTTATAGGGTGCTAGGTTTCCCAAGGTGCCCGCAGAGCTAGGGTTAAAAAACTAGAGCTAGGCACTTTGCCAAAAAAGGGTAAATTTTCACTGCGATATTGAGTTGTGACCACGTTGTGTTTTGCGCCGTTTCCTGTTGCGGGCACTATGCCTACCCACACAAGTGAGGTACCATTTTTATCGGGAGACTTGGAGTAATTCAGATTTGTAAAGGAACTGTTATTATCTATTGACTTTCGATGCATTTCTGCCTTCCAAATGAAAGACATTGTGTAAAAAATAAGTCATTCTAAAAAATGACTGATAATTCTCATGCTAGTATGAGTATTCCCAATTTCAGAAATGTGCAAATATCTACTGTTTCTAAACTCTATATTTTGTTCCCACTTCAGAAATACATAGGTGTCTTTCATACCGATTTTTCCATGTACACATTTTTACAGAATAATTACTATACAATTTTTGGCTCTGGGTTCGTCGGGTTCTTGGTGAACCTACAAGTCCTATAAATCCCCACAACCAGTAATGTCCAGCGGATGCAACGGTATATTGCTTTCAAAGAGCTGTCATAATTAGAAGAAGTTACAGGTGAAAACGTTGACACAAAAGGCTGTTTTTTCAACTAATTTTCAATTTATCCTATATTTAACTGTTTGTTTCTATAAAAAAACCTTTGATGGATCTACACAAATGACCCCTTGCTGAATTCAGAATTTTGTCTTCTTCTCGAAAATGTATAGCTTTCCAGGATCCATTATTGCTTTTGTACCCATTTCTGCCATTAACTGGAAGGAGGTCAAAAGCAAAAAAAATAGCAAAAATAGGCTATGTCCCAGAAAAATGCCAAAACTGTGTAAAAAATGTTGGGTTTCTGATAAAAGTCTGGTATCCCCGAAAAGCTGGGGAAATTGTGATTTCAACCCCACAAACCCTTTTTTGATAACATTTGCAGGGAAAAACCCAGAGGCTTTCATTTGCAGCCCGTTTTCCCCATTTTTCCGAAAAAAAACAAAAGTTTGCTGTATTTTGTCTCATTTCTGTGACCCCTCCAGGGGAATCCACAAACCCTGAGTACCTTTAGAATCCCCATGATGTTGGAAGAAAAGGACGCAAATTTGGCGTGGATACCTAATGTTGTCAAAAAGTTACAGGGCCCTAAGCGCGCACTACCCCAAATAGCCAAAAAAAGGCTTGGCACAGGAGGGGGAAAAGGCCTGGCAGCGAAGGGGTTAATATCTCGAAAATTACTGAACCGATTTACACCACTTAAAAAAAAGTTCGGTTTATGAATCAAGCACTACCTTTTTGCCAAATTTGGTGTAATTCTGTTCAGCAGTTTGAGCTGTCTAAATTTTTATATGGGAAATTAATTTTTTTGACCTCTATTATTTGAATTTCTCAGGAACTACTGAACGGATTTACACCATTTAAAAAATAAAAGGTCTATTTCTGAACCCAGGGCTACCTTTTTGCTAAATTGAGTGATTAAACGTATGTTACCGAATGCATGGATTAGTGACTAAACTGCGTGAATGTTTGTATCCGTCTGCCTGTTGGTGTGTAAGCGGCCGCATGGGTTTGTGAATAGCTACCTGAGTGTCTATATGAGTTATTGATTGGTTGTCTGAGTATCTGAATGGGTGCCTGAGTGTTTGTGTGGGTGGGGTGTGCATAGGTGTGTGAGAGGGGGGATTCACTGGGTGCATGGTTTCAATAGTGCATCTGTGATGGACTATTTGGGTGGGTGAGTATATGTATGGGTGTGTAAGTGAGTGAAAGTATATGTCAGTGCTACATGTGTGAGTAGCTACATATGTGAAAGGCAGTATATATGTGTGTTAGAGTATATAAATGGCTATAAGTGAGAGTGTGTGATTATGAGAGTAGCTGTATGGATGAGTGTGTGTTTGTATCAGTGATTGTATAAGAGTGTAAGAATGTGGTAGTATTTGTATGAGTAAGTGAGCTGGTGTTTGTATAAATGTATGGGTGAGTAAATGGGAGTGTGATTAATTATTTGCATGACTGACTAGTTGTGTGAGTGGATGTGTGTGTAGACCTAAGAATCAGTGAGTGGGTATGTAGTTCTGGATGTTGGCGTGTCTATTTGAGAATGGCAGTCTGTAATTTAGAGTAGGTGTATCAAAAGTTATATTAGGGTGTGAGTAGATGCATGGAATTATCACATGGATGATGTCATCAGTGATGTCATCAGTGATGTCACTGACCATGTCATGAGTGATGTAATATGTGACGTCCTCAGCAGTGAATTGCGGGTGTGTGAATTATAGTTAGCTGAACTAACTATAACGGGGGAATTTCTCTGGTTTTGTACGAGTGAAATGTCCAACTAACTATAACTTTCCCTAAAACCTATGGTTTTTTCAATGAATTTCTAAGGATTTTTAAATGCTAAATTTCTAACTATAACGTGCCTGAAACCTATGTTTTTTTAAGTCAATTTCTAAGGTTTTTTAAATGCTAATTTCTAACTATAATGTGCCTGAAACCTATGTTTTTTTCAGTGAATTTCAAAGTTTTTTAAATGCTAGTTTCTAACTAGGCCTACAGAGGTAGGACATGAGATGAAAGAAGAAACAACGCACAGAAAGAAAAAACAAAGAGATGCAGAAAGAAGCAACAGAAGTCCACAAAGACAAAGAAAAGTGCAGGAAGAAGAAGAGATGTGCAGAAAGAACCAACAATGGAACAGAAAGTCCTCCTGTGCCCACAACTTTTTCAGACGGGTACTGGTGGTAACTGACTCTGAGTAACCAGGCCTAGAGTCAGTGCTATGCTAAAGGACACTTAGAATACAGTGAAAACAAACACCTATATACACTAGGGAACACCAGGCGTTGGGGTACCCTTTAATTAGCATGACCTCTTCTGTAAGTCCCTAGTACATAATTGGGCAGGGGGATTAAAACTACCTCTTAAAACTCGCCACGGGGCGCGTTTGCACACTGGTGAAGGGAGGGGGGGGCCTGAGGTTACATGTGTGCAAACACTCCTTGTGGCCGTTTTAAGTTGGGGGATAAAGTCCCCTTGAATCCTGAGGGTCCCTGGGGTCCAACTAGCCCACCACGTACCTCCAGTAAGCACCACAGAGCTGCGTTGCAGAGAGGTGTAAAAAGGGGCATGGCCTGGACCACCTCTCTGCAACGCAGCGCAGTGACAGTTGCTGGAAGCACCCGGTGGGCTAGTTGGCCACCAGGGGCCCTCAGGATTGAAGGGGAATTGATTCCCCAACTTAAAAGGCGCCACGGGGCGTGTTTGCACACGTCACCTCAGGCCCCGTCCCCCCCTTCATCACTGTGTAAACACGCCCTGTTTACACTGAGGTGTAAAAAGAGGCGTAGCCTGGACCACCTCCATGCAACGCAGGCCTGTGGCGCTTATTGGAGGTACCTGGTGGCCTAGTTGGCCCGAGGGGCCCTCAGGATTAAAGGGGACTTAATTCCCCAACTTAAAATGCGCCACAGGGCGTGTTTGCACACATACCACCTCAGGCCCCGCCCCCTCCCTTCACCACTGTGCAAAGGCACCCCATGGCACGTTTTTTAAGGTAGGGGATTAAGTCCCCTTGAATCTGAAAGTCCCTGGGTCCAAATAGCCCACCATGTATCTCCAGTAAGCACCACAGAGCTGCGTTGCAGAGAGGTGGTCCGAGGCCATGCCCCATTTTACACCTCTCTGCAATGCAACTCTGTGGCACTTACTGGACATACCTGGTGGGTTAGTTGGCCCCCAGGGACCCTCAGGATTTAAGGGGACTTAATTCCCCAACTTAAAACATGCCACAGAGCACGTTTCCACACTTGTGACATCAGACCACGCCCCCTCCCTGCACCACTGTGCAAACGCACCCCCTGGTGTGTTGTAAATTGGGGAATAAAGTCCCCTTGAGTACTGAGGGTCCCCGGGGGCCAACTAGCCCACCACTTCCCTCCAGTAAGCGCCACAGAGCTGTGTTACATAGTGGTGTAAAAAGGGGCATGGTCTTGGCCACCTCTCTGCATTGCAGCGCAGTGGCGCTTACTGGAGGTAAATGGTGGGGTAGTTGGCCCCCAGGGATCCTCCGGTTTGGAGAGGAATTAATTCCCCAACTTAAAACGCGGCACAGGGTGTGTTTGCACACATGTCACCTCAGTCCCCGCCCCCTCCCTTCACCACTGTGCAAACGCACCCCGTGGCGCATTTTGAGTTGGGGGATAAAGTCCCCTTAAATCCTGAGAGTCCCTGGAGTGCATCTATCCCACAAGGTACCTCCAGTAAGCACCACAGAGCTGCATTGCAGAAAGGTGTAAAAAGGGGCATGGCCTCTGAACACCTCTCTGCAACGCAGCTCCCTTGCACATACTGGAGGTACCTGGTGGGCTAGTTGGCCCCCTGGGACCCTCAGTATTCAAGGAGAATTAATTCCCCAACTTACAAATTGCCAATATATTTTAGAAATGCCCCCGGACTTGGTCCACCCGGGGGCTAATTAATAATGAAGTGCGGGAGCCCGTACTTCGTTTTTGTTATTTTCGCGGCCGGATCAGCGGATCCTCCGCACATCTCAAGGTTTTTTAAAAATAAAATGCTTTTTTGGGCGATGGGGGTCCTTGTGGGACCCCCTAAGCAGGCCTAGGGGTCAAGGTGTTTCTACCCTGCCCCCTTTTCTTATTTTTCGCATTTGTTTTCCTGTTTTCTTGTGCCTCGGTTCTGGAGCACAATCAGGGACCAATCAGGGTCCGCAAATTTCTCTTCTACACAGCAATATTCCAACTTAATACCTGAAACCCCCTGTGAGAAATTGTGACTCTAGTGGGGTCATTTCTATTGGTTTTAAGCTCCAGTCGTTCTTGGTCATTAAGTCCACTCAGCAGTTAATAGTGATTACTAAAACACAATTAGACCCATGATTCGGGGCATTGTTACGAACCAACACCCCCTTGTCTCCCTGATATGGAGCCTTCTGTCAGTTTTCTCTGGTACATAGGAACTTTAAAAAATCCCAGTGAGAGCACTAAAATACTGTTAGAATAAGGCCAGCCCACAAAACATTATGAAAACTGTCAGCTATACAATCCCCAAGACAGGGCATCCATTCCCCAATCCACCTCACTCTTCGGGCAATTATAATTTAGCAAATAGTGACTGATTGTCAATAACAGAAACCCTCAAGTGTGAGCCAGTGAACAATTTTGTGTTTAAGCTGCTGGAAACTGTCCTGGTCATGTACCTTTAGGGGTGTTACATTGGTCATAATTAAACTTGCAGGGTACAGGTTAGGAGAACTTTTGGAATAACATCCGCGGATGTAGAACCCCACAGAGGCCCAGTTGAAGCTTATTGGTCTCTCCTTTGGCCCTAAGACTCTGAGGCTTTACCTAAAGTATCCAGAGCAAACTTTCCCATGACCCCAAGTTGAGGTCCCCCTTCAGTATTGATTGAGTGGGCTGTGAGGACAGTAAAGAACTAGTGGTATTAGACATGGTATTACCTGGAATGCCCATGCCCAGTGTGAACTTAAATGTTGGGGGTGCACGAGAGCCATTAAAAACAACTTTGTTAGAAGGAACATCAAATAAACAGGGGTAAGCTAACGGAACAGAAATGTTGCTTGTTATCAGACTGCTCCTGTAGAGAACGCACAAATTTCCCCAAGGCCCCCACCATTTCCTCCACTTTGACCATTCTTTGAATAAGTGTCTCAAATATGGAAGAAATGTTAGTTTCCATATTATGGAGAAAGTCCTGTATCAGATAGTTCTCTTGTGTAGCTGTCAATTGACCCCTTTTAAGCTCTCTATTGGTTTTATTACCAACTTGTGGATTTTAAGGAGAAGACCCTTTTTATTTTTAGGCCTCACCCCCTCTGCACACCCTCCCGTCTGTTTTAAAATTGAAACATGAACTTGTGTATGAGAGGGAGAAGCTGTAACCTGTGATTCCTGATATTGGAAAATTATTAGAAAATTCCTGTAAATTAACGTCCAAAAACGTGCGATCCCTTTCTTCCAATGTCAGATCTGTCTCCTGGCAGGTTTGTATCAACTGTTTCGCAACACAAGAAAGCACCCGCCACATTATCTAAAGAAGATAACATGGTGCCGCTAGTTCTGGAGCTCCTATCAGTCACATTAATTACCTCCACTTTCCTCTTCCCCATGAGACAAAATAGAATTAATCAAAGCCTCAGAATTAAGGGCAGAAATCCAAAGATGGTTTGAGGTTGTAGGCTCCCCAGAATCCCAAAGAAGCAATAGGCCAACGATCGGGCATAAATGACCTGACAAAGTCTTCTATGGCTTTTGTAAACATGTACAAAATCTGAGTCCATTGTCTCCCATGTCTACTTCAAATGCAAACTGATCAGTCTTAGACTTATAGCTTGTCCCAGACCTTACTTAAGAGATAGCACGCTTGAAAGTGTAGTTGAGACAATGCACAAAGTCCACTATTCCACTTTTCCTCAATGCTCTTGATGAAGAGTGATCCAAAGATATACCAAAAACAACTGGAGGCACTTACTAATTCCCACCAAGGTGGGGAAGCTGACCTGGCCTCTTCAGGCTGATGACTGTTGAAGATGGGTCTGCCTCGGCCTGATCTTGGAAGGGGCGCATGCTTGAGCATGTCCCGGGTCAGGTGGCTCAGTGGACTAAGGTGTCTACTGCAGGGGCTTGTGCTCAACCTCATGGTCATAGGTTCAAATCCCGATGGGTCCACTCAGCCTTTTATCCATCTGAGGTCAATAAAATGAGTACCATTGAGTTGGGTAACAACAAACATCTGTTATTCAGCGCCAAGATACCCCTAGCGGTGAATGTGCGCTTTACAAATACACATGTTATGTTATGTTATGTCCCGCACACATTCCATGCCACTGTGAAACTGTGCAAGTTAAGTAATGCCAGATTGACACTGAATTCCTTCCCCTGCCTCGTCGCAGGGCTTATTGGGGCTTGTAGTACTGTCTCAACTCCGTTGTTGCATCCCCTGAACATTACAGGCACAGTGAACACTGTATTCTGTGCCCGTGCAAAGACCTTGTCTAATATGTTTCTCACCAAGAGGGATCCTGTTCCCCCTATCTATTGATAAAAGCCCTGGACATGCTTGTCTCAAATGAATTTGGGGAAACTGTTCAAGGTTCTCATTAATGCCTCCCACTCAGTGGAGGATTTTTGACTTTGTGTTAGAGTCCAGAAACGTTTGCTGTAGACCCAACCAAGGTCTCCAATCTGTCAGACTTGTATCTGTGGTGACACCAGAGATGGAGTGGGAGATAATCAGACCCCTTTCTGTATGTTCTCGCTCACCAACCATCATGAAAGATCTGCCTTCATCTTCTGACTCATTGTGACTCTCTTTCTGGGATCTAGCGAAGCTGGAGACTAATTGTTCAGCAGGAATCTCATTATTTGATGAAGAGGGAATCTTGACCAAGGCTCAAGAAATAGAGTGACTTCTAAATCTCCTTGAAATTTCATCCAAGACACTATTCTTGGAGAATTTTGAAACATCAGGCTTTCTGCATGAGAGTAGATCTTTTGAATTCTCCATTCTGGCAATGACCCAACAGAACCAAGAGCAATTTGTAATCTGGCACCTTTGAAGGACGGATCCTGTAAAGGGGATACGTTTGTTTATTCCCTGTTCACTAGAAATATATGTTCGTGTAAGACCCTGAGCACTTTTTCTGTATGACAAATCATTAGTTCCTCTGACACCGCTTGAACTAACCAGTCGACCAAAAATGGATGTATATAAACTTGCTCCTGATAAAAGATGTAGACAAGAGGTGCCAACACTTTTGCGAATACTGTAGGTGAGGATTCTAAAGCAAAATGGAGCACTCTGAACTAGAAGTGTTGATCTTCTATAGTGAATCATAGAACTCATTGGTGAGATTGTCTGATTGAAACATGTCGATAGGCATCTTGCAAATCTATTAATGTAAGAAAATCAACCTTGTTCACTAAAGAAATGTTTGGCTGCAGAGTCACCATGCAGAACGTGTAGTTCTTACTCATGTATTTGCCTAATTTAAGTCTAGCACTTGTCTGAAAGCCTAGTTTCAGTCTAGCACTGGTCTGAAAGTCTCTAAAATATTATTGACTAGGAGCAACATTGAATAAGATCCTTTTTCAGGCTCTTTTTTTTAGACTAGCACTACTCTAGCGTTGTCTAGTAAAGGCTGTACCCCTTCTAGAAGGGCTTTCCTTTTCGTATTGTTCCTTGGATGTGGGTTAAAAGCAATCATGTGTCTGGAGGCCACTTTACATAATCCATAGCACAGCTATCTCTGATTACACCCAGAACCCATTAATCAGACACAGATTACTTCCCAGATCATTAGAAAGTTCTGGATCCTTGCTCCCACAGAGATCCTTCAAGATCCATTGTGATCAGGACTTCTTACAGTTTGCCCCATCTGCTTAGGATATTCGCCATTGGTATAGGATTTTCTTGGCTGATACTTCTTCCTTAAATTTGAATTTTGTTAATAATTTCTCTTAAGTGAAAATCAATATGTGTAGGTCCAGGCCATCTGGTAACACAAAGATGTTTTGTTTTTGTATGGAAGCACATGCTTGTGATTTTTAAACACCTTAGTAATCAAGCTATCAAGCTGAGATCCAAATTGCATTTTGCTATCAAATGAAATCTTTAAGAAAGCAGTTTTCTGATGCTTCTAATTTCCACTTTCACTTTCATAAATTCCTTCACACTGAATCCACAGACTCAGCTGACATTGCTCTAGTCTTGATTATGTCAAGTGAAATTGTGATTGTTGTTTCATTGCCATCAATAACTCTGCACAGTCCGTACCTTTATGAATGGCTTCTGATAACTTATCAAAGTCTCTAACCCTGGACTGCTCCACATAAAAGTATTGGTGCCATCTATCAGGGCAATTTCTTGGTGGCAAAAAACCTTTCCCAAAGCTGAAACTACTTTCTTCTTTGTGGTCTCAGTTGGAAATCAATCCCCAGGATTCAGTGATGTTCTTCCAGTTAAGGTTGCCAGACTGGCATCCACCTTATTGGAATGAGGAAATGCATTATCTAATTGGTCCATCGTGTACAATTTCTGCAGGAACTTCGGAATTGAAGCCTTATCCAATTCCATCCATTCAGATAACCAGATCCCTAATCTTGCAGTGGGAAGGTATTGTGTGAGAGGTCATCCTAACATCATGCGGGAACAAATCTCCTTCCTCCCCTCCCACGTGGAATGGAGGGAATCCCAAATTTTCACTCCAGTGAGCTATGATGTTAGCATCTCCCTATACACACACACATATGCCATACTATTTACCATATAATGTATGCTCTGGGACCTTTTACAACAAACATTATTAGACACAGATATATTGAAAGAACTTTTCGGTGTCATTTTCATCCTGGTGTCTACTGCCTGAGTCAGAGAGCTGTAGGAAACATTTACTGTCATAATTGAGGACCACTTCATGGGATTCAGTGCTGAGCACAGGCTAATACTATGTGAATGTGTTTGGTTTACTGTGCTGCTTTGGTGCACTGTGTTTGATGTACGGTGTTGGTTTGGTGTAGTGTGTTTGGTTTAATGTGTTGGTTTGGTGTACTGTGTTTGGTTTACTGTGTTCGTTTGGTGCACTGTATTTGGTTTACTGTGTTGGTTTGGTGTACTGTGTTTGGTTTACTGTGTTGGTTTGGTGTACTGTGTTTGGTTTACCACATGCATGACTAGGTGTTGTTTTCTGTGCTAATGATTGTAGTATTACAGCACTGTAAACAAACTGTTCTGTTGTACATAAATATAATTGTTAATTATGACGTGTATCAGAATCAATGTCTGTGTGTAGGGGAACAATAGAGAGCAAACCTAGCTACACAGGTGCTGAGCACTGTACATGAAGGGAGGAAGTAGAGTTTACTGTGGGGGAAAGGTAAATGGGTCACTCCAGGGATAAAATCCAGTGCTGAGACTGTAAGAGGTGTCCATTCTACAAGTCAAGAAGTTCCTTAAAGAGGTGACTCGTTACTTACTTTCAGAAGTGGGGGAATGATCATTCTAGACAGATCTGGGAGTGATCCCTCAGTACTCTGGAGAATCTAGCAGCCATGTGCAGAATGCTCTTCAGTGGTGCCAGATTGTGGGTAGATGCTGGCAAGTGAGTGCTCTGATAATTTGGTGCAGAAGTGAGAGTCAGTGCCACTGAATCAGGGTGACTGTTGCCTATGTGTTGGGTGAGAATCTGTGAGTTTCTTAGAGGAAAGCCAGGCTAGAACTTACACCTGTAGTTATTACAGTCAGACTATTGTTTGTTGTAATCTTTCACTTTGCATCTTGCCCGAGATATGTTCTTGCACTGTCCGTTCACTCCATTTTTTGAGCAAAGATAACTTTATTTGACTTGGATTCCATTCCTTACCTGTGCAGGTCACCCCAGCATCTCTTCCTGTAGGACAGGCATTGTGTTCCCCACCTTGTTGTGGGCACTTCCATAGAGCAGCCTCAACTCCTGTGCATCGAAGATTACTCATCCCCACAGGCAGAGAACTCTTTCCAAATGTTGGATTGTACTCATGCTCTTCTACTGAAATACATCCGATCTGTCTGCAGACAACTGAAGCATCCTTCAGATCCCAGGAATCATCACACACGGTCCCCCAAACTCCATTGCGTTTGACCTCTACTCTCCCGGAACAGACAGATGTGCTGTTAACCAACCGGACCTCATCAGGACCTAGAAAGACATGTGCAGAAGACATATTAAGCAACAGCTACAACATCAGGTAATGTGTCAACATTTTACGTTTTTCTGAAAGGTTCAAGGTTCTTTATTGACTGACTGACTGACTGAAAAATGTATAAAGCGCACTTATGCTGTGGCATCTTGGAGCTGGAGGAATTGAAACAAACAACCACGGATCTTAAGATCTTGGAAAAAGCCAGGTCTTTATCTTGCCTGACTGTCTCCGGGAGAGAGTTCCACAAAGTAGAAGCTTGATAAATGAAACCAGCTCCTCCCCATCTAGCTCTTTTAATTCTGGGGACACAGACCAACCCTGTGTTAGCAGACCTAAGCACGCGTAGGGGTTGGTACACGGGAAACAGAAATTGAATATCCAAGGCTCCACCTCCTTATATTGCTTTGTGCACCAGGCAGATTTGTGCAAGATTAATAAACAATCATTGCAAATCATCAGTCAAAACACTACATGTGCAATGGGAATATATCAATAAAAATGTCAAACACAAGAAACATAAGCCCAGTCCCTTTGTGGTTCATTGTAAACATTTCAGTAATAATTAGAGCAGGAACAGCAGGTAAAAGGTCATAATATTTGCATTCTATTCAAGCTCAGTTGAATTGTAACTAAATAGTAAGAATGCAGCATCCCACAATGATAAAAACAGTGTGGCATCTCAGAATGATACTGAGAGTGCAGCACCCAACAATGATAGTCAGAGTGCAGCTTCCCACAATGATAATAACAGTGTGGCATCTCACAATGATACTGAGAGTGCAGCATCCCACAATGATAGTAAGAGTGCATCATCCCACAATTATAATCAGAGTTCAGCATCCCACAATAATTTTAAGAGCCCAACAGCACCAACATCATAGTCCCCCTCAAGCTCTGAGAGCACCAACACCATAGCCCCCTCAAGAAATCCAGATGGTTTACCACCGAACTTCGAGACTCCAGGCGCACATGCCGCCACCTCGAAAAGGCCTGGAGGAACTCCAAATCCACAGTAGCCCACAACAACTTCAGAGCCGCCACCAACACCCACCACCAACTCATCAGAAAAATGAGGAAAAAAGCGATCGAAGACAGAATCTCCACACACACGCACAACAGCAAAGAACTCTTCAGCATCATTAAGGAGTTTGCCCAAACCCACCAGAGTCTACTGACTTTCTTCCCTCATAAAACCTCTGCAACAAATTCAGCACATTCTTCCACCACAAAATCAAGAACAGTTACGACAACTTCGACGAAGACAACCAACACACTGAACCCTCACCAGCCACCCCTGACACCCTGAAGCCAGCAATTGACAATTGGACAGCCTCACCATCGAAGACACAATGAAGACAATGAAGTCAATCCACTCCGGGACCCCCACAGACCCCTGCCTCACCACATCTTCAACAGAGCCACCGACACCATTTCACCCATGCTCCGCCACACCATCAACCGCTCCCTGGTGAACACCTCCTTCCCCGACGACTGAATACATGCCGAGATCAACCCCCTCCTGAAGAAGCCCTTGGCGGACCCCACTGACCTCAAAATCTACATACCCATCTACCTGCTCCAGGTCCCAGTGAAAGCCATTGAGAAAGCCATCAACAGCCAACTTTCCACCTCCATCGAAGAGCACAACATCCTCAATTCCTCCCAATCTGGCTTCAGAAAAAACACATCACAGAAACCGCCCTCCTCGCCGCAACAGACGACATCCACTCCCTACTGGACAGAGGAGAAACAGTAACCCTCATCATCCTCAACCTCTCAGCTGCCTTCGACACAGTCTCCCACTGCACCCTAACATGCAGACTCCACGACGCAGGGATCCAGGGATCCAGGACAAGGACCTTGACTGGATCCACTCCTTCGTCTCAGGCAGAACGCAGAGGGTCAGACTCCCTCCTTTCCTCTTGGACCCTACACCAACCACTTTTTGAGTCCCACAGGGGTCCTCCCTCAGCCCCATGCTCTTCAACATCTACATGGTTCCACTCGCCCCCATCGTCAGAACCCATGGACTCAACATTGTGTCATATGCAGACGACACCCAACTCATCCTCTCCCTATCTAACAAACCCAACACAGCCAAACACATCTATCAAGAAGGAATGAAAGCTTTAGCCAAATGGATGAAAAGCAGCTGCCTGCAACTCAACAACGACAAAACAGAAGTACTCATCATGGGCCCAAACCCCAATGCCTGGAATGACACCTGGTGTCCCCCTGCCGTCGGAAGCCCACCTACCCCCCACGGACCACGCATGCAACATTGAAATCATCCTGGACATGCCATATCTCCCAGCACCTGCGCACTCTCCACTGGCTCCCCATCAAGGTTAGAATCTCCTTCAAGATTCTCACCCATACACAAAAGGCCCTCTACAACACCGGACCGGCATAACAGAACAGCTGACTCAAATTCCACGCACCCCAGAGGACCCTACGATCAGCGCAGCTCTCCTACGCCATGGTAACCCATACCAGTAAGATCAGATCAGGAGGCCGATCCTTCTCCTTCCTCATGGCCAGAGCCTGGAACACCCTACCGTCCCACCTCAGGAGGCCAACATCGCTCTCTACCTTCATGATAAATCTCAAAACTTGGCACTTCGACAGACCCCCTCCTTGATGGACTGGATCCTGCACCCCACCCCAGTGCCTTGAGACCCTTATGGGTGAGTAGCCGTACTTAAAAAATTGGGAGTGCGCCATCCCACAATGTTAGGAATAGCGCAGTAACCCACAATGATAGTAAGAATGCTCCATCACACAATGTGAGTGCAGCATCCCACAATGATATTGAGAGTATTGCATCCAACAATGTGAGAGTGTGGCACCCCACAATGATAGTAAGAGGGCGGCATCCCACAAATTGAGAGTGTGGTGTCTCACAATGAAATTAAGAGTGCAGCATCACACAACGATAGTAAGAGTGCGGCATCCAAAATTATAGTGAGAGTGTGGCATCCACAATGATATTGAAAGTGCAGCATCCACTAACGATAGGAAGACTGCAGCATTCTACAATGGTTTTAGAAGTGTGGCATCCCACAATAATAGCAAGAGTGCAGCATATCACAATGTAAGAGTGCGGCATCCCAAAGTGATAGTAATTGTGCAGCATATAAAAATGTAAGTGAGAGTGCAGCATCTGAATGAGTCATCCACAAAGATAGTGAGAGTGTGGCATCCAACAATGATAGAAAGAGTGTGGCATTCTACAATGATATTAAGAGTGAGGCATCCCACAATGATAGTAAGAGAGTGTTATCCCACAATGTGAGAGTACGGCATCCGACAATGAAAGTAAGAGTGCAGCATCCCACAGTGTGAGAGTGCCACATCCCACAATGACAGTATCAATACGGCATCCCACAATGATAGTGAGAGTGTGGCTTTCTAAATGTGAGAGTGCGGCATCCTGCAAAGATATTAAAAGTGCAGCATTCAACAATGTGAGAGTGCAACATCCCACAATGATAGTAAGAGTTCGACATGCCACAATGATATTAATAATGCAGCATCTCACAATGTGAGAGTGCGGCATCCCAGAGTTATAGTAAGAATGCAGCATCCTACAATGTGAGGGTGTGGTATTCCACAAAGATATTAAGAGTGTGGAGTCCCACAATGAGTCTAAGAGTGCAGCATCCCACAATTAGAGTGAGAGTACGGCAGCCCATAATGATATTAAAAGAGCAGCATCCCGCAATGTGAGAGTGCGGCATCCTACAATGATAGTAAAAGTACAGCATCCCACAGTGTGAGAGTGCCACATCCCACAATGACAGTATCAATACGGCATCCCACAATGATAGTGAGAGTGTGGCTTTCTAAATGTGAGAGTGCGGCATCCTGCAAAGATATTAAAAGTGCAGCATCCAACAATGTGAGAGTGCAACATCCCATAATGATAGTAAGAGTTCGACATGCCACAATGATATTAATAATGCAGCATCTCACAACGTGAGAGTGCGGCATCCCAGAGTTATAGTAAGAATGCAGCATCCTACAATGTGAGGGTGTGGTATTCCACAAAGATATTAAGAGTGTGGAGTCCCACAATGAGTCTAAGAGTGCAGCATCCCACAATTAGAGTGAGAGTACGGCAGCCCATAATGATATTAAAAGAGCAGCATCCCGCAATGTGAGAATGCGGCATCCTACAATGATAGTAAAAGTACAGCATCCCACAGTGTGAGAGTGCCACATCCCACAATGACAGTATCAATACGGCATCCCACAATGATAGTGAGAGTGTGGCTTTCTAAATGTGAGAGTGCGGCATCCTGCAAAGATATTAAAAGTGCAGCATTCAACAATGTGAGAGTGCAACATCCCACAATGATAGTAAGAGTTCGACATGCCACAATGATATTAATAATGCAGCATCTCACAATGTGAGAGTGCGGCATCCCAGAGTTATAGTAAGAATGCAGCATCCTACAATGTGAGGGTGTGGTATTCCACAAAGATATTAAGAGTGTGGAGTCCCACAATGAGTCTAAGAGTGCAGCATCCCACAATTAGAGTGAGAGTACGGCAGCCCATAATGATATTAAAAGAGCAGCATCCCGCAATGTGAGAGTGCGGCATCCTACAATGATAGTAAAAGTACAGCATCCCACAGTGTGAGAGTGCCACATCCCACAATGACAGTATCAATACGGCATCCCACAATGATAGTGAGAGTGTGGCTTTCTAAATGTGAGAGTGCGGCATCCTGCAAAGATATTAAAAGTGCAGCATCCAACAATGTGAGAGTGCAACATCCCATAATGATAGTAAGAGTTCGACATGCCACAATGATATTAATAATGCAGCATCTCACAACGTGAGAGTGCGGCATCCCAGAGTTATAGTAAGAATGCAGCATCCTACAATGTGAAGGTGTGGTATTCCACAAAGATATTAAGAGTGTGGAGTCCCACAATGAGTCTAAGAGTGCAGCATCCCACAATTAGAGTGAGAGTACGGCAGCCCATAATGATATTAAAAGAGCAGCATCCCGCAATGTGAGAGAGCGGCATCCTACAATGATAGTAAAAGTACAGCATCCCACAGTGTGAGAGTGCCACATCCCACAATGACAGTATCAATACGGCATCCCACAATGATAGTGAGAGTGTGGCTTTCTAAATGTGAGAGTGCGGCATCCTGCAAAGATATTAAAAGTGCAGCATCCAACAATGTGAGAGTGCAACATCCCACAATGATAGTAAGAGTTCGACATACCACAATGACATTAATAATGCAGCATCTCACAATGTGAGAGTACGGCATCCCAGAGTTATAGTAAGAATGCAGCATCCTACAATGTGAGGGTGTGGTATTCCACAAAGATATTAAGGGTGTGGAGTCCCACAATGAGTCTAAGAGTGCAGCATCCCACAATTAGAGTGAGAGTACGGCAGCCCATAATGATATTAAAAGAGCAGCATCCTGCAATGTGAGAGTGCGGCATCCTACAATGATAGTAAAAGTACAGCATCCCACAATGATAATAAGAGTGAAGCATCCCACAATGTGAGAGTGCAGCATCCCAGAATGATAGCAAGAGTGCAGCATCCCACAATGTAAGAGGGTGGCATCGCACAATGATAGTAGGACTGCACCATCCCACAATGATAGTGAGAGTGCAGCATCACACAATGTGAGAGTGCGACATCCCATAATGATAGTACGAGTGCATCATCCCACATTGTGAAAGTGCAGCATCCTACACTGATAATAAGAGTGTGGCATCCAACAATGTGAGAGTGCAGCATCCCAGAATAATAGCAAGAGTGCAGCATCCCACAATGTAAGAGTGCAGCATCACACAATGATTGTGATTGTGCAGCATCTGAAATTATAGTGAGAGTGCAGCATCCACAATGATAGTGAGAGTAATCAATCAATCAGTCATAGCATTTGTAAAGCGCACTACATACCCGTGAGGGTCTCAAGGCGCTGGGGGGAATGCTGCTACTGTTCGAAGAGCTAGGTCTTGAGGAGTCTCCTGAAGGTTAGAAGGTCTTCTGTTTGCCGTAGGTGGATGGGGAGGGTGTTCCACGTCTTGGGGGCGAGGTGGGAGAATGATCTGCCACCGGCAGTCACTCTTCAGATGCAGGGGATGGTGGCGAGGGCGTGGTCTGTGGAGTGGAGCTGGCAGGCGGGGGTGTAGAGGCCGAGTCATCTGTTGAGGTATGCTGGTCCGGTGTCGTGGAGTGCCTTGTGTGCATGGGTGAGGAGCTTGAAGGTTATCCTCTTGTTGATGGGGAGCCAGTGCACGTCTTTCTGGTGGGGAGTGATGTGGCTGCGGTGGGGGATGTCGAGGATCAGGCATGCGGAGGCATTCTGGATGCACTGGAGTCGTTTCAGGAGTTTGGCTGGGACTCCTGCATAGAGTGCGTTGCCGTAGTCCATTCTACTGCTGTCGAGGGCCTGGGGGACTGTCCTTCTAGTTTCAGTGGGGATCCACTTGAAGATCCTGCAAAGCATGCGGAGGGTGTTGAAGCAGGAGGAGGAGACGGCGTTGACCTGCTTTATCATGGAGAGTGTGGAGTCAAGGATGATCCCTAGGTTTTGTGCATGGTTGGTGGGTGTAGGGGGTGCTCCTAGTGCCGTTGGCCACCAGGAGTCGTCCCAGGCCGAGGGGGTGGAGCCGAGGATGAGGACCTCCGTCTTGTCCGAGTTCAGATTTAGTCGGCTGTTCCTCATCCATTCGGCGACGGCCTTCATTCCTTCGTGGAGGTTGGTTTTGGCAGTGTGGAGGTCCTTGGTAAATGAGAGGATCAGCTGGGTGTTGTCGGTGTAGAAGATGATGTTTAGATCGTGCTGTCAAGTGACGTTGGCGAGTGGTGCCATGTAGACATTGAACAACGTTGGGCTGAGAGATGAGCCTTGGGGTACGCTGCAGATGATCTCGGTGGCTTTGGAGCAGAAGGGGGAGGCTGACTCTCTGGGTTCTATTGGAGAGGAAGGAGGTGGTCCAGTCCAGGGTCTTCTCTTGGATTCCGGCATCATGGAGACGTTCTCTTAGTGTGCGGTGGCAGACTGTGTCGAAAGCTGCTGACAGGTCCAGGAGGATGAGGGCTGCGGTTTCTCCATTGTCCAGCATGATCCTGATGTCGTCGGTGGCAGCAATGAGGGCAGTTTCGGTGCTGTGGTTGCTGCGGAACCCAGACTGGGACAATCGAAGAAGCTGGTCAATTTTTTGTTGACGGCCTTTTCGATGACCTTCACCGGGACTGGGAGCAGGGAGATGGGTCGGAAGTTCTTAAGGTCCGCCTTGGGTTTCTTTAGAAAGGCATTGATCTCAGCGTGCTTCCAGCTCTCCGGGAAGGTCGCTGTCTCGAAGGAGATGTTGATGGTTTTCTGGAGGTGGGGTGCGATGGTGCTTCTGGCTTTGTTGAAGATGTGGTGTGGGCAGGGGTCTTCCAGGGATCCGGAGTGGATGGTGTTCATGATCTTGATGGTATCGTCGTTGTTGATGTTGGTCCAGGCGAGCAGGCGGTTGGTGCGGGTGGTGGTCGTGGGAGCGGGGGTGTCGTCTGTTGCCGGGGTGCTGACGGCGTCGAAGCTCTCATGGATGTCTGTGTTCTTGCGATGGAAGAAGCTGGCCAGCGAGTCGCACAGGTCTTGTGACGGTGGGATGTCGTTGGTGTTGGAGCTGGGGTTGGAGAGTTCCTTCACAATGCTGAAGAGCTCTTTGCTGTTGTGTGTGTTGTTGTCTAGGTGGTATCTGAAGGCGGTCCTTTTGGCGGATCTAAAGAGTTGGTGGTGTCGGCAGGTGGTGGTACTGTGGGCTGTGGAGCTTTCCGGTGTTCTTTCGCGGGTCCAGTTTTTTGCTAGTTTTCGGCAGGTTCGATAGGAGGACGGGAGGTCTTCGGTGAACCAGCTGGATCTCTTGCTGGTGTCGGTGTTGGCGGGCTTCTTGAACGGGGCGAGGGTGTTGGCGCAGTCGTTGATCTATTGTCTGAGGCTACGGGCTGCGGCATCGGGGTCGGTCAGGTCAGCGGGTGGGTTCTGGGTGAGGGTGGCGGTTAGCTGGTCCTCGGTAATCTTGTCCCAGCTGCGGCGAGGAATCTGCTGGGTGCGGTGGTGTGTGGTGGGTTTCCGGAAGGTGAAGTGGATGCAGCGGTGGTTGGTCCAGTGGAGTTCGGTGGTGCGGTTGAAGAAGACGTGGGTCCTCGCTGAGAAGTTGGGGTCAAGCTTGTGGCCGGCGGACTGAGTGGGTGCTGTGAAGAGTTGTCTGAGGTTGGCGAGGTTGGCGATTAGGGTGAAGGAGTTGGCGTCGTTGTTGTTCTTGAGGTGGAAGTTCAGGCCCCCGAGGAGGATGTAGTCCGTGGAGGCGAGGGCATGTGTGTTGACGAGGTCAGTGATGGAGTCGCTGAACTGCGGTAGGGGACCGGGGGGTCTGTAGATGAGGGTGCCCCTGAGGGTGGTGTTGGGTTCGGTGTGGATCTGGAAGTGCAGGTGTTCGGCAGTGCTGAGGGTGTTGTCGGTTTGTGTTGAGATTTTGAGAGTGTTTCTGTGGACGATGGCAATTCCTCCTCCTATTCCGTTGGTGTGGTCCTTGCAGGCAATGTCAGGTGCCGAGGAGGGGGTCAGCCAGGTCGCCATCAGGAAGGCGACGTCTGGGGCGTTGGTGTCGAGTAGGCCCCAGAGTTTGACGGCGTGTTTGCGATCGGAGCGGGTGTTGAGCAGGATTCATCTGAGGAAGTTGGTTTCCATGTTGGGCGGGTTGGCGGGCCGGATGCTGGTGAAGCTGCAGTTCTGGCAGGAGAAGTGTCCGTGGGTGCGTTTCGAGGCAGCCTGGCAGCAGGTGCGAGATAGTCTGGTGTTGAGTGAGTAGAGAGTGCTGGAGTCATAGAGTATAAATATGATTGTGGCATCCCACAGTGTGAGAGTGTGACATCCCACAAAGGTATTCAGAGTGCGGCATCCCACAATGTGAGCGTGCAACATCCCATAATGATAGTAAGAGTGCTGAATTCCACCATGACAGTAAGAGTGCAACATCGCACAATGATATTAATAGTTTGGTATCTCACAGTGATAGTAAGAGTGTGGCATCCCACAATGTGAGAATGCGGCACCCCACAATGACAGTATCAATCAATGAGGCATCTACATTGATAGTTAGAGTGTGGTATCCCACAATGATAGTGAGAGTACATCATCCCATAATAATATTAAGAGTGTAGCATCCCACAATGTGAGAGTGTGGCATCCCAGAATGATAGTAAGAATGCGGCATCCTACAATGTGAGAGTGTGGCATTCCACAATGATAGCAAACGTGTGGTGTTCCACTATGTGAGAGTGCGGCACCCCACAATGATAGTAAGAGTGCAGCATTCCATAATGATAGTAAGAGTGCATCATACCACAATGTGAGAGTGCGACATCCCATAACGATAGTAAGAGTGCATCATCTTACAATGTGAGAGTGTGGCATCCCACAATGATAGTAAGAGTGTGGCATCCCACATGTGAGAGTGCAGCATCCCACAATTATGGTGAGAGTGCAGCATCCCACAATGTGAAAATGCGGCATCCCACAATGATAGTATCAATCAATGAGGCATCTAAATTGATAGTTAGAGTGTGGTATCCCACAATTATAGTACGAGTGCATCATCCTACAATGTGAGAGTGTGACATTCCACAATGATAGTAAGAGTGTGGCATCCCACAATGTGAGAGTGCAGCATCCCACAATTATAGTAAGAGTGTGAAATCCCACAATGATATTAGGAGTGCTGCATCTCACAATGATAGTAAGAGTGTGGCATTCCACAATGTGAGAATGTGGAATACCACAATGATAGTAACAGTGCGGCATCCCACAAGGATAATAAGAGTGCAGCATCCCGCAATGAGAGCGAGAGTACAGCATCCCATAATGATATTAGATTGCAGCATCCCCCAATGTGAGAGTGTGGCATCCCATAAAGATAGTAAGAGTGTGGCATCCTACAATGTGAGTGTGACATGCCACAATGATGGCAAGAGTGCGCTGTCCTACAATGTGAGAGTGCGTCATCCCATAATGATATTAAGAGTGTAGCATCCCACAATGATAGCAAGAGTGAAGCATACCACAATGTGAGAGTACAGCATCCCACAATCATAGTATCAATGAGGCATCTACAATGATAGTTAGAGTGTGACATCCGACAATGAAATTAAGTGTGTTGTATCCCACAATGATAGTAGGAGTGCATCATCCCACAATGTGAGAGTGCAGCATCCCACAATGATAGTAAGAGTGTGGCATCCCACAATGCGAGAGTGCACCGTCCCACAATGATATTAAGAGTGTAGCATCTCACAATGATAGCAAGAGTAAAGCATACCACAATGTGAGAGTGCGACATCCCATAATGATAGTAAGAGTGCAGCATACCACAATGTGGGAATGAAACATCCCATAATGATAGTACGAGTGTGGCATCCCACAATGATAGCAAGAGTGCGGCATTCCACAATGATAGTGGGCATCCCACAATGAAAGTGAGAGTGCAGCATCCCACAATGATAGTAAGAGTGCAGCATCCCACAATGATAGTGAGACTGTGGGATTCCCCAATGATAGTTACAGTACGGCATTCCGCAATGATAGTAAGATTGTGGCATCCCACTTGGAGGTAAGAAGCTCTGTAGTGTGAGATGTAATCACACTAAATGGAAAGGGAAGAAGTGCTGCAGAAGCAGATGTAATCACACTGGGCAGAAAGGGAAGACCTGCTGTAGGAGAAGGTGTAATCACACTGGATGTAAGGGTAACAAGTGCTAAAGGGTGATGTGTAAATACACTGGATGTACAGGGTGCCGAAGGAGGTGTAATCGGACCAGATAGAAAGGGAAGAAGCAATGCAGAAGGAGGTGAAATCACACTGGACAAAAAGGTAAGAGGCTCTATAGAATGAGATGTAATTGTACTGGATGAAATGGGAAGAAGGGGTATAGGGGAGAAGGTGAAATCACACAGAATGTAAAGAAAATAATTTGTGCAGGTGGACGTGTAATCACACTGGAAGAAACGGAAAGAAACAGTACAGAAGGAGGTGAAATCACACTGGATGAAAAGGTAAGAAGCTCTGTAGGCAGAGATGTTATCACACTGGATAGAGAGGGAATAAATGCTGTAGGAGAAAGTGTATTGCCACTGGTTGGAAAGGGAAGAGGGGTGCATGAGGATGTGTAAACACACTGGAAAAAAAAGTTAAGTACGGGTGAAGGAGGAGAAGGTGTAATTATACCAGATGGAAAGTTAAGAAGGGGTGTAGGTGTAGAAAGTGTAATAACGTAGGGAAGAAAGGGAAGAAGGGGTGCAGGAGAAGCAGGTATAATCATACTGGAAGGAAAGGTAAGAAGGGGTATAAGAGGGGAAGGTGTAATCACACTGGATGTAAGGGTAAGAAGTGCTGTAGGGTGATGTGCAAATACACTGGACATACAGGGAAGAAGGGGTGCTGAAGGAGGTGTAATTGCACCAGATAGCAATGGAAGAAATAAAGCAAGAGGACGTGCAATCACCCTGGATGGAAAGGGACTAAGCTGTGCAGGAGGAGGTGTAATCGCACTGGATATAAAGGTAAGAAGCTCTGTAGAATGAGATGTAATTGCACTGGATGGAATAGGAAGAAGGGGTATAGGAGGAAGTGAAATCACACTGGATATAAGGAAAGAAGTTGTGCAGGTGGACAAGTAATCACACTGGAAGGAAGGGTAAGAAACAGTACAGAAGGACGTGAAATCACACTGGATGAAAAGGTAAGAAGATCTGTAGATTGAGATGTAATCACACTGGATGGAAAGGGAATAAATGCTATAGGAGAAAATGTATTCTCACTGGTTGAAAATGGAAGGGTGCAGGTGGATGTGTAAACACACTGGGAGGAAATCTAAGAACAGGTGAAGGAGGAGAAGGTGTAATTATATCAGATGGAAAGTTAAGAAGGTGTAATAACGCTGGACAGAAAGGGAACATGGGGTGCAGGAGAAGAAGGTGTAATCATGCTGATAAGAAAGGTAAGGAGGGGTGAAAGAGGAGAAGGTGTAATCACACTGGGTAGAAAGGGAAGAAGGGGTGTAGGAGGAAAAGGTGTTATTAGACTTGATGAAAAGCTAAGAAGGGTTTAAGAGGAGGTGTAATCACACTGGATAGAAGGTAAAGAACAGGTTACGAAGGACAAGGTGTAATCACACTGACAGAAAAGGAAGATGGGGGTGCAGGAGAAGAAGGTGTAATCACACTGGACAGAAAGGGAAGAAGGGGAGCAGGCGAAGAAGGTGTATTCATACTGGAAGGAAAGTTAAGAGGGGTATGGGAAGAGAAGATATATACACACTGGATGGAAAGTTAGGAGGAAGGGTTGTAGGAGGAGGTGTAATCACACTGGAAAGAAAGGCAAGAAGTGTTGTAGTAAGAGAAAGTGTAATCACACTGGATGGAAAGTTAAGAAAGGGTGTAGGAGGAGGAGGGATGCAAAAGTCCTCTTTTTGCCCTAATCACCCCCATTTTATGCTTGATACTGGTGTTAACTGACACTGACTGTGCCATGGGCTCTGCTTACCAGACCCCGGGCCAGTGCTCTGATTATAAGGAATATTGTAATTATTTTAATTACAATTGGTACTGACAGCCTAGCTGTAAGTCCCTAGTATATAATAGGGTAAGTCCGTTTAGAGGCCCAGTAGACATAATGCACTTGTGCACTACTGTGTTTCCTGCTGTAACACAAGTCATTTTAAAGGCAGGCTGCTTTTACATTAAGTTTATATGCAAATTCGACTTTGGATTTAAAGGTACTTCCAAAGTCTACAACTACCTTATTTGTACATATAAGCCACCCCTAAGGTCTCCCCTAGGTGCCTCAGGAATAGGGTGCCCTGTAAAACATGTTTTATATGCCCTGGCGAGGGAAAAACTGGTAATTTCATTTTCCCCATTGTAGAAAACTAGCTCTATAGGCTAACATAGGAATATTTTATTTAAGCACAAATATCGACAGGAGCGAGCTAGAAATGTCAAATTATAGTTATGATACGTCCAACAACTTGCCACTGTTAGATTTATAATAACTATTACAGAAAAGAAGTTGCAGAACTTTCTTTTCTGTAGGTCAAAATCCAGCCTTCCAGCTGCCATCTCCTGATTGTCCAGCCTCTGCCAGGCTAAGCCAAGCTGTCTTAATGAGGTTCGAAGTGGCCTGCTAGCAAGACAAAGGATTTCCTGTGGGTGGAGAACTGTAGCTGTAGAAGCATAGGACAGGACAGGGGTCTTAAAAGGGAGAATGACACTATATGACAACACAGGCTTTCCTCCACCTCCTGTTCCCCCAGCCACACAGGAGCTCCTGTAATTATATTACTGAAGGGGCAGGAAGGGTTCCCTGACAGAACATTGGCAATGAAAATATCGATGTAAAAATTATCGAATCAAGAATACAGGATATCAAAATATCAACTTTCTATACTAAACAGGTATGTAGAAAAATGTTGGAAAAGAAATATCTTTTACAAAAATATAGTTGTATTAAATATCGATTTTTTAAATATATATAATTCAAAATGTTAAAATAAACATAAATTAAATGCTAACATTAATTTATTAAAAATAAAATATATTTAAATGTTTATCTTAACAAACAACAAATAAACGTACTTATTAAAATGTAAACACACACACATATATATATATAACAAATAAGGCACTCACAAGAGCAGGGTCGGTTAATAGAGAACTTACCACTGCAGATAAACCTGAGACTGAAGACACTGAGGACAGCATGCCCAGAATGATAATGACATTTAGCTCTGGCGCCAGCCACATTAAACGCATTGTTACCAAGAATTGGGCTATCCTCAAGAGCGATAATGTCATCGGAGCAATTATCCCTAATAGACCCAGTATCACAAACAGGAGAGGCAGGAACATTAGAAACATGCTCATACACAGGGACATCACCAACTATCCACTGAGACAGGTACAAGGTCTCAAGGGTTTCTTCCCTTGCGGCCACTGCAAGGCGTGCAATAACAGCAGATTTCACAAAGAAGTCAATGGGTCAGCAAAGAAATCACTCAGTTCCTCACATGTAGCACGTTTGTTATGTATGCCATAGAATGCTCCTGCATATATATATATATATATCGCCAGTAGGTAGTTATAGTTAGGACCTATTTTCCATAGGAAATCCGCAACATTCTATTCCCAATAAGTCTGGCGCTGGTTAACGAATCCTTGCGAAATTTTCCAAACTTTTGGCCAGCTCCACTCCGGTTCTACCCTGAAAGTTTCGTGGTGATTCGTCAAGCGGGGGCTGAGAAAAAAGGGGGGTCCTAAAACGCATTTTCCCCATGCAATTTCCCATAGGATCTGTTGTCGCAGCTACAGCCCGAACCGCTTAACGGAATGACACCAAATTTGGCACAGAGGTAGTCCTCAGTTTGGACTCATGCCTTTTGCATATATGGTGTGAATCCGTTCAGTAATTCCTGAGAAAATTAGAGTTAAATGTACATAAATATCTATGGCCACGCATGATCCGCGGACCGTACCCGCACCGTATGCGCACCCTCCCCGAAATGAGCGCGCACCCTCCCGATCGCGCGCTGAATGCTAATTGGCTGTCGAGAGTTTGTCTACATTCGAAACCAGGAACTGTTGGCGGCCATTTTCTGCCTCTGTAGAAGCGAGGCTGAAGAAGAGAGGGGGTAAAAGTGTGTAAAACATATAAAGGGGGCAGAGTAGAAATACTCTGACCCTCTAGAGATGCTTAGGGGGTCCCAGAAGGTCTCCCTGGGGACCTTTTTTTCTTTTTTTTAAACTGCGAAATGCGCGCACGGTGCGCGCATCCTATCGCGTTGGGTGCGTGGATCCACGAAATTTTTTTTCTTTTAAAAGACAAGAAATCATTGGTTGTATGACTACTTTGTACACTGAAAGGTAGGGTGTATATTTCTGTTTTTTGAAGGTATGATTCTTGTTGGTTAACAAAAACAGATTGGAAGGAACATTATATATGATAAGCTGATATGTTGAAAAGTCAAGCACACTTCCTCTCTTGTTTAGTAACATTGTGTGCTGAACTTCTGACCTGTGTGCTCAGTGCAGTGTTGCATGACCTGTTTCTATGGTAACAGGCAGAAGGCAGATTGGGGGAAGGGTTGAAATGTATTTCAGTTGGAAAGGGTTGAAATGTTTAACCAATAGAAAAGTGTGTTTGCTTTTGAGTTTATGTGTGAAGGATTGTGATTTGATGTTTACATGTATATGTGTGGAAAATGAAAGGGAAACTTTTCCATTCTTTGTTTTTGCTGAGAGGTGCACAGTGCAGAGATTCTGTAAAAGAAAATATGGTGAGTGACTGATATACTTCTTAATCTACAAAAGAACTTGAAAGATGAGTTATTTAATTGTGAGGGGATGTATGTAGACTATTTTGATTTTAATCAGACTAATGTATTTCTCCTGCTAAAGTGTAGGGAGTACTTTTTTTTACAATCTTATTGACAGTGTGTGTGCATTTAGAAACCATTCTGTGATAAGCATCTGTGTTTTTCATGTGTTTGCAGACAGATAACTGTGCTGTTTTTATATTTTGGTAGAATTAGAAACCAGTCATTGTTTATGAATTTGTAAAATGAGTTATGTTATGTTTCTATACTAAAATGTAGTACTTGTTCTAGATGAAGAAATGTGTTTTGGTATAGTGCAAGGGATAGTGTTGTTTGTCTAGAATCACACCGTGAGTCTGTGTGCATTTGGGAACCACTGTGAGAGAAGCATTTGGTAACATCGTGTATTTGCTGACAGATAACTGTTTTAACTTGTCAAGTTGTGAAGTTTTAGTAGCATTAGAAGACAGTTATGGCTTATGATTTGATTAAATGAGTCAGGCATTGACAGAAAAGTGCAGTCCTGAAATATGTAGATTGTGTGCAGTTCCCTTACCACTTGCACTGTAGTGAATGAGTTTTGGTAAACTCCTAGGGATAGTGGTGCTTGTCTAGAATCACAGTGTGAGTTAGTGTGTATGTGGGATTAGTGTGAGAGAAGCATTTGGTGACATCATGTATTTGCTGACAGATAACTTTTTTAAAACCTGTCATGTTGTGAAGTTGTAGTAGCATTAGAATCCAGTCTTTGCTTATGCGTTGATTAAATGAGTCATGCTTTGACACTGATGTGCTGTACTCAAATATGTAGATTGTGTTCAGTACCATTAACTCTTCTAGACTAGTGAATGAGTTTTGGTAAACTCCTAGGATAGTGTTGATTGTATAAAATCACACTGTGAGTCTGTGTGCATTTGGGTAAGGATTGTGAGAGAAGCATTTGGTAACATCGTGTATTTGCTGACAGATAACTGTTTTAAAACCGGTCATGTTGTCAAGTTTTAGTAGCATTAGAAGCCAGTCTTTGCTTATGCTTTGATTAAATGAGTCATGCTTTTACTCAAAAGTGCAGTCCTGAAATATGAAGGTTGTGTGCAGTTCCCTTACCACTTCCACAAAAATGAATGATTTTTGGTAATCTTCTAGGGATAGTGTTGTTTGTCTAGAATCAAACTGTGAGTCTGTGTGCATTTGGAAACTACTGTGAGAGAAGTGTTTGGTAAAATCGTGTATTTGCTGACAGATAACTGTTTTAAAACATGTCATGTTGTCAAGTTTTAGTAGCATTAGAAGACAGTTATGGCTTATGCTTTCATTAAACGAGTCAGGCATTGACAGTAAATTGCAGTCGTGAAATATGTTGATTGTGTGCAGTTCCCTTACAACTTGCACTGAAGTGAATGAGTATGGTAAACTCCTAGGGATAGTGGTGCTTGTCTAGAATCACACTGTGAGTTAGTGTGTATTTGGTATCACTGTGAGAGAAGCATTTGGTAACATCGTGTATTTTTTAGCAGATAACTCTTTTAAAACCTGTCATGTTGTCAAGTTTTAGTAGCATTAGAAGCTAGTCTTTGCTTATGCATTGATGAAATGAGTCAGGGTTTGACACTAAGGTGCAGTACCATGTACAATTCTGTTCACTGTGGCAGAACTGAAAATTTGAAAGTTTTACCTAAGCACTGTCCTAGAAGTAGTCTGATTATTTAGTCAGTTTCTAAATACCAAATAGATTGCTTCAAATGTCTATGCAGTATGCATGTAGTGTTCTAACATACTATACACTTGTCTTTTACACCTTCAATTCCCTAGTCAGTATCCGTACACTTCCAGGAAACACCCTGTCACTTCCTTTGCATTCCTCAAGAGACCCATTCAACAGCATTTACTAATCCATTCACTGTGCCAAAACCCAAACACTTATAAAATCACCAAGACACTCTCTTTCCAGTACTCTAATGATTCAGTCACTGACTAAGTATTCATGCACTGAGCCAGGTCTTAGCACATGGACTTCTTCAAACCCCTATCCACTATGCATGCAGTCCTCTAACCACCTACACACTTGTCTTTCACACCTTCAATTCCACAGTCAGTATCCATTCACTTCCAGCAAACACCCTGTCACTGCCGTTGCACTCCTTTAGTGACCCATTCAGCATCATGTACTAATCCATTCACTGTGCTAAAACCCAAACACTTATAAATTCACCAATATACTATCCTCGCAGTACTCTAATCATTTACTCAGTGCCTAAGTATTCATGCACTGAGCCAGGCCTTAGCACATGGACTGCTTCAAACCCCTATGCACTATGCATGCAGTCTTCTAACCACCTAGACAGTTGTCTTTCACACTTTCAATTCCCTAGTCAGTATCCATACAGTCCAGCAAACATCCTGTCACTCCCTTTGCACTCCTCTAGTGACCCATTCAGTACCAAGTACTAATCCATTCACTGTGCCAAAACCCATCATACTTGCTATGCCGCACGAGTATTTTTTGTTAGGATCCCCTCGTAGCAGAACTCTTTGTCAAATCTTGCACGTGACGAAGGTGGCATTGGTCTTTGTTTGCCCCTTGGAAAAAGTAAAAAATGTCCTCACCACTGAAGAAAAACGTTGTGGGCGTGGTGACTTCTGCAAAAAAAATTCCTCAGATTCAGTAAATATTTTAAAGCGACAACATTTACAGTTTTTGTAAGTTAAACTTATAAAATTTTGTTAGCTGTATGCATTTTATATATCTGTGATTTGTTTCTTGTGGTATTTTGTTGAGAATACCATATTGTTTTTTTTTTAACAATCTTTCTGATTTTCCAGGTCTGTCGACGACATCCATGGTCCCCACAGGAGTGTTCCGTCTTGTTGTTTTGTATTATTGTTGTTACATTTTGTTTATTAGTTTACTGTTCATATATATGTTAATAAAAAAAGAAAGTTTGAAAATAGTTTATCATTTACATATTTATTATTATAAAAAATAAAGTTTGAAAAAAAAATTAATAACGTTTTTGGTTGTTCTCTTTCTTGTTCTTATTACTGTTATTTGATGGAGTCCACGATGGTGTTAAATATTGGGGCACTTATCGTTGGAATACTGGTGATATCTGCAGTTTGCACCAACTTCTGAATTGTGTGTTAGATTTATCTCAACTTTACTTCCGTTAAAGTGCTGATAATGAAATGGAGACTAGCCGTTCTCGTGCAAAAAGACACGAGGTGCAGCTTTCCAATTTTTTCTAAATACTAAAATCCTGTATTGAATTGCACTGAGGTATTGGCTGCACTTACAGTGTACACACAAAATCTATTAAGAAATCTCATTGTATTTATATTGATTGGGAATAGTGCGTCAGGTGCTGGATCTTGACGAGATACACTGCTCAGTTCATATATTGTTCTGCACATGAAAAAAATCACATCACAACTGTCACACCAATTGCAATGCGAAACAAATTCCGGCGATAAGACACGTTAGCACCAGGGATTTTACACCTGCTTTCTGCTGGTGTTAAGCAGGACAACTACCTGCACCATGAAAGGGAACACAGCCAAGAGCCACACCAGAACACCCACAGGTGCCATAGAGTCAATGTGCATGATACAGGGATACCCATGACGGCCAGAAGACTCATCTCAACAACTCCAGAACCGCCAATGCCCCCCAAACCCACATCTTAGTAAGTGTGTCCCTGTGGTCATTGTCTTAGCATGATAGGCACGAGCCCTGCAACATCACAGTGTGCTGTCACCTCAGCGTTGGCAGTGAGCCTGGATGTGTAGGTACGCACGCATCCTCCTGCATGCACAACTGGTGTGTGCTGGTCTGGGATTCACAGGTCAGTGCAGGGGTGTGCCTATCTTGCAAGGGGAACGGGGTGTCTCGGACATGTCCGTGTACAGTAGGTGCGGTAAGTATGTCTCTGTTTTCTGGTGTGGCCTGCTACAAGAGCCGCAGCAGTCGATGTTGTAAAGTGGCATGCACCACCGACAAACGGCACTGTGATGGTGTAGTTGGAATGTAGCAGGACATGCGCAGATAGGCATTACAATGGTGTGCCGTACGAGTGCACGAGATACAACAGTGCACCGTACAAAAGTGTGGGGGCTCGTGGGAGGGAGGAGCAGCCGTTTGGCAACATAACACACAGTGAACTCGACCATGTGCCACATGCTGGGCATCTCATCCATGATGACCACGGTCGCAGACATCCCACAACACCAACGACAGGCCTTTGCACACATCCTGTATGAATGCAGCGTGGTTTTCACTTCTATGCTCATTCAGTGGTGTGATGTTGGCAGGTTGTGTGACTTGTGCTCCTTGTTGGTGTGTTTCATTTTGGCCATTGTTAGTCTATATGTGTGTTGTACTTAATTGTGCATGTGTGCCGTTCTGCCTATCTCCCCCCCTCCCCCCACTCCCTGCTTCTTCCTCTTCCTAGTGCTGTTGTGTCTATAATTTTTTTGCTGCACACATAAATACATGTAAAGAATAAATTAGAATAGTTCCTTGATTCTTTTAGGTTTCAAAACTTCTCTATTGGTTTCTTTGCAATTTTCCATATGAACCGTTTTTTAAATATTCAACAACACATAGAAGTCAGAAGTGCAACGTATTCTATCAACACACTTTCTAGAACATTCTACAACACGTGCAGGTTAAAAGTTCATCAATTTTTTAAAACTTAACAATATTTTTTGTAACATTTTCTTGAACATTTAACGACACATGCAGGTTAAAAGTTCACGATTGTTTTAAGTTCGAACAGTGCCTTCCAAATGCAAGTAGCAGGTGTGGTTGTGCTGAGCAAATTTTATCCTATGATATGTACTCCACGTTGAAACTGCTCTTTCTTAACCAATCACAAAGATGCTTTTCCACAAAACTAATGTGCAAGAATGTTTTTCATGATATCTTTAGAGATAAGTTATAGATAGGAATTAGCATTTAAAAAACCTTTGAAATTCACTGAAAAAACCATAGGTTTCATGCACGTTATAGTTAGGAATTGGCATTTAAAAAACCTTTGAAATTCACTGAAAAAACCATAGGTTTCAGGCACTTTATAGTTAGGAATTAGCATTTAAAAAACCTTAGAAATTCACTGAAAAAACCATAGGTTTCAGGGGCGTTACAGTTAGCTGGACATTTCCCTCATACAAAACCCTAGAAATTCCCCTGTTATAGTTAGTTCAGCTAACTATAACTCGCGCCCCCACAATGCACTGCTGATGACGTCATATATTACATCACTCATGACATGGTCAGTGACATCACTGATGACATCACTCATGACGTCATCCATGTGTTAAATTAGTGCATCTTCTCACACCCTAATATAACCTTTGATACACCAACTCAAAATTTCAAACGGCCGTTTTGAAAACCATAGATACTCCAATGCCAATAACTACACACCCACTCATTGACTCTTATGTCTACATACATGTCCACTCACTCACCTATGCAGTCACTCATACTTACAGTCACTCTGTGCATTTATACACCTATATAGACACTCACACACCGCCAATCATCCATTGAGGTACTGACACATCTAGTCAGTCATGCAAATAATTAATCACAGTCCAATTTACTCACCTATACAGTTAAACACACTCAAGTTCACTTACTCATAAAAATAGTACCACATTCTTACGCTATTATACAATCATTGATACAAGCACACATTCATCCATACAGCCACTCTCACAATCACACACTCTCACATATACCCACATATATACTCTTACACGCATATATACTGCCTTTCACATATGTAGTTAGTCACAAATGTACCACTGAGATATACATTCAATCCCTAACACACTCATACATACACTCACCCAACCATATAGTGCATCACAGTTGCACTCTTAAAACCATTCACCCATAGAATCACCCACTCACCCATCTATGACCAGAGTCTATAACTTATCTCTGAAGATATCATGTTTAATAATTTTCATTGGATTTCTATATTTTTCAAATTCAGTGTGTCAATTTCATTAATTACATTTTTTTTAAATACTTTTTTATCACCATTTTTAAACTTATTTTTTCAATTAATTCTTTTAAAAATTAAAAAATATTATTGGAACTTAATGGGTTTTTCAAACTTATTTTTTTATATTTTGCAAAATATTTTTTTAAGTATATGTGCAAAACTTTATTTTATATATTTTTTTCAATGTTTTTTGGATCCGCGTACCCTATGCGCACCGTTCTCGATCCCTACGCGATAGCATCTGCGCATGGTATGCTTTTAGTGCGCAATTGCACTGCGACCGGTACACGACTCCCAGCGTATACACGACACGTTCGATATACGTAACGCGACGTTTACGCGCTTCCGCGATGCGTCATCTGCGTCTATGACGCGGTAGGTGCACGGATCCCTCGAAATATTTAACATTTTAAAAAAATATATATATATGTATTTCATGTGAATTTTAATTGAAGACAAACTCTAAACTAGTCTTAAAAGTAATATATTTTTACATCTAATCCTATAAAAAAATGTAATTTAATTTCGCGAATGCACGCTGGGTGCGTGCTGTGTAAGCGCATGGTGCGCGGATCCCATGTGACCTGCAAAAAAAGAAATTTGATTGGTTCATTACACTTCCTCTTCTAACTATTGAAAGAGCTCACCCATTTCAATCATTCTTCTTTGACCTTCTTTAGAGCACCATCTCTTTGGAGAGAAGAAGATTTTTTAGACAAACTTTACACTTCGCTCTAACTTTTTGCAACCATAAATGGCTTCAGGGCAGCAGGCATCACTTGCATCTTCTCATACTTCTGAGGATGAATTTTTGCCGGAGGCACCACCCAAAAAACGTTTTTCTTCAGTGGTGTGGACATTTTTTACTTTTCCCGAGGGGCAGAATAAGACCAATGCCACCTTGGTCACATGCAAGATTTGCAAAAGAGTCCTGTCGCGAGGGGATCCTAACAAGAAATACTCTTGCGGCACAGCACGGCAAGTATGATGAAGCACATGAGGACCCTTCATCTGAACAATCTTGCACAAGAAGAGTGCCGACGGATGAGAAACACTCCTGCTCCTGCGCCATCCACCTCATTGCAGCCGAGCACATCAAGAGTGTATCCATCAGCCCAAACCTTGGACATCCGTCCTCAATTTCAATTTTTAAAAGTGTTCTGCACTAAGTGAAATAAGACTTTGTGCTATGGTGAGCAGTCGATCGATCTGATCTGCCGCCGCCAAGAAAGTCACATTTGCTATTTTTTTTTATTTTTTTTATTGTTCCCTGAAGTTCATTGTTTGGTTTCTCCTGTTTTTTTTGTTGTTGTTTTTTGCAAAAAAAATGAAAATTGTTCAGAAAACCCAAAAAAAATTATAAAAGAAGAAAGAAGATAAAAAAAAGTGCTTGTAAGAACTAACTGTCCTGGTTTAAAAAAAGAGCTAAATTTCTTTGTTAGTGTTAGTTTAGATGAATGGATGTGTAGTACGTAATTGACTGAATGAATGCATTAGTAGCGTATGGTGAATGTATAAGTGCAGAAGTATGAGGAAGTGCTGCAGCATCACACAGTAACCTCTTTAACTGCAGTGTGCTGTAGTACTTCCGAAGCACAGGGATGCAACTTATGTACATAAATATGTTGCAAATCTATGCTTCTGTCTGCACGGCTGCTTAAACTGCAGCCATGTGGTGACACAGGCACCCTTGCACCATAGTGCAAGGATATCTGTGTCATGTGCTGTTTGTTTTTCTGCAGGAAGACACACCTTCCTGCACAAAACAATGAGAAAATGCATTTTTCTCCTTCAATGTATGCTGAACATTTCAGCATGCATTGAAGATATAAAAATGTGGAGAAATGAAAACAATTCTCCTTGTTGTGCTTTCCTACACCAATTTTAGAATGGTGCACCATTCACACACATATCAAGATTTATGATTTCTGATAAATCTAGACATGTGTCTTGTTCTATGAGTATTCAGTGCAATCATGCACAACAACACTCATAGAACACCCTTTCAAAACAAAGTGGTCTGCACAATAACTATGTTACAAAAAGTGACATATTTCCGTTTTTAAAATTCCTTGCGAATGATAAAAGGTAAGTACAGAGTTTTGTCTGCAAAGATGTTCAAAGAAGAATGATTGAAATAATTGCGGTCCTTCAATAGCTAAAATAGGAAATATTATGAACCCCTCAAATCTCTTTTTTTGCAGGTCACATGAAATCTGATTACGGTCAGATTTCAAAACTACATAGGTATAAACAGAGTGTTTTTAGAAACATATTTCCACTTTGTACCTTCTTGCAGACCTCCTCATTCTGCATATTGAAGACTTAGTTAAACTTACCTTCACAGTAATAGGAATAAAAAATGGTGCACATTTTTTTCACATTTTCATTCCTATCTAAATTCTTAAAAATTGCTTATTTTAAAATTTGGATCTGTGAAAGAAAAGGAAAAAAAAATTATAACATATAATAATAAATTTTTTATAACACAGCATAATTTCCACAAAGTAATTTTTTTGCCTTTTTTGCTGTTCTCAGAATATATTATATTTCACTAAAAATAGTGATTTCAATCAAACTCATCACTTAAGAGCGGGCAAAAAAAAAACAATCACAAAGATTGTTAAAAAAACAACGACATGCTATTCTCAACAAAATACCACAAGATACAAATCACAGATATATAAAATGCTTATAGCTAACAACATTTTATAAGTTTAACTTAAAAAAACTGTAAATGTTGCCGAATCTAAGGATGAATTTTTGGAGGATGCACCACGCCCACAACGTTTTCCTTCAGTGGTGTGGATATTTTCTACTTTTCTCGAGGGGCAAACAAAGACCCATGTCACCTTTGTCACGCGCAAAATTTGCAAAGGAGATCTGTTATGAGGGGATCCTAATAAAAAATACTCGTGCGGCACAGCAAGTATGATGAAACACCTAAGGACCCTTCATCCAAACAATCATGCACGAGAAGAGTGCAAACAGATGAGAAACACTCCTGTTCTGTACCTGTAAAAAAGAATCACATATATTAATAACTTTCAAATTTATACTATTCCATTACTGTACAAACACATTTTATATAAATACTGACTAAGAAACTATAGCCCTGAACCACAAGTGTGACGATGGTTAAAACACTACATGCATAGTGCCTACTACTTTGAAGCAGTTCATGCCCTAAAGCCTACCTCACTAAAACACTACATGCTAACTGACTAAATGATTACAGTACTATAAGGAGACACACTGGGTGAGTGACAGGGTGTTTGCTAGAAGTGTATGAATACTAACTAGGGAACTGAAGGTGTGAAACACAACTGTGTAGGTGATTAGAGGACTGCATCTATACTGCATAGGCATTTAAAGCAGTCCATGTGGTAAGGCCTGGCTCACCGCATGACTACTTGGGTACTGACTGAATGATTAGACTACAGCAAGGAGAGTGCCTAGGTGAATTTACAAGTGGTAGGCTTTTCGCACAGGGAATGCATTAGTACATGGTACTGAATGGGTCACTCGAGGAGTGCAAAGGGAGTGACAGGATGTTTGCTGGACTGTACGGATACTGACTAGGGAATTGAAAGTGTGAAACACAAGTGTCTAGGTGGTTAGAAGACTGCATTCAGAGTGGATAGGGGTTTGAAGCAGTCCATATGTTAAGGCCTGGCTCAGTGCATGAATACTTAGGCGCTGACTGAATGATTAGAGTACTGCAAAGATAGTATCTTGGTGAATTTATAAGTGTTTGAGTTCCTGCACAGTGAATGGATTAGTACATGATGCTGAATGGGTCACTAGAGGACTGCAAAGGGAGTTACAGGGTGTTTCCTGGAAGTGTATGGATACTGACTAGCGAATTGAAAATGTGAAACACAAGTGTATAGTATGTTAGAAGACTGCATGCATACTGCATAGACATTAGAAACAATCTATGTCATAATGTATGGTTCACAACATGAGGACTTGGAAACTGACTAAATCATCAGACTACTACTAGGTTAGTGCCTGGGTAAAACTTTTAAATTTTCAGTTCTGGCACAGTGAATAGAATAGTACATGGTGCTGCACTTTAGTGTCAAATCCTGACTCATTTTATCAATGCATAAGCAAAGAATAGCTTCTAAAGCTACTAAAACTTGACAACATGACCGATTTTAAAACAGTTATCTGTCATCAAATACACTATGTTACCAAATGCTTCTCTCACAATCCTTACCCAAATGTACACAGACTCACAGTGGGATTTTAGACAAGCAACACTATCCCTAGCTTTTTACCAAAACTCATTCACTAGTCTAGAAGAGTTAATGGTACTGCACACAATCTACATATTTCAGGACTGCACTTTTGTGTCAAAGCCTAACTCATTTGATCAACGCATAAGCAAAGACTGGCTTCTAATCCTACTAAAACTTGACAACATGACAGGTTTTAAAACAGTTATATGTCAGCAAATACATGATGTTACCAAATGCTTCTCTCACAGTGATCCCACATACACACTAACTCACAGTGTGATTCTAGACAAGCACCACTATCCTTAGCAGTTTACCAAAACTCATTCACTACAGTGCAAGTGGTACGGGAACTGCACACAATCTACATATTTCAGGACTGCACTTTTCTGTCAAAGCCTGACTCATTTAATCAAAGCATAAGCCATAACTGTCTTCTAATGCTACTAAAACTTCACAACATGACAGGTTAAAACAGTTATCTGTCAGCAAATACACAATGTTACCAAATGCTTCTCTCGCAGTGGTTCCCAAATGCACACAGACTCACAGTGTGATTCTAGACAACAACCACTATCCCTAGGAGTTTACCAAAACGTATTCACTACTATGGAAGTGGTAAGGGAACTGCACACAATCTACATATTTCAGGACTGCACTTTTCTGTCAAAGCCTGACTCATTTGATCAAAGCATAAGCCATAACTGTCTTCTAATGCTACTAAAACATCACAACATGACAGGTTAAAACAGTTATCTGTCAGCAAATACACGATGTTACCAAATGCTTCTCTCACAGTGGTTCCCAAATACACACAGACTCACAGTGTGATTCTAGACAAGCACCACTATCCCCAGGAGTTTACCAAAACTCATTCACTACAGTGCAAGTGGTAAGGGAACTGCACACAAGCTACATATTTCAGTACTGCACTTTAGTGTCAAAGCATCAATCATTTTATCAATGCATAACCAAAGACTGGCTTCTTTTTTTGATAAGCATATTTTTATTTTGTGAAAGAACACACTTAAATACACATACAACAGTTCAATTGAACTGGCATCAAAGTGACATATCCCGGAATCATTGACAATCAATAGCAAGATCTCCCGCCCCCTCCCCGGACCCCTCACTCCCTCCACCCGCACCGACTCCCCTAGATTAGACCCCCTAGCCACTTCCCCCATATTCTGCAAAACTTTTTGGGGCAACCCCACGCCGAATACATAATTTGCTCCTGCGTCGCGCACCAGTCCACCCCCCTTCTCCATGTAGCGCATTTGGGTGGGTCGGTCCGCTTCCAGGCAGCAGCGATATCCCTTTTTGCCACTACCAGAGCAGTAGTTAGGAAAAATTTCTCATTGCGGGATCCGTCCAATCTGTCCGTTATCCCCAGCAAAGCCAATTTGGGGCCATGGGGAACCTCTCACCCCAGGGTCTCAGTTAACTCAAGCTCGCCCCAGTAGGGTCCCAGGCACAGGCAAGACCACACCATGTGGAAGAAGTCCGCCGGGTCAGCCCCACAACGTGCACATGAGGCATCTGGAGAAAGGCCCGCACGGTAGAGACGTTCCGGGGTCAGGTAGGCGGTATGCAGGTAATAAAGCTGGATGGGCCACAACCTGGCAGATGAGGTAATCGTCCTGGGTGCCATAAGGGCGTCCCTCCAATCAGCCTCGTCCAATGGTCCCACCCAGGCCTCCCATCGCAGCTTCATTTCGTCCCAGTGCACCGGGGTGTTATTGACCAGGGTCCGATAAATACGGGAGATTCCCCCATTCCCGAGATACCCCATCATCACCTGAGCTTCGGGCGGGCTATGGTCAGGGATCCTTGAATTTAGAGGGACATGAGACTAAATCGCGTGGCGCAGCTGGAGATATATATAGAATTGCGAGGGGCGCAGCGAGAACTGATCCTGGAGCTACTGGAAGGAGCACATGCGCCTTCCCCTCCACAAGTCGCCCAAACAAGAGATCCCAAGGAGATCCCACACTGGAAACCCTCCCAACCCCGCAACCTCTCACAACCAAGTGCCGTGCCAGAGTGGTGTAACTAGAGTCAGTTTCCCCGACCAAAGGTTATGCCATGCCATGAAAGGGGCACGTACAACATCCGGGAGCGACCGAGGAACCACTTAGAGCATGTTTTGAATGGAGGGGAACCCTATAAGCTGCACTTCCAGCCTGAAACAGGTAAGATAGAGCTCCATTCACCAACACTCGGGCCCGTGGAGCCACGTATAAGACCCGGACTATGGCGCGAAACTGGGGACCGAACCCCATCCTCACCAGGACCTCTCCAAGATAAACCCACCCTACCGAGTCAAAGGCCTTCTCAAAGTCGACCAGCAACAGGGCCAGGTAAGGAGAGAGGCGCCCCCGGTGAGCCATGGCGAGATGCAGGCACCGCAGGCAGTGCCGAGTCCCTCGGTTCGGCATAAATCCACATTGGTCCGGGTGAACCAGTGAAGTAAGATGCGGGCATAGCCGTTGGGCCAGGATGGTAGCGTATGTCTTAATCTCAGTATTGATGAGAGATATCGGCCGATAGTCCGAGCAGGACTGTGATGGGGGCTGTGTCTTGGGGAGGACGACTATCGTAGCCGTGTCCGTATCCGGTGGGAACAAACCTTTCTCCATCACCTCTGCATAGAGGTCCAGAAGCTGCAGAGCGAGGGTTTCACGATAGTGGGCGTAATATTCCTGTGGGAAGCCGTCCGGACCCGGGGTTTTCCCGGGAGCCAGGTGGCTGATTGCTTCGTCGATTTCTTGCAGCGTGAAAGGCGAGTCAAGGGTCTCACCGGCCTCCCGTCCCAAGCACTTCAGGTCCATTCCGCTCGTCCCCAACAGCTCCGCAAGGGAGATCCCCGGCGCCCGAGCCCGGTACAGTATGGAGTAATAATCGGCAAAGAACTGTGCCACAGCAACGGAGACTGTGTGAGTCTCGCCGGTAGGGCCCACAATGGCAGGGATAATCCGGTTTGCCCGGGGGTACGTGGCCAGCTGGTGGAGAAGCGTACCGTTCTTGTCCCCCCAACCGTATACCCGAGCCACGGAGGAGCGCCAAAGAGTTTTCGCCGCCTCCATGGAGTGCATGCATATCTCGTCCCGCAGAAAGGCCAACCGCTGCGCCCGCTTAGCATCACTCAACGACTCCTGGTCTTGCTCAAGCTCCAAGGCCTGTGCTTCACACGCCGTGAGCTGCTGGAGGTGTCTCCGGAGCTGTTCCTGCACAAGCCCCTTGGCAGCCCCCCTAATGGTCGCCTTACCAGCCTCTCAAAGGACGGCCGAGGAAGAAACAGAACCTACGTTGTGGCGATAGTAGCTAGAAATCTCCTCTCCCATTGATTTCCGAAAGGCCTTGTCCTGAAGGAACCAGGCGTTCAGGCGCCACACCGGGCGGGCGGAAAAGGGAGGCGGGCCAAGGGCCAGAAGCAGTGGAGAGTGGTCCAAGAGCCCCTAGGAAGAATGCGGGCATCCTGAGCCCCCGCGCATTCGGTAGACGGGACGAAGATTAAGTCAATCCGGGCATGTGAATGGTGTGCCGCCGAGGTGTGGGTATACTGGCGGGCCTGCGGGGGCCAAACCCTCCACACGTCACACAGGCCCTGGGCCTCGGCCCAACTCGACAGCTGCTTCGCGCGAGCAGCTCTGGCGAGGGAGATCGGGCCCGTCACGTCTATGCTAGGCACGTAGACAGCTTTAAAGTCCCCCCCTAAGACAAGTGCACCCGCTGGGAGTGTTGGAAGTAAGTCTGCGGTGTATGAGAGGGCGGCTTGCAACATGGACGACGCCGCGTACAGGGATAGCAGGGTGAGCGGCCGTCCTTCGAGAGTACCACACACAGCAACAGCCATACCTTGGGAGTCAAAATGCACCTGGGCTAGAACAAAGGGAAAAGTCTGCCTGAGCAGGATAGCCACAGCCCAGGAGCCCCTAGCAAAGCCTGAGTGCCACAGCCTATCGTACCTGTAACGGGTGAGAAAGGGACAGTTATTGCCAAGAAGATGGGTCTCCTGAAAGAGAAGCACGTCCACCCCCATGCGCTGCGCATATTTGAGGACCGCCATGCGTTTGAAACGGTCCAGAAGGCCATTGACATTCCAAGACAAAATACGCATGGCGGCCCTAGGAATGGGGGTGTCAGCCATAGCCCCAGCCGGGGGCATGCAGGGCGCACGGAAGGGGGGCGTCCGTAGAGCGAGGCCCCAACATTAAAGCCAAGGGGGACGCAGGTGTGGGGCCTCCCCAAGGGGAGGGACACCGGGAAAGCGGACCAGAGGGCAGGTCAAGAATGCCATGATGCCTTAGAACAGCAACCGTGAGGAGGATATCCCCCACCAACATAATCCCCCCTAGGAGGAAGAAACAACCCCAAAACAATCCCAACCCCCCACCTCCCACCCTATACTTCAGAAACAGAAGCATCTGTCGCCCTAACTATGTGGAACAAAAACCAAGCTAGAACGCTCGGGCTTGAGCGTATAGTGGACCCCTCAGTAGATCGGATCACGACTAAATCCCCTGCCCTGGCCGAGAGCTGTAATTAAAGTGGAGCACGGAAGCCCAGTTTCTAGCCTTGGCAGCCCGGTAGGCCACTCCCAACCCCCCCCCCCCGACAAACCACATCTAGCAACAGAAAGTCAAATAACTGGACTGCGGGAAAGGTCCGATGTGTCCATCTGTGCAGCAGGCAGAGCCGCAGAGCCCATCCCTGGGGGGGACTCGGCCCGACGTCCAGTAGCAGCGTGATTGTCAGGGGCGACCGAAGAGGCAGGTGAAGCTCCAGATGCCCGACGCGGCCGTCCCATGGAGCGCGTGACCACCACCTCTCCCTCCGCGTGCCCCCGGGGCACTGTGCGCCACCATCAACGGGTTCTTGACGGCCTGGACACTGCCTGTCCCTTGCGACCCGCCGTCGGTGAGCCTTGTCCCGAGCGATGCAGTGGATGTTCCTCCGTCAGCCAAGTCCAAGCTGCTCGAGGCGTGTCAAAAAATATGGCTTTGTGCTGAAAGATGACCCGAAGGCGGGCCGGGAACTGAAGTTCGTATTGGAGGCCCAGAGCCCGCATCTTCTGCTTCACCTCCGTGTAGGACCGCCGCAGCTCTTGGACTTCCCGGGTGTAGTCCGGGAAGATCATGATAGTATGATTTTGATATGTGAGAGTTTCAGTGCGCCTGGCCTCACGGAGAATTGCGTCCCTGTCTCTGAAATTAAGGATCTTTAGGATGAAGGGGTGGGGGGGCGCACCCGGAGGCCTGGGAGCCAGGGAGCGGTGAGCCCTCTCCACAACAACCCACGCTGACAGGCTGTCCGCAGGCATCCAGGATTTGAACCAGCGCTCCAGAAAATCATCCGCCCGGCCAGACTCAGCCCCCTCCGGAAATACCACAAGGCGGAGGTTGACGCGCCGTGCCTGGTTTTCTGCATCCTCAGCCCGGCGATGCAGCTCCCTAGAGTGGGTGGTCAACTCCCGTACCTGGTCCTGTAGCTGATGGATATCGTCCTCGGCAGTCAATATTCTCGATTCGGCCTCAGAGATGCGGGTGGTGGCATTACGCAAGTCCTGCCGGAGGAGGGCAACATCAACCTTGACCTCCCCTACCATACCCTCCAGGGAGGAGCGGGACGCATTGATGGCCTGCAGGATGGCAGCCAGATCCGTAGTAGGGGCCGATGCCGCCTCCCCGGTCGGGCCCGTCCCTCTTTCAGAGGTCGTACATTGGTCAATCCTGTTTTGGGTGGCCGCAGGTGTCGGTTTGAAGGCCCTGTCCTTGCCCATGATGGCCCCGCTTCGGTCAATGGGGGACAGCTGTGCCAGCTGGTGAGCCACGCAGGGGACCCCCGGCGACCCCACCAGAGCTGGGGAAGTGGACGCCAGGAGGGAGAGCGCACAATCGGGGCCTCCACTCGCATGGGTGGCCTGTCGTCGCGAGCCGTGTAAATCACCTCCCGGCGCGCTGCCCGATACGGCAGCCGATCAGCCCGAAGGGACCGCCACCGATCTGCGGCCCGCCGGAGCCCAGGGTGATACGCCGCCAACCGCCACAGCTCGCAGCTAGTACCAAGTTGCCGCCGTCTTCAGTGGAGCTTCAGTGCCCAATAACCCCACACGGGTGTCCATGCGTTGCTGGGTGGCCCCCAGGATGTAGGTGGAGGAAAGGAGATGGAGTCGGACCCCCTGACCGCCGGCCCACAGCCCGATCACTGGGGACAGCCTCACACCGCTCAACGGTCCCCCACAGGCCAGGACAAGCACTTCCAGAAGAAGCAGCACAGCAGGGGGGGGTTAAGAGAAGGAACACCGGTCTCCCCCCAGGGCCACCTCCAGGCCAACCCGCACAGCTCCGATGGCCCCACTATTCGCCTCCGTAGCGCCGCACTCACCAGCCACCTTCTGGCACCAAGCTGCCCCCCGGGACCAGCTCCACGCCCCCACAAGCTCCTCCGGGCACCCCTGGCAGGGGTATCTCTTGCCTCATGGGGGGGGAAACCCCCCTGTGATTGCAGCCACAAACGCCTCTTTTCAGCCACCGGCACCCCGGGGCCCAGGCACCTCGTAGGCGCCGCGGGCTCAAGTAGCTGCTCTCCAGGGTCTCCGATCCGGGCTCGCTGCGTCTTCACCCCGGGCCCACCTCTAAGTCGTCTGGCGGCGCCCGGGGAGGACCAGATCCCTCCAAACTCAGACCCTGGGATGCGGTTCCAATCCGTGCCCCAATGCGCCCACTAGAAATCGGTCAGGGCAGCTCGGGGCGGATCAGGGAAGGAGGAACCGGGCCGGGCGCTCGGAACCTCGCCGCTAAGCAGCCATGTTGGTCCGGCGCCCCCTAGCGCTTCCAAGACTGGCTTCTAATGCTACTTAAACTTGACAACATGACAGGTTTTAAAAGACTTATCTGCTAAAAACTACACGATATTACCAAATGCTTCTCTCACAGAGTTTCACAAATGCACACAGACTCACAGTGTGATTCTAGACAACAACCACTATACCAAGGACTTTACCAAAAATCATTCACTACTGTGGAACTGATAAGGGAACTGCACACAATCTACATATTTCAGGACAGCACTTTTCTGTCAAAGCCTGACTCATTTAATAAAAGCATAAGCAAAAATTGTCTTCTAATTCTATTAAAACATGACAACATGACAGGTTTAAAAAAAGTTATGTGTCAGAAAATACACGATGTTACCAAATGCTTCTCTCACAGTGATCCCAAATACACACTAACTCACAGTGTGATTCTAGACAAGCACCACTATCCCTAGGAGTTTACCAAAACTCATTCACTACGGGGCAAGTGGTAAGGGAACTGCACACAATCTACATATTTCAGGACTGCACTTTTGTGTCAAAGCCTGACTCATTTAATCAAAGCATAAGCAAAAACTGTCTTCTAATGCTACTAAAACTTGACAACAAGACAGGTTTTAAAACATGTATCTGTCAGCAAATACACAATGTTACCAAATGCTTCTCTCAAAGCGGTTCCCAAATGCACACATATTCACTGTGTGATTCTAGACAAACAACACTATCCCTTGCACTATACCAAAACACATTTCTTCATCTAGAACAAGTACTACATTTTAGTATAGAAACATAACAACTCATTTCACAAATTCATAATGACTGGTTTCTAATTCTAACAAAATATAAAAACTGCACAGTTATCTGTCTGCAAACACATGAAAAACACAAATGCTTATCACAGAATGGTTTCTACATGCACACACAATGTCAATAAGATTGTAGAGAAAAAAAAGTGCTCCCTACACTTTAGCAGGAGAAAAACATTAGTCTGATTAAAATCAAAATAGTCTACATACATCCCCTCACAATTAAATAACTAATCTTTCAAGTTGTTTTGTAGATTAAGAAGTTTATCAGTCACTCACCATATTTTCTTTTACAGAATCTCTCTGTGCACCTCTCAGCAAAAACAAAGAATGGAGAAGTTTCCCTTTCATTTTCCACACATATACATGTAAACATCAAATCACAATCCTTCACACATAAACTCAAAAGCAAACACACTTTTCTATTGGTTAAACATTTCAACCCTTTCCAACTGAAATACATTTCAACCCTTCCCCCAATCTGCCTTCTGCCTGTTACCATAGAAACAGGTCATGGAACACTGCACAGAGCACACAGGTCAGAAATTCAGCACACAATGTTGCTAAACAAGAGAGGAAGTGTGCTTGACTTTTCAACAGATCAGCTTATCATATATAATGTTCCTTCCAATCTGTGTTTGATAACCAATAAGAATCATACATTTAAAAAAACAGAAATATACACCCAACCTTTCAGTGTGCAAAGTAGTCATACAACCAATGATTTCTTGTCATTTACAAAAAAATTCCGTGGATCCGCGCACCCATCGCAGTTTTTTTTTTTTGTTAAAGGGGCCCCAGGGGGTCCTTCTGGGACCCCCTAAGCACCTCTAGAGGGTCAGAGTATTTCTACTCTGCCCCCTTTATATGTTTTACACAACTTTTCCCCTTGCTTCTTCACCCTCGCTTCTACCGAGGCAGAAAATGGCCACCAACAGCTCCTGATTTCGAATGTAGACAGACTCTCGACAGCCAATTAGCATTCAGCGCGTGATCGGGAGGGTGCGCGCTTGGTTCGGGGAGGGTGCGGGTAGGTTCCGCGGATCCTCCCCGGCCCTAGATATTTATGTACTTTTAACTCTAATTTTCTCAGGAACTACTGAACGGATTCACACCATTTATGCAAAAGGCATGAGTCTGAACTGAGGACTACCTCTTTGCCAAATTTGGTGTAATTCCGTTCAGCGGTTCGGGCTGTAGCTGCGACAAAATTGCATGGGGAAAACGTGTTTTGGGACCCCCCTTTTTTCTCGGCCCCCACTTGACGAATCACCACAAAACGTTCAGGGTAGGAGCGGAGCGGAGCTGGCCAAAAGTTTAGGAAATGTTGCGAGGATTCGTCAACCGGCGCCAGACTTATCGGGAATAGAATGTTGCGGATTTCCTATGGAAAATAGGTCCTAACTATAACTATCTACTGGCGACCGCCAGTAGATAATATATATATATATATATATATATATATATATATATACATATATTTACCAAAAAAACATAAGTTTCATTGACGTTATAGTTAGTTGGACATTTCACTCATACAAAACTAGAGAAATTCCGCCGTTATAGTTAGTTCAGCTAACTATAACTCGCGCCCCCACAATGCACTGCTGGTGATGTCACATATTACATCATTCATGACATGGTCAGTGACATCACTGATGACATCTCAAATGACATCACTGATGACATCACTGATGACATCATCCAGTGAATGTGTTTTTCTTTCAACTTTAAATATGTATTATATATATACACCAAGCAGTATTGAAGAATGAGTGGATGTATAAGTGTCTGGATGGAGGATTTAGTAGGTGTGTGACTGACTATTAAGTGAGTGATTAAACGTGTCTTACTGAATGCATGTGTTAGTGAATAGCCCGTTTGAATGTCTGTATCAGTCTGTCTGCTGTTGTATAAGCTGCTGCATGGGTTGGTCAGTAGCTACATGAGTGTCTATATAGGTTATTGATTGGTTGCCAGAGTAATTGTATGGGTGCCTGATTTGTGTGTGGGTACGTGGGAGGTGTGTAACACTGTGCATACATGTTTGAGTGGTTGATTCACTGGGTGTATGGGTTCAAGAGTGCATGTGGAAACGGCTGTATGGGTGATTAAGTGTGTGTATGGGTGTGTTAGTGAGCGAATGGATATCTCAGTGGTACATGTCCAAGTAACTACATATGTAAAAGGCAGTGTATGTGAGAGTGGAGTATATAAATGACTATAGGTGAAAGTCAGTGATTGTGAGAGTGGCTGTATAGATGAGTGTGCACTTGTATCAGTGATTGTATAAAATAGTAATTATGTGTTTCGGTCTGTTTGCATATGTGATGTGTTGTGTGTATTTTCAGGTATAGGTCAGTAAATGGAAGTATGATTGATTCTTTGCCTGACTGACTAGGTGTGTGAGTAACTCTGGATGAGAGCTGGTGTGTGAGTGTCTGTGTAGGTATATGAGTACATATGCTGGGTCTGGTGGATCAGTGGACTAATGCGCCTACTTCTACTGCAGGGGCCAGTGTTCGACCTCATGGTCACAGGTTCAAATCCCGGCGGGTGGCCCACTCAGCCTTTCATCCATCTTAGATCGATAAAATGAGTACCATTGAGTTAGATAACAACAAACATCTGTTATTTAGCGCCAAGATACCCGTAGTGGTGAACGTGCGCTTTACAAATAAACATGTTATGTTAGTGTTGTATTGATGAGTGACTGCATGTATGAGTGATTGTATAGGTGAATGAGTGGATGTATGTGTAGACCTAAGAACCAGTGACTATATATGTAGTAACTGATATTGGTGGGTCTATGGTTTCGAAAATGGTATTCTGTATTTTGGAGATGGTGTATCAAAGGTTATATTAGGGTGTGAGATGGTGCATCAGATTGTCACATGGATTATGTAATCAGTGATGTCATCAGTGATATCATTTGAGATGTCATCAGTGATGTCACTGACCATGTCATGAATGATGTAATATGTGATGTCATTATGAGTGCATTACGGGGCGCGAGTTTTAGTCAGCTGAACTAACTATAACAGCAGAATATCTAAGGTTTTGTATGAGTGAAATGTCCAACTAACTATGACGTCAATGAATCCTATGTTTTTTTCAGTGAATTTATATGGTTTTTTAAAAGCTAATTTCTAACTATAACATGCCTGAAATCTTTGGCTATTTCAGTGAATTTCAAAGGTTTTTTAAATGGTAATTTCTAGCTATAACTTCCCTGAAACCTACTGTTTTTTCAGTGAATTTCAAAGTTTTTTTAATGCTACTTTCTAACTATATCTTCCCTGAAACCTACTATTAATAATAATAGCGGGTACTTGTGTTAGTAGCTAGACCATTCCATAAGTACCTGGAATAATTACAGTGCTGCAAACAGAGTGCATGATGAATTTAGAAGTGCTTAGATATTGCCTGGATGGGTGATTGGAGAAGTGCATGGGACTCACAGGAGGATTCCTAGACTGCATAGGTAATAACTGGGTATTTATAGGAGTGTATCAATAGTATGTTGGTGGTTAGAGGTCTCCATGGAAAGTATACAGAGTACTGTAGCTGTACTTGTGTTAGTAGTTAGTCCATTCCATAAGTATGTGACTAATAACTGGATGATTATAGTGCTGTAAAGAGAGTGCATGGTATATTTATAAGTGCTTTGATATTAGCAAAGTGATTGGATAAGTACACCATGTAAGATGGGTGATTGGAGAAGTGCATGGGGACTGACAGGGTGATTGCTAGAGTGCATATGTACTACCAGGGTTTTTACAGTAGTGAATGAGTAGTGTGTGCCTGCTTAGAGGTCTGTATGGATAGTGAACAGACAATTGTAGCACTGTATTGCATTTGCCATTTTACACGTGACACGTGCTAAACTGCATATTGACCTTGATTCCATATGATGCTCTGGTCTTCCATTTTGTTGCATTGCATCTCCATTTTGTACTGCTTTGCTCTGTAGTTACACTTCAGCAGTAACATAAACATGTTTTTCACGTAAACCAGTACAAGCTGGTGCGAGACATACCTCGTCAGGTTATATCGTACCTTGAGCTTGTTTTTGTGCATTCTATGCTTATCTTTAGGACATAGGGAGGATGCGCTGTGCAAGGCTCTCCAAGGCCGGAGATAGGGAAAGGAATGTCTTTTGCCTCGGCGCACCCAAACAGAATCTGGCCAGGTCTGTATGGGTGGATCTGACGCAGAGATGCAGCCAGAACCAATGATGGATAGATGGGTGAGAATGCCTGCTAGAGGGTTCTCGAACGTGTTGATTTAACTATAAAAAGCGGTGTCCGTAGGGTGGAGCTCAGGAACTCAGTCTTGGAGTGGACGCACTTGCGGGACGACTTTGGTGCCCGGAGAGATTACTTCCTGTGCCCCAGTCTCTGCAGGGTTCCCGACTTGGTGTTTTCGGTGCTTGGCTAGGGATGTTGAAGACTCCGGTGCAGACGCATCTGGTGAGGTGCTTTGTACATTAACTGTTTATAAATCTATATTCAGGATCTCATATTTGTATGTATATATATATATAGTGTGGTGTGTTCATTATTCATTGTTTTCACTTGGTGCCTAAGAACTTACTAGCTTCAGTGACTTATTGCCTTTGTCTACGATACTAATAAAGCTAATTCTACCTCCAGAGGAGTGTCGGAGTTTCTGTGTAAGTAAGTGGTGTGCATAGGTTTAGATTACGCAAGTGGGCAAGGCAATACATTTTGGCGTAGTCAGTGGCAGGATTCAAAAATTACGTGGGTAGGAATATGTTTAAAAAGACGAAATGTGGTTTTGGTTCCTTGGCACCAAGTGAAATTCCTTTTGCCCCCATGCAAATTCCTGGATGGGAGGCGACGCCGTACTCCGCGCTGGCGCGTGAGTATTCTAAAAACACAGGATTAAGTGAGAGCTGGTTTGATTGTTTGGGCGAAGCAACGCCAGAAGATGTTTTAAATTGTTTACAGAAAGTACCTGTCCAAAAAAGGTAAAGAATTATATACAGTGAGCCGCCGAGGTTGGGCTCTGTTGCATGCCTACCGTCAAGTTTTTGACAAATGCTTATCTCTGCAGCAGGAACAGTTAAGCTTAGAAAAACAACTTGTTGAAGCTAAGAATATGTCTACGATGCTTTCCTGTCAGAATAAGCTATTACAAGACAAATTAGAAACATATCAGACTATAGCAGAACGGGCTGCAGTCTGTGTCGCTGAATACAGATACAAGAAAAGGAGGGGTAGAGTGAGTAAGCGAAAAGTCCATTTAGCGATTGCTAAATCAGGCTTAGATTTTGATCCATCCACCTGGGACTCTAACATCTGGGAATCATCAGAGTTCTCCTCGGAAGGAGAGCAGCCTCTACAGAGAGAAAGGGAGGAGGAGGTAAATAATAGTAAGAGAGTGGAAGTGCAGCCCATTCTAAGACGGAAACTTCAAGCCGGTCCACAGAACCCGCAGGGAGTTCTGGTAAATAGTCTTGAGAATTTTACTCAACAGGAGATCAGTGATATTTTAGAGAGATTTAGACAGAAGCCTGGTGAGGCACTATTAACTTGGATGGTGCGCCTCTATGATCAAGGTGCTTCTGGGGTCATGTTAGACAGTGGGATGCTGCCAAATTTTGTACTCTCAGTACTGATCCCACTGTGCAGGGACACTTCCGGACATTCTACGGTAATGACCAAACTACCCTGTTGCAGCTAGCCTCACAGGGATGTAGTCATAAGTACCCCACAGATTCAGATCGGCCTGGGAATGAAAAACCATGGTTTACCCTACGAGATGCCTCGCAAAGAATTAAGGAGGAGGGAATGAAGCTGGCAATCCTTGTAGATGAGGCGCATGATTTGATGGGTCAGAAAATGACTGTGTCCGTGTGGAACAACATCATTCGTTTGGCACCCCCTGCATACAAAGCGGTGATAATGACTCTGTTAATCAATCAAACTGGCAATACCATAGGAGAAGTAGTCAAGGCATTCCGTGAGCTGGGAGAGCTTGGGGAATGGAACAAGCCAGATAGGGCTTCGCGCTCAGAGTCACGCACTGATAACAACCGAGTAACCCGACGTTATATGTTTTTGGCGCTGTTAAAGGATGGGGTGTCGAGGAGTGAGATTGATGGTATTGAGACCAAAAGCATGTGGGAGATGTACCGTAAGCGAGGACTGGATAAAAAGGAGGGGAGTAGGCATGTGAATAAAAAAGATAACAAGAAAGGAAGTCGCAGGGAAACAGAGCCTGAGGAGAAGCATGACAAAGAGAGAGAGACATGTCATGAGAGAGAGAGGGAATCTCATGTGAGGGTGACAAAAGAGAAAGGTTCGGACCGAGATTGCACAGATTCAGATGGGGACCGGGAAGAGGAGGAGTTGTTCCCTAAGGATTACCCAACATTGTATTCAGATCTGCGCCGGGACCTGCGCCAGGCAGATGCAGAGCTGCGCAGGTGAAAGTTAGATTAGGAAATGGGCCAAGCTCCGGTGCAGGGATGGGCTCGCAAAGATAATAGACCACATGTGAGGGTTGAGATCTATTGGAAAAATAGAAATGTTCAGGAGGTGCGAGCTTTAGTAGACACCGGAGCGGAGGCCACATTGATACATGGCAATCCACGAAAATTTAAAGGACAGTATTTTACTATCACGGGTTTGGGTGGACAGGAGACACCAGCGGTGCAAACGGTACTTCAGATGAAAATAGGCAGACTTCCCAAGAGAGCATACACCGTCTTGATTGTGCCCATTCCCGAGTACATCATTGGTATAGACATTCTGAAAGGTATGACTTTATATTTAGATGACGGATGCTATCAGTTTGGGTCAAAGCAGTACCTCTCTGTGGCTGCTGTGAGGGTGGGGCGCTTGAAGATTCCCCCAGTGAAGGTGCCCCAAGCAACAAAAGTGGTTCACATGAAGCAGTACAGGATCCCAGGATGACATGATGGGATTACTGCAACCATACGGGACTTGGTGGAGGCGGGGGTGGTGAGACCGGTTACCACGGCGTGGAATAACCCTGTGTGGCCCGTGCGCAAACCGGATGGAAGCTGGCGTATGACTGTTGATTACCGTGAGCTAAATAAGCATACGCCCCCGTTGACAGCCGCGGTCCCTGACACCATCACTTTGATTGAGAAAATTCAGAAACATAATGGGACATGGTATGCGGCACTTGATATTGCCAATGCTTTTTTCACAATTCCAATTGCCCCCGAGTCCCAGGAACAATTCTCGTTCTCGTGGAATGGTAGGCAATTTACTTTTCAATCTTTGCCCCAGGGGTATTTACATAGCCCTACAATCTGTCACCGGTTGGTGGCAGAGCATTTGGATGAGGTGTCAGTTATTCCTGGGGTACAACTTTGTTATTACATTGATAATGTGTTGATTCAAGGAGAGACCCAAGAACAGGTGCAGGCTCAGCTTGCCAGAATTGTAGCGCATTTGCAAAGCAAAGGGTGGGTGATTAACCCAGAGAAGGTGCAGGGACCCTCCCAGAGTGTGAAGTTTTTAGGTATTCAGTGGCATCAGGGGCATAGAGAGGTGCTGCCACAAGTAAGGCAAAAGATCAAGGAGTTTGCAGTGCCGCGAAACAGGAAGGAGGCGCAGCGCTTCATTGGATTGTTTGGTTTTTGGAGACAGCACATTCCCCATTTGAGTCAGATCTTGGCCCCTCTGTACAAGGTTACGCGGAAGAAGCATGAGTTTGAGTGGGGGGAGGCCCAGCAACAGGCATTTGAGTCCGCAAAGGAAGCTATACAGCGTGCCCTGGATCTATGGCCCATACGAGAGGGAAGCATTGATTTGAATGTAACAGTCCAGGATCAGTATGCGACCTGGAGTCTGTGGCAAAAACAGGGGCGACAGAAGGTGCCCCTAGGGTTTTGGACAAAGAAATTACCTGATGCTGGAGAATGGTACACTCCTTTCGAAAAGCAGTTGTTGGCATGTTACTGGACTCTGGTGGATACCGAGCAATTGACCTTGGGACACAATGTGTTTTTGAGACCTGAAATTCCTATCATGCAATGGGTGATGAGCTCACCCAAGACACACAGGATTGGGCATGCACAGGAGGCTATCGTCATAAAGTGGAAGTGGTACATACAAGACAGAGCACGAGTGGGTCCTAAAGGTACCGCAGTGCTGCATGAGCAAGTGGCGCAGACTCCAGTAGCAGATGCAGGAATGTTGCAAGATGTACCCAAAGTACAAGAGTCCCCAGTGAAATGGGGCGGGCCATTCTCGGAGTTGTCCGCGGAGGACAAAAAGCATGTGTGGTTTACAGATGGTTCAGCCAGATATGTAGGGACCAAGAGACATTGGAAAGCGGTGTCATACAATCCTGTGACCAAAAAGTTGCTGTCGACTACTGGAGAGGGAAAAAGTAGTCAGTTTGCAGAATTGTACGCAGTTTACCAGGCTTTAAAGCAAGAGCTCCCTTGTACATGTCACATTTATACTGATTCATGGTCTACGGCCAATGGGTTAGCCACTTGGCTTCCCACATGGCATGCTCATAATTGGATTATTCACAATAGAGAGGTTTGGGGAAAGGAGTTGTGGCAGGAGATTTGGGAATTGTTGTCCCAGAGAACAGTCACAGTTTATCATGTTGATGCTCATTGCCCGACTGACTCACTAGAGCGTTGGTGCAATTCCTTTGCAGACCAAGAAGCGAAGATTCGTGAAGCTGAGGTGGCGACGCAGGATTCTGACTTGGTGGGCATGGCTAAATGGGCGCATCAGAAAAGCGGACATTTGGGCGAGCGAGCCACTAGCAGGTGGGCAGAAAGTAGAGGGATGTATATTCCCCTAGATTTGATTAGAAATGCGATCATTCACTGTCCCGTTTGTCAGCATACCCAACACAGACCAGTTCCACAGGTAGTGAGAGGCCAGCTAGGCAGAGGGAAGTTGCCAGGGCAAATATGGCAAATTGATTTCATCGGGCCAATGCCAATGAGTCGAGGATGTCAGTATGCCTGCACGGTGGTGGATACACTAGTTTGGCTATTTCCATTGTAGGAGTGCCAGGACTGTCAGTTTATAATGCTATTACTAAGCTTGCCTGTTTAATTGCGAAGAATCTCAATCATACTTCTGCCTCTTTAGCTGATTTGTTATTAGATGTTCAAGGAACGAGAAAAGCGGTGGGATTGGTTGTTTGGGTGGCTACCTAATTTTGGACAGCTTTGTTATATCCTGGGTGTTATCATAGTGATTATTTGTGTTTTTATTTCATTACGTTGTTGCATTCAATGTATTCCTAATCTTCTCTCCCTTCTTCGTCCCAGATCCATAGTATTTAGGCCAATGTGATATGATGGGTGAATCGAAGGTCAAGGTGTGGAATGTATTGCATTTGCCATTTTACACATTACACGTGCTAAACTGCATATTGACCTCGATTCCATGTGATGCTCTGGTCTTCCATTTTGTTGCATTGCATCTCCATTTTGTACTGCTTTGCCCTGTAGTTACACTTCAGCAGTAACATAAACATGTTTTTCACGTAAACCAGTACAAGCTGGTGCGAGACATACCTCGTGAGGTTATTTCGTACCTTGAGCTTGTTTTTGTGCATTCTATGCTTATCTTTAGGACATAGGGAGGATGCGCTGTGCAAGGCTCTCCAAGGCCGGAGATAGGGAAAGGAATGTCTTTTGCCTCGGCGCACCCAAACAGAATCTGGCCAGGTCTGTGTGGGTGGATCTGACGCAGAGATGCAGCCAGCACCAATGATGGATAGATGGGCGAGAACGCCTGCTAGAGGGTTCTCGAACGTGTTGATTTAACTATAAAAAGCGGTGTCCGTAGGGTGGAGCTCAGGAACTCAGTCTTGGAGTGGACGCACTCGCGGGACGACTTTGGAGCCCGGAGAGATTACTTCCTGTGCCCCAGTCTCTGCAGGGTTCCCGAATTGGTGTTTTCAGTGCTTGGCCAGGGATGTTGAAGACTCCGGTGCAGACGCATCTGGTGAGGTGCTTTGTACATTAACTGTTTATAAATCTATATTCAGGATCTCATATTTGTATGTATATATATATATATAGTGTGGTGTGTTCATTATTCATTGTTTTCACTTGGTGCCTAAGAACTTACTAGCTTCAGTGACTTATTGCCTTTGTCTACGATACTAATAAAGCTCATTTTACCTCCAGAGGAGTGTCGGAGTTTCTGTGTAAGTAAGTGGTGTGCGTAGGTTTAGATTATGCAAGTGGGCAAGGCAATACAAGCACTGCTTGTGTTAGTGCTTGTGCCATTGTATGAGTACATCAGCCGTGACTGGATGATTACAGTACTACAAGGAGAGTGAACGGTGAATTTAGTACTTGGGTATAAGTGGAGAGATTGCATTAGTGTATAGTACTGGCTGGGTGACTGGAGATGGGCATGGCGAGTCACAGTGTCTTTGATAGACTGCAAGGGTAGTACCTGGGTGGATTAATCTTACCTGTTTTGAAGCAGATATACAATTAATAGTAATATATTTTTACTTCTTTTTTTTTAATGCAAATTTAAAGTATTTTAAACTTTAGTAGTGAGGTCTGTAAAAGAGAAGAATGTTTGTTTGTTATTACATTTCATTTTATCGTTTTCGCAACATAACATAAGTATACAATTACATCACATATTCAATTTGCCTTTTTTTGCTGTCTTCAGATTGTATTGAATCCCAGTTGGAGCAGTTACAAAACAAGACAAATGTGAATCTGTTGTTTTCAGTAGATAACTTGACAAACATTTAATCAAGAAACATTTCCCCATTCTAGCTTGTCCACTGATTACATAAGAATAGGTTTAAATTATGTACATTGGTAATCATTCTTTTCATGCAGTAATCCTTGTTGTATCTGTTGTGTAACTTGGTGATATATTTCTTTCTGTTCAGTATTCAGACTTCCAAATCAATATTGTCCTGTTGTGCTTGCTGCATCACCGTTTCCACTTCACTCATTGCTATTGCCGCTTCATTTTCAAGTATGGCTTTTCCTAGTGGATCTTGACTTTCTGGAGCATAGCTCTGACTATCTTGAGAACTATCTCTAGCTATGTCAGCTGCAATAGTTTGTTCTTGATTAATCTCTTCATTCAACATTTGGAGATAATTTGGAAAAATGTACATTCAATGCTATCTTTACATGCATTTAAAAAATCCTCAAAGCAGTCACAATGTCCAAGTAATTCCATTTCAGTGCGCCAAGGTATGAAGAGTTGCAGAAGGGCTAAATAGAAAAACTCTCTTTTATATGGAGTATCACAACGTAATTTTCTGTGATTAATCAGATTTCCTTTGTCATGCTTTACCAAACATCCTTCAGATCCAATTACAGCGTCTTTTCCTTCATTTATATTTTCTGTAACATTTTTTTTAAACTATAATGTTGCAGTATTTCATATTGACATATGTTTTCTAGGTATGGACTTGTATTTGGATAGTACGTATCCAACATATTTGTTTTCAGAATATTTGTACTTTCCGGTTCATTCAGTGCCAAGTATTCAATTTCTTGTACAAATTTCAAAACTCGATTTTGTGCTGCAGCAAGACCAAGACTTATCCAGATGATCCCTCTTGACTTTGAATATAAACTTGCAGATGTCAATCGATCCAAACATTCGTAGGATCCAATTTCTCGATGTGAAAGCATTTTCAAGCTGAAGCTGTACAATTTTTGCTAAGTGTCTTCTCCTGCGAAATTTCCTCACACAGTTCTTTCAATTCTGTCTTCTCAGACTTGGTAATATATGACGTGACATAGCGAGCAACAGCAATTGAGTTATCTGCAACATATTGCATGTCCGTATTTGCATTCCACATCTTCAAAATCACCGGATTGTAATCATTAATGTACTTTGATTCTTCTGTTCTTTTTATATTATAAGTATTTTTGGGTGATATTCGAGTGATGGTATGCCTCACTGCAATATTTTCCACATCGATGACTCTGAAACCGTAAAACTTGCTGTCTTCAGATATTTTCTCCTCCTGTTTTTGGAATCGCACAGGTAACATAGTCTTCAATAAAAGATAAAACAGTCTCATCCGGATCAGTTCCAAATTTAGGTGCATCCTTGATCCATAAAAACATATATATATATGAGGAGCACCTCTAGCTTGATATTCTTTTCTCCCCAAAAAATCAATAACTGTGGATTTTTCTTTTATTACAGATGAAAGACATTGTAGCTTCAAACCTATGATTAAAATATCTGCAAACATGTACAGGATCCAGGGAACACAGTTCTCCAGCTGACTACAATTCAATATTTTCAATATTTGAATTTGCTTCTCGTAGAAAATCCAGTAAATCATCCCATGCGTACGCAGCACAATTAAGTGTAACAAACTATGTAGGGGTTCCTCAGTTTCTTAACATTCATTTGAATTCCCCATGACGTCGTTACCATTATTCATTAGTGCCACGTTGACATGCCATCAAATTAATTAACCCCTTCTGTGCTCATGACGAGCTGGACTCGTCATGGAGCACAGTCGCGCTGTGCCCATGACGAGTCCAGCTCGACATGGGGCATTCCCTTTCACTGAAAATAGCCTCGGGAGCTGGGGAAGAGCTTCCTCAGCTCCCGAGGCCCCCCCCCGCTTTCAGTGTAATGACGATTGTCGCGCACGGTGCCACATAAGTGAGGCACCGTTTTTATCAGGAGACCCGGGGGAACGCTGGGTGGTAGGAAATTTGTGTCAGCCCGGTGATGCCACAACTTTCCCACACAAAAATGTGTGAAAAAGGTGACTTTTTGCAGCTAAATTTGAGGTTTGCAGGGCATTCTGGGTAAGGAAACGTTGGGGGATCCACGAAAGCCATACCTCCCTGGAATCCCCCGGGTGTCTAGTTTTCAGAAATGTGTGGGTTTGGTAGGTTCCCCTAGGTGGCCGCCGAGCACCGGGCCAAAAAGCCAGGTGAACCCCCTTGCAAAACCAGGTCGTTTTGAGGTAGGCAATTTTCATGTCACCTCAATACGTTTTGGGCCCTTGCCTGTCGCGGGTACTTGCGCCTCCCACACGAGTGAGGCACCGTTTTTATCGGGAGACCCGGGGGAATGCTGGATGGTAGGAAATTTGTGTCAGCCCGGTGATGCCACAACTTTCCCACACAAAAATTTATGAAAAACGTGATTTGTTCAGCTAAATTTGAGGTTTGCAGGGCATTCTGGGTAAGGAAACGTTGGGGGATCCACGCAAGCCATACCTCCCTGGAATTCCCCGGGTGTCTAGTTTTCAGAAATGTGTGGTTGTGGTAGGTTTCCCTAGGTGTCCACCGAGCACCGGGCCAAAAACCCAAGTGACCCCCATTGCAAAACCAGGTCGTTTTGAGATAGGCAATTTTCATGTCGCCTCACTACGTTGTGGGCCCTTGCCTGTCGCGGGTACTTGGGCCTCCCACACGAGTGAGGCACAGTTTTTATTAGGAGACATGGGGGAATGCTGGGTGGTAGGAAATTTGTGTCAGCCCGGTGATGCCACAACTTTCCAACACAAAAATGTGTGAAAAAGGTGAATTTTTCCGCTAGATTTGAGGTTTGCAGGGCATTCTGGGTCAGGAAACATTGGGGGATCCATGCAAGCCATACCTCCCTGGAATCCCCCGGGTGTCTAGTTTTCAGAAATGTGTGGGTTTTGTAGGTTCCCCTGGGTGGCCACCGAGCACCGGGCCAAAAACCCGGGTGACCCCCCTTGCAATACCAGGTCATTTTGAGGTAGGCAATTTTCATGTTGCCTCAATACGTTTTGGGCCCTTGCCTGTCGCGGGTACCTGGGCCTCCCACACGAGTGAGGCACAGTTTTTATAGGGAGACCCGGGGGAACGCTGGGTGGTAGGAAATGTGTGTCATCCCGGTGATGCCACAACTTTCCCACACAAAAATGTGTGAAAAAGGTGAATTTTTCCGCTAAATTAGAGGTTTGCAGGGCATTCTGGGTAAGGAAACATTGGGGGATCCATGCAAGCCATACTCCCTGGAATCCCCCGGGTGTCTAGTTTTCAGAAATGTGTGGGTTTGGTAGGTTCCCCTGGGTGGCCGCCGAGCACCGGGCCAAAAACCCAAGTGACCCCCATTGCAAAACCAGGTCGTTTTGAGATAGGCAATTTTCATGTCGCCTCACTACGTTGTGGGCCCTTGCCTGTCGCGGGTACTTGGGCCTCCCACATGAGTGAGGCACAGTTTTTATTAGGAGACATGGGGGAACGCTGGGTGGTAGGAAATTTGTGTCAGCCCGGTGATGCCACAACTTTCCAACACAAAAATGTGTGAAAAAGGTGAATTTTTGCGCTAGATTTGAGGTTTGCAGGGCATTCTGGGTCAGGAATCGTTGGGGGATCCATGCAAGCCATACCTCCCTGGAATCCCCCGGGTGTCTAGTTTTCAGAAATGTGTGGGTTTTGTAGGTTCCCCTGGGTGGCCACCGAGCACCGGGCCAAAAACCCGGGTGACCCCCCTTGCAATACCAGGTCATTTTGAGGTAGGCAATTTTCATGTCGCCTCAATACGTTTTGGGCCCTTGCCTGTCACGGGTACCTGGGCCTCCCACACGAGTGAGGCACCGTTTTTATAGGGAGACCCGGGGGAATGCTGGGTGGTAGGAAATGTGTGTCATCCCGGTGATGCCACAACTTTCCTACACAAAAATGTGTGAAAAAGGTGAATTTTTCTGCTAAATTAGAGGTTTGCAGGGCATTCTGGGTAAGGAAACGTTGGGGGATCCATGCAAGCCATACCTCCCTGGAATCCCCCGGGTGTCTAGTTTTCAGAAATGTGTGGGATTGGTAGGTTCCCCTGGGTGGCCGCCGAGCACCGGGCCAAAAACCCAGGTGACCCCCTTGCAAAACCAGGTCGTTTTGAGGTAGGCAATTTTCATGTCGCCTTTAATACGTTTTGGGCCCTTGCCTGTCGTGGATACTTGGGCCTCCCACACGAGTGAGGCACAGTTTTTATCGGGAGACCCGGGGGAACGCTGGGTGGTAGGAAATGTGTGTCATCCCGGTGATGCCACAACTTTCCCACACAAAAATGTGTGAAAAATGTGATCTTTTCAGCTAAATTTGAGGTTTGCAGGGCATTCTGGGTGAGGAAACTTTGGGGGATGCACGCAAGCCATACCTCCCTGGAATCCCCCTGGTGTCTAGTTTTCAGAAATGCATGGGTTTGGTAGGTTTCCCTAGGTGCCGGCAGAGCTAGGGTTCAAAAACTACAGCTAGGCACTTAGCCAAAAAAGGTTCATTTTTCACTGCGAAATTGAGGTGTGTCCATGATGTGTTTTGCGCCGTTTCCTGTCGCGGACACTAGGGCGACCCACACAAGTAAGGTACCATTTTTATTGGAAGACTTTGGGGAACACGGGGTGGGTGGAAATTTGTGGATCCACACAGATTCCAGAACTTTCCACTACAGAAATGTGAGGAAAATGTGTTTTTTGGCAATTTTTTAGGTTTGCAAGGGATTCTGGGTAGCAGAACCTAGTGGGAGGCAGTCAAGTCACCTCATCCTGGATTCCCCTGGGTGTCTAGTTATAAAAAATGTATAGGTTTGCTAGGTTTCCCTAGGTGCCGGCAGAGCTATGGTTAAAAAACTACAGCTAGGCACTTTGCCAAAAAAGGGTCATTTTTCACAGCGAAATTGAGGTGTGTCCACGTTACGTTTTGCGCCGTTTCCTGTCACGGGCACTAGGCTGACCCACACAAGTGAGGTACCTTTTTTCTCAGAAGACTTTGGGGAACACTGGGTGGGTGGACATTTTTGGATCCAAGTAGATTCCAGAACTTTCCACCACAGAAATATGTGGAAAATGTGTTTTTTTTGGCAATTTGTTAGGTTTGCAAGGGATTCTGGGTAACAGAACCTGGTGGGAGGCAGTCAAGTCACCTCATACAGGATTACCCTGGGTGTCTAGTTTTCAAAAAAGTATAGGTTTTCTATGTTTCCCTAGGTGCCGGCAGAGCTATGGTTCAAAAACTACAGCTAGGCGCTTTGCCGAAAAAGGGTCATTTTTCTCTACGAAATTGAGGTGTGTCCACGTTACGTTTTGCGCCGTTTCCTGTCACGGGCACTAGGCTGACCCACACAAGTCAGTTACCATTTTTCTCAGAAGACTTTGGGGAATGCGGGGTGGGTGGAAATTTGTGGATCCACGCAGATGCCAGAACTTTCCACCAGAGAAATATCAGGAAAAAGTGTTTTTTTGGCGATTTGTTAGGTTTGCAAGGGATTCTGGGTAACAGAACCTGGTGGGAGGCAGTCAAGTCACCCCATCCTGGATTCCCCTGGGTGTCTAGTTTTCAAAAATGTATAGGTTTGTTAGGTTTCCCTAGGTGCCGGCAAAGCTAGGGTTAAAAAACTACAGCTAGGCACTTTGCTAAAAAAGGGTGATTTTGCATTGTGAAAATGCGGTGTGTTCACGTTGGGTTTTGAGCCATTTCCTGTCGTGGGCACTATGCCTACCCCTACAAGTGAGGTACCATTTTTATCAGGAGACTTAGGGTAATTCAGATTTGTAAAGGAACTGTTACTACCTATTGAGTTTCGATGCATTTCTGCCTTCCAAATGAAAGACATTGTGTAAAAAAGAAGTCATTCTAAAAAATGAATGATAATTCTCATGCTAGTATGAGTAGTCCCAATTTCGGAAATGTGCAAATATCTACTGTTTCTAAACTCTATATTTTGTTCCCATTTCAGAAATACATAGGTGTCTTTCATACCGATTTTTCCATGTACACATTTTTACAGAATAATTACTATATACCCGGTACATAATAAAAAACCATTACAAGTTGCTGCTCAGTTTTTGGCTCTGGTTTTGTCGGGTTCTTGGTGAACCTACAAGTCCTATATATCCCCACAACCAGTAATGTCCAGCGGATGTAACGGTATATTGCTTTCAAAGAGCTGTCAAAATTAGAAGAAGTTACAGTTAAAACATCGACACAGAAGGCTTTTTTTTCAACAAATTTTCAATTTATCCTATATTTAACTGTTAGTTTCTATAAAGAAACCTTGATGGATCTACACAAATTACCCCTTGCTGAATTCTGAATTTTGTCTACTTCTCTAAAATGTATAGCTTTCTAGGATCCATTATGGCTTTTGTACCCATTTCTACCATTAACTGGAAGGAGGTTGAAAGCACAAAAAAAAAAAAAAAATAGTCTATGTCCCAGAAAAATGCCAAAACTGTGTAAAAAATGTTGGGTTTCTGACAAAAGTCTGGTATCCCCTAAAAGCTGGGAAAATTGTGATTTCAGCCCCACAAACCCTTTTTTGATAACATTTGCAGGGGAAAACCCAGATGCTTTCACTTGCTGCCCGTTTTTCCAATTTTCCCCCCCAAAAACTAAATTTTGCTGTATTTTGGCTCATTTCTGTGACCCCTCCAGGGAAATCCACAAACCCTGAGTACCTTCAGAATCCCCATGATGTTGGAAGAAAAGGACGCAAATTTGGTGTGGATACTTTATGTGGTCAAAAAGTTACAGGGGCCTCAGCGCGCACTACCCCAAATAGCCAAAAAAGGGCGTGGCACAGGAGGGGGAAAAGGCCTGGCAGCGAAGGGGTTAACTGTTATTCTAAATGTTCATCTCTTTCTTCAACTTTGTCTTAAAATTCCTTTACAGAAACATGTAAATTATGTGTTCCTGTTTTTAATATATGGTTGACTGCATCTGAAAGTGAAGACAGATCACTCTCAAATAAAAGATGAAACAAATATGGAATACACTGACGAAATCTTGGACCTTCTGAGTACAGTCGTATAGTACGATATTCTGCAGCTGGAATCTGAACTGCTCGTTCATCATATCGTCCACATTTTCCAGTAGGCAGCAGCTGTGGAAATCAACGAGCTTCCAAACTTATTTCCCACACACTCATGGGAGTTCCTTTTGCTTTTTTCATTTGGAACAATTCAATAGTATCTCCTATCAGTTCTTTTGAATGTAGAGGTTGTATAGTATAATGTTCATAAATTTCTTCTTTTCTTGAGTTCTCCACTTTTTCTATTTGTCCACTTGAAATGTGTGTTTCATCTTCTAAAGTCATTGCTTCTTCTACATTTACATTTTTATAGTAAATATTGTTTTACACCAGATAGAATTTAGCCTTTTGGACTTTTGTGACATCTACTAACTCTTGCCATATTTTCCGAATCTTTGTGGGTACACCATTAACAAGAATGACTATAGGTTCAGTATCCTCTCTTTCTACACCAACGGTTTCAACATTTTTCTTAAAACCTAAAGATAAATACACAACCCTTCCTTTTAACCCGTTCCGTGCTCATGACGGAACCACTCCGTCATGAGCCACGGGTGCCGTGTGCTCATGACGGAGTGGTTCTGTCATGCTGCGACTGTTGGCGGCCGCTCTGCCCACGCGGCGCTGTTTCCCCGCCTGTGCGGGCGAACAGCGCAAGTGGGCGGCGCCATGACGGAACCACTCCGTCATGAGCACAGCTCAACCGTGACTCATGACGGAGTGGTTCCGTCATGAGCACGGCACCACCGTAGTGCCCCAAACCCCGCCCAGCGCTGCGGCGGAATTCCTGCCGCAGCCAAGGGGTTAAACCTCTGGAGGCAGCATATCTGTTTTAGGCTCCATACGAATTATAGCCCGAAAAGGGTGCACATATTATATAAGGATAGCCTCATATGTATTTAAATCTTTAAGTTCTGGAGGTTTAACTACTAATTCTAAGTCATTATGGACAGCTCTAGCTGGCATCTTGTTTTCTTCTAATATATTGTAACAAAATTTACAAATACATTGTACAGTACCTTACTCAAAACGACCTTCCACAATCAGATAATAAGCACATTTTCTCCCTTTATCATTGTTTTCCTTTTCACTTTTTAAAAACATATATACATTCCTAGTTTGAATTTTATAATGAGTACGTCGGCAAAAAATACAAACATAGGGATCGATTACGATCCGGGTCGGACAGCGCTCAGAGAGCTGTTCGTAGCCTTACCTTACGACCGACACGTTCCGGGAGCCGGTCCATCCGGGCAATGAAGTACAATGCACATAACTGATACAAACCCGACCGACACGTAGGCTGCGATTCAAGCTTCATTTTCCGTACGAGCCGTACCTCCGATCGCTGAACTGAGTCACCCGGAAGCAGTTCCCATAGCAGTTTAAGGCCGGACAAGTACGATGCGCAAATCATACGCGCCAGACGGGTCGCCATGTATGGCACATCACAGCATCCGGGAAAGCAGTATATCGGGTACGATATGCGCCAGAACACAATCTATGGCTACGAGATGGACCAGCTAGCAACGGGTAGGAGACGGATCAACAAGCAGTGAGTAGGAGATGAACACATCATGAATCCCATCGTGCAGGTCATACCAGTACTGTACATCTATGACCAGATCAGGAACAGACGCGTATGGCGCAGATGGTAGGTCAGCCAACCACCACACAAACAAACGACACATACCCGCCAAATGTCACACAAATCCAGATGATCCATATCCTGTCCACTAGCAACAGGCCGCCATAGGGGTCGCATGGCCATCACCATTACCAGCCCCGCTCATAGGGGACCTGTTGCCCATCACTAGTGCCACCCCCACCCATAGGGGACATGTTGCCCATCACCACTGCCACCTCCACCCATAGGGGTAATGTTGCCCATCACTACTGCCACCCCCACCCATAGGGGTAATGTTGCCCATCACTACTGAAACCCACTCATAGGGGGTATGTTGCCCATCACTAGTGCCAACCCCACCCATAGGGAACCTGTTGCCCATCACCACTGCCACCTCCACCCAAAGGGGTAATGGTGCCCATCACTACTGCCACCCCTACCCATAGGAGTAATGTTGCCCATCACTACTGCCACCCACTCATAGGGGGTATGTTGCCCATCACAAGTGACACCCCTACCCATAGGGGTAATGTTGCCCATCACTACTGCCACCCCAACCCTTAGGGGTAATGTTGCCCATCACTCCTGCCACCCCCACTCATGGGGGGTATGTTGCCCATCACTAGTGCCACCCCCACCCATAGGGGACCTGTTGCCCATCACCACTGCCACCCCCACCCATAGGGGACCTGTTGCCCATCACTACTGCCACCCCTACCTAATGTTGTCCATCACTACTGCCACCCCCACGCATAGGGGTTATGTTGAACATTACTACTGCCACCCCCACCCATAGGGGACCTGTTGCCCATCACTACTGCCACCCCACCCATAGGGCTTATGGTGCCCATCACTACTGCCACCCCCACTCATAGGGCTTATGTTGCCCATCACTACTGCCACCCCCACCCATAGTGGCCCTGTTGCCCATCACTACTGCCACCCCCACCCATAGGGGTAATGTTGTCCATCACTACTGCCACCCCCACTCATAGGGGGTATGTTGCCCATCACTACTGCCACCCCCACCCATAGGGGACCTGTTGCCCATCACCCCTGCCACCCCCACCCATAGGGGACCTGTTGCCCATCACTACTGCCACCCCCACTCATAGGGGCCCTGTTTCCCATCACTACTGCCACCCCCAGCCATAGGGCTTATGTTGCCCATCACTACTGCCACCCCCAGCCATAGGGCTTATGTTGCCCATCACTACTATCACCCCCAGCCATAGGGCTTATGTTGCCCATCATCCCTGCCACCCCCACTCATAGGGGACCTCTTGCCCATTACCCCTGCCACCCCCAGCCTGTGGGCATATGATGCCCATCACCCCTGCCACCCCCACTCATAGGATTGGTGATGCGCCACACATCCATCAAACTCCAACATCAGGTATGTCAGCAAAATACATCCCCCTTAACATCATGACAACAGTGTGTAGTCTGTGACAAATGCCCACAACAGTGATTATGACTTCGAACATACAATGTAACTAACAGCACATGTGTGACCAACAAATGAAAAGGTACTTTGTGGGGAAGTGGGCCTGCACACCTGGTAGGAAATGTGCGTTATCGTGTGTGATCAAAAAACGTAATGAGTGTTTTGAGATGTGTCTGTGTGCTACCTCACGAAGGGGTACAGCCTTGACCCCAGTGGAATAAACTACTATTTCGAGGCGTGGAGTCACTCAGGTCTGTAAGATGCACTGCTACTGTCCTATACTATACTGTACTATAGTTCAGAGCAGCTGTTCTTTATTAAAAACCCAATGCATTTCGGGCTAATTTCCAGACCTTCGTCAGGGGTAACTGAAATGGCGAGGGTATCATATACGCCATCCGATGCCCATGCAGGCTTGTGTATGTAGGAAGAACATCAAGAAAAATAAAGACCCGCATCGTAGAACACAAAAGCATGATTTGCAACAAAAACTTCAATTCATGCTTAGCAACACATTGGGTTCATACTTCACACACAATCCCCGAACTCAGATTTACCATCCTAGAAAAAATTGAACAAACCCCAGGGTTAGATTTCAACACATCACTGGCACGCAGAGAAACATTCTTGATAAAACTCCTGGGTACCATTATCCCGGGTGGTCTAAATGATCACTATGAATTATTGTGTTTTCTGTAAATAGCGTCAATTTGCAATGGGGTATTCAAGTTACTGTTAACAATGGTCACCTCTTTGTTCATGTAAAGGATTTGCACAGATCTTCAGTTCTTGTACACATTTTGCCTCTTTTTACTTCTATTAACTTTATATCACTGCTTTTCACTAACACAAGCATCACACTGAAATCCTGCTGGTTTACCCAGATTTTATCACCCGTTAAAGTTTCAATATGCACTTTACACTTCTCACAGGAGAGGTTGTCTTCCGATTTTTGTCGACGTGAGAATATCAATAAAGCAACATTTTTCCTCGGTATCTTGATTAGTTACCAAAAACTTCCTTTGCCTTTAAAATGAGGGGCGTGTTTTCCGTACACGTCTTGACGTCCTTTTTTGTCTACACGGAAGCAGTGGTAGTCCGGCGGTAGTTTTACATTATTAAGGTGAGCACCGAGCACGTTAATTTACGTTTGATATTACCCAGTGACATGGTCTGGTTACATTAGCATTGTGAACCTTTTAGTGTCCAGTATGGTAAATTTTACCCTTTACCTTTTCAGACACCTTCACCTCTAATGACACATCTGGTAAGCACCACGTTTTCACATTCGCATCGCTTAATTTTATCCTTATGTTTTTAATTTTTCACATTTTGAATATTTAGCCTTTATCTTTATTTATTTCACTTTCAGTGACCAACATCAGCGGTTAACTGACAATAAATCTGTGATATTCACTCGTCGATCATCTGATGGATGTCTAGTTAGGAATTTCTTACGGAAGTCAATTTTCTGGAAAGCTTTAGTTTTCTCACTTTTTATTATCACGCTTATGTAGAATACGTCGGGAAGGACATCCTCATGTGATGTTCCGTTCTTTTTATGTTTAGCAACGAAGCTGGCGTCATAAAATGCGGCATGGGTATGTGCTATTTTTACAATACGCATGACGGCTATTTAAATATTCACTCACGTTTTTCAAACACGGCACTTTTTTTACAGAAAACTTGCATGTCACCGAATTTACCGACTCCCACTTGCAGTTTCTATCAAATGGTACAACACATAGCGTAAGCACGTTTAATCGGTGTCTGTTGATCCCACAGGGTGCGGTAACTCTATCACGCACATACACAATAAACAAACCTAAGGCTCTATTTCTTTTCTGTCTCTATGTGAAAAATCCTATTGTTGAAGATGTACACAGTTCGTTTACAGCAACTTATGATATGACTGGTTACTTCTTGTTTTTTGTTGTAGTTCCACTCGGAAGGAACAGAAATCGATTATTCATCTCATTTTCTCTTGGCAATACCCCTGAAAAAGGGTTTTCTTAAACCCGAAATGCATTGGGAATTCTTTTCATTTTGAAATGTTGATGAAACATGAATTTGTTTTCATGCTTGTTAAGAAGTAAATTAGCGAGCATTGAAGATTTGTATATACTTACCTTGGATTCTTACAGATTGTTATATGTTTAATCTCTGTTTGAACAATGAAACGATTTAACACAACATGTTGAAAAGAATTGTTTATTGATTACTTTGTCTCAAGTTTTCAAACAGTTATACAAAAAATTTAATAATTAGTATTGAAACCACAGGGACAGTAGCAGTGCATCTCACAGACCTGCGTGACTCCAGGCCTCGAAATAGCAACAAATGAGTGTGCCATACACAAGGCAAGCATCACTATAGCACTGTGGCAATGTAAAAAGAACTCTCCCTCACTGTGTAGAACAGAAGTTAAGTGTGGGATTCCAAACTGCAGCAGATGTTGAGCATTGTAGTGATGGGGTTTAAACCCCCCTCATCACAGTGACCAAAAGGTAAGTGTCATCATGGGCAAAGCGGCAAATAACAAACAGCATGTATGATCCCTGCTCACAACACATTAAACACTTCTGGGGCAAACTATTGGTTGTGTCCCATTCACACAGAGATGTGGTCAGGCTAACAGTGCTGTGAAAACATAACACACTCTCGGCCATGTGCAGACAAGCACCACACATGGGGGCTGAGAATGCATACACTGTACAATGACACAAGAGCAGAAGTGACCATCACCAAGCATGCACACATGTCGAATATAGACACAATAATCAAAACAACCTGTGTATACTGTAGGTGTCAGCTCACAAACGCACATTCCATGCCAGGAATGGCACCTGACAACCAGTATGAATGTGCACCATGATGTGATATGACTTACAGGGAAACAGAAACAACATCCAGACAAAGGCCCCCAACAGCAATACCAATGCACTGGTGCAGATGCACAAACACAAATAGGCAACCTCACACTTCACATCTGATACAACATGTGTGTGTGTGTGTGTCACAGTATCCCCAGGCAACTACACAATACATGAGGGGGACTGAACCACAGTGACACAGATGTGGACACAGTGCCATACAAAAGTAAACCATCATTTGGACACCCTAAGTGGACAATCAGGCATTGGGAGATGAGAGGGAGTACAAAAGATACATGTGACACAAGCTGGAATGAACACCAACTAACACAGCAAGAGAATGACACACAACAGCACTAGCCCCAGGGACCAGACATTGGGGTGACACAAGCATGCATGACACCTCCACTGTTATGAGAAAGGCAGATGTCGTACAAACTGGGAAACCCAGACATGTGTCCTGTTCCACAAACGAAAATCACACATGCACAAACAAAAATCACTCAGCATGGCCCCTCATCCATGGACAAACGGGAGCTAGGGGACCACCCATGCAAAGATTTACATCAGTCCACCCTCAACAGCACACACCCTGAACTGCAACAATATGCATCAGTGAAGCCCACATGGACAGGTGACATTGCACATGCACCCATGACAAACACAGGAATGTTGGGAGGAACTAAGGTATACAGACACATCACACAAGGACAGTTTACAACCCTGGGGAATGACAGACATACTGCACAGTATGCGGTACATGGCTGTTAGAAATGGGATTTCTGGTTGGCTAGGGCTTGCGCCAAAGCCAGGCAGAAACCACCACTCTAGTCAGGGCTGGGGAGTTACACGCCAAAGATAACCCCTGCTCACCCCCTTGGTCGCTTGGCACGAGCAGTCAGGCTTATCCCGGAGGCAATGTGTAAAGCGTTTGCGCGCACACCCAGCAACATCACCCACGGCCCACCACAAAAGAAAATCCACACAAGGTTATATATAAAAATAGCCTTTGTATTATACCAAAACACATTAGATAATATTCACACAATTTACACTGTGCCAACTGGCACTGGGCAGAATTTTACAAGGGACTATTTACACGGGACAGGGCCACATGGACCACTGTCAGAATCAGCACAAATCACCAATAGTAAATGTAGAACATATACCAATGGAAACACAAAGTAACTGTAGAGCACAACCAGTAACTAGTGGCGCAATAATGACCTCAGCGTCATCACACTAGACTCAGGTATAAAACCTATCCTGCATACATCATAGGGGCATAAACACATTATGCAATTTCTCATTAGTCTAACGCATCAGACCTACCTCCTAAGTATAACTATACTAGGGGCGTACATCACACAGGGAAGCATTATCTCCCTAACATCAACCTAAACAGGTCGAACAACCTCCTAGGCGGAAATCCTATGTAGAGGTAGAAAACACAGGGTGCGCAAAACATGCTATACACAGTACATTTCCTAACACCCAATCACATTAGCACATAAATCACTTTGGGGCCTGGCGCACTATAAATCTAACCGTGCCCCTGGCCAACTGGCCATCTCAGAAGGTGGGCTCAAATGCCCTGTGTCCTGAAGAACCAGAACCTTATGGGCGTGGCGGCGCAGGGTACGCCTTAATCTCCTGGGTTCACCTGCTTTAACTAACAGAGACACGGGACACTTTGTCAGGCGTAAAAGATCAGATTTATTAGCTGCAGCTAGCACAGTTGTCCTAGAAGTACACACGGTATATTCTCAGGAGACTGCCACTCTTATATACCACATATGAAAAATATATATTAACTAAATACACACCCAGAACATATAGAAAAGGGCCAATAAGAAAAGTTGGAAAACAGGACAGCACCAATAGGAAAGGTTTGAAAACAAAAGTATCAGATGACTCGAAGAAACCTCTCCTCCAACTGTGTTTGTCACCCCTCCCTCAAACTAATTCATTAACAGATCCACAGCTTGCTTGCAGGTGGCGAGATACGTTTGTGTGTGTTGGAGGACAGTTGTGAAACGAGAGAATACAAGCAAACGACAACAAAGGCCAGACGATAAGATAAAATCAGAAGAGAATAGTGTGAACCAACAGATAGTTGAGACGAGGATTAGAAAAACCAGACAGGGATTAGTCTACTCGGAGCAATCCTAACACCAGCTTTGTAAATAGAGGCAAAAGGTTATTTTGCCACAATATTACAGGAAAAGCAGAAAAGACTTTGTTCGCCGTGCTGCCTGAGTGAGGGCAACATAAAATGGCGACGGAGTACAAAATGGCGGGTCGATATGATCGAGATCAAAAATCGAATTTCCTCAGACCCTCCTTTTGCCAGAACTCAGGCAAGATATCTAGACTCCCGTTAATCTGAGTCAATGTCGATGGCCATGAGATCATCAAGTTGTTGCTGTACCATCATTCTGTTGCAGGGATTCTGCTTATACACAGAACTATGCGTAGAACCCCAGGACCTCAGTGAGTTGTGGTGTACCAGAAACTCACCTCAGAACCCAGAACCCAGTATCCGGCTAGCATAAGTGTCCCATTCGTTATCCGAGATTTAGCTCGGCGGTCCCAATGAAAAGACAACCCAGAACAAGCGACTCAGTGTACTCTCAGGAATGGTGGGAATCGGAAATACCTGTTCGTATATTATTCTCACATCAGTCCACAACAAGAATCAACAGAGACACGGTGAAAATAAAAAGAGTTTATTTTTATAGACCTCGTGTCCTAATATGCAGTACTTTGGCTAATACAAGCAGACAAATGATTAAAATTAAAACCATCAACATAGTTACAATTCCATAGAATATAAAAGGGGTAATCATGTTATAATGACAGTGGATACTACCACCTTCCCTTTACCAAGAAGCTAATATTATTATTATACTAACAGAAGGTCTCTTAGGCTTGAATAGGGGACCCCATACCTCAAAGATCAGCTTAGTGAAATCACATCACAGGAGCATCAGGAGTCTTCTCGCAGGAAGGCTCGTCTTCGGTCTGAATAATAAACATGATGTCTGTGATATTAAAAGCACCAACTTTCAGGTATGTGCAGCTGCTCGTGTGTTATGACTAAATAGTGGGTCGATCAACCTAGAGTGGAAAACATGCATTGTCTAACAACTCAGACTGTTTGTCACATCGTGTGCAGACCAAGGTCGCTGCGCAGAGCTCGGGATGGTAACAACAGATTGCTCTTGTGTGAGGCAAAACTCGAGTCAGCAGTTTGTTTAAGCAATAACATGTGAACGCAGTGTCGTGTGCAAAGGCAGCAAGATGGCTTTCTAACTTCTAACGTGGTTATGCTAACTTAACAATGTATATACGTATTAAGGGAGTCCTTACTACAATTCTAATATTCTCCGTTCTTTGTGTTTTAGGTTTTGGGATGCACATAGTAGCACAAAGATCACAGATAGCGGGACCACAGTGCATACAAAGACAACAAGAGAAAATGACGGCTAAAATCATACCAAGGAATGTTAGTATTTTCCAACCAAATTTGGACAGTAGTCTCCAAAACCATCCCAATAACGACTCATCTCCTTCGTCCTGATGAATTGACTTGGAGATTACATGTAACTTAGAGATGGCTTGGTATACTGTTGGAGCGTCATCAGGTATGAAAATACAGCAACTTGATCCGATCAATCTACATACTCCACCACGGTCCGCAAGAACAAAGTCTAAGGCAACACGGTTGTGTAAGGTCATAAGATGATCCGCCTGTAGTTCTGCTGTGATATTACTCAAAGCTCCTACAGTGATGTCTATAGTGATTTCTACGACACAAACCAGTTGTCTTATATTTCTGCTGTTGGCCATAGGACCCCAAAAAGGAAGAAATCCTTTGAGGAAATCTCCTCCCTCTTGCCCTGCTATATCTTTGGTATTAATAATCCCTCTGCCATATTTGTTTTTATGATGGTTTGCAGAAGCGGTGTATGTAGGGGGAAGAAGGAAAGCTATATAGCATGTCCCGGAGAAACCAGTCGGTAACCATGTATACGCTCTGTCATGGCAGATAAAATATGTGCCTTGAGATGGCACTAAGGGTGGTAAATTCAGAGATGAATGGATGTATGTGTGAGAACAAAAACTTTTTCTTTGTCCGGTGTCAGCAGACTGACCATTTATTTGTAAACAGAATTTGCCTTGGTGCGGTACAGTCCATATCGGAGGAGATTTTCCCTGTTTAACCTTATCACTAAGGCTAGTGATGTAATGGGTAACGTTCCAATTAGTATATGCTTTTCTCTCATCGACAGAAATTTTACTATTTTCCATGATTTTTAGCCATAGCTACCATTCCTTTTATCAATAAACTATGGCTGAAATCTGATTCGTCAATATGTGAACTGACAGGTCGTTTGAATTTGCTTTGATATGCATTAGAGAATATTACAAAATAAGCCCAAGCGGAACCTTCATAAGAGAACGGAAGAACCAAATACGGCATCCCTTTTTCTGTGGTATGTGGCATAAGTCCACATACCCAACAGTTGGTTGTATTGATCACTAATTGATGTTGATGTAACAACTGGATAAGGGAATTGTTATAATATTCAGTTCTTCTAATGAGTTCATGTTGAGGAAGTGTATGAAATAGGTGTGGAGAGACAGTAGAAGAAGATGAAAAGGTAGAAGGAGAGACAACTTTTTGCTGCAAAGCAATAACAATCCAATTTATACACGCCAAAAGAATACACAATAATATAATAATACATAGAGCAATACCACAACGACTATACATTTCTTTACAATGATTCTTTTTATCTTTACTTTCTCTTTTGCCTACTGTAGTTTCCATCTTTCTAAATGGATGCTCACGGCAATCTTCCTCAATCACTTAGTCACGATTGTTTGCCGTCCTATGACACTGCAAGTCCGGCAGGCCTATTGCCACTACTCAGGTCGCAACTAAGACTCCTACCGTGACCTTGCAACCGGGACAGAATACTACGTAGGAGAGAAAGTGTTCTTTAGTCTGGGTCGTAGGTTATAGTGTTCTTTACCAGGTGTAGTTTGGTCTCGGAACAATGTTCGCGGATTGGTCATATTCAAGCGACGATGTGATGGTATTGCTGCTTGAAGAATGTTGTCGTCCTCTTTTTCCGACAATGTTCCGTTCAGGCGTGCATCGCTAAAAGGTATGAATTGTGGAACCTTTTCGCTTTCTGAGTCACTAATACCTCTACGAACCCACTGATCAAATGGCAAAGGCAAAGGTACTTTCTTGCAATGCAAGCCGTGAATCCAGTTTTTCTTTCCTTCGACCTTTATTGCTGTTCTTGTGGTCAGGAGGACCAACCGAGGTTCCTTCCACCGAGGCTCCAAATTCTTTGTTCTTTGGAAATTCTTCACGCAGACCCAGTCACCTGGTTGGATGGAATGACCTGGGTCTGTGGAGGCCTCTGGCAAGGCACTTTGAACTTGTTGATGGAGAACACGCAATTTAGTTGTAAGGTCGTGCAAATAATCAATCAACATTGGGTATGGCAAATCTGAATACTTTTTAGGGCGAGGAACTCCCCATATATTAGCTGGGCGTCCAAAGACCACCTCGTATGGGCTAAGTCCCAAGCGAGAGTGCACTGCTGTTCTGGTAGATAGTAGAGCTAATGGTAGAGCATCTGGCCAATTAAGTCCTGTACTGGCTTGTATTTTTGCAAGCTTTAATTTTAAAGTACCATTGTAGCATTCCACTAAACCTGCTGACTGTGGATGGTTTGCCGCATGGAACTTTTGTTTTATACCAAGACCTGCACAAACTTTTTGCATAACTTGGCCCACAAATTCACCCCCATTGTCACTCCAGACAATGCGGGGCAAACCAAACCTAGGGAAAAATTCTTTCAAAAGTACTTTAGCTGTAGATAAAGCAGTATTGTCTTTCAGAGGATAAGCCTCCACCCATCTTGAAAAGGCACATACCACTACCAGAACATATTTGAGATTATTGCATCGATCCATATGAATGTAATCAATTTGCAACACCTCAAATGGATAGGTCGGTGGAGCAATATGACCTGCTGGAATTGGGGTTCCTTTTCCTGGATTGTACATTATGCAAACAATGCAATGTTTCACTACATTGTCTGCACACTTTGGGATTCCTTCATTTTGCCATACTGGAGCCAAAAGTTTGCATATTCCTTTCGCACTTAGGTGAGCTGGACCATGTGCCATGACGACCACAGGTAGTACATAAGCATCTGGTAACAGCCAACGTTGGTGCTCTGACAATTCTACCCAACATCCTTTCTCATCTAACATTCCTGTACTTTCTTTCCACTTACTCAACTCTCTCTCTGTAACCTCTTCTTGAATTGATTTCACACTTTCCATTGTGTTTTCATACATTCCTCTCCCTCCAACCCAATTCGCAGGTCCTGCCATATACATGTGATTTGTAACATCTCTGGCTGTCTTTTTCGCTACCTCGTCTGCAAATGCATTTCCTCAACCGACATCATCTGTAATCTTCTTATGTGCACTACACTTCACAATCGCTACCTGAGTAGGCAAAGTAAGTGATTCAAGAAGGTCAGTCACCAACTGACCATGTTGTATTTTAGTGCCATGGGAAGTAAGGATTCCCCTTTCCTTCCACAGACGCCCAAAATTAAACGCCGCACCGAACGTGTATTGGCTATCGGTGTATACGTTCACTCTTTTCCCTTTGGATAATACTAGGCCTGGGCAAAAATTTCGTTCCGTTCGCGGAAATTGCGATAATTTGACATTTTTGCGTTCCGCGGAGAGCGCGAAGATGTCAAAAATTCCGGTTTCCGCAGCTTGGCGATAATTTGTTTCTTGCTCGCGCTGTAAAATGATACATTCTCGCGCGCGCGCGATCGCCTTACCTGATTCCCTGCGTTCGCCGACAAGTTTTCTTGATCCGGTCGCGTTCTCCATGAGATGTTGTATTGTTTTTAGCCATTTGCGCTGTCTCGCGACAGTTCGCGCCCGCAGTGACGTCATGCGTCGCGCGATCACGTCTTTCTTCTCGCGATCATGCACCGCGAGAACAACTCAAAACAAGATGGCCGCGCCCGCAAGCAGCCACATGGGTAAGTTGGCGACCCGCAACCATGCAGAAAATCGCGCGAACATGCCGGAAAAAAACTTCCGCATCTTCGCGATATTTCTGCTTGTTTGCGATAATTTTAAACATTCTCGCGATAATTTGCGAAGGTTAATTCCGCAAATTCCGCCCACCCCTAGATAATACACATGCTCTAGTCAATGCTATTAATTCAGCTGCTCGAGCTGAATTATATCTAATGCATGCTGTTTCCACAATTGTATGCAAGGTAGTAACAGCGTAGGCTGAAACTGTCTCTCCATTAGGAAGCTTAAAACAGGAACCATCCACCCATAGTGTTCCATCCGGATTCACTAATGGCGTATCCTTTAAGTCAATTCTTCCTTTTGTTTCTTCCTCAGTACGAAGAAAACAATCAAGCTGTTTCGTATTGTCTTTCTCTTCTGAAAGAGGTAATAAAGTGGCTGGATTTAAAGTGTTACATCGTTTGATGTGCACGTGACTAGCCAAGAGCGTTAGCTCGTATCCAGACAAGCGAGCACTCGTAAGCTGCTGCGTTTTTGTCCTATTTAGCAAGGTATCCACTGCATGTGGCACCATAACAATAAGAGTGTTATCAAGTACCACTCCAGCAGACTGTCGAATAGAAATTGCTGCTGCTGCTGTCGCTTTAAGACAACTAGGTAATGCTTTAGCTACTGGATCTAGTGTAGCTGAAAAATAGGCACATGGTCGCTGTTTGTCTCCAAAACGCTGGGTTAAAACTGACAACGCACAACCTTCTTTTTCGTGAACATAGAGCGTGAAGGGCTTACTGTAATCAGGAGTACCCAACACAGGAGCAGAGCACAGAGCAATTCGGAGGTCAGTAAAACATCTTCTGGCATTCGTCAGTCCACGGAAGGGGCTGAGGCGTATCTTTCAATGTGAGTGCCAACAGTGGTTTGGCTATCAAAGAGAAGTTCGGAATCCACTGCCTACAATAAGAAGTGATGCCCAGAAAGGCACGTACCTCTTTTTGTGTGGAGGGCACAGACATTTGCACAATCGCCTGAATTCGTTCTGGAGTGAATCGTCGTCCCTCCTTGGATAATAAATGACCCAAGTAGGTAACTTCTTTGCAAACATATTGTAGCTTAGAAGGAGAAACTTTATGACTCATATCGAACAAATGACGTAGCAATGCAACAGTCACATTTTTGCAAATATCTTCTGAGTCATCAGCAATTAGCAAACCATCCATATATTGAATAAGAGTAGCTCCAGATGGTAAAGTAAAAGCATCAAGATGACATTTTAGAGCTTGACTGTAAATAGAGGGACTTTCACAATAGCCCTGAGGTGCGCGTTTAAACCGGAAGCTTCGACCTCCGAGAGAGAAACCAAAAATATCCCTACTTTCCTCGGTAATAGGAATACTAAAGAAAGCATTCTTTAGATCAATAACAGAAAACCAAGTCGCTGTGGAAGGTATCATTGTCAACAGAGCAGTGATATCTGGGACGACAGGAAACTGAGGTACAACAATTTTGTTTACCTCCCGAAGATCAATTACAAAACGGTATACAGGAGGCTGAGAAGGATCAGTGCGTTTAAGAACGGGAAGAATAGGACTGTTACACATATTTCCTCTCGTTTCTTCAACCACACCCTTCTGAATCAGATCATGAACAATTTCCAAAAGTGCTCTCTCACCTTCAGTGGAAATTTTATATTGAGAAACACGTGGCATTTCAGCATTGGGTTTGAGAGTAACAACATAAGGTGGGATCTCAAGACACCCAACATCGTTTGGACCCGTAGCCCAAAGTGTTGCGGGAAGAGAAAGCAATTCAGGTGGAAATTGATCTCTAGACAAATACATTGGACAAGTCATTTTCTGTCCTAAAGTAAGATGTACACCAGAAGGAGAACAATATATTGTGGCATGCATTCTTTTCAATAAATCCAAACCCAACAGATTCTCACCGCAACCATTCGTTAACAGAAGTGGAGCTTCTAAATTGTAGGGGCCAATTAATATGGACAAAGGGCAAGAGACCGGATTACGAACTGGGGCGCCAGAAAAACCTACAGATACATTCGTTAAGCCAGACAAAGGTGCCCCAGGGAGTTTTGAATGAATGATAGAACTTCTCATCGCACCAGTATCTAAGAGAAATGGCTCTGAAACACCCATTGTAGCGACATTAACATAGGGTCCTTTCTGATCTACTGGAATCGACACAACTCCCTTACTTTGTCCATGGCTCTCCTAGTTAGTGTGAAGACTTTCATTTTCGCTTTCAACATAACAATCCTCATTGTAATACTGTGTAGACCGAGCGTTTTGCTGATCAAAGTAGTTTCTGGAATTTGGAGGAGGAAGGGAATGCTGTTCGTGGGTCAACATACCTCGACCTCTACCTCTGTTTGCCGACTGGAGGTCATTACGACCTCGTGGAGCAGATAGTTCTCCATTGTGCTGCAATAAAACTGGACAACTATTTTTAAAATGACCTTCTTCCCTACAATAGGCACATTGATTAGGGCCTAACAAAGGTCTCGGAATGTACGATTCAGGCTTTTGATACAACCTTTGAAGTTGCGGAGGCTGTTGCTGAACATAACGAGGTGGATAAGCCTGTTGCAAGAGAACCTTAGTTTTCAATTCTTTCGTCTTTTTCTCTTGCTTTTCTTTTTCTTCTTTATCTGTTTTCATAATATTGAGCAGTAGCCAATATTTGGGCAGAAGAAGAAACTGCCCATGAACTTTCGGAATCTTTTAATTTGTGTGACAGCTCGGGAAGCAAATTAAATACAAATGTATCCACAAATAATCGCTGTCCACCCTCTGTAGCCATATCTTGACCACTATGATCAATAAATGTCTCCTCGAAACGAGTAAAGAAATTGGAGACACTTTCATCTTTCTTTTGTTTACATGCTGCCAGTTTATCCCAATTAACTCTCAAGGCAGGCATCATAGTTTTCATCAATGTGATAATTCTACCAGGGAGTTCTGAAATCAAAGCATCAGGCTCTGCACCACCCACTTGTCCTCTATCTGCGGCAATTATGGCATTCCAATCGCCACCTAATTCTTGAACGTGATCCTCTCTACGAATCTTAGCCCATAACGTTTGCGGAACTACATTTCCCATCAACATATCGATATCAGCTAGGTTCATAATACAGGCATCAACAGTCTGTGACAATTCTTTATAATAACCAGCAGGATTTTTACGTGGATCCAGTAGAGACTGTTTAAGAGCCAAAACTTTCCAGGGGACATGTAGCCATATACGTTGGAAATGGGCAAGAATAACTGGAATAGCACCTGCTGCTGCGACCTCTTCCTTCCATACTGGAGAGACCTCTCTCATGGGATAATTTTTCAGTGTTAACCTGATTGAAGGATCAAAATCAAGAAAAGTCTGAGAGGATAACAAGGATCTAAAGGTAATAAGTGTCCTTACAGCATTCTCAGCCTTAGAACCCACAATAAGACCTTTATCAAAGTTAGCCTGAACATCTATCAGACCCTCTGGAACCGTACCCAAATTCATATCCTCCCATTCTTTACTGAGAGTATCACACATGACATTAAAGACATATCTTTGTGTAGGCGCATTCCATTGTGAGAAGGTAAACATAATATCGGTCACACTGTACTGGGGACCATTCTCGATCCATTTGCGTGCAAGGGAATCCAGCTTTTCTCGTTCTTCAGAATCTGGGAACTGACTACGAGTCTGTCTTCGAGCAAAAGCCGGAGACGTATTTAAAGCTTCAAAGAAAGGAGATAAAAGACCAGAGACAGTATCTGTGAGTCGTTTACGCACAGACGGAGAGTTGGACATAAGGATAGAGGACAAACTATTAGGCGAACTAACTGAAGAGGGACCGACAATTACCGGAGGAGCAGAAGGCATAGGAGATGAAGGTAAAGGAGTCGAAGGCAAAGCAGGAAGAGACGGTAACACTTGAGGGGGTGAATGTAAAAGAGCCGGAACAGGCAGAAGCATAACCGGCGGCTGAACAGGCTGTAACGAAGGGGGTGAATTAGCACCTTGAACATAGGGCAGAGGCAATCTCAATAAGTGAGACATTAAGGGATCTTCCTCTAAATCTTTTCTCTTATCAGAGGGGGAAACAGGCAACACCGGATAGCATTTATCTATCGCCATTCAATGCTGTCTCTCTGAAATTTCCATTACATTATCTACTTCATCATATTTAAATTGCTGGGCAGCCTGTATAATTGTCTATCTCGTTTTGCTTGCTTAATTTTTCTCTGTTTGTCTTCCTTACGCCAAAGGCGGAAAGAATCAAACATTGCCGGCCGGGATTTTCTTTTGAATAAAGTTGCTTCCAAATTATCTAGCACTTCAGATTCGAAACTACCATTTTCTGGCCATTTTAAAACACCATCTTTTTTTGTGTATCGGGTCCATGTCTCGTTAAAGACAATGGGGCCAACATCATGTTTAGAATAGAGCTCATAAGTGGGAGTTCCAACCGAAGGAATCGGACAAGAGTCCTCAAGTCGGGAATCCCTATTACAACCAAAGCAACAAAGTTTTCCAAACTTAGTCAGACCAGACATCTCGTGATTTCACTGGACTGTTCACAAACATCAAGGGGGTAAAACCAATTTACACAACACAAATGCACTTACCCCTCGGTTTCGGTTATTATAATATCCGAACAAAGAACCTAAGGACCAAAGGAACAAAGAAACAAAGTACCAAAATTTGTGGGCGCGACCCACCAAACCAAATACTTAACTAAGGATGTCTTCTTACACCAACAGAGGCCCGTTCATCGTCTCGCCTTACCATACATCATCAAAGAAAAGGGCCAAGGCAGGGCGGCAGTCAGGGCAGCAGTCGTCAGTAGCCGTCAGGAAGGAGTAACCACGCTGCAAAAGACTTTTGGACCACTTCGACATACAGGCGTCGCTTGAAGTGGCTCGCGATTCCTCCAGAATTTTCTTGCGGGGTTCCTCACAAACTTTAGGCGGAACCACTACCACTGAAGCCGCCCCACATTGGGCGTCAGTTGAAGAGCCAGAACCTTATGGGCCTGGCGGCGCAGGGTACGCCTTAATCTCCTGGGTTCACCTGCTTTAACTAACAGAGACATGGGACACTCTGTCAGGAGTAAAAGATCAGATTTATTAGCTGCAGCTAGCACAGTTGTCCTAGAAGTACACATGGTATATTCTCAGGAGACTGCCACTTTACTCCGTGGCGCACAATCTTATATACCACATATGAAAAATATATATTAACTAAATACACACCTAGAACATATAGAAAAGGGCCAATAAGAAAAGTTGGAAAACAGGACAGCACCAATAGGAAAGGTTTGAAAACAAAAGTATCAGATGACTCGAAGAAACCTCTCCTCCAACTAATTCAATAACAGACCCACAACTTGCTTGCAGGTGGCGAGATACGTTTGTGCGTGTTGGAGGACAGTTGTGAAACGAGAGAATACAAGCAAACAACAACGAAGGCCAGACGATAAGATAAAATCAGAAGAGAATAGTGTGAACCAACAGATAGTTGAGACGAGGATTAGAAAAACCAGACAGGGATAAGTGTACTCGGAGCAATCCTAACACCAGCTTTGTAAATAGAGGCAAAAGGTTATTTCGCCACAATATTGCAGGAAAAGCAGAAAAGACTTCGTTCGCCGTGCTGCCTGAGTGAGGGCAACATAAAATGGCGACGGAGTACAAAATGGCGGGTCGATATGATCGAGATCGAAAATCGAATTTCCTCAGTCCCCCAAAGTCAAGGCGCGCTGCAAAGGCAGAGAAAGGCAAGGGTGTGCATTCTGCGCAGTCCTAAACGTTGCAGCTGCCCACTACTTGCTGGGCAGCTGTGGAAAACTGTAGGCATGGGCACTCCTGTGCTCCGAGTCCTTCACTGGGACTCTCTCCTAAACAAAAACATGCCCACCGTTGCAGTTGCCCACTATTCAGCGGGGCAACTGTGAACACACCTATGACGGGGCCTGGCACCACGATGCCCTCCTTACCCCCACGGGTCTTTTGACGAAATTGCCCCCATGTTGGAGCCACACGGCTCTAAATGCTAAACTGGGGACAACACGGACCCCTCTGAGCCCTTCAACAATAATGTGCCCTCTAGTTGAAGCGACACGGCTCTTCAACGAACACTTGCCCCACGTGGCAGTGGCCCGCACCGGCGGGACCGCTCAGGCACTCATGATGTCCCCCTGGAGCCCCCAAGGGCTTCTGACCAACCACATGCTGCTTCCCGATCGGCCCGACTCACCGGACTGTCCTCTGCCCGCTACAGTCTCCCGGGACCCGCCACTCTCCTTCTCCAGCGCAGGTCCTCTGACCGGAATGGAGCTCGGGTCGTCCTTTATCCATGGCAGCCACACGCGGGGCTCTCTCTGCTCTTGAGAGCCCCGTCTGGATTCCAGGCCCGATGTTGCTGCACACGCCGCTCCCTCAAGCTCACGGGAGCCCCGTTGACCCGCCGCACTCTCCTCACTTCACCCGGTTCCCTTTCCTGGGACCGGGACTTTCACGTGGGTCTGCGGGGCTCCGGACGACCTCCTCCTTCCGTCCGCAAGGCCCCGCCCACAGTCAGGCGGACGTGCCTGTGTTCTGTTTGCAGCTCGATGCCGCGGTGGTGATTTCCTAAAGCAGAACGCGGGGTGGGCTCAAACTCAAGGACGCATCACGGAAGCGGGGTGGGCACCTGCTATCCTTAACAACATAAAGCGGAGTAGGCTCCCGCTAGGCGTGCACTATAATGCGGGGTGGGCACCCGCTCCCGGCAGCATCACGGGGGAATCCCTCCAGTGGGGATTCCCTCAGGCAATAGGCAGCAGCATGCTGCAGAGCTCCAGTGCTCCTTCAGGAGCCCAATTTCAGCACTCCCAGGCGCTAGAGGAAGCCAAAGTCCAGGAGAGGTTCAGGGGCAGAGCTGGGCCCAGGGGCCAGCACACAGGGCCCTTCAGCAGGAAGGCAGCCCCCATGGCGGTCCCTCCTGGGCCCCAGCAGCAGCAAGCCCCCTCCTCCGTCAGGAACAGGAACACTGAACATTTTCATGGGGTCACAGCCCCTTCTTTTATACACCATTTCCCTTTGTCTCAAGGTGCAGGGAAGGGGCGAACCAGATACAACTGGTTCTTGAGCACTTTGTTTTGCTCAGACCCTCTCCCTATTCACAGGTCAGGCCAGGGACATTAGACGCACCACAGGGGGTGGAGCCAGCATTGTGTGGGGAAAACCCAGCCCTATTCAGGTCCCAGGTGTACTCCTCCCACCCATCTGGCTGATGATCTCCCCATTCACCACTGGGTGACTCCTCCTGACTCTGGGGATTCCCTAGCCCATCACATGACCTCAGCCAGCCAATCACGCACCAGGCAGTCACTGCACATTTATGCCAGCGTCTAGAAGTGGCACTTCCACACTAGCTACATGGACACCGCACACATCATCGCGCAGCATTTCATCACACGAGTCCGCACATACCAAACTCGCACCTGCACTCCCCACGCCAGGAACTACCAGGGACACATACATACCCCCATGCATTCCTATGGGAGGGCAGGCCAACCTCACTAAACCGTACACAGAGCGCATGCGCTTTCCACTGGGACACAGTGTGAAAGCGCCTAGAGGCCTAAAACCACCAGTACAACACAGGAAAAAGGCTAGGATAATGCAAAAAGTTCTAGGGGTGAACTTGCCAGAAGGGCCAAGTCCAACACAACCCCCTTCCAGCCAAAACACAGGGGAGACCAATCACCACCGTGATGGTCTTCCCTGCTTGGGGCGATAGAACACAGACGCAGGCCCGCCCTGCAGGGACACCCTCCGGTTCTACGCCATTCTGAATCAACATGGTTCCATCTTAAAAAAAACAACCGAAAAAAGCTCAAGCCCAACTAGGCTACCCCACTGGTACTACCTAGTTGGTCAGGACCAGGCCCTATGCCACCCAGATACCACTGGTCCTTGCCAAACCCAGAGTGGGGGGTAGTAACCCCTGGCGTACAAGCCATTCTCCACTCTCCCTCTCAGTGTAGTTCCAAACTACCACTGATCCTTCAACCTAGGGTCTGCACCCTCAGGCTGACCAGAGGTCATGGGCAAGAATGCCCCACCTTACCTCTACTTCTGGGGTTCTGCACCCTCCCAGGGAAGCACCCACCAGAAAACAACTCTCCCACTAGTTCAGGACCTCTCTCCACCAACTGGTCTGCCACCTGGGATCCACGGGGGTCAGAGGCGAGGACTCCCTCCCTCTGCACCCCCTTCCACTCTAGAGCAGGGTCTCTTCACTTAAGATGAGACCCACCTGCCCTCAGGACTACAGCTGCCCTTATGTCCGGATCCGGAAACAACGACTACTGGCTCCCCAACCGAGGGACGTACCCTTTGGTCAGATGCCTGGCGAACCAGGACTTAATGAGGGTGACACATAACTAATGGGTCATGTGACAGTCTGCCTGGCGCTGATCTCACTACCTCCTGTCCATCTGACAGTGCGTGCAGACCCCCCAGGACAGAAGTGGCGACACCACGGTCACTCAGTGGCGACCTAGCCCTCCCGGCTGGTCCCTGACCTACTGGTTCCCACTGGGGAATCCCTCCCCCTCTCACCCCTCTTTCTGGACTTCCATACCCTACCAACTGGAGCGGTACCGCCTGACACCAGGACTACTGGAGCTATGCTTACAGACACTCCACGTCACGTCCTCCAAACACTGAGAGATCCTCCTCAAATGACCTATTGGTACAGCCTAGGCCCCTGACCTGATGTTCCCTAAAGAAACCATCCAGGCCCTGAGACTGGGTTTCGGGCACCTGTAGACACGCACTCCCACCCACTCCTTCTCCGCAGAGTCAGGACGTGAGCCCCTACACCGAGACCTACCTGGGCTACTCTGAACCTCTTCCACCACGCTGGTCTGGAAGACACCTCAGCCACTACTTTTGGAATCACTCCCCAATGCATGCTCCCTATCCCAGAGAACTCACACCCAATCAACCAGCAAGCTCCTTATTTTAGAGAACTCACACCAAAGTATTCAGCAAGCTCGTTATTTCAGAGAACTCACACCAAGTATTCAGCAAGCTCCTTATTTCAGAGAACTCACACCATTCATCCACACACACACCCCAGACTAGTAAGACAGTTTCTACCGCCCCTGATTTCTCAACCTGACCACCACGTGACACAGGTACTATTACTCCGGGAACTGGGAATGGGACATTCACATTCATCCAGCGCATTACACATTCATCCCCAAACCCCTCCCAAGACTGGTAAGAGTTTCTACTGCCCCTGATTTCTCAACCTGACCACCACGTGACACAGGTACCATTACCCCGGGAACTGGGAATGGGAATACATGCACTGGACACACATCTGCTGCCACCACTGGATCCCACCCTTACTGGTGAATCCAAAAACACATTTCCACAGAAATGACACTTAAAACAAACTAGAACAATAATCCCTTTCCATTTGACTATCTAAATGCAGAGGGCCTCATTTATGAAAAATGACGCATCACTGCGTGAAAACAGTGATGCGTCACTTTTCACTGCGCCCTCCCTGCGACTCCAATGATGCGTCATATTTACAGTATGACGCATCATGTCGCAAGGAGTCACAGATACGTCAGTATTTCTGACGTATCTGTAGGCGCAAAAGTGACGCATCGCTGGAGTGTGTCACAAAAGTGACGCAACTCCAGCAATGTGTCCTTTCACATGGGGCAAGCCCCATGTGAAAGGGCCTGCGTCAGTCTTACGCCTGCTGTGAGGCAGGCGCAAGAAATTGACGCATTTGCACACTAAAAGTGGCGCAGTGAAATCTCGTAGATTTCACTGCGTCACTTCTACGACCCTTTGTTGCGTCAAAACGCCCCCCTTGCATACATTATACCTGGCGCAGGTATAATGTGGCGCAGGGGTTTACAAAGTGACGCATCTACCTAGATGCGTCACTTTGTAAATATGGCGCAACATGGCGCATGTTTTCTGCCACTGGTGCGTCACAAAAAGTGACGCACCGGCGGCGCAAAAGTGACGCAGGGGCTCATAAATGAGCCCCAGAGTTTTGTGGTGCAGCCAGCTGTCGCTGTGGTACTGCGCAAATGCAAGTCCTAATCCCACCGCTGATCACCAATGTTAGAAATGGGATTTCTGGTTGGCTAGGGCTTGCACCAAAGCCAGGCAGAAACCACCACTCTAGTCAGGGCTGGGGAGTTACACGCCAAAGATAACCCCTGCTCACCCCCTTGGTCGCTTGGCACGAGCAGTCAGGCTTATCCCGGAGGCAATGTGTAAAGCGTTTGCGCGCACACCCAGCAACAACACCCAAGGCCCACCACAAAAGAAACTCCACACAAGGTTATATATAAAAATAGCCTTTGTATTATACCAAAACACATTAGATAATATTCACAAAATTTACACTGTGCCAACTGGCACTGGGCAGAATTTTACAAGGGACTATTTACACGGGACAGGGCCACATGGACCACTGTCAGAATCAGCACAAATCACCAATAGTAAATGTAGAACATATACCAATGGAAACACAAAGTAACTGTAGAGCACAACCAGTAACTACTGGCGCAATTATGACCTCAGCGTCATCACACTAGACTCAGGTATAAAACCTATCCTGCATACATCACAGGGGCATAAACACATTATGCAATTTCTCATTAGTCTAACGCATCAGACCTACCTCCTAAGTATAACTACACTAGGGGCGTACATCACACAGGGAAGCATTATCTCCCTAACATCAACCTAACCAGGTAGAACAACTTCCTAGGCGGAAATCCTATGTAGAGGTAGAAAACACAGGGTGCGCAAAACATGCTATACACAGTACATTTCCTAACACCCAATCAGATTAGCACATAAATCACTTTGGGGCCTGGCGCACTGTAAATCTAACCGTGCCCCTGGCCAACTGGCCATCTCAGAAGGTGGGCCCAAATGCCCTGTGTCCCCCAAAGTCAAGGCGCGATGCAAAAGGCAGCGAAAGGCAAGGGTGCGCATTCTGCGCAGTCCTAAACGTTGCAGCTGCCCACTACTTGCTGGGCAGCTGTGGAAAACAGTAGGCATGGGCACTGCTGTGCTCTGAGTCCTTCACTGGGACTCTCTCCTAAACAAAAACATGCTCACCGTTGCAGTTGCCCACTGTTCAGCGGGGCAACTGTGAACACATCTACGAAGGGGCCTGGCACCATGATGCCCTCGTGACCCCCACGGGGCTTTTGATGAAAATTGCCCCCATGTTGGAGCCACACGAATCTAAAAGCTAAACTGGGGACAAACGGGGCCCCTCTGAGCCCTTCAACAATAATGTGCCCTCTAGTTGAAGTGACACGGCTCTTCAACGAACACTTGCCCCACATGGGAGCGGCCCGCACCGGCGGGACCGCTCAGGCACTCATGATGTCCCCCTGGAGCCCCAAAGGGCTTCCGACCAACCAAATGCTGCTTCCTGATCGGCCCCACTCACTGGACTGTCCTCTGCCCGCTACAGTCTCCCGGGACCCGCCACTCTCCTTCTCCAGAGCAGGTCCTCTGACCGGAACGGAGCTCGGGTCATCCTTTATCCATGGCAGCCACACGCGGGGCTCTCTCTGCTCTTGAGAGCCCCGTCTGGATTCCAGGCACGATGTTGCTGCACACGCCGCTCCCTCAAGCTCACGGGAGCCCCGTTGACCCGCCGCACTCTCCTCACTTCACCCGGTCCCCTTTCCTGGGACCGGGACTTTCACGTGGGTCTGCGGGGCTCCGTACGTCCTCCTCCTTCCGTCCGCGAGGCCCTGCCCACAGTCAGGCGGACGCGCCTGTGTTCTGTTTGCGGCTCGATGCCGCGGTGGTGATTTCCCAAAGCAGAATGAGGGTGGGGCTCCCGCTCAAGGACACATCACGGAAGCGTGGTGGGCACCAGCTATCCCTAACTACATAAAGCGGAGTAGGCTCCCACTAGGCGCGCACTATAATGCGGGGTGGGCACCCGCTCCCGGCAGCATCACGGGGGAATCCCTCCAGTGGGGATTCCCTCAGACAATAGGCAGCAGCATGCTGCAGAGCTCCAGTGCTCCTTCAGGAGCCCAATTTCAGCACTCCCAGGCGCTAGAGGAAGCCAAAGTTCAGGAGAGGTTCAGGGGCAGAGCTGGGCCCAGGGGCCAGCACACAGGGCCCTTCAGCAGGAAGGCAGCCCCCATGGCGGTCCCTCCTGGGCCCCAGCAGCAGCAAGCCCCCTCCTCTGTCAGGATCAGGAACACTAAACATTTTCATGCGGTCACAGCCCCTTCTTTTATACACCATTTCCCTTTGTCTCAAGGTGCAGGGAAGGGGCGAACCAGATACAACTGGTTCTTGAGCACTTTGTTTTGCTCAGCCCCTCTCCCTATTCACAGGACAGACCAGGGACATTAGACGCACCACAGGGGGTGGAGCCAGCATTGTGTGGGGGAAAGGCCAGCCTTATTCATGTCCCAGGTGTACTCCTCCCACCCATCTGGCTGCTGATCTCCCCATTCACCACTGGGTGACTCCTCCTGACTCTGGGGATTCCCTAGCCCATCACTTGACCTCAGCCAGCCAATCACGCGCCAGGCAGTCACTGCATATTTATGCCAGCGTCTAGAAGTGGCACTTCCACACTAGCTACATGGACACCGCACACATCATCACGCAGCATTTCATCACACGGGTCCGCACATACCAAGCTCGTACCTGCACTCCCCACGCATCAGGAACTACCAGGGACACACACATTCCCCCATGAATTCCTATGGGAGGGCAGGCCAACCTCACTAAACCATACACAGAGCGCACGCGCTTTCCACTGGGACACAGTGTGAAAGCGCCTAGAGGCCTAAAACCACTAGTACAACACAGGAAAAGGCTAGTATAATGCAAAAAGTTCTAGGGCTGAACTTGCCAGAAGGGCCAAGTCCAACAATGGGCATGACTTCAAAGCTCACGTAACCTTCAGAATCCCTGCCACAGTCCCAGGACAATGCACAAGCCAAGGAGAACCACAAGGCACACATGCTTACACCTGCCAACATTGCAGCCTTGAACCCGACAAGTGGGAGCAGTCACACACACATACAAATTTCTCAATCACTGAAAGGTATCACCTAGGGACAACTACATGATTTTGCAAATAAACAGGTGCCTTGGGGAACCCTGACTATGACCCATCTGTGTCTGACAACATCATCACCACTCAGAACTGACAAATCCCAATGATGATACACCAATTAACAGTAGTGTGTCATGCACCCACACATCTAGTAGCCCAATGGAAAAGTAGTGGGATGAACCCAGTACCACTCAGCAAGCATCAACAATAGGAACATATCAAGGGAACACTGCCTGTGTATGAACAGGGAAGTGGACACACACACATGCTCATACAACACACACCATGGGCCCAGGCTATGTCACGGGACAACACACTTACTTGAGGGGACCCAACTTCTGTGGAAGCCCAGCTGTGCCAAACATATTCACAGCACGTCTCACTCATGTCTGTAGAACTCTTGGTCAGTCAGCCATCAGTTACCACACAATGAAGGCTCTGGTCACAACAGCCTGGGTACGTGAGTCTCCTGTAAGTCTCACTCATGTCTGCAGAACACTTGGTCAGTCAGCAAATCAGTTACCACACAATGAAGGCTCTGGTCAAATCAGCCTGGGTACGTGAGTCTCCCCTAAGTGCACATACCCAAAACATATGTCTAGCAAGTTGCACAGAGGACCCAGTTGCTCCTATACCAATGATGCCCACACCTGTAGGTCCAGTGGTGATGCACACAAAGTCTGTGGAAGTGACAAATTGGACAATGGGAAGCACATCATATGTGCATGGGTGCAAGCCAGAGATGTGACCATGCAAATGAAATGTTCACAGAGATGTCCACAAATAGTTGATCATGACACACCCAGATAGCTGCAAAGGATGACATGGATACCCACCAGAATAGGATACATATCTCATGGACCACATAGAGTACCTCGCAGCAACACATCAGTATTCAACATTGGAAACCAAGCATCACAGGTGCAAGGGCATGTTAAACATCATCAACATAATGTACAGCTAAATCAAGTTCACAGGGATAAAGAAAAAAGCTTTATCCAGCATATTAAAAGTTAAACGTCCGTTCAAACAAAAGGCCAATGGCCAGTCCACGTCCAAATGCCAAGGAGTGAACTAGAGTGACAACTGTCAAACCTTGCTTGCCTGCAATGCTAAGGACCGGGATTATCCCCTCAGAGAGGCATACATGGGGGCAGGCCAGGCACCGCTGGGACAGGATCAGCGCACAGCAGAAGGAGGCAGTGAAGAGGTGGTAGATGCAGGTGAGACACTTGCAACTGCAGTGGAGCTGACTGAAGTGGGGGGTGCTGTCACAACTGTGGGGCACAAGTCAGATGGGGTGGGTGCCGGCACAACTCCAGTGGGCAGGTCAGATGGAGTGGATTGGGTCACCACTGCAGTGCCCAAGTCAGACGGGGTGGTTTGTAGACTCCACTTCAGTGCCTACATCCATGGGAGCAGAATGGGGGGCAGGTGAGGTCAGCAGGACGGGGGGACACGGTCCCCACATCAGTGGCACTAACTGTCTGACCAGGTGTGGAGGAGCAAGTGCTAGGGTGGATGGCCTTAGCATTTTGGGGATAGTGTATCTGTGGGTTGGAGAACCCGGGGCAGGAGTGGCAGGGGAACCTCTGGAGTGGTGGCCTGGGGGATGGAGGACGGAGACTTTGCCTTGGAGCTGCATGGTGGCGGGGGCGTCTTTCTCTTCAGGCACAAGGGAGACTTGCGGGTGGGAGTCTCAGTCTGACTGGGCCTGGAGGAGGGTGTCCGGGTGTGAGGGGCACTCCCCTCTGTGTGTGGGGACTTCCTCTTCTCCTTGTAATCAGGATCTGCTGGGTCGGTGGGGAAGAGGCCAAGGTCACAGAGGAAGAGCTTCTAGGGAGATGGGGTTGCAGGTGATGCAAGGGAAGGGGGCTGGGAGGGAGAGGTCTCGGAGGACTGCAGAGTGGTTGTGGATGACTGTGTGTGTGTCTGCAAACCAACCCCTGTGAGTGTGGTGTCAGTCCCCTGCGCTTGCTTGTGTGCATGTCTAGACCTTGGTTTGGGTGTTTGTGTGCTTGGGACAGGCAGGCTCCTAGGAATTGTGGGTGGTGCAGGGGTAGGAGGGGTGCAGGACTGTTGGAGGAGGGACACTGCTGCCATCATGGAGGAGGCCACAGCCTGATTGGTCCTCTGACATGCCAGAGGAAATGCCCTCCATGAATGACACCAGTTGAATCAACAGACTTGTGTGTGCATGGAGGACCTGCAGCGTCGACGTCTGCCCTACATGGATCTGTCTAAGCCCACAGACTCCTCACTGAGGGCAGCAGGGGACACAGGGGCTGGGGGTGCGGTGCCTGGCACAAAGGAGACATGCTCACGAACACGGGAGCCTACAGGGACCTCTGGGATGGGGGCCAATGGGAGGGTGGTGGTGGTGGTGGCAGTGGTGGGGACAGCCTCACTAGCTGGGGTTTGGTGGCTGCTGACACCCGCCTCCACAAGGGAGTCATCCTCAGAGCTGCTGTGGCCCTCAGCTGGGGGGGATGGTGCTGACGACTCCTCTGTGTGGCTCTACTCGCCCTCCGTGCCACTGGGTTCCCCTGACTCCTCTACTTCTGTCCCTGTAAGGCTCTGTGGCTCCTCCTGGTCCATGGAGCTGTCCCCTCCTGTGGCCATGGATGTATCTGGATAGGAATAGTAAGTAAGAGAACAACATCAGTCACCTGCACCGACTGCACACACCACAGTGAGTACATCACATCACAGGGCAAGCCCTGGCATCATCAGCTGAACACAGCTCAAAGTGCCAACACCGTTTAGAATAAGATAATTGTCATTCTCAACATCAACCGTGGCACACATATCCCTCCTTGACTTTCACACATATGTCTGTTGCATGTTGGATGCTAACACCCCAATGTGCTGACATGCACCATCCACACATTAGTTCGACATGCAAGTGAACATGTAGGAGTATGTCACTATACACACAGCACATCTCTTGCTACTGACTCAGTACAGGTGTCCGGATGAAGGGATGGGCAGACACTCATTTCACATGCTTAGGATGCATGCCAGCAACACACAGTATGATATTCTCATGTCCTGATGGGCAATGCCACAATGGGGTGCATGGTACACACTTGAACACAATGAAGGATCGCTCATAGCAAGTTAAATGCCATGGCACTGGGATGCCCTGAAAGTCAGTCAACACTGTCTCCTGTCACAGGAGCAGGGCATCCAGACAACAACAATATGCACTGAATCACAATCCTAGCTCAGGGGTAAAGCTAACTCTGTAGATGACCGGCGCACTTGCCCATCCCCTGCAAACAACATATACAGGACCCAGATGACCCCACATCATGCAAATCAGACATATGAGTCTCTGCAAACACAACTCCCTGTACATTAACACATCACAGTCTGCCATGCATGTAACCCAGCTGCATGAAGGACACAGTTGCATACACCATTGTGCACTGTCAGATGATCACACACCTATATATCACACAGGTCTTGCTGACCCTCTGAATCATGGACACCCCAGTTGTACGTAACAACAAGCCACACCCTAATGACAGAGAGGCAGACACCTGTGTGCACATGTCACTAAGCACAACCTGCAATTTCATACACAGGAGTGGGATTACAGATTGTTTCTAATTGCCCTTGAGGAGGCATGACTGGCCAGGTCTACGTGAAACAGTGTTTGGCCCTGGACAGTAGTCAGGTGGCTAAACAAGTGTGACGTACTTGATATACATACTCCTAGTAATTGGAACACATCTCAAGGGCACACACAGATCACATGTCAGATCTCACGCATTGTGTAAACAATTTACCCATCCATGAAACCCACAACAGAGTCACAGAAACAGATGCTGTCCGGTAGCTGAAGAATAGCTGACTGCAGGGACACAGTGCTCTAGTGACACAAGCAACAGACTGTAGGGGCACACCTGTGGAACAGATGAGGAGGGTGCATCACACAATTGAGGGACCTGAGTATTGGACTACAAGACCTACGTAATGTGGAAGGGTGACCAGGCCAAAAGACTGCAATTAGCATGTCAGACATAGTACACAGATTAGGCATGGACTTACCCCCTTCCTGCTGTTGTCTGGCCTTCAGCTGCCTATCCAGGTCCGGGATGACCACCGCCAGTATCTAGAGCATGTGGGGAGTCAGGTTCCAGTGTCCGCCCCTCCTGCGTGGAGGTGACAGCTTCAGCTGGACTCTAGCTATCCTCTGGGTCCAGCCCCGAAGGTCCTGCCACCTCTTCTGGTAGTTGCGGATCCGGCGCTTGAACCCCACCGAACAAACAGCCCTATCTCCTACTTCTGGTGGGCATCAACCTGTGAGGATGACAAAGTGAAAAGTACATTAACACACATGCCCCATTTTTGTGCTGCACACATTTGGATAGACATGTCATCATCACAAAGGGAAATGACTTACACAGGTAGTGCCACCATGGTGAAGGACAAATGCCCTGCATGTCTGACATGTTAACAATGCCTGGATAGTTTAAGCTTGCACTAATGCACTTTAGCAGCAGGACACCTGTTCATTACATGTACCTACACACTTTGGGGGATGAAAGTAGTCAGTGAGAATGCTTGCCACTGGTGCACACACTGCTAGTACTGCTAGTCAGACAACATGCATAATTAGGAAGGCAGTGGACTGCACACTTACCTGCTCCCCTGGTTTCCCATAGAGCTTGCTGTACTGTGGAAGGAGCCCATCCAGCAGGGCCTGCTTCTCCTCCTCAGTGAAGGCTGGGGCCCTCTCCAGAGTATGTGCCATAGCAGCAGCCAGAGGATTCAGAGACAGCAGCAGTGGTAGCAGGGATATGGTCCTGTAGCATGTAGTGTAGGCAAGTGAGCTCCCTGGTGGCCAGCCAGCCTTATATCTGTGCTGCAGAGGCAGAATCTGTGCCATGTTCCCAAGTGATACGTCCAACACCTGGGTATGGCCCTGAAGTGGCTAAAATCTTTCTTATCAGGTCGTTCCTTCCAGGTTTGGGAGAACGACAGCCACTCACCTATTATCCCCCTCCGCTGTGGAGTGCCGCAGGGCTCATCTTTGAGCCCTACGTTATTCAACGTATATATGGCCCCACTGGAGAAGAGAGTTAGTTCATTCGGCGTTTCAATTATCAACTACGCCGACGACACCCAGTTGGTGGTAACTCTCTCACATCCCCATCACGCCCCCTCTGATCTCCACAGCTGCCTCTCCGAAGTCCACCGATGGATGAATCTCTCATCGTTAAAGCTGAACGGGTCAAAGACCGAGATACTCATGCTGGGTCATAAGGGGCCTTCCTTGCCACCTCACCTCTGGCCCAATTGCTTGGGTGACCCTCCCGCCTCCAAGGACGAGGTCAAAAGCCTAGGCGTGTGGATCGAGAAGGACCTGAGCTTCAAAACCCAGGCAAAAAAGACGGCAGGGACTTGCTTCGGTCTCCTCAGAGCCTGTAGGAAGATCTTCCCCCTGCTCCCCGCTAACGCAAGGAAGCTCCTCATTCAGGGCCTCATCCTGGCGAGATTGGACTTCTGCAACGCTATCTATCTGGGAGCTCCGGAAGCCACCCTTAACACGTTGCAGAAAGTCCAAAACGCCGCTGCCCGCCTACTTAAGGGCACACCGGCTAGATCCTCTGCCAAGCCAGCTCTTAAATCTCTACACTGGCTTCCAGTCAGAGAAAGGGTCGCCTTCAAAGCCCTCTGTCTGGCCCACAAAACCCTCAACAATAACGCCCCCCCCTTCTCAAGGAACTCTTAATCCCCTACAAGGTGGAAAGGGATCTCCGGTCCAGCGGAGGAAATTTCATCTCAGTCCCCAGAGTCAAAAAAGCCAAGACCGGTGGCCGTCGTTTCTCGGTCCACACGGCCAAATACTGGAATCACCTCCCACGAAGACTGAGGACAGAATCGAATCACCTCCAGTTCAGGAGATCATTAAAGACTCTCCTCTTCCCTCAAACATAATTCTTTAGACGGCTGAAACCCTCGGAGATGCAGATTAGCGCTGGGATGCTCATTGGGTTACTACGCGCTTTACAAAACCTTTAAATTAAATTAAATTAACACGGTTGCATTATATGAATCTGGCCAATCCATTTAAATGTACGACTCGTACATGCCTTCCGCATTGTTCAAATCTTCACCTTCATGGAACACTTGAAATTGCAACATTGTTGTAGGCATCCAAATGAATTTCCAGTGCACAACTCGTACAAGTTTTGAATCTGCATCCGTCTCCATAACAGTCCGGAGCCAATGGGTGCGCCCGGCTAGTTCAACTGACTGTACAACGCTTATTTTGAAAACACACGTGCACCAGTCTCCATACGATTCAATGGCCAAGGCATACGCCTGTCTCGGACCATGCCTGTCCGACGCGTATGCATGATAGTCACCCACCTTGGACCTCATTGCAGTCAATGGCAAAGCGCACACACGGCTCAGTCATGAACTGTGCAATGCGTATGCATTGTCACCCGCATCGGACCTCATTGCAGGCAATGACAAAGCGTACACACATCTCGGTCATGAACCGTGCAATGCGTACACATTGTCACCCGCATCGGACCTCATTGCAGGCAATGGCAAAGCGTACGCACTGCTCGGTCATGAACCATGCAATGCGTACGCATTGTCACCCGCGTCGGACCTCATTGCAGGCAATGGCAAAGCGTACGCTCGGCTCGTTCATGAACCGTGCAATGCGTATGCATTGTCACCCACGTCGGACATCATTGTAGGCAATGGCAAAGCGTACGCACGGCTCGGTCATGAACTGTGCAATGCGTACGCATTGTTATCCGCGTCGGACATCATTGGTGTGACTATTCTACGGATGCAACACACATTTACTGGCCAGGGACACCTTTGCACACCTACCACACTATAGCATTGGCCACACAGTGTCCCATGGCATGTAAGGCTGCGTTCCCTGGGTGTTTGGGGGGGCACATATAGTTTGTTGGGTGGCACTTTGGTGCAGCCACTCCCAGGCTGTGCAAGTCTACATGGGGGCAGAATCCTTTGTGTTTTGTGTGCATTACCACTGTGATGTGCAATTGTACAGTAATGGGCATGAGTCACGACACAGTTTCATGTTGGATATGTTTAGGACATGTCACATACACCCTGAGTCCTGGGGTGATGGCATGTACGTCATAGTGAGACCTGTAGCCACAATACTGATGTGCACCCAGAGTCTGTGTGCATGTTGTGTCTCAGATGTGTCTGATCAAATGTGCCCAATGGGTGACAGTCTCGACATCCATGTGGTATATGCATCAACTTTGATGGTGTGTGTGTCTAAAAGACGTACATGTAGGGCCGGCAGGAACAACAGTGGCCACTACCTGTGGGACTTACGCTTGCCTTGTGGTGTGTACGTGCTACGCTATGTCCATTGCTGTGTCGATGTGTCAAAACAGGGACCCTGGGTATCTGCATGGCAAAGATCTGTGATGCCTGGGAGACATCAGGCCTCACTTGTCACTGTGGTGTGTGTTTTGAACATTGCAGCAGTACATAGTTTGGGTAAGACAGCCAGATGAATGGCCATTGCACTACATGGGACTCATATGGACATGTGGAACTGACATGTGAGGTGGTGGTCATGTAGGTGACATATGTGTCCATGCCCAACAGCACACACCTCAGTACATTGTGTAATGTCATGATCTAGCATGTGATATTGAGCCTGGTCATGGCCTCATGGATGGATGAACTGACAATCTTCCTTTGTGAATCTCTGTACTGCAGGGCATCAGCTGTCCATCGACCATTCCCAGACCTTGCAACCATGCAGGAATGCGACTGCATCAGACGGTACCGCTTCACCAGGCCACTAATTGAGGAGTTGGCGGAGCAGTTGGCGCCACATCTGCTACCTGGCTGGACATACCCTACAGCACTGATCCCAGAGGTGAAGGTGATGGCAGCCCTGCACTTCTTTGCTACTGGTACCTTCCAGTACACCGTGGCTACTGCTGGTGGTATGTCGCAAACAATGTTTTGTCGGGTGCTACGCAATGTCTTGGAGGGGATGTTGCATTTCATAGACCTGTATATCAAGTTCCCTAGCCCATCTGAACTCCCTGAAATAAAGGATGCCTTTTATACACTGGGGAGGATGCCGAACGTCATCGGATCTTGATGCAACACATGTGGCCCTGATACTACCACAGGCACATGAGCAGGCATACCTGAACAGGAAGCACTACCACTCCATCAATGCTCTGGTGGTATGTCTTGCTGACATGTCTATCACACATGTGTGTGCACGGTTCCCTGGTTCTGCGCATGATGCCTACATTATGAGGAGTAGTCGCATTGCAATGCTGATGTCACAGATGCCAGCTCAGCATGCCTGGCTTGTCATTGTTTGTGTTTGGCAATGTTGTATTCCGCACTCCTACAAAACTCAGCTACTTGTTCATTTTTGTGTGTGTAGGTGACTCTGGATACCCCAACATGCCGTGGTTGCTGACAGCCCTCAGGAACCCTGTGACACCAGCCGAGATGCGCTACAATGAGGCACATGGTCGGAGCAGGAGGGTGATTGAGCGGACATTCGGCCTCCTGAAAAGCTGCTTTCACTGCCTGGACAAGACCGGAGGGCTCCTTCCCTATGAACCTGCAAAGGTGTGCAAAATAATCCTTTAATGCTGCATGCTACACAACATAGCAGTGCGGAAGGAGGTGCCTCTCACCCAGGATGACGATGACCAACCTCCGGCACCTGTGGAGGATCCCGGCTTGGGCCAAGATGCCAGTGATGATGAAGATGAGGGTGACGTCGCTCACAGCTCATCAACAACTTCTTCACCTGAATGTGAGTTTCAAGGGTTGTTATGTGAATGTATGGAGGTAGCCTGGAATGTGTTGTGGCAGCTCTGTTGCTGTCTGAGTGTGTCTGTGTGCCACTTGACTGGATGAGTGCAGTGATTTGTCCATTCAGGTGGTGTGTACTCCACAATAGGGTAGTACTGCTAACTTGTTTTTGTGTAGGTGTTTGCGACATGTTTTGTGCATGTATATTCTATTTCTCTCCTGTTCTTCTATGCTTTCGACTGTGTCTTGTGTCTGTCCTTCCCAGGGTATTTTGTTGTTTGGTCAACACTGACCCCCAACACCCAGAAACCAACACCACTGTGGAAGTTGACAATTCCCATCAACTGCTGTACCACACATCCCTGGACTTCAATTCTCCAACACATTGTGAGCGTGTGTCCACTGTTACGTAGAATTTCCGTGCAACTATTGTGGAATAAACGTGTTGCTGATGTGTAATGAACCTGTGCTATGCTTTATTATGTGCGTTGTCTGTCTTCCCACATCTGAGTGACATCTGCTTACCTCACCTGTGGACTTGTTACCACTGACTGGGGTTGGTGTTGTGTCTGTGCATGCCAATGTGTTTCAGTTCAACATCATTGTGTGGGAGGAGTAACATGGCCATGGTGAGTATGTGTTGTGGTGCCATAGTGGTGTGTCTCCCTCACATGTGTCACATCACCATGACTCACCTTATGTGGATCACATTGTTGCAGTATTTGTCATGCACTGTGTTGTGTAGCAGATTGACATCTCCCTGAACATGACAAGTTGGAATCACAACAGAGGCAAGTATGGTGTACTGGTGATTTTTTTTTCAAACATGTGTGATGGAAGTGCACAGGATGGTGGGTGCTGTACATTGGTTTGGGAATCCAAAGTTCACATTAGAGTTGGAAGTGTTGGTAGATGAAATGTCCAGAGTAAAGTCCACAGTCATCTGCTACATTGGCCCAACATGAACACTCCATGTCATGTGGGCGAGTTGTGTGCGATTGGACAAGGTGAACAGGTTGTGCACAAAGGACCTTGTACAGAACAGGTTTAGAGGCCCTGGGGGATGTGCTGGAACATCTGCCTCTCACATGTCCTTCTTCGGACGACCCCTCATCTTCCGGGAGGGGGGGGGCGATCCTCAGGTGTAAGCCTCTGCAGTGCAGGGGACTCTCCGCCAGAGTCCTCCTCCCTCCCTGTGGCACTGGCAGAAGGTGTTGCAACAGATGTTGTGGCCACACAGGGAGGTGTGGACAGGTTGGTGTTCATCTGACTGAGGCATTGGAGTATGTCCTGATGCACCGCAGTAATGGCATCCCACTTGGCCTCCATGCGGGCATGGTGGGTGACCTGCTTGTGTTGCATGTCGTTGAGGATACCCACTACCTGGCCAAATCCTCCGGTGCTATCCTGGTATGCATCTATGATGCGTGCCAGGTGGGTGTCATCATGCAGTCCAGACCCCTCTGCAAGGCACGCCCTCTCCCTACCACCCCTCCCAGCACCCCTATCCACACAGGCAGGACCAGCGGCAGGACGCACAAGTGACACTGGGACCCCTTGGGTGGTGTTGCTGGTGGTATTTGCTGTAGCTTCCAGGGGGTCCTGTGTCCCTGTGCTGTGGGTGTTGATTGGCCTTGGTCTGTCCGTGTTGGCGGGGGTGCCCTGTCGGAGTCCAGATGTTGGAGGCATGGGTACAGGAGGTGCAGATGTTGATGCTGCTGGTGCTGCATGATGGCTCACACCGGAGTGGCCAGGTTAGTCGTCGTCATCTGAAGAGGACAGAGAGAGAGTCAGACCAGAGAGCTCAGTGTCCGCCAGAGTCTGGGACTGGGAATCCTCATCATTTGGTGATGGGTGCCCAGCACCACCTGTGTTTGGAAGACACACAATGTGTGTTATGTTTCTACATGCATCGATGGTTCACAAACATGACATTTTCTACTTTTCGAACAGATGCCTGCCTGTACACTGCTTTTTCCCAGCTTGTCACGGACAGAGTTTGATATTGTTGGTGACCATTAGGGGTGGGCGGAATTTGCGTAATCGCGTTACGCAAATCTCCGCGAAACGGTAAAAAATCTCCGCGAACATGCAGAAATTCCGCGAACACGCGGAATTGCTTGTTCGCGATACTTTTTTCCTGTTCGCGATCGCTGTTTGCGTGCTCGGGGTGAAATATCTCGCGAACACGCATATTGAGAACGCGAACAAGCAAAAATTTCGCGAAGTTGCGGAACGTAGATTTTTTTGCAATTTCGCGTTCTCCGCGGAACGCGAAATTACCCAAATTCCGCAAATTCCGCGAACGGAACGGAATTTAGCGCCCAGGCCTAGTGACCATGTCCCAGCATTGCCCTGTGAGGCGAGTATGGTTCAGTTTGAGCTTGCTGGGCCATGTGGGTGGGTGTAGATAGTCTGTGACTGCGACTCCCTTCATACTCTTGGCTACAACCCCTTCCCAGCATGCCTATACTTCTTCCCTCTTGACTCTGCTTCCCTGTAAGGGGGTGTGACACCAATGGCAAGATGGCTGACTGTGAAGTCCTGGTGTTTGTTGTTGGCCATTTCACAGCATGGCCTTGTGCTCCCCACAACAGAGCCCAGTGTCAGACATCTTGTTAGCCCCTTCCCACTCCCTGTGAGGTGAGTATGTTTCAGTGTGGGCTTGCTGGGCCATGTGGGTGGGTGTAGATTGTCTGTGACCAGGACTCCCATCATACTCTTGGCTACACCTCCCTTCCCAGCATGCCCATACTTCCTTCCTCTTGACTCTGCTTCCCTGTGAGGGGGTTTGACAGCAATGGCAAGATGGCTGACTGTGAAATCCTGGTGTTTGCTTGGATACAAGTCCAAAGAGAGCCCCTGTGCTTCACACAGCAGCACCCAGTACGGGGTATCTTTTGCTGATATTTCAATGAGGTGTGTGTCAATGCATTGTACACGGTGAGTTGTGTGGAGTTTGTGTTGAGGGGGGTGTGTCTCCACATGCTGGTAAGTATGGTCAGGGCTGTCAGTCCTCCTTCCCATCATTAAACGTGCTTCCATTGTAGGGCGTGCAAGTTGTCTTTCAGGATGGCAGTCAGTGGTGTCCTGCTTCTGTTTTGCACACAACCCCTAGCAGGGCCTTGTGCTCCCCACAGCAGGAGCCAGTGTCAGCCATCTTGTCAGTCATTTTCCACTCCCTGTGATGTGGGCATGTTTCAGAGAGGTCTTGATGGGCCGATCAGGAGGGGGAGCATTATCTGAGACTACAGGCCCCATCATGCTTTTGGATACACTCACTTCACCTGCATCCCCACTATTCCTTCCTGTCAGTCAGCTGCACTGTGAGGTAGTGTGTTTGTGGTGGCAAACTGTCTGGCAGTGTCTATTTAGCTTTGTGCCACTGGCTTGCTCTATTTGTTTGTAGGTTGGTGCATGTCATGACACAGGTCCCAGTCTCAATGAGATGTCAGGTGTTGGTATGATTATCTAATGGTTACTGTAGCTTTGCTTGCTGTGCATGGTTTCACTGTCCCCTTGCCACACAATCTTGGGTATGTTGTTTATGTACTCACCAGGCTCTGGGATGTCTGTTAGGCCATGGACACTCTCTGGTGGTAGGATGTCCCACACCTTCTCCTCCCAGGTCCTGAAGTAGACTGGTTTGGCAGAAGGGCCACCGCCGGTGCACTGACTCAGGGCGTGATCTTTTTCAATGAGTTTCTTGACCCTCCTGCGCATGTCATACCATCTGTTCTGGATATCGTCCTTTGTGCGCCTTGCTGGTGCTTGAGTGTTCGCCTTGTCCACAATCCTTGCCCACAGCTTGGTTTTCTGTGACATGGGGATCCTTTGGACCAATGTACCAAACAAATGTGGCTCTACTCTGATGATCTCGTCTACCAGCACTTCTAACTCACTATCTGTGAACTTTGGATTCTTCTTTGGGTTCATGGTGATGGGTGGTGGTGGTGAGTGAGGTGTGTGAGGCTGCAAGTGAGGGGGAGTTGGTGTTGGTTTTGATGGGTGTATGTATGTGTGCTTTAGGATGAGGTGATGATGGTGTGTGGGTTGTGTGATGTGTGAGTTGTGAGTGTGTCTGTGGTTGATATGTGTGAGGGTGTTTGCTGATGGCTCTGTCTCTTGTTTGCAAGGGATGATGGTAGTGATTGTAGTCCTTCATATAGTTGGAATTGTGGGTGTGTCTTTGTCCCATTTTTTTTATTTGCTATTTATTGGCTTTGTCATTGCTTGTTTGGTCCTTTTTTTGTCTTTTTTCCTTTGGGTTTTGTAGGCATGAAGGAGACGTTCATGTGACGGAAACGGACGCTGCTGTTGTCTCGTGCGGGCTTCTCCGTCTCGTTCACACTGCCTATCTTCTATGTTTGATACGCGTCGGTCGCGGCGTTCTCTATTGCTTGTGTGCCCGGTTGTCTGTGTGTGTCGTCGTGCGGCTTGGTCTCCGTGCGATTCGGTCTGGATTTACACGCATTGCATCGTATTGCGCGGATCTGACATCGCGGGTACGAGTCGGTCGTGTTCATTCCGGGTTCGTGTCGGTCGGTGAAAATCGTGTTGGTTTTCCAGCTTGATCACTATTTTCCCTACGGATCGGTCGTACGGCTTGTATTCCGTGTGTGTCGGATGTAATTCACTCGCGTTGCATCGTACTGCACGGGTCGTACGGCGCTGGTCCGTGTCAGTCGGTATTCGGTCCGGGTCCGTGTCAGTCGGTTCGTTTTGCTGCCGGAATCAAAATCGGCCCCTTAGAAGAGTATATCAATAGTCTGTAGCTGGTTAGAGGTCTGCATACATACTGCACAGAATATTGTAGCTATACTAGTGTTAGTAGCTATGTCATTCTATAAGTACATGACTATTATCTAAAATGATTACAGAGGTGCAAACAGAGCGCATGGGGCTTAGATATTGACATAGAGATAGAATAATTAGATACTGCAGAATGGATGATTGGAGAAGTGCATGGCACTGACAGCAGGATTGCTAAACTGCATGGCGTGCAGAGGGAGAGTTGCGGGCCAGCTAGAACAGGAACAGCTACGGTCCAAATACTACAGTGAAAAGTATGGGTCGTCGCCTTGAAAACGGATAACTGTGACCGATGATGTTGAAAGAGAGAGCATGAACGCGATATCTCGCAAAAAGTGCTGCGGTATATTTCCAGTGTTGGCTTGCAGTGGTACACTTACGGGCCCGATAGCTCGCAGGCAAACAGCTGCGAGCCAAGCAATGGTTTCTAGAGGGAGAGCTGAGAGCTGGCGCACTAGCTCGTACAGGAAGACCTGTGAGTCGACTAACTGGCTCGTAGAGGAAGAGCTGCGGGCCGGCTCACAGATGAACAGTTGCGATTTAGCGTGCTGGCTCATAGAGGATCAGCTGCGGCCCGCCTGCTCGCAGAAGGAGAGCTGCGAGCCAGCTCTCACAGGAACAGCTGCGGGCCGACCAGTATAGGGAGAGATGTGGGCCGTCCACTTGTAAAGGGATATTTGCACGATGGTGATATGGGGAGAGGGAGCATGAGGAGGGTATCTCGCAGAGAGAGCTGCAGTATATTTCCGGTGTTGGCTTGCAGAGGTACACCTGCGGGCCAAACGGCTTGCAGAGGAAGAGCAGCGAGCCGACTGCTGATTTACAGAGGGAGAGCTATGGGCCTGCGGGCTGGCTTGTAGAGGAAGAACTCCAAGCCGACTGGCTGGCTCATATAGGGAGAGCTGCGGCCTGTCGGCTCAAACAGGGTGAGCTGCGGGCTGGCTTGCACAGGAACAGCGGCAGGTTGACTGCTATAGGGAAAGGTGGGGGCCATCAGCTTGCAAAGGCATAGGTGCGGGACAGTGATATAAAGAGAGGGAGCGTGGAGGGGTATCTCGCAGGGAAATAGCTGCGGTATATTTCCAGTGTTGGCCTGCAGACGTACAACTGCAAGCTGGCTCACACAGAAAGATCTGCAAGCCCACCAGTGGTTTGCAGAGGGAGAGCTGCGTGCCAACTGGCTGGCTCACAGAGAGAGAGCTGCGGGCCGGCTCACAGATAAACAGTTGCAGGCCGGCTCACAGAGGAACAGTTGTGAGCCGACGGGCTGGCTCGTACAGGAAGAACTGCGAGCAGACTGGATGGCTCGTAGAGGGAGAGCTGTGGGCCGGCTCACAGAGGAACAGTTGCGGGCTGGTGGGCTAGCTCATACAGGAAGAACTTTGAGCGGACTGGCTGGCTCGTAGAGGGAGAGGTGCGGGCCAGCTCACAGAGGACAGTTGTGAGCCGGCGGCCTGGCTTGTAGAGGAAGAACTGCGAGCAGACTGCCTGCCTTGTAGAGGGAGAACTGCGGGCCGGCTCACAGAGGAACAGTTGTGGGCCGGCGGGCTGGCTCGTAGAGAACGAACTGCAAGCCAACTGGATGGCTTGTAGAGGGAGAGCTGCAGACCGGCTCACAGAGGAACAGCTGCAGGCTGACCAGTATAGGGAGAGGTGTGGGCCGTCCACTTGTAAAGGGATATTTGCATGATGGTGATGTGGGGAGAGGGAGCATGAAGAGGGTATCTCGCAGAGAGAGCTGCAGTATATTTCCAGTGATGGCTTAGGGCTTAGGGTAGTACAGTGATGTTTGGGTATTGTAGGGGGTTGTGCTGGGGTAGTGTTTTAGGATTTAGGGTACTGCAGTGGTGTTTGTGTAGTGTAGGGGGTTGTGCTGGGGATAGTGTTTTAGGGTTTAGTGTAGTGGTGTTTTTGTAGTGTAGGAGGTCGTGCTAGGGTAGTGTTTTAGAGTTTACGACAATGCAGTGGTTTTTTGGTAGTGTAGGGGGTAATGCTGGGAGTACTATTTTAGTGTTCCTAACAGGGCAGTGGTGTTTGGGTAGTGTAGGGGGTCAGGCTGGGGGTAATGTTTTAGGGTTTAAGGTAGTGCAGTGGTGTTTCGGAGGTGTAGGGGGTCCTGCCCGGGATAGTGTTTTAGGGTTTAGGTTAGTGCAGTGGTGTTTGGGTAGTATAGGGGGTTGTGCCGACTCACAGAGCTCCGAGACGATGAACTGGCTTCTAGTTCTAAAGGCATAGCCAGGACTTGGTGATGTGGGGAGAGGCAGTGTGAAAGGGGTATCTCACACAGACACAGATGCCAGTGTTTCCACACAGAGGTAAAACTATAAACCTGATTGCTTCTACAAGGAGAGATGCGAGCTGACGGACTGAATCACTAAATGCCTGCCAACACTTCCTGGTTTCAACAGTTCACAGCCAATGAGCCACAAGCTTGTGCTCGTAACTCCTCAGCCAATCAGATATCAGAATTCTCAAATATCAATATCTGTAAAATTTGATATTTCTCAAAAATTACTGAACGGATTTCCACCATTTAAACAAGTCTGCTTTCTGGACAAGACTATCTCCCTGCCAAATTTGGCGTAATTCTGTTCAGCAGTTGTACCTGTAGTCTTCTCTCAAGTTTCGTATGGAAATTGCATGGAGAAAACATGTTTTGGGACCCCCTTTTTTCTCAACCCCCCCTAGACCAATCACCCCCAAACTTTCAATATAGGAGCTGATCAAAAAAAAAGAGAAACTTTTTGGATAATTTCGTAAACATTCGTCAAACGACGTCAAAGTTATAGGCACATTGAGAGCTCCAGGAGGGGAGACGCGCATCACCCTTCCCAACATGAGTGAAGCCCTGGGGCTGCGAGGACCACAGTACAGCCCCCGCAGCCCCAGCGACCCCCACTAATATATTTTTTTAAATGCCCCTGGGACCTAACCCACCCCGAGGCCTCATTAAAATAAAACACGGGAACCCGTGACCCCAGTGCGATTTGCGCCGATTTTTATAAAAACAAAAAATGATTTTTTAGGCCCTGGGGGTCCTTTTGGGAACCCATGAGCAGGCCTAGGGGGTCGGAGTGTTTCTACCCTAGCCTCTTCTCTTGTTTTTGATCTTTGTTTCTCCATTTGATGGTGACTCGCTTCTACCGAGTCACAAGATGGCTGCCGACACTTCCTGGTTTGGAGTGTTGGCAGCCAATCACAGTGAAGCTTGTGCACGGGACTTAGGCTCCGCCCATATATTGAAACTTTCATTTTTATAATTTCTCAGCAACTACTGAACTGATTTACACCATTTGATAAAGAGGTCGCTTTCTGATCCAAGCACTACCGTTTTGCCAATTTTGGGGTGATTCCGTTCAGTAGTTTCGGCTGTAGCCTTGCACAAAGTTTCCTATGGCAAATTGATTTTTTCTCTCTTATTTTTTGAATTTCTCAAAAACTATTGAATGGATTAATACCATTTACAAAAAAAGGTCGCTTTCTGAACTGAGCTCTACCTTTATGCCAAATTTGGGGTAATTCCGTTCAGCAGTTCGGGCTGTAGCTCGTTGCAAACTTTCCTATTTCTCAGCCCCCACTTGATGAATCACCCCCAAACTTTCAAGATAGTAGCTGACCTGGATAGACTTTTTCGGGTAGAATTTTGCGAACATTCGTCAAACGATTAGCAAATCAAAAAATGCTTTTCCTATGGAAACTAGGTTCTAACTGTAACTACCTACTGGTGACCAGTAGGTATTATATATATATATATATATATATATATATATATATATTATCTACTGCCGGTCCCCAGTAGATAGTTATAGTTAGGACCGTGTTTCCATAGGAAATCCGCAACATTCTATTTGGAATAACTTTGGCGCCGGTCGACGAATCCTCGCGAAATTTTCAAAACTAATGGGGCGCTACGCTGCGCTCCTACACTGAAAGTCTCGGGGGGATTCGTCAAGCGGGGGCTGAGAAAAAAGGGGGGTCCCAAAACGCGTTTTCCCCATGCATTTTCCCATAGGACCTTTAGTCCGAGCTACAGCCCGAACGGCTGAACAGAATTACTTGAAATTTGGCAGAGAGGTAGTCCTCAGGTCAAGGATGTGCCTTTTGTAGGTCTGGTGTAAATCTGTTCAGTAGGTCCTGAGAAAATAGCATTTAAATCAATATATATATCTGTAAGCGCGCTCCGTGCGCTTACCGTAAGCTTACCGTACGCGTACGGTGCCGTGCGCGAGCTCAATTCTGATTGGTGGTTACATGACTGTAAACATTCGAATCGGTCGAAATCAGGAAGAGTCGGCCGCCATTTTCTGTCTCTCGCACTGAGAAACAAAGGTGGGGAACGTGAAAAGGGGCAACGAAGAGAGTTGCAGACCCCCTAGTGTTTGTCAGGGGGTCCAAGAAGGACTCAAAAGTATGAAAAATACATTTAATAATTTTTAAAAAAAATCGCGGAGTGCGCGTACGGTAAGCTTACCGTACGCGCACGGCAAAACAAATAAATAAATAAATAAATAAATAAATAAAGAAGTAACAATTACATTTATTAAATAAATTAAAGGACCCACAAGGGAGAAAAAAACAAATGTTACTGTGTAAAAAAAGGCGAGGCGCGCACGGCATGGACTGAGCAACGTGGGCGCTTGTTGCGCGAAGCGCACCGAGCGCCCACAGCGTGCGCACGGTGCGCGAAGCGCACCGTGCGCGCAGGGTGTGCGCACAGTGAAAAACCAGAAAATAAATAAATAAATAAATACATAACTTAGCATTTAAAAAACCGTACAAATTCACTGAAAAAACCATAGGTTTCACACACGTTATAGTTAGGAATTATCATTTACAAAACCTTGCAAATTCACTTAAAAAACCATAGGTTTCACACATGTTATAATTAGCTGTACATTTCACTCGTAAAAAACCAATGAAATTCCACGTTATAGTTAGATCAGGTAACTATAACTTGCGCGACCGCAATCCACAATGTGTAATTTCAGATGTCATCATTGATGTCATGAGTGATGTCACTGACCATGTCATGAGTGATGTAATATGTGACGTCATGAGCAGTTTATTGTGGGCGCGCAAGTTATAGTTACCTGATCTAACTATAACGTGGAATTTCATTGGTTTTTTACGAGTGAAATGTACAGCTAACTATAACATGTGTGAAACCTATGGTTTTTTAAGTGAATATATATATATATTCACTGAAAAAACCATAGGTTTCAGGGATGTTATAGTTAGCTGGACTTTTCACTTGTACAAAACCATTGAAATTCCCCCGTTATAGTTAGTTCAGCTAACTATAACTCGCGCGCCCGCAATGCACTGCTGATGACGTCACATATTACATCACTCATGACATGGTCAGTGACATCACTGAGGACATCTCAAATGACATCACTGATGACATCATCCAGTGAATGTGTGTTTTTCTGAAAATTAAATATGTTTTATATATGTATATCTCAAGGTCGATGGAAGAATAAATGGGTATATATGTGTCTAAATGGATGATTTGTTTTTGAAAAATTGATTGTGTAACTGACTGATTAAGTGTATCATAGTGAATACATGGCTTAGTGAGTAATGTTTAAATATGTAAATATCTGTATCAGTCTCTCACTTTGTGTATAAGTGGCTGCATGGGTTGGTGAGTAGCTACATGGGTGTCTATATAGGCTATTAGCTGTTTTTTTGAGTATCAGTCTGAGTGTCTGCATGGTTCGGTTGGGGGTATTACGTAGTGCATAGGTGCATGAATGATTGACTCACTGTTTGTATGTGTTGAAGACAGCATGTGTGCAGGACTGTATGGGTGGATGAGTGTGTGTATGGGTGTGTTAGTGTGTGAATGACTGTCTCAATAGTGTCTTTATGGGTAACTACATATGTTTTAAACTAGTATATGTGACTATTGGTGTATATAGGTAAGTATATGTGAGAGTGAGAGATTGAAAGAGTTCCTGTATGAATAAGTATGTGTTTCTATAAGTGATTGTTTAAAAGACTAAGTATGTGTAAGTTTCCGTAGAAGTAAGTGTGGTGGTGTGTGTATAACTGTATATGCAAGTAAATGTATGTTTGATTCTTTATTAGCATGAGTGACTATGTGTGTGAGTAACTCTATGGATGAGTGGCATTGTGTAACAGGATGTATAGGTGTATGAGTACATATGATGAGTGAGTACATGTATGAGTGACTGTATCGGACTGTTGGTGAATGAGTGGATGTGTATTTGGATCTTAGAATTACTGAAGAGGTTGTTGTAACTGGTATTGGTATGTCCATTGTTTTGAAAATTTTAGTCTCTATTTTTGAATGTGTGTATCAAAGGTTATATTAGGGTGAGAGGAGGTCTGCCACTCTATCACAAGGATGATGTCATCAGTGATGTCATTTGAGATGTGATCAGTGATGTCATGAGTGATGTCACTGACCATGTCATGAGTGATGTAATATGTGACGTCATCAGCAGTGCATTGCGGGCACGCGAGTTATAGTTAGCTGAACTAACTATAACGGGGGAATTTCAATGGTTTTGTACAAGTGAAAGGTCCAGCTAACTATAACATCCCTGAAACCTATGGTTTTTTCAGTGAATTTCTGAGGTTTTTTAAATGCTAATTCCTAACTATAACGTGCCTGAAACCTATGGTTTTATCTGTGAATTTCAAAGGTTTTTTAAATGCTAATTTCTAACTATGCCTACAGAGATACGACATGTGAAGAAAGAAGAAAAAACGCACAGAAAGAAAAAAAAGAAATGCAGAAAGAAGCAACAGAAGTCCTCAAAGACGAAGAAAAGTGCAGGAAGAAGGATAACGTGCAGAAAGAACAAACAGAAGAGCAGAAAGAAGCCTTGTTGCAAAATCATCCTGTACCCTCAACTTTTTCAGATGGATACTGGTGGTAACTGAGTCTGACTAACCAGTCCTAGAGCCAGTGCTATGTTAAAAGACACTTAGAATACAGTGAAAACACGTATATACACTAGGGAACATTATGCATTGGGGTCCCCCTGTGATTAGCATGACCTCCTCTGTGGAAATGTGGATTTTCCTGATCAGTTATGTCCCCTATCTTGGACCCCAACGGTTCTATATGCATGTTATAAGTACATGTATGTTCCCTCCAGTTCCAGTTTCTAAGACGCAAACATATGTGTGTCTACCGTCGACATGTTCTCTGTCAGATCCGCCATTGATGGGCTGGATATTCGATTCCTAGGTATGAAAGGCCACCGACTTTATATGGCTAAGTTACTCCATTTTTACAGTTCAGGCAAGTAGGCCCGATTCTGTCCTCAAAGCCTTTCCCTGCTCTCTGTCTTTGACAGCTTCAGCTTGAGCTCGCATCTGTATCCATGAACTTTGTCCTACTCCCTGTGCAGCTAACGGTGCCTGCCTCGGCCAGTTTTCGCATGCCTGCCAAGAAGCTGTATTTCACCTTCGAATTATCTATTTTGCTCTTCAGCCGATGCATTCCTGTCAAGTGATTTAGGTAAACATTTCCTTTAGCTCACAAGCAAGGACTCAGCCTTTCCGTCCTCCTGCAAGTGATTCATAGTCCTGCTGCCATGGAAAGTTTTCTGCCCCTCGCATCTCATATAGACACTTAGACGCTTGTACACGCACACACAGTTAGTATAGAATAGATTCTGTCCGAAAGTCCTTCCTTGTGGATAACATAGTTCTCCAAACATAGGATGGTAGATATGATTTGGGATTAGGTTGACTTGACCCCCCAGACTTCTCGTCTCCACATGTAGAGCTAAATGTCAAGTCCCCTTCACCCCCTAGTTGCACGTCAATTACACGTCATGCTGCTGCGCGCGCATCTATGCCAAGTATTATCTTATAGATCCACCTATGTCTGATAATGCAAACCAATCATGTTTCTTTTATTCCTTGTTACGCCTAGTTTCGATTATGTCACTGTCACGTCATTTTTCTTATCAAATGTTACGCCTTTTACATTCGTTTCATTGTAATGCACTTATTATAAAAATACATGTCTGTCAATGAATTATTGTACTTCACTTCCTGAACCCTCGTGGTGACGGAACCTGAAGGCCGCGACTCGAGTCGGCCATTTTGAATGGAATAAAGCCCATTAGAAAACCTCTTATACCACGGATTCTGCCTCTTGTTATTTTGAGCTATTTTACTTTATTTAAGATCCCGTATGAAATTCAGTCCGGTATATTTTATTTACCACAGAATGGCGCCCGAACAGGGACACTTTCTCATCTCACGCGCCGGCGGTGCGTTGCAGGCCCGGTCTCCTGCCACAGCTGGACGGACCATAAACGCGTACCAGCAGGATTTCCTGTAAGCTCCCTCCGGTCAAGCGGGGGCGACTGAGGCTGCGATCAACCCAGACGAGGCGGTGAGAAGTGCGAAGTATCCCGACCAGAGCCTAGCTGAGAGAGCAAGATCCGAGGTATACAGAGGCCCACCAGGTTTTCCGAAATCCCGATGTCGAGAGGGTCCGATGTCCGCAGTCGTCGAGTCCAGTCCATTCTCTGAGGCCTTCCGTTTCAAGGAGCTACTCGGTGAGTACCATCGCCGGGGAGGCGTGTTGACGCGCACATAGGTTGTGCCGGTCAAGACGGATTTGGGTACACAAATCCGGTCTGCACTGTTTAGCAGTGTATATGTACTGTTTAGCAGTATATCAAGTATTCCGAAGTATTCAGTTATTGTCAAGAATTCAGCGTGGTGATTAGTTAGGCAGACTGTCATCATTGTCGATCATTGTTAAAATGTTTAATGTTTAATGTTTAAAGTATTCAGAAATGTCTTGCATATTGTGGTACGAATGACTGTTCATTGTTCACTGTTCATTTATTGTGTTTTTCGTATTAAGAAAATTCAAGAGTAAGTATCAGATCAGTTGTAAATATGCCGCTCTTCTCGAAGTTAAGACAGATTACTACCAGAAAAGGGGTGCTTGAAGAAGCAGTTCCTATTCCTCCTAGGGACACTCCAGGGCATTTCATGTACCATAAACATGGCTTAGATGCCATATTGTTTCTTGATCTATGGGTAGATTATACCAAGGGATTACCGGAAAGTCAAAGGTGGCCCATAGCGGGAACCTGGGATGCAGAGTGCATCATGAAAGTGGAGGAAGAGTTATGGAAAAGAAAGGTCAGACAGTCACAGAAAGACGCTGTTGAGTTATGGCGTAAAGAATCTCATAGACGAACAGAAAAAGCACGTAGACAAGAAGAGAGGAGTAAAGAAAGTTCAAATAAAGTTCAAGAAAATCTATTAATTGAGGAAGGTATCCGAGTGAGATCAGAACAAGTAAATAGACAAAGAAATGCTCTTATGAATGGTATGTATCCCCTATTAGCCGAAGGATTACCTAAGGCTGCTCCAGAGATACCAAAAGACTTGCCACCCCCATTATTTCCAATTAAGGTACATCCAAAGGGGCTTCCCAGAACCGCAGAAGATGTTTTTCTTTCCTCATATCTAGATGACGCAGCTCCCGAGTATGCTAACGCCGCACCACATAGACCGTCTGGCGGAGGGGTTCAACGTCAGGATCAGGTATCTGTCCCCGTGCAACAGCAAGTTCCGACACAAGCGTCGGCAAGCACATCTGTTTCCGCATCTGTCTCCGCAGTCGACTCTACAGAGGTATCGACACCCATAGTTGCTGTGTCACGTTCAACGAACCCATTCACACCCGACGCCCCAGATAGGGCCACGGGAGGTGCTAGCAGTACTTTTACACCACCTAGAATCAATAAACTTGTTTTTCAAGAGTCAGCGCATTCACGTACACCTAAATTCGTAAGTGAACGTACGCTTAAAGAACTCCTTGTAAATTGTAGATATGACCCGGTGGTTGGTAAAGAGGACGAAATGGTCCTGGCATCACTACGTATCAGGCGAGCCGCAGAGTATTTAGCGAGGTTACCAGGGATGACTACGCATCTAGACAACATATATCATTTTGTTCAAACAGGACGAGATCCAGGATGTATTAACAGAGCTATGGAATTCCAGAAAGTAGAGATACAGGGGGAACTGTTACGTTTCCTCATAAACTGTATGATCAGAAATCAAGATCGTCCGGGGGTAGACCCGAATACAATGCTTATTCTTACAAGATGGAGTCAGAATATATCAGAAGGGAGACACGATAAGCAAAATTGTATAATAGCCATGTGCCGAAAAATACGTAAAGAAATAGAGCGTATTCATGAAGAAAGATTGGGAACAGACGAGTTTGAGCAAGATGAAGTGTCCGAATCAGGGAATTCCGCAAGACAGTCAGAGACCATAGCCTATGTAGGCAGAGGAAGATCCTGTGAAAATACTAGATGTTTTCCTGATCCAATACATTCTGTATGCCCAAAAAACAGCAGAACGTATCCGACGCCTGTAATAAATCTGAAGTCTCCTGAACATTCGTTTCAAGCCGCAGATAAGATACTACGAGAACGAAGGGGTTACCACCTCCTCGATTCCATGGATGAGCAAGAATTAGCCAGATCAGCCGTTCACTGGATTGACAGTCCTGAAAAATACGGTGATGAGACCGTAGCACACACGTTTCTCAATCTCAGTACAGATGAACAACGCTTAGCTGGAATCTATATGATTCAGCAACTCCTCATATTATATAAGTGCCAACATGCTGACCCTGGTCCTTTACCTGATATATTAACGGAACTACTCACAAACAGATGGAGAGGTTCTAGTAATAAGCTAATTAAAGAGATATTAGTGTCACGTAAACAGTATGTCCTTTTTGTAAGTCCGGATTCTCTCTCGCTGCCCCACAGAGAAAGAACGCCGTACTATATGGATAGACAAAATCCTTTACGAGAAGTGCACCCAATAAAAGGCGAAGACAATGAGTTTCACCGTGTATTTGTTTACACACCCATATCAAAAATGGAATTATTAGAAATGAAGAAAGTAGTACCTAGTCATGACAAAGACCCAGCGGGTTTCCACCGAGAAATTAAAGACATGTTACTGATGGGAGAGTACACCTTTCCTGATATTATGACGATATTAAAGGTGCTTTTGCCTGCTGGCATTTATGAAAAACTGAAAGAAAAAGAGTGGGAAGTAGGAGACCAAAAGATAGACTGGACAGCATTAGCAGAGGAAGAAAGGGGCCGAACTGCAGGTTCGGGGCTCGGGGATAAAGTTAAACTGTTACCAGGTTTACTAGTACAGGTACTGCCACGTTTATTAACTACAAAAAAGGAAGATTGGGGTGCAATCACAGCCTGCAAACAAAAGCAAGATGAAGACACAAGCGATTATTATGCTCGATTTGAAAAATGTTTTGGTATAAATAGTGGTATAAAAGCAAGTAGTGACTCATATCCACATTTATTTGTGACAAAATTGGTGGAAAATGCATTGCCTCCAGTGAAGAATAGAATATTGAAATTCGAGAGTACCTGGCAAAGTAACACTCCGTCGCAAATGCTACAAATGTTACAGTATCATCACAATAGAATTAGGGATGAACAAGAACACGAGCATAGACGCATGAAGGATACAAAAATGAAAATGCTAGTTTCTCAGACAGTACCAGCAGATGGTCACAAAAAGGGTGTGACACATTCTGGTGATTCTGCAGTTCCTGTAAAAGGAACCTGCAATTACTGTAAACAACTAGGCCATTATGTACATGATTGTCCAGTCCTGAAACGTAATATAGCTACAGGTATTGCAAAAGAGAGACCACGATTAGTTAGACAAGATCAGAATGAACAAGGAGCTATGCAGCATGGACAGTCCATGCCAGTTCAGCAACAGTCCATGCCAGCCTCACAGCAACCCATACAGTTTGTGCCAGCTGCACCACCGTTGCCTGCTACTGCCACACAAACAACGACACGACAAATGTATCAGACTGCACAGTATGAATACCCTGAATATCAGCGCTACGCATGAACCAGCCTAGAGAGGGAAGTTGACTTACCGCTTATCGAGATTCCTGTAGATCAAGAAGGACCTTATGTACATAGTGAATTATTAGGTCAAGATAGAAAATTCTTACTCGATACAGGGGCAAGTCGAACAACTATAAAACGAAGTGAAGTTCCAGGGGCACCCCTCTCAGGCTCTCAAAATGTTTCCCTTGGTTTTTCAGGAAAACCTATTGTTAATGAAGTATCACAGCCGCTACCACTTACGATAGGACCTTTGACACGAACTACAGATTTATTGCTTACTAAATCATGCCCAGAAAATCTGTTAGGAATTAAAACTCTGAAAGCACTAGGAGCCATAATATGTTGTTCTCCGGAAGGAGTAAGGTTGTTTTTGCGGGATTTTAAAGGTCACTATGTGTCTAGAGACATGGATCCCCGACTACAGACTTTACCAGTACATCTATGGGCACAAGGCCCTACGGATGTTGGCTGCATGAACATTACACCCTATCGAGTTACATTGAAAGCAGGAGTGGTACTACCACGAATGCGACAATACAAGTTACCGCATGATGCTGTAGTGGCTTTGCTGAAAATCATTGATGAGCTGATTGCCCAGGGAGTAGTTATAGAAACAGACTCCAATATATGTAATTCACCGATAATTCCGATTCTTAAACGAACTGACCCTACTGCCGCACCAGTATACCGATTGGTTATTGATTTGCGTGAACTAAACAAGTGTATTGTACCACAATTCCCTGTGGTCCCTGATATATCATCATTGTTGACAGCAATTGATTCCGAAGCAACATTTTTTACTGTAATTGATCTCAAGAATGCTTTTTTCAGCGTCCCAATAGATCCGGAAAGCCAATACTTGTTCGGATTCAGTTTAAATGGGCGCAGCTTTAAATTCTCACGCGCTCCCCAAGGATTTACAGAAAGCCCCAGCATCTACAGCCAAGCACTGAAACGAGAACTTGACAGTATCCACATGCCAGTCAATACTGCACTGCTTCAATATGTCGATGATCTGCTGATCACCGCAAGAAACGAGCCAGAATGTGAAAAGGCTTCTCTGACAGTTTTACATTTCCTAGCCGACAAGGGGCACAAGGTGTCCCCTTCTAAGCTGCAATTCTGTGTTCAGCGAGTTATTTATCTTGGTCACTCGCTGTCCAAGGAGGGAAGGCAGCTTACACCAGATCGCATCCAGTTAATTGCTAACATGTCAATACCCCAGACACAGAAGGAGGTGCGGGCTTTCATAGGCCTCACTTCATATTGTAGGCAGTGGATCCCTCAGTACGCTTTTCTAGCAAAACCACTCATTCAGTTAACCACACAGGAGGCAGCCACATCGACTGTTCTCCCTTGGACTCAGGAACATACACAAGCTTTTGAAAGCTTAAAGAAAGCTTTATGTCAAGCACCTGTTTTAGCAACGCCATGTTATAGCAAACATTTTACACTTTTTGTTACAGAACGCGAAGGTACTGCCTTGTCAGTACTCACTCAGGATCAAGCAGGATCACGCAAGCCATGTGCTTATTTTTCCAGTACATTAGATCCCGTAGCTCAGGCTTTGCCTGCATGCCTGAAATCAGTGGCAGCGACAGCTTTAGCAATCAGACAAAGCGATGCCATAGTATTAGGACACCCATTGACAGTACAAGTACCACATGCAGTAGAGGTTCTTGTGAACCGAACACAAACACAACACTTGACCATAGCAAGACTTACCGGTTATGAACTGACATTGTTTCAACCACACATAGAGATCCGACGGTGTAATACATTGAATCCTGCTACACTATTACCTGTAATTGGAACAGACCCACTAGCTCATGATTGTGTTGAAATCATTGAAATAAAGACGAAACCTAGACAAGACTTGACAGACGTTCCATTGTTAGATCCAGACCTGACGTTGTATGTAGACGGATCGTGCATGAGAACAAGTACAGGAGATTTAGTGGCCGCGTATGCAGTCACAACAGACACTGAAGTTATTGAAACAAATTGTATAGATACTTTGTCAGCCCAAGCAGCAGAACTTATTGCTCTAACACAGGCCTGTATTCAAGCCACAAATAAGAAAGTTAATGTATACACTGACTCACGTTATGCATTCGGAGTTGTACACGACTTCGGCGTGCTGTGGCGAGAGAGAGGTTATTTAACGTCCCATGGTGCCCACATTCAGCACGGACCCCTCATTCATGCTTTGTTAGACGCAATACATCTACCCACTGCTATATCGATTATGAAATGTAAAGCACACACGAAGGTTACTGATACCATTTCTCAAGGCAATGATTTAGCTGACAAAACAGCTAAACAGACTGCTCAGAATCGCACATTAGACATGACAAAGCCAATAGTTCAGACACCAACACAGTGTATGACAATTAAGGATCCCGCACTTGACGTAATTGACATACAGACACATGCCACAGCAGAAGAAATAAAGAAGTGGACTGAACTAGGAGGGATCCAGACAGATCAAGGATGGATGACGAAGGAGAAATCTGTATGGTTTCTCCCTGATTCCATGGTTCAAGCCATTATAGCTACAGTTCACAGTCCAGCACATTTAGGAGAGAAGGCTATGCTAGACAGCATTCAGCACATTTGGTTCAATAAACATTTACGAGCAGCAGCTAAACAAAAAGTTCGTACCTGTATGATATGTTGTCAGTTTAATCCAGGAAAGAGTGTTTCCGTAGAGCAGGGTGGATTTCAGCCTCCTGACCATCCTTTTGAAGTCCTCCAGATGGATTATATTCAGATGGAACGTTGTCGAGGATTCAAATATGTTCTCGTAGTTGTCTGCGCTCTCTCCCGTTGGACAGAGGCGTATCCCGTATCAGATTACACTGCCTCAACTACTGCCAAGCAGCTAGTTCGAGAATTCTTCCCACGGTACGGTTTACCACGTGTTGTATATTCAGATAACGGTCAGCCTTTCTCATCCGAATTAATGAAACATGTCTCACTTTTGTTGGGATATCAGTGGAAATTCCACTGTGTCCGACACCCCGAGGCAGCAGGTCTCGTGGAACGACATAATCAACTTTTAAAAATCAGATTGTCTAAAATATGTCAGGAAAAAGGTGTGGACTGGATAGTAGCCTTACCAGTTGCGCTATTCTACATGAGAATGGTAGCACACTCTCGAACAGGGCTATCCCCTTATGAGGTGATCTTTGGTAGACCACCGAATATGTGGGGGACGCCTATACCCCGTAAAATAACTGATGTTGACTGTAATATGCTGACAGATTACCTGGCTTCCTTGATGTCTGCACTACAATCTTGTCGTTCACAGGTAGTCGCAGCTTTTCCTGACAACACCGAGGTGAAACCTCATGACGTAATTCCCGGTGATTATGTTCTCGTCAGGAATTTTGATCGGAAAACCCAACTGGAGCCAAGGTGGAGGCTTCCTAAGTTGGTCCTGCTGACGACCAGAACAGCTGTGAAGATCGAAGGAAGAAAAGGATGGGTGCATTCCACCCATATAAAAAAATTTAATGGACTTCCTCCTGACACAAACAGTACTTCCCGTGTGTCTTCCCCCATTGACTCAAAGCTACCTTTGGCTGAGGCCAGTAGCACCGAACTCTATAAACAGAAACTCAGGTCCAGATCTAAACTGTCGGACGATTTGATTGTTTAAGTCCTCTCCAAGGTGAAGCGGTTGAATCTGTCCCGACATGTATCCCTTAGGTCTGAATCATGTAGAGTCCAGAATCATAATGAAACGACATGCTTATTGTAAATCACTGCGTAGCCACTGTATTGTGACTTTATTAATTTTGTTTTTCTTGAGTTTTTTAATAGTTACTGCAAGTATATTGTTGCATATGTATTATCCTGTTTCTAAACTTGCTTTCAATATAACTGATGAACATTCTTTTAGTGACCTACCCCCACATGAGTTGTCCTATAGACTTGCGCTGCGTAATAACACATTCATTAGTATGTTACATCATTCCCATCAGACTAGTAATGCCACCAATTGTTGGGTGTGTGGCCGACTTCCTCCCTATCAGAATAACAAAGGAGTTCTGCCTTTCTTTCCACATCCGTTCACACACAATGGCTCCTGTGGAGCATGGTTTAGTTTATTAAATTCCATAGACCCAGACACAGCAGTTTATCAACAACATTGGATATGGGGAAATCTGAATCTAGTTTTATTCAAAGTCTGTCACCCTAATAAGGAGGGTCACCCCAGTAGAACAGGAACTGATTTAGAAAATGAAGTGTATAAATTAGGTAATTTTACGCCTAATCTTATGATTTTGAATGTCAAATCCGAAGTTGAACTAATTCTGCCCACTATGTCAGTATTTCCAGTTAAGGGTGAATTATGTGTGAGAAAAGTTGGTTCCATACATATGGGCCATAGCCAATGCGTTACTATAGTAGAATATAGTGATCAAGGTAAATCTTCATTTAGAGCTTCTCGCCATTCTTACTTCATATGTGGCCAGACGGCATATATGCGCCTGCCTCTAGATTGGGATGGTACCTGTTACATAGCATTCCTTTTGCCACCTGTTTTCCTAGCTCCCCCTGATTATTATCGAAATGTTCATTTAGTACACAATAGAGAGCGAAGAGATCTCCCAGTTGTCGATTATACTGAGACAGCATGGGACAAATATGTAGATTTCAATAAAGGTATCTTTCCCTATATAGGTACTATATCAAATAGTAAGCTGATACGCAGACTCACCAAGACTCTTGAAGCTGTAGTAAACGAGACTATAGCCGCCCTAGGCAATCTGACAGAGGAACAATCAGTGATGAGAATTGTTGTTCTCCAGAATCGTCTTGTCCTTGACGTCATCCTGGCCGATAGGGGCGGAGCTTGCAGGGTCATCGGATCCAGCTGCTGCATATTCATACCAGAAAATTCGCCATCTGTATATAAAGCTATAACACGCCTTCATAAGATTGTAAGCCAGATACACGAGAATCCAGGCATTTGGACGTGGTCCGGGTGGTTTTGGAGTGTGATATCAGCCTGGGGATGGAGAGTTCTATCCTTCCTAGGTATTGGCCTTCTCATACTATTCAGTTGCTGTCTATGTCTACAATGTGGACCAGCGATTTGTGGTCTGTGTGCCACATCGTGTATTCCACCACCAAGGTCTCGTTCAAAATACCGGAAGAAGAAGGAAGAAGAAATGATGCTCCATGAGCAAATCGATGGAATGATGAAGATTGATGTCTCTTGAAGGGCAAGAAGGGGACAAGGAGGGAATGTGGAAATGTGGATTTTCCTGATCAGTTATGTCCCCTATCTTGGACCCCAACGGTTCTATATGCATGTTATAAGTACATGTATGTTCCCTCCAGTTCCAGTTTCTAAGACGCAAACATATGTGTGTCTACCGTCGACATGTTCTCTGTCAGATCCGCCATTGATGGGCTGGATATTCGATTCCTAGGTATGAAAGGCCACCGACTTTATATGGCTAAGTTACTCCATTTTTACAGTTCAGGCAAGTAGGCCCGATTCTGTCCTCAAAGCCTTTCCCTGCTCTCTGTCTTTGACAGCTTCAGCTTGAGCTCGCATCTGTATCCATGAACTTTGTCCTACTCCCTGTGCAGCTAACGGTGCCTGCCTCGGCCAGTTTTCGCATGCCTGCCAAGAAGCTGTATTTCACCTTCGAATTATCTATTTTGCTCTTCAGCCGATGCATTCCTGTCAAGTGATTTAGGTAAACATTTCCTTTAGCTCACAAGCAAGGACTCAGCCTTTCCGTCCTCCTGCAAGTGATTCATAGTCCTGCTGCCATGGAAAGTTTTCTGCCCCTCGCATCTCATATAGACACTTAGACGCTTGTACACGCACACACAGTTAGTATAGAATAGATTCTGTCCGAAAGTCCTTCCTTGTGGATAACATAGTTCTCCAAACATAGGATGGTAGATATGATTTGGGATTAGGTTGACTTGACCCCCCAGACTTCTCGTCTCCACATGTAGAGCTAAATGTCAAGTCCCCTTCACCCCCTAGTTGCACGTCAATTACACGTCATGCTGCTGCGCGCGCATCTATGCCAAGTATTATCTTATAGATCCACCTATGTCTGATAATGCAAACCAATCATGTTTCTTTTATTCCTTGTTACGCCTAGTTTCGATTATGTCACTGTCACGTCATTTTTCTTATCAAATGTTACGCCTTTTACATTCGTTTCATTGTAATGCACTTATTATAAAAATACATGTCTGTCAATGAATTATTGTACTTCACTTCCTGAACCCTCGTGGTGACGGAACCTGAAGGCCGCGACTCGAGTCGGCCATTTTGAATGGAATAAAGCCCATTAGAAAACCTCTTATAACACGGATTCTGCCTCTTGTTATTTTGAGCTATTTTACTTTATTTAAGATCCCGTATGAAATTCAGTCCGGTATATTTTATTTACCACACCTCTGTAAGCCCCTAGTATATAATAGGGCAGGGGGATTAAAACTACCTCTTAAAACAGGCCACAGGGCGTTTTTGCACACGTTAACCCAGGCCCCGTCCCCTCCCTTCACCACTGTGTAAACACGCCCTGTGTCCGTTTTTAGTTGGGAGATTAAGTTCATTTGAATCCTGAGGGTCCCTAGGGTCCAACTAGCCCACTAGGCACCTCCAGTAAGTGCCACAGAGCTGCATTGCAGAGAGGTGTAAAAAGTGGCACGGCCTGGACCACCTCTCTGCAATGCAGCTCAGTGGCGCTTACTGGAAGCACTTGGTGGGCTAGTTAGCCCCCAGGGGCCCTCAGTATTGAAGGGAAATTTTATCCCCAATTTAAAACGCGCCATAGTGCGTGTTTGCACACGTCACCTCAGGCCCCGTCCCCTCCCTTCACCACTGTGTAAACGCGCCCTGTGGCTGTTCTAAGTTGAGAGATTAAGTCCCCTTGAATCCTAAGGGTCCCTAGGGTCAAACTAGACCACTAGGTACCTCCAGTAAGCGCCACAGAGCTGTGTTGCAGAGAGGTGTAAAAAGGGGCTTGGCCTCAGAACACCTGTCTGCAGCGCAGCTCCCTGGCGCATACTGGAGATGCCTGTTGGGCTAGTTGGCCCTCAGGGACCCTCAGTATTGAAGAGGAATTAATTCCCCAACTTACAACTCGCCCGGGGGCGCGTTTGCAGAGTGCTGCAAGGAGGGGGCGTGGCCTCCGGCATGATGCCAGTCTTTTATTTATTTTACTTTTTTAAGAAGGGGGGCTGTGTGGTTCCCCTTCTTATTCTAATTTATTGGCCCTGATGACCCCATCCCTCAGGGCCTGTCTCCTTATTATATTTTTTGACCCCAATCCCCAGGGCCGGCCACTGTTTTTTATTATTTTAAAAAAATATATATTTATAGACACACCTAGGACATGCTGGACAAACCGTACGTACCTATCACCATGACGATTTGTGTGATATTCATTAAAAGGCGACTATGCATACAATAAAGCCACGTGGAATGTATTTACACCACTAGTGAAGCTCTGACATGTCTGATGCCCTACCGTGCCTAATCCCGGTAGACACCCTTGTCGTTTATTTATACAAACATGGGTAGCTATTGACGGGCACATTTAATACACATGCACACCAAGCCATTCAAAGGGGATTCGACAAAAATTCGACCAAAACTATGCAAGAAACCCCCCTCACGGTTAATAAAACACACATCCACTGCCGGATGTGTAATACTTTTTATTTTACTCTCTGGAAAGGGGACGAACATCACTTGAGAGTCACAGCGCGCTCCTGGCAGAGCCCAATGCTGTGTTACACCCACCATTGCCTGCCGAGTGCCACACACCTCTGTGTTGTATTCCACCAGCTAGTGCATATGCTATGACACTCTCTAGCCCATGTGCACTGTAACACCACCCCGTGAATATGTCATGCCACATTTGTCTTCGCACGGGTTATATTGCCCCATCTAACGTGCCTTCCTCGATGCCTATGTTATAACGCACAGTGCTATGCCATACATATTACAATCTGGGATCCATATCTTTGTCACAGTGCATATGCAACGTTACACTCCCCAGCACATATTTTATATTACAACTTTAGAGACTAGTTAGGTTACACAACACTGCCCTGTGTATATTACACTCCAAGGCGCATATCGCATAGCACGAGCTAGTGCCTGTGCTATCTCGCGCTCTCCAATGAATCTGTCATTGCGCACAATGTATTGCATATTATATTTCACCCCCGGTTCATCTTATATCACACTTTTTGGTGCATAGTTTATACCATACACTATATCTAGTTTTCATCTTCAATCGTGCTCTCAGGACTATGTTCTATATAACACTGTGTTCACCTACCCTTTTCACGGGCATTACATTTTGCGATAGGGGCTGGAGGGTCAGGGGGTGTTTCTGCCAAGTGAGCCCGGAGTCACAGTCACAAACGTCCTCTTCTTCCTAAATAAAAGTGAGATTATGCTGCATACTTGTTCATATTTTAAGTAGTTCGCACAGACACACATTTTAAAAACAATAAAGTTCCTAATACCCGCCTTCTCTGAACAGTTAGCTTGCTGCCCCATCCCCCTCCTCCCTATCCTCTGTTGTGTGAATCCATGGACTAGAATCCGCCCTCCTGCCATGCATGGTCTGATGTGCTGCCACTGCCCTCAATTTAGTATGATGTACCAGTCCACTCCTCCTGCCCTCCATTGCCAAATTCTATGCCCCATCATTGACCTTCTGCTTAAACTCTGTGCTTAGCTTGCTGCCCCTATTCTCCTTCCCCCTGCCCTCCAATGTATTTGTGCATGCCCCTGCTCCATCCTTTTTGCCCACCATGTTCCATGGACCTACCACTCCTATCTACTCTGAGTGGTCTGTTGAGCTGCCACTCCCCTCCCACCTGCCTAGCATTGTCAGATGACTGTAACCTGTCCCTGCCACCTCCACCCTGCCTGTCCACATGCCATGCCCCTATCCTCTTCCTCCTGTCCTACATGGTCCATTGTACTGCCACACCCTTCTGCCCTCCCTGGTCTGTTGTGCTGCAACTGCTCCTCCTGCCTGCCCCGTGCGGTCTGTTGTGAGGCCCCTTCCCCTGAACTTTCTTGTCTGTGCACAGGTCCTGACCCTCCCTTCTATCCTCCATCGTCCTTTGTGCATGCCCCTGCACCCTCCTTCTTGCCCATCATAGCCATTGTGCTGCCACTAACCCTCCCACTTGCCATGCATGGTCTTCTGTGCTGCCATGGCCCCTCCCACCTTCCCTGTGTGGTCAGTTAGCTGCCCCTGACCCCCTCCCACCTTCCCTCCATGGTCTGTGTGTATGCCATCACAGTCTCACTGTGTCTTGCTTCTAGTGCCCATCCTGCCTGACCTCCATGGCTATCTGCTGCTCCTACCCTGCCCCCTTGCCCCCAGCCCTCTGTTTACATGTGCAGACCCCTACTCCCTCCCTCCTGGCTTGTCTGTTCCATTGTAATGCCCCTGATCCGTCCCTCCTGCCCTTTATGGTCTGTTATGCTGCAGCTTTCTCTCCTGTCTGTCCATTATGGTCAGCTAGCTACCATTGCCTCTTGCCCCTCTGTTCTCTGTTGTCCATGTGCATGGTCCTGTCCCCTCCCTCTTACTTTCTATGGATTGTTGTGCTGCACTCCAGTCCCGCATGCCCTGTGTGGTGTATTGTGCTGCTGCAAACCCTGATGCCTGCCCTGCAGGGTCAGTTTGGTGCACCTCTCCATGTCCCTCCTGTCCTCTGTTATCCAAGTCCATGTCCCTACCCCATTTCCTTCCATGATCCAATCTATCATACTTGCGAACATTTTGAACTTCGTAAGAGGGAGATTTGGAAAAAAAACTGGGGTATTGATTTTCCCCTTTGAGATACATTGAAAAAGAGGAGATTGTAGACAGGAGACAGATCAAATAAAGCCCATTTGAGCTTAAAAACATTGGACTTTTCCTGGCTGAATCGGGTCTGTTGGCATGTATGGTTGTACTACCATTGCCTCTTCCTTCTGCCCGCAATGGTCTATTACATTGCCACAGCCTCTCTTGCAAGTCCTGTATTGTTGGTTTGTTGCCCCTGCCCCCCTTTCCACTGCCCTCCATAGTCTGTTGTGCTGCCACGGCCCTTCCTGCCTGCTCAGTGTGGTTAAATTGTTGCCTTTGCACCCTCCTACCTGCCTTCAATTTTCAGAGTCCGTGCCCCTGGCCTCTGCCTCTCAACAGTATCCTAATGAACAACTAGATTGCTAACATTCTATATTTATTACAAAAGTGTGGATCGCCTGACGTCATCTTGATGTAATCAAAACTGTAATACCTGGAGCATTTCCTTTAGAAATAACATATATGAGAGGGTCTTATTGGCATCAAAATTATGGTTAGTGCTCTAAAAGACTAAAATAAGGACATATTTTCTGAGTTTTCAAATAGCGACAAAGCACTTTTAAATTATTTGTTATCTTTATGTTTTTTTATCCAGTTGACACTTGATTAAATGTTGCACTTAGGGGAGAGGATGTGGTGTTACTTCCAGAACTGCAGACTTTGCAACTGGGGAACCAGGTTGGAGTTTCTGCTTCAGCTCGACATTCTGTGATTCTGGTCAAATCACTTAGTCTCCCCATGTCTACAACCAAAATGAATTTGTTCTTGTGTGATGTAACCAATGCTCATGTAAAGCACTCCAATACCTGACAAGTCTGCACTATATAACACTGCAAAAACACAAAATAATAAGTGTTTTGCACACTTCTGTCATTGGGCTATATTTGGGCTACATCTGGGTGATTTTGGGCTACATTTGGGCTCTTTTGTCTCCGGTGGCCATCTTGGGAGATTTATTTGTTATGAAGTTTCCTAATTTCCTCATGTACTGCAGTCTCCTCAGTAGGAAATGCTTTCCGTTTTTTACTTTGATTCCATCATGAATGTATTCAGATATGTCACACATTTGCCATGAATTCTGAAAGTTAGCACTCTAGTTGCTCATTAGATCACTGTAGTAAAACTACTGTTCACCATGGAAGTCTGCTCCTGGTATTAAAAGTGCATGTTTCAGTCTGCATGTCAGAATTTTTTAATGAAATAAAAGAGGATTTGAGAAGTCACTCAAAATGTGCCCTCATTTTCTTTCTTCAGCATTAATCATAATTTCTATGGCAAAATGAACCCCCTTATTGAGTTCCTTTTTAAATTAAATGTTTTAAGTGTTACCAGTTTATTCCAATCAAGATGGCTTCAGGTGTGCCATACTTTTGTCATAATGAAGACAGTAAGCGCTCTAGTTGTTTTTAAGAACACTCTGGGACATTCTGTCATTGGGCTATACTTGGGCTACATCTGGGTGATATTTGGGCTACATTTGGGCTCTTTTCTCTCTGGTGGCCATCTTGGGAGACTTATTTGTTATGAAGTTTACTAATTTCCTCATTTACTGCAGTCTCCTCAGTAGGAAATACTTTCAGTTTTTCACTTTGATTCCATCAAGAAGGCATTCAGATGTGTCAAACATTTGCCATAAATTCAGAATGTTAGCACTCTTTTTGCTCATTAAATCACTGTAGTAAAGCTACTGCTCACCAAGGAAAACTGCTGCTGGTATTGAAAGTGCATGTTTCAGTCTGCATGTCAGAATTTTTTAATGAAATAGAAGAGGATTTGAGAAGTCACTCAAAATGTGCCCGAATTTTTCTTTCTGCAGCACTAATCATAATTTTTATGGAAAAATGAACCCCCTCATTTTGTTCTTTTTTAAATTAAATGTTTTAAGAGTTACCACTTTAACCCCTTCAGTGCCCCGGCCTTTCCCCGCCCTGTGCCGGGCGTTTCATTAGCGGGCGGGGTTCATGACGAGATAGTCTCGTCATGGGCACAGCGCAACCGCGCTCCATGACGAGACCATCTCGTCATGGGCACTGAAGGAGTTAATCCAAGCAAGATGGCTTCAGGTGTGCCATACGTTTATCATAAGTAGGACTGTTAGCGCTCTAGTTGTTCTTTGGAACACTCTGGGAAGCTGCAGTAGAACACAAAGGAATCAACTGACAGTCTCTGCCCTTGTTGGATGTACATGTTTTACTGAGAATGTCAGACTTCATTCTCACATGACTGAGAAAGATAATGTGAATTTACAGAAAATAAGCTCTCAGTTTAGCTTATAGATCACCTTCCAAACCTCTGTGGGAAAAGCATGAGAAAATATTTTTCTCTCAATCATGATATCCCAGCAGAAGGCTTTTTCACATGGTGAAATCACCTTAGAACATACCACAATTCCTAAAATGAGTATGGTACCATCAACAAATTATTTATAATGTAACTAAAGTCTTAAAACCTTCTATTAACTGCAATGCTTTTTAATGAGGTGCTATCATGTATATTGGTCCCAAGATGGCTGCCAACACTTCTTTGATGAAGTGCTGACAGCCAATCAGATCTCAGGATGAGATGTGTGGTTAGGCTCCGCCCACATATATATATGATTTTACTTTTGATTTTCTCAGGAACTACTGAACAGAATGACACCAGACCTGCAAAAGGCACTTCCCTGACCTGAGGAATACCTCTCTGCCAAATTTCAAGTAATTCTGTTCAGCCGTTCGGGCTGTACCTTGGACTAAAGGTCCCTATGGAAAATTGCATGGGGAAAACGTGTTTTGGGACCCCCCTTTTTTCTCATCCCCCGCTTGATGAATCCCCCCGAGACTTTCAGGGTAGGAGCGGAGCGGAGCGCCCCACCTATTTTGAAAATTTCGCGAGGATTCGTCAACCGGCGCCAAAGTTATTCCGAATAGAATGTTGCGGATTTCCTATGGAAACACGGTCCTAACTATAACTATCTACTGGCGACTGCCAGTAGATAATATATGTATATATATATATATATATATATATATATATATATATATATATATTACCTACTGGCGGTCGCCAGTAGGTAGTTATAGTTAGGACCCCATTTCCATAGGAAATCTGCAACATTCTATTTTGAATAACTTTGGCGCCGGTTGACAAATCCTTGCAAATTTTTCAAAATAGGTGGGGCGCTCCGCTCCGCTCCTACCCTGAAAGTCTCAGGGGGATTCGTCAAGCGGGGGCTGAGATAAAAGGGGGGTCCCAAAACACGTTTTTCCCATGCATTTTTCCATAGGACCTTTAGACAGGGCTACAGCCCGAACGGCTGAACAGAATTACTTGAAATTTGGCAGAGAGGTAGTCCTCAGGTCAAGGAAGTGACTTTTGTTGGTTTGGTGTAAATCTGTTCAGTAGATTCTGAGAAAATAGCCTTTAAATCAATATATATATCTGAGCCAGCTTACGGTACGCTTACGGTAAGCTTACGGTACGCGTACGTTGGCGTGCGCGAGCGCGATTCTGATTGGCTCTTAGATCTTAGTAAACATTCGAATCGGTCGAAACCAGGAAGCGGCGGCCGCCATTTCGTGTGTTTCACTCAGAAAAAAAAGAGTGATAACAAGAAAAGGGGGCAAGGAGGAGAGTTACAGACCCCCTAACATTTGTAAGGGGGTCAAAGAAGGACAGAAAAGTACAAAGAAAACATTTATTAATTTTAAAAAAAAATCGCGGGGTACGCGTACGGTAAGCTCACCGTAAGCGTACGGTAAAAAAAAAAAAAGAAATGAAATGCAGATTTAAGTGTTTAGATATTAGGGGGCTCTAAAAAGAGCCGTTGTGTTTATGAAGTGATTTGATTTTTTAGTGGTACCTACAAGTAAGTACCGATGCAGAGTCTAAGGTTCAAGAGGAAGACTCTGTTCCCTTCATCATTGAAGTGCACACCATCTCCTCTATAAATGTCTTGCATGTCGTAACGCAAGTTGTTGTGGTAAATGGAACCCATACCATAGTCACGGAGGAAAGCAGAAACAGATTTGTTGACGTGCTTTCTTGCTTTGTCAATCTGCGGACAGAAAAGATTGGACCAGTTCCATTTTTGCCTTTGGCATATGTTAGAAAACACAAAGGCAGTTTTAGGGAAAAGTGAAAACAGTTGTGCAAAGGTGTCCTTCATAAGCATTTCCAGACCTACCCCAGTCAAAGTGCCTAGGTCATTGCCACCACAGTGCACTATTATGAGGTCAGGGTGTTGGTTTTGCATGAAGGATTTCACCAATGGCATCAATTGGTGCCACTTTAACCCTCTCTGACCAATCCATTTAATGTCTACATTTGGCAAAGCAAGGTCTCTCACCATACCTGTTTTCTCTGCAAACTTTTCACTCCAGAAGACATAGCTGTGTCCTACAATCCACACTGTGAACATCTTCCAAGGAGAGCGGGGTGCACTCAGGAGGTGTATTTCAGTAGAATGGAAAAAAGAAATGAAAGACAGTTTGGAAATGGAGGCATACATATTTTTTTTAAAAAAAAAGAACTGATTGGCTGTTTCATACCATTCTACACTAAAAACTAGGCTGTATGTGTAAATTTATAGAAACATGTTTTGTATTGGTACAGAAAAATGTGTTACCAAAGAACAGTCCTATGGATTTGCTGTTAGGTTTGAAAAGTCAAGCACTCTTGCTCTGTGGAATTGAAACATTGTGTGGTGAACTTCTGACCTGACTCTACACAGCAGTGTTTCAAGAGCTGTTGCTATGGTAGCAGGCAGAAGTCAAGTTGGGGGAAGGGTACTAGGCAGAAGTCAAGTTGGGGGAAGGGTACTTTTGGAAAAGGGTTGGTTTTCAACCAATAGAAATGTGTGATTACATTTGAAAAAAAGGGGGAAGCACTGAGATTTGAAACTTAAATGTATATGTGTGGAAAAATAGAGGGAAACTTTGCCATTGTCTGGTTCTGCTGAGAGGAGAGAGGTGTAGAGAACAGAGATCCTGGCTCTGATAATCTGCTGTTTGAGTGCCACATTTCTTTCACAACTAACTAATTTTAAAGGTGAGTTTAGAGTTTGAGAGGGGATGTATATGGTAAATTAAGAAATGAATAATAGAAATGCAATTCTTTTTGTAGAAGTTGTGTTTATTATTTTCTGTTTTTGGAGAAATTTAAATGTGAGGAACATGTAAAATAAAATGGACTATGTTTTCACAATAAATTAAGGTGTACTGGTATAAAAAAAGAATAGTTTAAGGGTTTGAGGTTGGACTCAGTAATGCAAATACATACAGCATCACTAAGGCTGGTTGCCCTTGCTGGAGTGTAGGCAGTCACCCAGGTTACAAATGGTGCTGGTCTGAAAAAGCAGTTTGGACATGTGCTTTTTTAAAAATCTGAAAAGTGGATTCATAATGTGTCAGTCTGTAAAAGTGATTATCACTTGCCAAAAAAAAGAGTAATAAGTGTGCTTTCAAATTGGCAAAAATTACTATTTGGACTAAAGGAAATGGAACCAGATGTATTGTGGAGTTATGTGAGATATATTATTGTGATTATACTTCTGAAACAAAAATATCAGACGGTATTTTAAAGAAATAAGTATTGATATTAGATGATATTTTTTAAGAATATTATGCATTTCTATAAAGTTATGTTTATGCAAAAAGAGATTGTGGGCTTTTTAAAAACAATCTTTGAGATTGTTAATTTTTTTTTTGCCCGCTGTTAAATGATGAATGCAATTGCTTTCACAATTTATAGTGAAATGCAATATATTCTGAAAACAGCAAAAAAAAGGCAAAAATGTTTTTTGAAAAATATGTAAATATGTGTACTGTATTATAAAATGTTTTATTAAATATTAATACTTTTTTCTTTTTTTTCAGATTGAGATAGAAAATTTTCGTAAACTAGAACCATTTTTAAAGCAATTTAAAAAAAAATTAAATGAATAAATATTTTTTTGAGTGGGTATGGTAAGTCAAAAATATCATGGTCCCTTTTTTCCACTTCTCTACAATCACATTTTCAGTTTTTCATTGTAGTCTCTCAAGGACCTTGTAATGTGATAATTGATTTTTAGTGTTTTTAAAAAAAAAATAAAAAAAAATTACGCGTACCGTACGCGTACGGTAAAAAAAAAAGAAAAAAAAGTTTTAAAAACATATATAAAAAATAGATGAAAGGTAAGGTTGGCTCTTAAAAGAGCCGTTGTGTTCATGCAGGGACAGAGGAAAGAAAGAATGGGAATATTAGACGGTACGACAAGTGTGCTGATCTATTTTATTGTTCACTAGGGAAATACTGGTCTCCCTATAACAAATTAGATCATGACAAGTGGCGCACCGTATTTCAACCCTCAGAAATCGAGGGTTAGTTTCCAGAGGACCAGAAAAAGGAGATGCTCCCCCCACAGATGAAGGGCTCACCTGACCTGCAGAAGAAGGACTCGGCACTGCAGATGATGGTCCAGGCTGAGCTGCTGTGGATGTGCTTGGTTGATTTACTGAAGAGTTACCTTCAGTAAGTCGAGCATGTGTCCTTCTGTGTACATCCTTAAGGTGTCTCATCATGGTATGATTCCCAAAGGAATACTTCCTGTCGGGATTCCCTCTTGAAAGTACACGGCCACACAGCTTACAAGTCACTAAGGGTGCATTTACCTTTTGCTGGCCTTCTGGAAAAGAAAAATACTCCCATATGTAAGAGGTCTTTTGTTTCCTCGCTCTCTGCCTCAAGGTAGTGCTGCTAGCCTCACTCTCAGAAGGGCTCTGCTGTTCTGCCATCGTATCACAAAGACAACCCAGCTCCTTCTCCTAAGGGATCACAAGCAGAAATGAGGGGAATGGGTGTGGTGTAGGAGAGTTCTAGAACTGAAAGTAGTAAAAACCAATCAAAAGTCTTGTTTCTTGATCACATGACCCACCGTGCGCGTACGTTACGCTTACGGAGCGCTTACGGTGCGCTTACAGCAAAAGTACGCATGCGCGTAAAAAAGACACGAGCACGCGCGCATGCGCAAAACATGCACGCCCATTCACTTCCGCGTAACGTACGCGTGCAGCGTACGCGTTACGCGCCGCATACGCGTGACGTACAAATACGCAAATTATGTAAATGAACGCAAAGAGCGTAGAAATCTAACGTAATGAAAACAACACGTGCGCTTACCGTACGCGCACGGTAAAAAAATAATTAAAAAAAAAAAAATGGAAAAAAAAAAAAATGTTATAAAAATAAATATTACCTGTTTAGTTTTAAAAAAAGGTAAAAATAAAAAATATATTGTAGAATTTTTAAAATGTAACCATAGTCTTTAAAAAAGGATAGACCATTAAAATAAAAATATGTAAAAAAAAAAGAAGAAAAACAAAAAAAATTAGCATTTAAAAAACCTTGCAAATTCACTGAAAAAACCATGGGTTTCACTCACGTTATAGTTAGGAATTAGCATTTAAAAAACCTTGCAAATTCACTGAAAAAACCATGGGTTTCACACAAGTTATAGTTAGGAATTAGCATTTAAAAAACCTTAGAAATTCAATGAAAAAACCAAAGGTTTCACATATGTTATAGTTAGCTGGACATTTCACTCGTAAAAAACCATTGAAATTCCCCCGTTATAGTTAGTTCAGCTAACTATAACTTGCGCGCCCGCAATGCACTACTGATGACGTCACATATTACATCACTCATGACATGGTCAGTGACATCACTCATCACATCACTGATGACATCTCAAATGACATCACTGATGACATTATCCTTGTGACAGAGTGGTAGACCTCCTCTCACCCTAATATAACCTTTGATACAAACATTCAAAAATAGAGACTGAAATTTTCAAAAAAATGGACATACCAATAACAGTTACAACAACCTATTCAGTAATTCTAATATCCACATACACATCCACTCATCCACCAACAGTCCTATACAGTCACTCATACATGTACTCACACATCATATGTACTCATACACCTAAACATCCTGTAACAGAATGCCACTCATCCATAGAGTTACTCACACATAGTCACTCATGCTAATAAAGAATCAAACATCCATTTACTTGCATATATAGTTATACACACACCACCACACTTACTTTTACAGAAACTTACACATACTTAGTCTTTTAAACAATCACTTATAGAAACACATACTTATTCATACAGGAACTCTACCAATCTCTCACTCTCACATATACTCACTTATAAACACTAATAGTCACATATACTAGATTAAAACATATGTAGTTACTTATGAAGACACTATTGAGACAGTCATTCACTCACTAACACACCCATGCACACGCTCATCCACCCATACAGTCCTGCACACATGCTGTCTTCAACACATACAAACAGTGAGTCACTCATTCATGCATCTATGCACTACGTAATACCCCCCACCGCACCATGAAGACACTCAGACACTCATACTGATACTCAAAAAACCAACTAATAACCTATATAGACACTCATGTAGCTACTCACCAACCCATGCAGCCACTTATACACAAAGTGAGAGACTGATACAGGTATTTACACATTTAAACATTACTCACTTTGCCATGAATTCAAAAAGATACACTTAATCAGTCAGTAATACAATCAATTTTTCAAAAACAAATCATCAATTTAGACACTTATATACTCATGTATTCTTCCATCGACCTTGAGATATACATATATTAAACATATTTAATTTTCAGAAAAACACACATTCACTGGATGATGTCATCAGTGATGTCATTTGAGATGTCATCAGTGATGTCATGAGTGATGTCACTGACCATGTCATGAGTGATGTAATATGTGACGTCATCAGTAGTGCATTGCGGGCGCGCGAGTTATAGTTAGCTGAACTAACTATAACGGGGGAATTTCAATGGTTTTTTACGAGTGAAATGTCCAGCTAACTATAACATGTGTGAAACCTTTGGTTTTTTCATTGAATTTCTAAGGTTTTTTAAATGCTAATTCCTAACTATAACGTGTGTGAAACCCATGGTTTTTTCAGTGAATATATATATATATATTTATTTATATATATATATATATATATATTTTTTTTTTCAAACCAAAGCCCTCGAGCTTAAGAAAGCACTCAACGGTGTTCAAACCTTCCGGTAGTGTTAGCCCCACTGCAGCTCGCTTTCCTATTCCGTAAATATTGCCATTTCCTCTGACGCGTTTCGAGGCCAGCACGCCTCTTACTCATGGATTGCTTTCACAGAGGCACAGACAGCTCACCTTGTAATTCACTGCTCCATTTATTAAAATGAACTGCCCTCAGTGGGCGTGGCTCACAATGAATGCCTAATAGCATGATGGTCGTTGTGGTCCTGAACAGGGTGAGTAAGTACATAACCTATAGTAGGCTCCATGCCCCTGTGATTATTTCAAGCTTCTTTTAACCAAGCACGATGTTCAATATGCTAATGAGGCCGGCAATTTCCGATTTCCTACCTACAAAGGGAGTTAAAAGAAGCTTGAAATAGTCACAGGGGCATGGAGCCTACTATAGGTTATGTACTTACTCACCCTGTTCAGGACCACAACGACCATCATGTAATTAGGCATTCATTGTGAGCCACGCCCACTGAGGGCAGTTCATTTTAATAAATGGAGAAGTGAATTACAAGGTGAGCTGTCTGTGCCTCTGTGAAAGCAATCCATGAGTAAGAGGCGTGCTGGCCTCGAAACGCGTCGGAGGAAATGGCAATATTTACAGAATAGGAAAGCGAGCTGCAGTGGGGCTAACACTACCGGAAGGTTTGAACACCGTTGAGTGCTCTCTTAGGCTCGAGGGCTTTGGTTTGAAATATATATATATATATATATTCACAGAAAAAACCATAGGTTTCAGGGGCGTTATAGTTAGCTGGACTTTTCACTTCTACAAAACCATTGAAATTCCCCCGTTATAGTTAGTTCAGCTAACTATAACTCGCACGCCCGCAATGCACTGCTGATGACGTCACATATTACATCAGTCATGACATGGTCAGTGACATCACTCATGACATCACTGATGACATCTCAAATGACATCACTGATGACATCACTGATGACATCATCCAGTGAATGTGTGTTTTTCTGAAAATTAAATATGTTTTATATATGTATATCTCAAGGTCGATGGAAGAATAAATGGGTATATAAGTGTCTAAATGGATGATTTGTTTTTGAAAAATTGATTGTGTAACTGACTGATTAAGTGTATCATAGTGAATACATGGCTTAGTGAGTAATGTTTAAATATGTAAATATCTGTATCAGTCTCTCACTTTGTGTATAAGTGGCTGCATGGGTTGGTGAGTAGCTACATGGGTGTCTATATAGGTTATTAGTTGTTTTTTTGAGTATCAGTCTGAGTGTCTGCATGGTTCGGTGGGGGTATTACGTAGTGCATAGGTGCATGAATGAGTGACTCACTGTTTGTATGTGTTGAAGACAGCATGTGTGCAGGACTGTATGGGTGGATGAGTATGTGTATGGGTGTGTTAGTGAGTAAATGACTGTCTCAATAGTGTCTTTATGAGTAACTACATATGTTTTACACTAGTATATGAGACTATTGGTGTATATAAGTGAGTATATGTGAGAGTGAGAGATTGAAAGAGTTCCTGTATGAATAAGTATGTGTTTCTATAAGTGATTGTTTAAAAGACTAAGTATGTGTAAGTTTCCGTAGAAGTAAGTGTGTGTATAACTGTATATGCAAGTAAATGTATGTTTGATTCTTTATTAGCATGAGTGACTATGTGTGTGAGTAACTCTATGGATGAGTGGCATTGTGTAACAGGATGTATAGGTGTATGAGTACATATGATGAGAGAGTACATGTATGAGTGACTGTATAGGACTGTTGGTGAATGAGTGGATGTGTATGTGGATCTTAGAATTACTGAAGAGGTTGTTGTAACTGGTATTGGTATGTCCATTGTTTTGAAAATTTTAGTCTCTATTTTTGAAAGTGCATGTTTCAGTCTGCATGTCAGAATTTTTTAATGAAATAGAAGAGGATTTGAGAAGTCACTCAAAATGTGCCCGAATAAGGTTATATTAGGGTGAGAGGAGGTCTGCCACTCTATCACAAGGATGATGTAATCAGTGATGTCATGAGTGATATCATTTGAGATGTCATCAGTGATGTCATGAGTGATGTCACTGACCATGTCATGAGTGATGTAATATGTGACGTCATCAGCAGTGCATTGCGGGCGCGCGAGTTATAGTTAGCTGAACTAACTATAACGGGGGAATTTCAATGGTTTTGTACAAGTGAAAAGTCCAGCTAACTATAACGCCCCTGAAACCTATGGTTTTTTCAGTGAATTTCTGAGGTTTTTTAAATGCTAATTGCTAACTATAACGTGCCTGAAACCTATGTTTTTTTCTGTGAATTTCAAAGGTTTTTTAAATGCAAATTTCTAACTATGCCTACAGAGATAGGACATGTGAAGAAAGAAGAAAAAATTCACAGAAAGAAAAAAAAGAAGTGCAGAGAGAAGCAACAGAAGTCCTCAAAGATGAAGAAAAGTGCAGGAAGAAGGATAACGTGCAGAAAGAACAAAAAGAAGAGCAGAAAGAAGGCTTGTTGCAAAATCATCCTGTACCCTAAACTTTTTCAGACGGATACTGGTGGTAACTGAGTCTGGCTAACCAGTCCTAGAGCCAGTGCTATGTTAAAAGACACTTAGAATACAGTGAAACACCTACATACACTAGGGAACATTATGCGTCCCCCTGTGATTAGCATGACCTCCTCTGTAAGCCCCTAGTATATAATAGGGCAGGGGGATTAAAACTACCTCTTAAAATGGGCCACAGGGCGTTTTTGCACACGTTAACTCAGGCCCCGTCCCCTCCCTTCACCACTGTGTAAACGCGCCCTGTGGCTGTTCTAAGTTGAGAGATTAAGTCCCCTTGAATCCTAAGGGTCCCTAGGGTCAAACTAGACCACTAGGTACCTCCAGTAAGCGCCACAGAGCTGCATTGCAGGGAGGTGTAAAAAGGGGCTTGGCCTCAGAACATCTGTCTGCAGCGCAGCTCCCTGGCGCATACTGGAGATGCCTGTTGGGCTAGTTGGCCCTCAGGGACCCCCAGTATTGAAGAGGAATTCATTCCCCAACTTACAACTCGCCAGGGGGCGTGTTTGCAGAGTGCTGCAAGGAGGGGGCGTGGCCTCCGGCATGATGCCAGTCTTTTATTTATTTTATTTTTTAAAGAAGGGGGGCTGTGTGGTTCCCCTTCTTATTCTAATTTATTCGCCCTGATGAACCCATCCCCCAGGGCCTGTCTCCTAATTATATTTTTTTTAGAAAAAAAATTTGGAAGGGTGCCGCTTGGCCCCCCTCCCAAGGCCTTAATTGGCCCCAGGGATCCCAATCCCCAGGGCCGGCCACTGTTTTTTTATTAGTTTTAAAAAATATATATTTATAGACACACCTAGGACATGCTGGACAAACCGTACGTACCTATCACCATGACGATTTGCGTGATATTCATTAAAAGGCGACTATGCATACAATGAATCCACGTGGAATGTATTTACACCACTAGTGAAGCTCTGACATGTCTGATGCCCTACCGTGCCTAATCCCAGTAGACACCCTTGTCGTTTATTTATACAAACATGGGTAGCTATTGACGGGCACATTTAATACACACGCACACCAAGCCATTCAAAGGGAATTCGACAAAAATTTGACCAAAACTATGCAAGAAACCCCCCTCACGATTAATAAAACACACATCGGATGTGTAATACTTTTTATTTTACTCTCTGGAAAGGGGACGAACATCACTTGAGAGTCACAGCGCGCTCCTGGCAGAGCCCAATGCTGTGTTACACCCACCATTGCCTGCCGAGTGCTACACACCTCTGTGTTGTATTCCACTAGCTAGTGCACATACTATGACACTCTCTAGCCCATGTGCACTGTAACACCACCCCGTGAATATGTCATGCCACACTTGTCTTCGCACAGGTTATATTGCCCCATCTAACATGCCTTCCTCGATGCCTATGTTATAACGCACAGCGCTATGCCATACATATTACAATCTGGGATCCATATATTTGTCACAGTGCATATGCAACGTTACACTCCCCAGCACATATTTTATATTACAACTTTAGAGACTAGTTAGGTTACACAACACTGCCCTGTGCATATTACACTCCAAGGCGCATATCGCATAGCACGCGCTAGTGCCTGTGCTATCTCGCGCTCTCCAATGAATCTGTCATTGCGCACAATGTATTGCATATTATATTTCACGCCCGGTTCATCTTATATCACACTCTTTGGTGCATAGTTTATACCATATACTATATCTAGTTTTCATTTTCAATCGTGCTCTCAGGACTATGTTCTATATAACACTGTGTTTACCTACCCTTTTCACGGGCATTACATTTTGCAATAGGGGGTGGAGGGTCAGGGGGTGTTTCTGCCAAGTGAGCCCGGAGTCACAGTCACAAACGTCCTCTTCTTCCTAAATAAAAGTGAGATTATGCTGCATACTTGTTCATATTTTAAGTAGTTCGCACAGACACACGTTTTAAAAACAATAAAGTTCCTAATACCCGCCTTCTCTGAACAGTTAGCTTGCTGCCCCATCCCCCTCCTCCGTATCCTCTGTTGTGTGAATCCATGGACTAGCCTCCTCCCTCCTGCCATGCATGGTCTGATGTGCTGCCACTGCCCTCAATTTAGTATGCTGTACCAGTCCACTCCTCCTGCCCTCCATTGCCAAATTCTATGCCCCATCATTGACCTCCTGCTTAAACTCTGTGCTTAGCATGCTGCCCCTATTCTCCTCCCCCCTGCCCTCCAATGTCTTTGTGCATGCCCCTTCTCCATCCTTTTCGCCCACCATGTTTTATGGACCTGCCACTCCTATCTACTCTGAGTGTTCTGTTGAGCTGTCACTCCCCTCCCACCTGCCTAGCATTGTCAGATGACTGTAACCTGTCCCTGCCACCTCCACCCTGCCTGTCCACATGCCATGCCCCTATCCTCTTCCTCCTGTCCTACATGGTCCATTGTACTGCCACACCCTTCTGCCCTCCCTGGTCTGTTGTGCTGCAACTGCTCCTCCTGCCTGCCCCGTGCGGTCTGTTGTGAGGCCCCTTCCACTGAACTTTCTTGTCTGTGCACAGGTCCTGACCCTCCCTTCTATCCTCCATCGTCCTTTGTGCATGCCCCTGCACCGTCCTTCTTGCCCATCATAGCCATTGTGCTGCCACTAACCCTCCCACTTGCCATGCATGGTCTTTTGTGCTGCCATGGCCCCTCCCACCTTCCCTGTGTGGTCAGTTTGCTGCCCCTGACCCCCTCCCACCTTCCCTCCATGGTCTGTGTGTATGCCATAACAGTCTCACTGTTGCTCTTCATGGTGTGTCTTGCTTCTAGTGCTCATCCTGCCTGACCTCCATGGTTGTCTTGCTGCTCCTGCCCTGCCCCCTTGCCCCCAGCCCTCTGATTACATGTGCAGACCCCTACTCCCTCCCTCCTGGCTTGTCTGTTCCATTGTAATGCCCCTGATCCGTCCCTCCTGCCTTTTATGGTCTGTTATGCTGAAGCTTTCTCTCCTGTCTGTCCAATATGGTCAGCTAGCTACCATTGCCTCTTGCCCCTCTGTTCTCTGTTGTCCATGTGCATGGTCCTGTCCCCTCCCTCTTGCTTTCTATGGATTGTTGTGCTGCACTCCCGTCCCGCATGCCCTGTGTGGTGTATTATGCTGCTGCAAACCCTGATGCCTGCCCTGCAGGGTCAGTTTGGTGCACCTCTCCATGTCCCTCCTGTCCTCTGTTATCCAAGTCCATGTCCCTACCCCATTTCCTTCCATGATCCAATGTACCATACTTGCGAACATTTTGAACTTGGTAAGAGGGAGATTTTGAAAAAAAACTGGGGTATTGATTTTCCCTTTTGAGTTACATTGAAAAAGAGGAGATTGTAGACAGGAGACAGATCAAATAAAGCCCATTTGAGCTTAAAAACATTGGATGTTTCCTGCCTGAATCGGGTCTGTTGGCATGTATGGTTGTACTACCATTGCCTCTTCCTTCTGCCCACAATGGTCTATTACATTGCCACAGCCTCTCTTGCAAGTCCTGTATTGTTGGTTTGTTGCCCCTGCCCCCCTTTCCACTGCCCTCCATAGTCTGTTGTGCTGCCACGGCCCTTCCTGCCTGCTCAGTGTGGTTAAATTGTTGCCTTTGCACCCTCCTACCTGCCTTCAATTTTCAGAGTCCGTGCCCCTGGCCTCTGCCTCTCAACAGTATCCTAATGAACAACTAGATTGCTAACATTCTATATTTATTATAAAAGTGTAGAACGCCTGACGTCATCTTGATGCAATCAAAACTGTAATACCTAGAGCATTTCCTTTAGAAATTACACATATGAGAGGGTCTTATTTGCATCAAAATTATGGTTAGTGCTCTAAAAGACTAAAATAAGGACATATTTTCTGAGTTTTCAAATAGCGACAAAGCACTTTTAAATTATTTGTTATCTTTATGTTTTTTATCCAGTTGACCACTTGATTAAATGTTGCACTTAGGGGAGAGGATGTGGTGTTACTTTCAGAACTGCAGACTTTGCACCTGGGGAACCAGGTTGGAGTTTCTGCTTCAGCTAGACATTCTGTGATTCTGGTCAAATCACTTAATCTCCCCATGTCTACAACCAAAATGAATTTGTTCTTGTGTGATGTAACCAATGCTCATGTAAAGCACTCCAATACCTGACAAGTCTGCACTATATAACACTGCAAAAACACAAAATAATAAGTGTTTTGCACACTTCTGTCTTTGGGCTATATTTGGGCTACATCTGGGTGATTTTGGGCTACATTTGGGCTCTTTTGTCTCCAGTGGCCATCTTGGGAGATTTATTTGTTATGAAGTTTCCTAATTACCTCATGTACTGCAGTCTCCTCAGTAGGAAATGCTTTCAGTTTTTTACTTTGATTCCATCATGAAGGTTTCAGTCTGCATGTCAGAATTATTTAATGAAATAGAAGAGGATTTGAGAAGTCACTCAAAATGTGCCCTCATTTTTCTTTCTTCTGCATTAATCATAATTTCTGTGGCAAAATGAACCCCCTCATTGTGTTCCTTTTTAAATTAAATGTTTTAAGTGTTACCAGTTTATTCCAATCAAGATGGCTTCAGATGTGCCATACTTTTGTCATAATGAAGACAGTAAGCGCTCTAGTTGTTTTTAAGAACACTCTGGGACATTCTGTCATTGGGCTCAACTTGGGCTACATCTGGGTGATATTTGGGCTACATTTGGGCTCTTTTGTCTCTGGTGGCCATCTTGCGAGACTTATTTGTTATGAAGTTTCCTAATTTCCTCATTGACTGCAGTCTCCTCAGTAGGAAATACTTTCAGTTTTTTACTTTCATTCCATCAAGAAGGCATTCAGATGTGTCACACATTTGCCATAAATTCAGAATGTTAGCACTCTTTTTGCTCATTAGATCACTGTAGTAAAGCTACTGCTCACCAGGGAAGTCTGCTGCTGGTATTGAAAGTGCATGTTTCAGTCTGCATGTCAGAATTTTTTAATTAAATAGAAGAGGATTTGAGAAGTCACTCAAAATGTGCCCTAATTTTTCTTTCTGCAGCACTAATCATACTTTCTATGGAAAAATGAACCCCCTCATTTTGTTCCTTTTTAAATTAAATGTTTTAAGAGTTACCACTTTAATCCAATCAAGATGGCTTCAGGTGTGCCATACGTTTATCATAAGTAGGACTGTTAGCGCTCTAGTTGTTCTTTGGAACACTCTGGGAAGCTGCAGTAGAACATAAAGGAATCAACTGACAGTCTCTGCCCTTGTTGGATGTACATGTTTTACTGGGAATGTCAGACTTCATTCTCACATGACTGAGAAAGATAATGTGAATTTACAGAAAATAAGCTCTCAGTTTAGCCTATAGATCACCTTCCAAACCTCTGTGGTAAAAGCGTGAGAAAATATTTTTCTCTCAATCATGATATCCCAGCAGAAGGCTTTTTCACATGGTGAAATCACCTTAGAACATACCACAATTCCTAAAATGAGTATGGTACCATCAACAAATGATTTATAATGTAACTAAAGTCTTTAAAACCTTCTATTAACTGCAATGCTTTTTAATGAGGTGCTATCATGTATATTGGTCCCAAGATGGCTGCCAACACTTCTTGGATGAAGTGCTGACAGCCAATCAGATCTCAGGATGAGATGTGTGGTTAGGCTCCGCCCAGATATATATGTGATTTTACTTTTGATTTTCTCAGGAACTACTGAACAGATTCACACCATATATGCAAAAGGCACATGCCTGACCTGAGGACTACCTCTTTGCCAAATTTCAAGTAATTCTGTTCAGCCGTTCGGGCTGTACCTTCGACTAAATGTCCTATGGGAAAATGCATGGGGAAAACGCGTTTTGGGACCCCTCTTTTTTCTCAGCCCCTGCTTGACGAATCCCCCCGAGACTTTCAGGGTAGGAGCGGAGCGGAGCGCCCCATTAGTTTTGAAAATTTCACGAAGATAAGTCAACCGGCGCCAAAGTTATTCAAAATAGAATTTTCAGATTTCCTATGGGAACTCGGTCCTAACTATAACTATCTACTGGCGACCGCCAGTAGATAATATATATATATATATATATATATATATATATATATATATATCAAAGTCCACATTCACCCAAGGTGCGGGGTGCACTCACGATCAGCGCGTTCAAATTGCAGGGGAGAACCAAGGTGCCACCAGCATCAGCAGAGCCTGACGCGTTTCAGGAATTCTCCCTTTCTCAAAGGCTTATCTGCTCCAGAATGAAATGCCAGCAAACAGATACCAGTCTTATTTCCCTTTTTATTCAACTCGATAACTCTCAGGTGAGTAGCAAATCAGCAAAGAATTATGGGACTGGTAGTCTGTACAAAATACTACCCCAGTGGGCTGATGGCAGACATCCGGAAAATAAAGTTACATCACGGGTGCACCCTTCTGTTACTCCCCCTTTCCAAATAACGCCAGAAAGTTCCACAGCGCCGATCAGAGACCAGCAGCGGAACCGCCAAAGTCCGCGGCGGTGCATCCCCCGGCCGGGTCGGCCGTATTTATCAAAGTCCACATTCACCCAAGGTGCGGGGTGCACTCACGATCAGCGCGTTCAAATTGCAGGGGAGAACCAAGGTGCCACCAGCATCAGCAGAGCCTGACGCGTTTCAGGAATTCTCCCTTTCTCAAAGGCTTATCTGCTCCAGAATGAAATGCCAGCAAACAGATACCAGTCTTATTTCCCTTTTTATTCAACTCGATAACTCTCAGGTGAGTAGCAAATCAGCAAAGAATTATGGGACTGGTAGTCTGTACAAAATACTACCCCAGTGGGCTGATGGCAGACATCCGGAAAATAAAGTTACATCACGGGTGCACCCTTCTGTTACTCCCCCTTTCCCAAATAACGCCAGAAAGTTCCACAGCGCCGATCAGAGACCAGCAGCGGAACCGCCAAAGTCCGCGGCGGTGCATCCCCCGGCCGGGTCGGCCGTATTTATCAAAGTCCACATTCACCCAAGGTGCGGGGTGCACTCACGATCAGCGCGTTCAAATTGCAGGGGAGAACCAAGGTGCCACCAGCATTTCTTATACATATGTATGAGATTATAAATATAAAAATATATATATATATATATATATATATATATATATATATATATATATATTTTTATATTTATAATCTCATACATATGTATAAGAAATATTTGAATAAACTAATATTTAAAAAAATATATTTTAATAAATCATAAATGATACACTAGTGTCAAATATGTATACATATTTAAATATGCCAAAAATATAAATTATTAAATAAGGAAACTAACTTAATTTAAAATTAATATGAAACAACACAATTGTTTTACAATGTAATTAAAAAGAATTTATTATAAATATTATTATTACAAAAAACCAAACACATAATTATATAAATTAGGACAATATCAAATAAATGATTAAAAGACAAAATAAGTACATATATATTTTCCTCTACATTAAAAAACATTTTTAGACTAAATAAATAGAAAAATAAATGTTCCCACCTAATACAACACAACAGTAACGCAAATCTTTATATCGCACAATAATAATTACACAATAATAAAATGCACTACTCTAACTGCAATAAATATAAAATTACATAAAATATTGCATTGCAAAATACTATAAGGTATTATACCCACTACAATTAACACAACAATAAAAATTATAATTAACAAAAATAAAACATTTAATTTTCCTACTGCAGTCAGTGCGACAGTATGGAAAATGTTGGATTGCGGAAGGGTAAAATTCACTATTACAACTCCAGACAATGCAACAGTAGGGAAAGTGCTGGATTGCGGAGGGGTAAAATTTACTATTTCCACTCCAGTCAAGGCAACAGTAGGGAAAGTGCTGGATTGTAGAGGGGTAACATTTAATTTTCCCACTCCAGTAAGTTAAACAGTGGGGAAAGTGCTGGATTGCGGAGGGGAAAAAATTACTATTCCCATGCCATTGTAACAATAAAGTAAAATATCTTAAACAAAATTAAAATAATTTTAAAAGATGAAATACATTTAAACAAATATGTTGAATTCAAAATATATTTATATTAAAAATGTAAAATTAATTTGCTTCACATCCCATACCCCTACAAAACCTACATCCAAATTTAAATATTTTATGCATAATTGTGTATTTTACGCACACAATTAACCTAATTAATTATCAATTAAACAAATATTATTTATGAAAATCTAAATTATAAATTAATTAAAATTATATAACTTCCCATCCTTTACCAGTATAAGCCCCAGACCCTCACTTAAAATTAAATTAAAAAAACAATTAATAACACAATTAATTAATTTACAATCAAATAAATATTAGTATTTCACAAGTAATTAACAAATAAAATAAAATAGTTTACTCACCACCCTTTACCCGTATACACCCCACAACCCAAACCTTAAAAGCATTTAATTAAACAGTTATCAAAATTAACAAATAAGAAATTAATAACTAATTAATAATTATTAAAAAATAAATTACTTCCCAACTTTTACCCCTATAAACAACACAACCCACACCTAAAAAATGAATCACACATTTAACATAAGTAGTTAGCAATTAATTAATTAATATTAATTACCAACTAATTCATAATAAATTAAAAATAAAGTACTTCCCACCCTTTCCCCTTAAAACCTTACAATCAAAACCTAACAAATTACTTAGACAATTAACATAATTAAATATCAAATAATTAATTATTATTAATTATCAACTAATTATTAATAAATTAACCCCTTCAGCGTGGCACAGATTACCGCGCTGTGCTGAAGGTTCCATTGAGCGGGCGGGGCCATGACGGAGTGGTTCCGTCATACGCACAGCGCGACCGACGCGCATGACGGAACCACTCCGTCAAGCGCATCGAAGGGGTTAAAAATAAATGACTTCCCACCCTTTACACCATAGCCCCACAAGCCGCACCTAAAAAAATAAAAAAATACACAATTAACATAATTAATTATCAATTAATTCAATAATATTAATTTACAATTAAAAATAAATTCCTTTCCAACTTTCCCCCTATAAATCCACAACCCACAAAAAATGTATCTACAAAAAATGATAACTCAATTAAAAAAATTAATATCAATAAGAAAATGTATTAAAAAATAATTATGAATTCATTATAATTAAATTACTTCCTACCCTATACCCCTATAAACCATACTGGATGGAAAGGGATGAAGTCCTGTATGAGGAGATGTAATCACACTGGATGGAAAATGATGAAGTGCTGTAGGACGAGGTGTAATCACACTGGATGGAAAGTGATTAAGTGCTGGGAGAGGAGATATAATCACACAGGATGAAAAGGGAAAAAGTGCATTAGGAGGAGGTGTAATCACACTGGATGGAAAGGGAAGAAGTGCTGGTGGAGTTGATGTAATCACACTGGATGGAAAGGTAAGAAGTTGTATGGAACCAGGTCACTTCAGAAGTGATGTAGGAGGAGGTTTCTTCACACTGGATGGAAAGGGATGAAGTGCTGTAGGAGGAGGTGTAATCACACTGGATGGAAAGGGAAGAAGTGCTGTAGGAGGAGGTGTAATCACACTGGATGGAAAAGGGAAGAAGTTCTTGTAGAAGAGGTGTAATCGCACTGGATGGAAAGGGAAGAAGTGCTTTAGGAGGAGGTGTATTCACACTGGATGGAAAGGGAAGAAGTGTTTCAGGAGGAAGTGTCATCCCACTAGATGAAAAGAACAGAAGTGCTGCAGGAAGATTTGTAATCACACTGGATGGAAAGAAAAGAAGTGCTGTAGGAAGAGGTGTAATCACACTGGATGGAAAGTGATAAAGTGCTGGTAGAGGAGATATATTCACACAGGATGGAAAGGGGAAAAGTGCTATAGGAGGAGATGTAATCACACTGGATGGAAAGAAAAGAAGTGCTGTAGGAAGAGGTGTAATCACACTGGATGGAAAGGGATGAAGTGCTGTAGGAGGAGGTATAATCACACTGGATGGAAAGGGATGAAGTCGTGTATGAGGAGGTATAATCACACTGGATGGAAAGTGATAAAGTGCTGTAGGAGGAGGCATAATCACACTGGATGGAAAGTGATGAAGTGCTGGTAGAGGAGATATAATCACACTGAATGGAAAGGGAAAAAGTGCTATAGGAGGAGGTGTAATCACACTGGATGGAAAGGGAAGAAATGCTGCTGGAGAAGGTGTAATCACACTGGATGGAAAGGTGAGGTTCTCTAGCAATCCGAACCCGTGTATTCGGTATCGTAGTACTGACACGATTTTGGTACCAATGAACCGTAAATGATCCATTATATGCATGACAGTGTTTTCGCTGCGCAACTAGCATGAATTCACTGAGAAATAGGGCATTCTGTTGTTAAGTCATGGCATCCATTTTAGTTACGGCATCCATTTTGTTTCTTGCCCTCACATAGTCAATGAACGGGCGATGACCCCGGCAGAATCACCCGGTTAAGGACACGTAAGCTCGAGCCCCGAGAAAGGCTGACGCTGCATGACTAGGCAGAATCAAGCTGCCTCCCATGCCTGAGGCCAGTCCTGCTATACTGGTTCTCGTGTCCATTGTCCTGACTGAAAGACCGAAGACGGTAGCCATGCCCGTTTATGATCCATAAACACCTCTTATCCTACTTTTCAATCCTTTGCACCTGGCTCTGCTCCTCTCCTTCTGGGCTTTTACAATGGGGAGGTGACGATTTTTATGATGGGGAGGATCGGGCAAAGAATGGAAAACTGACAAGGGGACCTGATCGAATACCGAAAACCTACGACTAATTATTGTTTGATGTCTATTTACTGTTTGTTTGGGATACCGAGTTGGGCATGAGAAATATTCGTGTAATGTTGCCTAAAGACATTTTTCGTGTATTTAAGGAACAACCCACTTAATGCAATTTGAACAGTCTCGTAGATTCTGCCTCTGTGTGGTTCCTATGACTTCTGTGTCCCTGCAGTGAATAAATCTTGATCTCTGACGCCACCATCGAGAAACCCGCGTCTCTGTTTATTTGTGCACTGAGACAGGAAGGAACTCAGGGGTCTTCGGGTGTTGTTTCCCTCACACATCTGGACTCTTAAAAGTCCAGAACCTCAAATTGGCGCCCAATGTGGGGCGACGTCATCCGGTACCGGTCCAAAGCCTGAAAAGTTCGAGGAGTTTCGTGTGAAGATTCCGGAGGGAGGTACCCCGCTTCATCGATCCCTGCATGTCGTAAAAGTGGCCCGACGATCTCTTCCACGAGGGTTCACGTTCCTAGACGGCTACAGAGGACCGCTGCCCTGACTGTCGCCCTGTCTTGGACCCAAGGTGCAGACCTTAGTACGGCGAGACGTAGACGGGTTCTCCTTGGTGACATCTTCCACATTTCAGTTAAGTATTAAGTGGGTTACGCTCAGTTTGGTTGTTCTTCGTTGCTCTGGTTTAATTCGTAGATTATCATTGGTTGCTCTTGTTTAGATAATCTTTGTTTTGGTATTGGTTCATTTTGGTAGGCCTAAGTTCTCTGCGCATTTTTGGTTGGAATTTGTCTTTGTTTGTTATGACTAACAGTAGTAATTGTTTCCTGTCCTGGTTACGTTGCAACGGGGATTCCCGGTTGGAGGATTCGTGTTCGGTTCCTCCGATTGGAACTCCTACATATGAGCTCTATTGTAAACATGGTGTAGGTCCTATTGCGTATAATGAAGTATGGGTCCGTTATACCAGAAAAGATGGTGTCCTTAGTTGGCCACCGCATGGTAGCTTCGAAAGCGAGATTCTAGACAATCTAGAAATGAAGTTGTTTAAGAGAAAAGCCCGGCCGGCAATGTTTGATTCTTTTCGCGTATGGCGTAAAGAAGCCAAACAGAGAGAAATTAGGAAGACGAAGAAAGAACAGAAAGAGAAAGGGTTGACTTTAATGGAGTCTGCTAGGCAGCTGCATGTCAACGAGACTGAGAAAGCAATGGAGATGGCGAATAGAAAATATAATTTGACAATTGATAAATGTTACCCTGTATTGCCATCTTGTCCTACTAAGCCGATAGAGGACCATGAAAAGGATCCTCTGTTGTCTTACCTGTTGAATTCACCTCCACCGTATGCACAGGGTATTACAGCACCACAGTTACTACCTGTTGTACAGCCAGCTGCTGGTCAGCCTGGAATAGTTGCTCCACTTCCTTTGATTCCAGCTCCTGTCCTTCCCGTGGTTAATGTTCCTTCGGCACCCCCTCTTCCTGGGTCGCCTGTTCCGCCTTTGCCTGTCGTTTCGCAAACTGCTTTACCTGCTACTCCCACCCTTACTATTTCATCTGCTCCAGCTGCCCTGCTCCCGAACCCTGTGAACATTCTGACTCCGCTTTCCGTTCGTCGGAAAATAACCGACTCTGTAACTAATATCTTAACTCCTCTCTACAGGTCTTTAATTGGGACCCCCGTTTCTGACTCTATACAGAGACGTAGCCAGCTTCCTGGTCCTCAGGAACGAGAAATGTTAGATTCGACAGCTCTTAGGTGGATGTCGAAAGCTGCGAAGTATGATGCACGAAGAGTGTTAGATACCTTTATGCAATGGAATGAACCAACTCAACGTTATGTTTTTGACGTGATGTGTTCTCTTGTGCGTAAGGAATGGGAAGATGATGACTTAGATTCCATCCCCTCTGATCTGGTAAATGTTCAGCAGAAATTTGCCGCAGGAATGGTGATAGGTTCAGAAGTAAGGGGAGCGATAGAACTGATTTTAGCTTATAGGGATGATTCCCCTCTTCGAACGCCAGGGGACCCTGATGGTTCACCGATTACTAGGAAAAGACGAGGTCAATATCCGATGAGGGAAGTTCCGCCGATATGCGTGATGTAGTTCAAGCTGATGGGGCTAATGGTATTGCAGCTGCTCCGGCACAATTCCAGAGAGTGTGGATACACATCCCTTGGAAGCGGGCCGAAGTATTAGCAGTAAAACAAGCGCTGCCGGACCTGCGTAAAAACCCTGCTGGTTATTATAAAGAATTAACGCAGACAGTTCAAGCGTGCGTCATGAATTTGGCAGACATTGAAATGCTATTTGGCAATGTAGTGCCACAGCCTATATGGGCCAAGATTCGGCAAGAGAACCACCCAGTCGCCCTAGGAGTTGATTGGCCAGCTATCGTAGCGGCAGATGCGCAACAAGTTGGCGGTGCTAAACCTGAACCTCTGATTGCTGCCTTACCTGGCAGAATAATTAATCTGATGAAAACGCTGATGCCAGCGTTACGAGTTAATTGGGATAAACTATCGGCATGCAAGCAAAAGAAGGACGAAAGCGTCTCTGACTTTTTCACTAGATTTGAAGAGACTTTCGTAGACCATAGTGGGCAAGATATGAGTACTGAGGGAGGCCAGAGGTTGTTTGTCGACAAGTTCGTGTTTAATTTACTGCCTGAGCTTATTAACAAGTTAAAGGATTCTGAAAGTGCATGGGCAGTGTCGACGACAGCACAGATACTTGCAACTGCTCAGTATTACGAGAATAGAGAGAAAGAAGAGAAGGAAAAGTCAGAAAAGAAGACAAAAGATTTAAAGACTAAAGTACTATTGCAACAGGCGTATCCGCCTCGCTCGAATCAGTCAGATTCACAGCAGCGACCCCAGTTTCAGCAACAGCCACAATTCCAGCAAGGGACGTCCCAAAGATTTAATTATGGTTTTTCCCGACAACAGTTAGCATGGAATCAGTGTGCCTATTGTAAAAAGGAGGGTCACTATAAGAATGAGTGTCCGGTACTGCACGCACAGACTAGTGGTGTCCCAGCTCAGAGAGGTAATGTAGGGTTTATGCAAGCTCCTAGAGGTAGAGGACGTGGTATAATGACACCACAGGCCGATCGCCCATCAAATTATTTCGATCAGCGAAATGCACAACCTGCGCAACCGGGTAGATCTCCACAGTATCATGTTGAAGATTATTATGATCATAATGAAGAGATTCAGAGAAGCGAGTACTAGGACAGCCACAGGCAAAGAGAGGGAGTAGTATCAGTGCCAGTTGATCAGAGTGGACCTTATGTTGCAGTAGTTACATCAGGCGTGGTCGAACCGTTTCTGTTGGATACTGGTGCGGCAAAAAGTTCAATTATGCATGCGAAACTCCCTGGCGCACCTTTGTCTGGTTTAACGAACACTTCAGTAGGTTTCTCAGGCGCCCCTGTTCACAATCCTGTTTCTAGTCCATTATCAATTTCTGTTGGGCCATGCGAACTAGAAGCACCCCTTATCCTAACAACCGGTTGTAATGAGAATCTGCTTGGTTTAGATCTGTTGAAACGCCTGCATGCGACACTGTACTGTTCTCCTTCGGGAGTACAGCTCACATTAGGCAAAAGAGTCATCTCTCCAATGTATATGTCGATAGATAAGCTCCCACCGGAGCTGCGTTCTCTCCCTGATACTCTTTGGGCGACTGGTCCTAACGATGTAGGCCTCTTGGAAATTCCCCCTTATGTGGTAAGTCTGAAAGCGAATGTTAAATTCCCATGAATCCCACAGTATCGGATTTCGAATGAAGGTGAACGTGCACTCTTGCTGATTGTGAAAGACTTAATACAGAAAGGTCTGATAGAGGAAACTAGAGGAAATGTCTGCAATAGTCCTGTTCTGCCGATTTTGAAACGCACTGATCCGTCCAAACCTCCATTCTACAGATTTGTGATTGACCTCAGAGAAGTTAACAAAATAGTGATTCCGCAGTTTCCTGTGGTACCAGATATCACTGCATTATTGACGTTGATTCCTGCCTCAGCCTCATGGTTTACAGTGATCGATTTGAAGAATGCATTTTTCAGCATACCGATAGCCGAGGAAAGTAGAGACATTTTTGGTTTCTCCTTAGGAGGTCGCAGTTTCAGATTCAAACGCGCTCCACAAGGTTATTGTGAGAGCCCTTCAATTTACAGCCAAGCATTGAAGAGCCAATTAGATGCTCTTGTACTTCCTCCTGGTGTTGCTCTGATCCAATACGTAGATGATCTTTTACTGGCTGCTGATGACAAGGAAACTTGCAAAATAGCTACAATTTCTTTATTACGTCATTTGTCAGACTTACATCACAAGGTTTCACCTTCTAAACTGCAATATTGTTGCCAAGAAGTGACCTACTTAGGTCATCTTTTGTCAAAGGAGGGAAGAAGGTTGACCCCAGAGAGAATCAAAGCAATTTCGCAGATGACTGTACCAAGCACACAGAGAGAAGTGCGTGCGTTTTTGGGTATTACGTCATACTGCAGGCAATGGATCCCAAATTTTTCTCTCATGGCAAAACCATTGGTAGCCCTGACTGGAAAAGGTGTTCCGAGCCCTTTGCCATGGTCTGATGAATGTCAACAGAGCTTCTCCGACTTACGTGATGCGCTGTGTTCAGCTCCTGTGTTGGGTACTCCTGACTACAGTAAGCCGTTTACTTTATATGTCCATGAAAGAGAAGGTTGTTCTTTGAGTGTATTAACGCAACAATTTGGTGACAAACAGCGACCTTGTGCGTATTTCTCATCCACATTAGATCCGGTAGCCAGAGCGTTGCCAAGTTGTTTGAGAGCTACAGCAGCAGCTGCAGTGTCTATTCGACAGTCTGCTGGACTAGTCATGAACAACATGTTAGTAGTCATGGTTCCACATGCTGTGGATACACTCATGAATCGAACAAAAACTCAGCACCTCACCAGTGCTAGACTATCAGGCTATGAGCTGACGCTTTTGGCAAGTCACATTCAGATCAAGCGATGCAACATATTGAATCCAGCAACGCTGTTGCCGACTACTCAGGAGTCGAGTGATTCAGAGCCCCATGATTGTTGTTTCAGAACTGAGGAAGAGACAAAAGGTAGGATTGATTTAAAAGACACTCCGTTACTAGATCCAGATGGCACTTTATATGTCGATGGGTCATGTTTTAAACTACAGAATGGTGATGTGACGGCCGCGTATGCAGTTACGACTTTGAGTACGATTGTTGAGACCGCAAGAGTAAGTCAGAATTCTGCCCAAGCTGCAGAATTATTTGCACTAACAAGAGCATGTGTTTTAGCTGAGGGAAAGAGAGTGAATGTGTTTACTGATAGCCAATACGCGTTCGGCGTAGCACATAGCTTTGGACGTCTGTGGAAAGAAAGAGGTTTTCTCACGTCCCATGGGACTAAGATCCAACATGGACAGTTAGTCAGCGATCTATTGGAATCTCTGACCCTACCGAATGAAGTTGCGATTGTGAAGTGCAGTGCACATCGAAAGATTACGAATGATGTTGGCCGTGGGAATGCGTTCGCTGATGAGGTCGCCAAAGAAACGGCCAAGAACATGACGAGCCGAATGTACGTTGCAACGTCTGCAAGATGGATTGCTGAATCAGGGATGTGTGAGAATACGATTGAAAGTGTGAAGGCAATCCAGAATAAAGCAACTGAAAATGAGAAGAATGAATGGAAGGAGAAAATGGGTAAAATGGATTCAAGTGGATGTTGGGTTGATTTGTCTGAACAGCAGCGTTGGATGTTACCTGATGCGTATGTGCTCGCAGTAGTCACGATGGCGCATGGAGCGGCGCACATCAGTTCGAAAGGGATCTGTAAAATGTTAGCTCCATTATGGAAGAATGATGGAATTACTAAGTATGCGGAAAGAGTGGTGAAAAACTGCATGATATGCCTGATGCATAATCCTGGCAAGGGAACCCCAACCCCAACTGGTCATTTTGCTCCCCCTTCTTGTCCCTTTGAAGTGATTCAGTTGGATTTTATCCACATGGACAGGTGTAACAATCTTAAATATGTCCTAGTGGTAGTCTGTGCCTTTTCAAGATGGATTGAAGCGTATCCATTAAAGGATAACACTGCTATGTCCACTGCCAAAATCCTCCTCAAAGAATACTTCCCCAGGTATGGTATGCCACGGATTGTTTGGTCGGACAATGGAAGTGAGTTTGTAGGGAAAGTTATGAAGAGTGTGTGTACGGGTCTGGGTATCACCCAGAAATTCCACAGTGCGAATCACCCACAGTCAGCAGGTTTGGTTGAAGGGTACAATGGTACCTTGAAGCTGAAACTTGCTAAAATTCAAGACAAAGTGAACATTTGTCACCTGTGGAGTCGAACATTTCTGCACCTGTAGACCAGCTATTTCAAGATCAGACAAGACCCGGGAAGTACAGATATAATCTACGTTCTCATGCTATGAACTAATGACATGGCATAATTACCTTTCTGTTTGAAAACTGTTTTGATCTTATCGCATTCCATTCAGTCAGGAAGTTTGCTCTAAATTTTTATCTTTTTCTTTTTGTTGTTCTCTCACCTTGCCGTCTGGGTTACCGTAGGGTCGTAACGTGTGCCTTGTTTTAATTTGCAGGGAACCAGACACAAGGTCGGTTTTTTTCTGTTTACTTTGGGAACTCCCAGGGTAGACAGAGGCAAGTTTTTAACAGGTACAAACCATCCGTTGCGAACGGTTGTAGAAGATGGAGCTTCCTGAACTGCGACGGGTTAACGTCATAAATGTGCACAAAACAAAACTATATGACATATTGTATAGCAAATGTTTTCTAATGCAATGTGCTCTGACACTTCTGATTGTTTTAATAACTTTGGTAGGCAGAATTATTTTTGGTATTCAGTTGATATTTACACCTGTTACATCTACAGTATCTCCCCATGTTCCCGTTTCTCCGACTGTTGTTTCTCTTCATTCTTTCCATCCTTTTCCTGCCCACGAGCAAGCTCGGCGCTCTGAGTTTATAAATAACACTTTCATTCAGCTCTTGCACCAACATCAACTAGTGGTTAACACAACAAACTGCTGGGTGTGTGGCTTGATACCACATACCATGGACAAGGGCATCCCTTATCTGGTTCTGCCTTTTAGTTATAATGGATCGTTCTGGGCATTTCAGACCATGTTCGCTTATGCCCTAGAGACCTATCCTCCACGACCTCCGCGTTCCACTAGGTATAACTCCGCTAATAGAGCCTTGGTAAAAGGAATCACTGACATGGTTAGAGACGTCAATAACACTCCGTTCATTCCCAAGGATGAATTGCGAGTTTACATGGGTTGGAATGTTACGGAATATGGCATTACTTTGGGTGAGAACAAACGTAAAAGCTCGACTCCGATCTGGGTCGTACCCCACCAAGGTCTGGTCTGTTTGCAAGGAAATGGGAGGAATTCAAAAGCTCGACTAGGGAAGAGTGACTGTATCGAAACATACGTTTTCCCGTCACAGTCTTCCCCTGCATTTTTAGCTGCTAAGGGCACCTATTTTGTTTGCAAAGACAGAGCATACACATGGCTGCCTGCTGACTTCTCAGGCTCATGTTATATCGCTCAACTGTTACCTCCGACATACACTGCTGCACCGGACTATCACAAAACTAGAGTTGTGAGAGGTGTTTTCAGTAAAGAAGATACTGCGGGCCAAGAAGCAGGAGACTTCTTCAAAGGTTTCCTTCAATTCTGGGGGCCTATGGCCAACAGTAGAAACTTACGTCAACTAACACGGGTAGTTGAATCCACTATCACCGAAACTGCGGGTGCCCTTAGTAACCTGACAGCTGAGCTTCAAGCGGATCGCCTCATGACGTTACAAAACCGTATGGTCCTTGATGCATTACTTGCAGATCGAGGTGGGGTATGTAAGATGATCCAATCGAGTTGCTGTGTTTTTATCCCAGATAATGCGCCAACGGTATATAAGGCCATCTCTAAGCTACACAAAATCTCTGACTCTATTCATGTAGAGGAAGGTGACTGGTCATTAATGGGATGGTTCTGGAGTCTGTTATCTGCGTGGGGATGGAAGGTTCTGATAGTCACTGGTGTTGCGTTGGTATTTTTATTTTCGTGCTGTCTCATTGTTCAGTGTGGTCCTGCCTTATGTAGCCTTTGCGTTTCGACATGCGTAAGAAGACCACCTGTTTTTAGAGATACGCCACGGGATAGAATAATGCTTCAGCAACATATCAGTGACCTGATGAACATAGACATGGACTCTGACATAAAGTAAGTTATTGCCTATGCAAGGGCAAAAGGACGGTCTGAGGTTCTGTAGCAATCCGAACCCGTGTATTCGGTATCGTAGTACTGACACGATTTTGGTACCAATGAACTGTAAATGATCCATTATATGCATGACAGTGTTTTCGCTGCGCAACTAGCATGAATTCACTGAGAAATAGGGCATTCTGTTGTTAAGTCATGGCATCCATTTTAGTTACGGCATCCATTTTGTTTCTTGCCCTCACATAGTCAATGAACGGGCGATGACCCCGGCAGAATCACCCTGTTAAGGACACGTAAGCTCGAGCCCCGAGAAAGGCTTATGCTGCATGACTAGGCAGAATCAAGCTGCCTCCCATGCCTGAGGCCAGTCCTGCTATACTGGTTCTCGTGTCCATTGTCCTGACTGAAAGACCGAAGACGGTAGCCATGCCCGTTTATGATCCATAAACACCTCTTATCCTACTTTTCAATCCTTTGCACCTGGCTCTGCTCCTCTCCTTCTGGGCTTTTACAATGGGGAGGTGACGATTTTTATGATGGGGAGGATCGGGCAAAGAATGGAAAACTGACAAGGGGACCTGATCGAATACCGAAAACCTACGACTAATTATTGTTTGATGTCTATTTACTGTTTGTTTGGGATACCGAGTTGGGCATGAGAAATATTCGTGTAATGTTGCCTAAAGACATTTTTCGTGTATTTAAGGAACAACCCACTTAATGCAATTTGAACAGTCTCGTAGATTCTGCCTCTGTGTGGTTCCTATGACTTCTGTGTCCCTGCAGTGAATAAATCTTGGTCTCTGACGCCACCATCGAGAAACCCGCGTCTCTGTTTATTTGTGCACCGAGACAGGAAGGAACTCAGGGGTCTTCGGGTGTTGTTTCCCTGACACCTCTGGACTCTTAAAAGTCCAGAACCTCAAATGGAAGAAGTGCTGTAGTAGGAGGTGTAATCACACTTGATGGAAAGTGAAGAAGCGGTGCAAGTGGAAGTGTCATCCCACTGGATGGAAAGAGAAGAAGTGCTGTAGGAGGAGGTGTACTCACACTGGATAGAAAGGCAAATTGTGGTGCAGGAGGAGGTGTAATCACACTGGATGGAAAGGGAAGAAGTGCTGCAGGAGGAAGTGTCATCACACTGGATGGAAAGAAAAGAAGTGCTGTAGGAGGAGGTGTAATCACACTGGATGGAAAGGGAAGAAGTGCTGGTGGAGGAGGTGTAATTACACTGAATGGAAAGGGAAGAAGTACTGTAGGAAGAGGTGTAATCACACTGGATGGAAAGGGAAGAAGTGCTGGTGGAGGAGGTGTAATCACACTGGATGGAAAAGGAAGAAGTGATGTAGTAGGAGGTGTAATCACACTGAATGGAAAGAAAAGAATTGCTGTAGGAGGAGGTGTAATCACAGTGGATGGAAAGAAATAAAGTGCTGTAGGTGGAGGTGTGCACATTGGATCGAAATGGAAGAAGTGCTGCAGGAGGAGTTATAATCACACTGGTTGGAATGGGAAGAAGTGCTGCAGGAGAAAATGTCATCCCACTGGATGGAAAGAGCAGAAGTGCAGCAGGATGAGGTGTAATTACACTGGATGGAAAGAAAAGAAGTGCTGTACGAGGAGGTGTAATCATACTGGATGGAAAGGGGAGATGTGTTTTTGGAGGAACTGTAATCAATCTGGATGGAATGAAATAGGAGGAGGTGTAATCACACTGGATGGAAAGAAAAGAAGTGCTGTAGGAGGTGGTGTAATCACACTGGATGGAAATAGAAGAATTGCTGCAGGAAGAGGTGTAATCACACAAGATGGAAAGTGACAAAGTGCTGCAGGAGGAAGTATGAGCCCACTGGATGGAAAGAACAGAAGAGATGCAGGAGGAGGTATAATCACACTGAATGGAAAGGGAAATAGTGAGGCAGGAGGAGGTGTAATTACACTGGATGGAAAGGGAAGAAGTGCTGGTGGAAGAGGTGTAATCGCTCTGGATGGAAAGGGGAGAAGTGTTGTTGGATGAGGTGTAATTACATTGAATGGAAAGGGAAGAAGTACTGTAGGAAGAGGTGTAATCACACTGGATGGAAAGGGAAGAAGTGATGTAGTAGGAGGTGTAATCACACTGGATAGAAAGAAAAGAATTGCTGTTTGAGGAGGTGTAATCACACTTAATGGAAAGAAATAAAGTGCTGTAGGAGGAGGTGTGCACATTGGATCGAAAGGGAAGAAGTGCTGCAGGAGGAGGTGTAATCAGACTGGATGGAAAGGGAAGAAGTGCTGCAGGAGAAAATGTCATCCCACTGGATGGAAGGAACAGAAGTGCTGCAGGAGGAGGAGTAATCACACGGGATGGAAAGAAAAGAAGTGCTGTAGGAGGAGGTGTAATCACACTGGATGGAAAGGGATGAAGTGCTGTAGAAGGAGGTATAATCATACTGGATAGAAAGGGATGACGTGCTGTCGAAGGAGGTGTTATCACACAGGATGGAAAGGGATGAAGTGCTGTAGGAGGAGGTGTAATCGCACTGGATGGAAAGGGAAGAAGTGCTGGTGGAGTTGATGTAATCACACTGGATGGAAAGGGAAGAAGTGATGTAGGAAGAGGTTTATTCACACTGGATGGAAAGGGATGAAGTTCTGTAGGAGGAGGTGTAATCACACTGGATGGAAAGGGAAGAAGTGCTGTAGGAGGAGGTGTAATCACACTGGATGGAAAGGGAAGAGGAGGGGCAGGAGGAAGTATCATTCCACTGGATAGAAAGGGAAGAAGTGCCGGTGGAGGAGGTGTAATCACACTGGATGGAAATGGAAGAAGTGCTTGTAGAAGAGGTGTAATCACACTGGATGGAAAGGAAAGAAGTGCTTTAGGAGGAGGTGTAATTACACTGGATGGAAAAGGAAGAAGTGTTTCAGGAGGAAGTGTCATCTCACTAGATGGAAAGAAAAGAAGTGCTGTAGGAAGAGGTGTAATCACACTGGATGGAAAGTGATGAAGTGCTGGTAGAGGAGATATAATCGCACAGGATGGAAAGGGAAAATGTGCTATAGGAGGAGGTGTAATCACACTGGATGGAAAGAGAAGAAGTGCTGTAGGAGGTGGTGTAATCACACTGGATGGAAATAGAAGAATTGCTGCAGGAGGAGGTGTAATCACACTAGATGGAAAGTGACAAAGTGCTGCAGGAGGAAGTGTGAGCCCACTGGATGGAAAGAACAGAAGAGATGCAGGAGGAGGTATAATCACACTGAATGGAAAGGGAAATAGTGAGGCAGGAGGAGGTGTAATTACACTGGATCGAAAGGGAAGAAGTGCTGGTGGAAGAGGTGTAACCGCTCTGGATGGAAAGGGGAGAAGTGTTGTTGGAGGAGGTGTAATTACATTGAATGGAAAGGGAAGAAGTACTGTAGGAAGAGGTGTAATCACACTGGATGGAAAGGGAAGAAGTGATGTAGTAGGAGGTGTAATCACACTGGATAGAAAGAAAAGAATTGCTGTTTGAGGAGGTGTAATCACACTTAATGGAAAGAAATAAAGTGCTGTAGGAGGAGGTGTGCACATTGGATGGAAAGGGAAGAAGTGCTGCAGGAGAAAATGTCATCCCACTGGACGGAAGGAACAGAAGTGCTGCAGGAGGAGGAGTAATCACACGGGATGGAAAGAAAAGAAGTGCTGTAGGAAGAGGTGTAATCACACTGGATGGAAAGGGATGAAGTGCTGTAGAAGGAGGTATAATCATACTGGATAGAAAGGGATGAAGTGCTGTCGAAGGAGGTGTTATCACACAGGATGGAAAGGGATGAAGTGCTGTAGGAGGAGGTGTAATCGCACTGGATGGAAAGGGAAGAAGTGCTGGTGGAGTTGATGTAATCACACTGGATGGAAAGGGAAGAAGTGATGTAGGAAGAGGTTTATTCACACTGGATGGAAAGGGATGAAGTTCTGTAGGAGGAGGTGTAATCACACTGGATGGAAAGGGAAGAAGAGCTGTAGGAAGAGGTGTAATCACACTGGATGGAAAGGGAAGAGGAGGGGCAGGAGGAAGTATCATTCCACTGGATAGAAAGGGAAGAAGTGCCGGTGGAGGAGGTGTAATCACACTGGATGGAAAGGGAAGAAGTGCTTGTAGAAGAGGTGTAATCACACTGGATGGAAAGGAAAGAAGTGCTTTAGGAGGAGGTGTAATTACACTGGATGGAAAAGGAAGAAGTGTTTCAGGAGGAAGTGTCATCTCACTAGATGGAAAGAAAAGAAGTGCTGTAGGAAGAGGTGTAATCACACTGGATGGAAAGTGATGAAGTGCTGGTAGAGGAGATATAATCACACAGGATGGAAAGGGAAAATGTGCTATAGGAGGAGGTGTAATCACACTGGATGGAAAGAGAAGAAGTGCTGTAGGAAAAGGTGTAATCACGTGGATGGAAAGGGATGAAGTGCTGCAGGAGTAGGTGTAATCATACTGGATGGAAAGGGATGAAGTCCTGAATGAGGAGGTGTAATCACACTCGATGGAAAGTGATGAAGTGCTGGTAGAGGAGATATAATCAAACAGGATGAAAAGGGAAAAAGTGCTATAGGAGGAGGTGTAATCACACTGGATGGAACGGGATGAAGTGCTGTAGGAGGAGGCGTAATCACACTGGATGGAAAAGGAAGAAGTGCTGCAGGAGAAGGTGTAATCACACTGGTTGTAAAGGGAAGAGGTAGTTTAGGAGGAAGTGTCATCCCACTGGATGGAAGGAACAGAAGGGCTGCACGAGGAGGAGTAATCACATGGGGTGGAAAGAAAAGAAGTGCTGTAGGAGGTGGTGTAATCACACTGGATGGAAAGGGATGAAATGCTGTAGAAGGAGGTATAATCATACTGGATAGAAAGGGATGAAGTGCTGTAGAAGGAGGTGTTATCACACAGGATGGAAAGGGATGAAGTGCTTTGGGAGGAGGTGTAATCACACTGGATGTAAAGGGAAGAAGTGCTGGTGGAGTTGATGTAATAACACTGGATAAAAAGGGAAGAAGAGATGTAGGAGGAGGTTTATTCACACTGGATGGAAAGGGATGAAGTGCTGTAGGAGGAGGTGTAATCACACTGGATGGAAAGGGAAGAAGTGCTGTAGGAGGAGGTGTAATCACACTGGATGGAAAGGGAAGAAGAGGGGCAGGAGAAAGTGTCATTCCACTGGATGGAAAGGGAAGAAGTGCCGGTGGAGAAGGTGTAATTACACTGGATGGAAAGGGATGAAGTGCTTGTAGAAGAGGTCTAATCACACTGGATGGAAAGGGAAGAAGTGTTTCAGGAGGAAGTGTCATCCCACTAGATGGAAAGAACAGAAGTGCTGCAGGAAGATGTGTAATCACACTGGATGGAAAGAAAAGAAGTGCTGTAGGAAGAGGTGTAATCACACTGGATGGAAAGTGATGAAGTGCTGGTAGAGGAGATATAATCACACAGGATAGAAAGGGGAAAAATGCTATAGGAGGAGATGTAATCACACTGGATGGAAAGAAAAGAATTGCTGTAGGAAGAGGTGTAATCACACTGGATGGAAAGGGATGAAGTGCTGCAGGGGGAGGTGTAATCATACTGGATGGAAAGGGATTAAGTCCTGTATGAGGAGGTATAAGCACACTGGATGGAAAGTGATAAAGTGCTGTAGGAGGACGTGAAATCACACTGGATGGAAAGTGATGAAGTGCTGGTAGAGGAGATATAATCACACAGGATGGAAAGGGAAAACGTGCGATAGGAGGAGGTGTAATCACAAAGGATGGAACGGGATGAAGTGCTGTAGGAGGAGGCGTAATCACACTGGATGGAAAGGGAAGAAGTGCTGCAGGAGAAGGTGTAATCACACTGGATGGAAAGGGAAGAGGTTTTTCAGGAGGAAGTGTCATCCCACTGGATGGAAGTAACAGAAGTGCTGCAGGAGGAGGAGAGGTCACATGGGGTAGAAAGAAAAGAAGTGCTGTAGGAGGTGGTGTAATCACACTGGATGGAAAGGGATGAAGTGCTGTAGAAGGAGGTATAATCATACTGGATAGAAAGGGATGAAGTGCTGTAGAAGTAGGTGTTATCACACAGGATAGAAAGGGATGAAGTGCTGTAGGAGGAGGTGTAATCACACTGGATGGAAAGGGATGAAATGCTGTAGAAGGAGGTATAATCATACTGGATAGAAAGGGATGAAGTGCTGTAGAAGGAGGTGTTATCACACAGGATGGAAAGGGATGAAGTGCTGTGGATAGGAGGTGTAATCACACTGGATGGAAAGGGATGAAGTGCTTGTAGAAGAGGTCTAATCACACTGGATGGAAAGGGAAGAAGTGTTTCAGGAGGAAGTGTCATCCCACTAGATGGAAAGAACAGAAGTGCTGCAGGAAGATGTGTAATCACACTGGATGGAAAGAAAAGAAGTGCTGTAGGAAGAGGTGTAATCACACTGGATGGAAAGTGATGAAGTGCTGGTAGAGGAGATATAATCACACAGGATAGAAAGGGGAAAAATGCTATAGGAGGAGATGTAATCACACTGGATGGAAAGAAAAGAATTGCTGTAGGAAGAGGTGTAATCACACTGGATGGAAAGGGATGAAGTGCTGCAGGAGGAGGTGTAATCATACTGGATGGAAAGGGATTAAGTCCTGTATGAGGAGGTATAATCACACTGGATGGAAAGTGATAAAGTGCTGTAGGAGGACGTGAAATCACACTGGATGGAAAGTGATGAAGTGCTGGTAGAGGAGATATAATCACACAGGATGGAAAGGGAAAACGTGCGATAGGAGGAGGTGTAATCACACTGGATGGAACGGGATGAAGTGCTGTAGGAGGAGGCGTAATAACACTGGATGGAAAGGGAAGAAGTGCTGCAGGAGAAGGTGTAATCACACTGGATGGAAAGGGAAGAGGTTTTTCAGGAGGAAGTGTCATCCCACTGGATGGAAGGAACAGAAGTGCTGCAGGAGGAGGAGAGGTCACATGGGGTAGAAAGAAAAGAAGTGCTGTAGGAGGTGGTGTAATCACACTGGATGGAAAGGGATGAAGTGATGTAGAAGGAGGTATAATCATACTGGATAGAAAGGGATGAAGTGCTGTAGAAGTAGGTGTTATTACACAGGATGGAAAGGGATGAAGTGCTGTAGGAGGAGGTGTAATCACACTGGATGGAAAGGGATGAAATGCTGTAGAAGGAGGTATAATCATACTGGATAGAAAAGGATGAAGTGCTGTAGAAGGAGGTGTTATCACACAGGATGGAAAGGGATGAAGTGCTGTGGGAGGAGGTGTAATCACACTGGATGTAAAGGGAAGAAGTGCTGGTGGAGTTGATGTAATAACACTGGATAGAAAGGGAAGAAGAGATGTAGGAGGAGGTTTATTCACACTGGATGGAAAGGGATGAAGTGCTGTAGGAGGAGGTGTAATCACACTGGATGGAAAGGGAAGAAGTGCTGTAGGAGGAGGTGTAATCACACTGGATGGAAAGGGAAGAAGAGGGGCAGGAGGAAGTGTCATTCCACTGGATGGAAAGGGAAGAAGTGCCGGTGGAGAAGGTGTAATTACACTGGATGGAAAGGGATGAAGTGCTTGTAGAAGAGGTCTAATCACACTGGATGGAAAGGGAAGAAGTGTTTCAGGAGGAAGTGTCATCCCACTAGATGGAAAGAACAGAAGTGCTGCAGGAAGATGTTTAATCACACTGGATGGAAAGAAAAGAAGTGCTGTAGGAAGAGGTGTAATCACACTGGATGGAAAGTGATGAAGTGCTGGTAGAGGAGATATAATCACACAGGATAGAAAGGGGAAAAATGCTATAGGAGGAGATGTAATCACACTGGATGGAAAGAAAAGAATTGCTGTAGGAAGAGGTGTAATCACACTGGATGGAAAGGGATGAAGTGCTGCAGGAGGAGGTGTAATCATACTGGATGGAAAGGGATTAAGTCCTGTATGAGGAGGTATAATCACACTGGATGGAAAGTGATAAAGTGCTGTAGGAGGACGTTTAATCACACTGGATGGAAAGTGATGAAGTGCTGGTAGAGGAGATATAATCACACAGGATGGAAAGGGAAAACGTGCGATAGGAGGAGGTGTAATCACACTGGATGGAACGGGATGAAGTGCTGTAGGAGGAGGCGTAATCACACTGGATCGAAAGGGAAGAAGTGCTGCAGGAGAAGGTGTAATCACACTGGATGGAAAGGGAAGAGGTTTTTCAGGAGGAAGTGTCATCCCACTGGATGGAAGGAACAGAAGTGCTGCAGGAGGAGGAGAGGTCACATGGGGTAGAAAGAAAAGAAGTGCTGTAGGAGGTGGTGTAATCACACTGGATGGAAAGGGATGAAGTGCTGTAGAAGGAGGTATAATCATACTGGATAGAAAGGGATGAAGTGCTGTAGAAGTAGGTGTTATCACACAGGATGGAAAGGGATGAAGTGCTGTAGGAGGAGGTGTAATCGCACTGGATGGAAAGGGAAGAAGTGCTGGTGCAGTTGATGTAATCACACTGGATGGAAAGGGAAGAAGTGATGTAGGAGGAGGTTTATTCACACTGGATGGAAAGAAAAGAAGTGCTGTAGGAGGAGGTGTAATCACACTGGATGGAAAGGGAAGAAGTGCTGGTGGAGGAGGTGTAATTACACTGAATGGAAAGGGAAGAAGTACTGTAGGAAGAGGTGTAATCACACTGGATGGAAAGGGAAGAAGTGCTGGTGGAGTAGGTGTAATCACACTCTGAGGAAATTTGATTACGGCCCCATCTTGCGTATTGACACCATTGTGATGTTGCCCTCACTCAGGCGCCACGACCTTCGTAGCGTTTCTTCGTACTCTGAACTGTAACATGTTAAATGACATCTGTCCTTTCTCTCTGAGCAAAGTAGATTCCGGGACCCGGCTCGAAGCAACTCATTTCCGTGATAACCATCTATTGACCCTTGGTGATCCTTCTCTGCCTTCCCTTTGTTTTACGAATCACCACCTGAATCACGCAAACACGTCCTGTTGTAATTAAGAATGCCCATGCCACCTGGCCTATAGGGTCAGGTAGAGAACACGACCCTCGGGAAGGAATTTCTATTACCTGTTATCCTATATCTTGTAAAAAGAATGTTTGCTAAGTGAATGACATGTTTTTGCACATTGAGGGTGTTGTTGCTTTAGGGATTTAAGCACTATAAAAGACTGTGAGCCACGGATTGCAGGGGCAGTCTCCTGAGAACCTCCCACTGATGTACTTCTAGGACAACTGTACCTAGCTGCAGCTAATAAATTGAAGTTCCTATGCCAACAGAGCGTTCCGTGTCTCTGTACAATTAAGCATGCAAACTCAGAAGATTTCAGGCGTACCCTGCGCCGCCAGTCCTAATTCAGCCTGGTTCTTCAAATGGTGCCCTCTGTGAGGTGGCTTCAGAGGTCGTGGGTCCAGCCCGAGGATCGTGAGGAGCCCCGCAAGGACATTCCGGAGGACGCGCACCACGTGATCGACCCCTGCATGTCGTAAGTGGACCGAAGGTTTTTACAGTGTGGCTTCTCCTTCCCAACGGCTGCGAAGACCTGCTGCCCTGACTGCCGCCGTGCTTTGGCTCCTTCGATGATGATTGGTATCGCGAGACATTAGACGGACCTCTGTCGGCGTAAGAAAACATCTGGTTAAGTTAAGTATAGTGGCCACTCCTTTGTCTTTGATTTGTCTTTGTTAGACTTTTGCAAAAGCCGAAACCGAGGGGTGAGTGCAGTTGTACTATAAAGTGACTAATTAACCCCCTTGAAGTTTGTGAGGAAACTATTGTGATAGCGATGCCTTTTTTCAGTAAGTTTAAAAGATGGTGTTGTGGTTGTTGCGATGGGGATTCCCGACTGGAGGACTCTTGTCCAATCCCTCCGTCCGGGACTCCCACTTATGAAGTATATTCTAAACATGGTATTGGCCCCATAGCTTTTAATGAGGCGTGGGTTTGCTATACTAGGAAAGATGGTGTTTTACGGTGGCCGCAGAATGGCAGTTTTGAGCTCAATATCTTAGATAATTTGGAGGAAACTTTGTTTAAACGAAAAGCCCGGCCGGCTATGTTTGACTCCTTCCGCTTATGGCGTAAAGACGGCCAAAGAGAAACAAATAAAACAAGCTAAAAGAGATAGGAGGGATATGTCTGTTATACAAGCTGCCCAACAGTTTAAAAATAATGAGACCGATCATGCGATTGAGGTTTCAGATAGGCAACATCTTATGGCGGTAGATAAATGTTATCCAGTGTTGCCAATTTCCCCTACAGAGAAGAATGTGGACGCTGAGAAGGATCCCTTAATGTCCCATCTGTTGAGGTTACCCCCGCCCTATGCCCAGGGGACTAATCTACCTTTTGCACTACAGCCTGTGCCAGGGGCAAATGCACCTTTATTATTACCACCTGTCCCACCTGTTATTCCACCTGTCGCTCCTCAATCGATTCCTGCACCCCCATCACAGCCTCTTCCGGTATTACCGGACTCTCCCTTACATTCGTCTCCCTTCGTACCTATTACTCCCTCTTCTGCCCCGCCTAATATTCTGTCTCCTGTCCTAATGACGAATTCTCCCTCCGCTCGGAGGCGAATGGATGATACCGTTTCTGATCTTTTGTCCCCTCTCTTTGGGACACTTAAAATGACCCCTGTTCCTCCTCGTAGACAAACTCGCAGTCATCACACTGGACGGAAACAACAGAAGTGCTGTAGGAGGAGGTGTAATCACACTGCATGGAATGGGAAACAGTTGTGCAGGAGGAGGTGTTTTCACACTAGATGGAAAGAGAAGTGCTGTTGGAGGAGGTGTAATCACTCTGGATGGAAAGATAAGAACTGTTGTAGGAGGAGGTGTAATCACACTAGATGGAAAGAAAGGAACTGCTGTAGGAGGAGGTGTAGACACATTGGATCGAAAGGGAAGAAGTGCTGCAGGAGGAGGTGTAATCAAACAGGATGGAAAGGGATGAAGTGCTGCAGGAGGAGGTGTAATCACACTGTATGGAAAGGGATGAAGTGCTGTAGGAGGAGGTGCGATCACAATGGATTGAAAGGGAAGAAGTGCTGTTGGAGGAGGTGTAATCACAAAGGATGGAAATTAGAGAAGAGTTGTTGGAGGAGCTGTAATCACACTGGATGGAAAGAAAAGAAGTGCTATAGGAGGAGGTGTAATCACACTGGATGGAAAGAAAAGAAGTGCTGTAGGAAGAGGTATAATCACACTAGATAGAAAGAAAAGAAGGGCAGGAGGAACTGTCATCCCACTGGATGGAAAGAGAAGAAGTGCTGTTGGAGGAGGTGTAATCAAACTGGATGGAAAGGGAAACAGTTGTGCAGGAGGAGGTGTTTTCACACTAGATGGAAAGAGAAGTGCTGTTGGAGGAGGTGTAATCACTCTGGATGGAAAGGGAAACAGTGGTGCAGGAGGAGGTGTATTCACACTTGATGGAAAGGGAAGAAGTGCTGCAGGAAGAAGTGTCATCACACTGGATGGAAAGAAAAGAAGTGCTGTAGGAGGAGGTGTAATCACACTAGATGGAAAGAAAAGAAGTGCTGTAGGAGGAGGTGTAATCACACTGGATGGAAAGGGAAGAAGTGCTGCAGAAGGAGGTGTAATCACACTGGATAGAAAGGGAAGAAGTGCTGTAGGAGGAGGTGTAATCACACTGGATGGAAAGTGAAGAAGCTGAGCAGGAGGAAGTATCATCCAACTGGATGGAAAGAGAAGAAGTGCTGTTGGAGGAGGTGTAATCACTCTGGATGGAAAGGGAAACAGTGGTGCAGGAGGAGGTATATTCACACTGGATGGAAAGGGAAGAATGCTGCAGGAGGAGGTGTCATCACACTGGATGGAAAGAACAGAAGTGCTGTAGGAGGAGGTGTAATCACACTGGATGGAAAGGGAAGAAGTTCTGTAGGAGGAGGTGTGATCACACTGGATGGAAAGGTAAGAAGTGTTGTAGGAGGAGGTGTAATCACACTAGATGGAAAGAAAGGAACTGCTGTAGGAGGAGGTGTAGACACATTGGATCGAAAGGGAAGAAGTGCTGCAGGAGAAGGTGTAATCACACCGGATGGAAAGAAAAGAAGTGCTGCAGGGGGAGGTGTAATCACACTGGATGGAAAGGGATGAAGTGCTGTAGGAGGAGGTGCGATCACAATGGATGGAAAGGGGAGAAGTATTGTTGGAGGAGCTGTAATCACACTGGATGGAAAGAAAAGAAGTGCTGTAGGAGGAGGTGTAATCACACTGGATGGAAAGAATAGAAGTGCTGTAGGAGGAGATGTAATCACACTGGACAGAAAGAAAAGAAGTGCTGTGGTAGGAGGTGTAATCACACTGGATGGAAAAGGAAGATGTGCTGCAGAATGAGGTGTAATCACACTGGATGAAAAGGGAAGAAGTGCTGTAGGAGGAGGTGTAATCACACTGGATGGAAAGGAAAGAAGCGGTGCAGGAGTAAGTGTCATCCCACTAGATGGAAAGAGAAGAAGTGCTGTAGGTGGAGGTGTAATCACACTGGATGGAAAGAGAAATAGTGGTTCAGTAGGAGGTGTAATCACACTGGATGGAAAGGGAAGAATTGCTGCAGGACGAAGTGTCATCACACTGGATGGAAAGAACAGAAATGCTGTAGGAGGAGGTGTACTCACACTGGATGGAAAGGGAAGAAGTGCTGGTGGAAGAGGTGTAATCACACTGAATGGAAAGGGAAAAAGTGCTGTTGGAGGAGGTGTAATCACACTGGATGGAAAGGGAAGAAGTGCTGTAGGAGGAGGTGTAATCACACTGGATGGAAAGAAAGGAAGTGATGTAGGAGGAGGTTTAAACACATTGGATCGAAAGGGAAGAAGTGCTGCAGGAGGAGGTGTATTCACACTGGATGGAAAGGGAAGAAGTGCTGCAGGAGAAAATGTCATCCCACTGGATGTAAAGAGTAGAAAAGGGCTGCAGGAGGAGGTGTAATCCCTCTGGATGGAAAGGGAAGAAGCGCTGTATGAGGAGGTGTAATCACACTGGACGGAAAGAAATGAAGTGCTGTAGGAGGAGGTGTAATCACACTGGACGGAAAGAAATGAAGTGCTGTAGGAGGAGGTGCGATCACACTGGATGGAAAGAAAAGAAGTGCTATAGGAGGACGTGTAATCACACTGGATGGAAAGAAAAGAAGTGCTGTAGGAGGAGTTATACTCACACTGGATGGAAAGGGAAAAAGTGCTGCTGAAGGAGGTGTAATCACACTCGATGGAAACGGAAGAAGTGATATAGGAGGAGGTATAATCACACTGGATGGAAACGGAAGAAGCAGTGCAGGAAGAGAAGAAGTGATGTAGAAGGAGGTATAATCACACTGGATGGAAACGGAAGAAGCAGTGCAGGAGGAAGTGTCATCCCACTGGATGGAAAGAGTAGAAGTGTTGTTGGAGGAGGTGTAATCACACTGGATGGAAAGGGAAATAGTGGTGCAGGAGGAGCTGTAATCACACTGGATGGAAAGGGAAGAAGTGCTGCAGGAGGAAGTGTCATCACACTGGATGGAAAGAACAGAAGTGGGGGGGCGTGGTCACGGCGCCGACCAAGATGGCCGCCTGACGCGGGACCTCCGACGCACCGGAGCTTGTCATTCATCCCGTTTCTCCTCCGGAGTGCATTTTTCCACCACAGACATTGGATTCTCATGTCGGAATGCAGCGCGCTTCTGGTGAGCGCTTTTTGACGCATTTCTAGGGCCGGGGTGCCCCTTTTCTCGCCGCATTTGTTCTCTCCTCAGAGAGCGGCCGCCATTTTGTCTGAGGCGCGATGCTCGTCTTTCTGCCGGCTTGGCTGCATCTGCCCCACATTGCCCTTTTTTTTTTTTTGGGGGGTTCTACGCCTCCTGATTGCTGTTTCATCCTTTCTGGGCGCTGCCATGCCACATGGATATCTTCTAACCTGTGCTGCCCCACGTGGATGGAATGAGGTAGCTTCTGATAAATGACTTTCTTGCTATGTTCCTGCCTCCCTTTTGATTGCGCTCATCACTGCCTCTGACGGGGGACGTCCATGACCTGGTTGGTTACTGACCCTGCACTCTTCATTTTTGCTTAGTTTGGCACTGGCTTGTCTCTGCTTACTCTGGAACATTTCTTTATTCACTCCACAAGCTCTCCTAGGATTACTGCTCCACCTCTATGCGACTGAATGCCTTCACTTTTTTGGTCTTACCTCACAGTCGCCCTCTTGTTTGCTGCTTGTCACTTCTGATTGGCTTCTATGGGCAAGCTACGTAATCCAAAGTTCGTCTTTACTCCTTCGAGGAACTCTCCTGTGGTAACCTCTTCACCTCATATACCGACGGACTCTCCTCCCAAGGTAGCACCAATGGCGGGAGTAACCCTCCCTCGCTCCTCCTCAACACAGCCTCCTTCAAACAAATCCTCACCTCCATCAGCTTCATCTTCTAAGCGCCTCAAACAAGATGCGTCTTCGTCAGAGAAGCCATCATCCCCTATTTCCATGGAGATGCTTTTTGAGGAAATTCGTGCCCTTCGGCCTTTTGTTGAGGAGACCAATAGTAAGATGCAGTTTCTTGAGGAGAAATGGTCATCTATAGACAACAGAGTTACAGTTGTGGAGCAACAGGTTTCGGTCCTTCATTCTACCTCCCAGAGGGTTTCCTCCTTAGAAAAATCTGTTCTGGCGCTTCAGGAACACACGGAGGAGTTGGAAAATAGGAACAGGAGGAACAACCTCCGTATTTATGGTTTACCGGAATCTTTAGAAGGGGACGACCATGTGCTCTTTTTCTCCTCCTTTCTCCCGAAGCTTTTGGACATGCCATCCACCACCTCCCTCAATATTCAGAGAGCGCATAGACTTGGTCCTCGCTCATCCACGTCAACCAGGCCAAGGGGAGTCATTATCCTTTTTTTGAAATTCACAGATCTTCTCTCTGTCCTTTCAGCGTCCAGAGCCAAGCGTCAGATCTCCTGGTTGGGTCAGAGAGTATATCTTTCCCAAGATGTTTCAAATGCTACTGCCTCTCGTCGGAAGGAATTTTTGTCCCTGCGAGCTCCGTTGAGGTCCCTTGGTGCTAGATTTGGTTTATTTCACCCATGCACTTTCAAAGTTACGTTACAGAATCAGACTTGGTCCTTCCAGGATCCTGCTGAACTCAAAAATTTCATTCATACCCGTTCTAATTCTGCTATGGAGACCTCCTCCTCTTCTTGTGGCTGATTGTTTAATTGTTTTACACTTTTAGATTACTTGAAATGTCTAACTTTTGCTTCCCTTACAGGTCATCCATTTCTGTCCCTGTCTCTGTCTCCATTTATTAACTCTACGTATTAGATTATTAATATGTTTTTCTTACTCACATGTTTCTAATTTCAAATTCCCTCATACTTTTGTCTAAGAACTGTGTCCAGTTTTTGTCCTTCAACATTTGAATTTTCACCTTGGTTCGTCATAGTATGTCTTCATGTTCTCAAATGTTACTCTTTCTTTATTCATTTATCTAGATGGACCGACTTCCCCTCAACCTGGCTCTTTGGTTATGTTCCCTTTGTTCCGGTGCGATCCGGCCTGGTCTCCCGTTTCGGGGGATCTGTCTCGTTGAGTGTCGCCATTTCCCCGTTGTCCTATTTCGTACTCCCCTCAGGTATGTTCTCCTCAGTCGTCCCTTTGGGATATGTGCTGTCTCTCCTTGTACTTACTTTCCTTTCCCGTTTCCTTTATCCTTTCTCTTCCCTGTACTGGTTGATCAATTCCGATTCTCCTTTGTTTCCATTCACCTCTTTTCCTCTCTCCTCAACCTATTTCAGCGATATTTCTCAAAGTTTTCTCCTTTTCGACTTGTCTTTTGCGTATGCCTCTTCTTCTTTACTTCTTCTGTCCTACTTGATTCTATGTTATTTGTTAATTCAAAGTTATTACATGGAATGTAAAAGGTTTTATTAACCCCATTAAGCGGCAGAGAGTTTTGTCCCATTTGGCCTCCTACAAAAGAAGTTGGGTGGGTACAGTCTTATTTTCACCCTCTGACAACAAAAAGAATGGAGTTGCTTTCCTTTGTCACAAGAGGCTTAAATGTACGGTTTTGTCCCAGGAGACGGACTCTGAAGGTCGTTGGGTACTGGCTAAATTATTGATAAACTCGATTCCTTTGACTGTTTTTAATGTCTATGGGCCTGTACAAGCAGATTGTTCTTTTTGGCCTTTGATTACAGAGAAATGTGTTCAATATAAGGATGTATCATTTGTTTTTGGTGGTGACTGCAACCAGATTGTTGACCCGTTCCTCGACCGCAAATCCACAGTCCGTTTCACACCACATAAACCCCACAAACAATTTCTTAATACTATTTCACAATCACATCTTATTGACTCTTGGCACCTTTCACACCCTGACACGTTGGACTATTCCTTTTTCTCTCCTCCTCACTCATCCTTCTCTCGTCTTGACTATATTTTCCTCTCTAATTCTTTATCTCAGAACGTTCTGTCTTCTTCCATTGAACCTATTGTCATCTCGGACCACGCTCCCATCGTGACAGATTTTGACCTACTCCCACCACAGCCTAAACCTTCCCGTTGGCGCTTTAACAGTGCACTCCTCACTGATCCCAATTTTTCTTCTTCTTTTCGCTCTTTCGTTGAGGAATTTTTCTCTCTCAATTCAGACCCTAGTATTTCCCTTCACACTCTGTGGGACTCCTTTAAAGCCTCCGCGAGGGGTTTCATCATCGACTTTGTCTCTCGGAAGAAGAAAAAGTTTATTCAAAAGCGGAAATCCTCCCTGGCTCATATAAAAACTCTGGAGCACCAGTTCTACACTTCTTCTGATAAATTTATGTCACCGGATCTCCTGCGAGCTAAGTTAGAATTCAACAAATTAACTACAGATAACGCTTCTTCGATTCTCCTTCGCAGTAGTGCACGGTATTACGGAGGTCGCAATAAATCTGGTAAGCTCTTGGCCAATTATCTCAAGTTCCGTAAGGAGCGCACTCTTATAGACTCTATATATTCTTCTGCTGGCACTCTTCTCCACAAAGACAAAGAAATCCTTGAGCAGTTTCAACTGTTCTATCAGAATCTCTATACCCCAGAGTGTCCTCCCACTCCCTCCCTTATTCAGAGTTATTTTGAGAAGCTCCCTGTACCGTCTAACTCTCACCTGAATTTTCCGGACCTTGACCTCGATCTCTCTCTCCATGAACTCTCTGCAGCCTTATCAGCCCTTACTAAAGGGAAGACCCCTGGCCCTGACGGTTTTCCTGTGGAATTTTATTTGCATTTTTCAGACATTTTACTACCTAAACTTTTAGCCCTTTTTCAATCATTTTCCTCTTCTGGCAAGGCTGAAGGCACTTTTCAAGATGCTTCCATCTGTCTGATCCCCAAAGAAGGTCGCGAACACCAGTTTTGTAAAAATTACCGACCGATTTCGTTAGTCAATGTAGACTACAAAATCTTTGCCAAATTACTTGCAATGCGCCTAGACCCCCTTATGCCTCACCTCATTGGCAAAGAGCAATGTGGCTTCGTTAAGGGCAGACTTACTTCGGACAACTCTCGCCTTTTTCTTAACGTTCTAAATAAAGCTCCCTCACTTTCAACCCCTCTTGCTGCTATCTCTGTTGACGCAGAGAAGGCCTTTGACAGGGTTGACTGGTCTTTTTTGTTCGCTTCATTGCGGTGGCATGGTTTTGGTCCCAAATTTATATCCCTTGTCTCTCTCCTATATTCTGCCCCCAAGGCCTCGGTACTTGTGAATGGACAACTCTCTCCATCTTTTAATCTTCAGAGAGGTGTTCGCCAAGGTTGCCCTCTTTCCCCACTTCTCTTTGTTTTATCTCTCGAACCCTTCTTATCCTCCATTCGCAATAACACTTCCATTTCTGGTTTCCCATATGGCTCTAATCAATTGAAACTTTCTGCCTATGCGGATGACATCTTACTATTTATTTCTGACCCTGAATCCTCCGTCCCCCCTTATTATCCGAGTTTCACTCCTTTTCTTTGGTTTCCGGTTATAAGATCAACTCGGACAAAACCGAAATTCTCCCTCTCACCTCATCCTGTCTTCCCCATCTTTTCTCTGCTACTGGTTTTGCCTGGAGTAGCTCCAAGATTAAGTACCTTGGTATTCTGTTTTCCAATTCCATCTCATCCTCGGTTAAATTGAATTTGTCGGCAGTTATTTCCAGGATTGATCAGTCGCTCTCAGCCTGGAATCCCCTCTTTCTCTCCTGGTGGGGTCGTTTGGATTCAATTAAAATGATGATCGCCCCTATTTTAATTTACACCCTCTCTATGCTACCGGTTCACATCCCTGCATCTTACTTTAAAAAAATTGATTCTCTTCTTTCTCGTTTTCTCTGGAAAGGTAAGAAATCCAGAATTTCCATTGCCTCCCTCCGTAAGCCTAAATCCAATGGTGGGGTTAACTTCCCTGATTTCCGTCTTTATCATAGATCCTTTTCTTTACGTCAGGCCTCGAGATGGATCTCATCAACTCTTTCTCCCTTCTCGCCCCTCTGGCTTCTTATTGAGCAATCTTTACTATTACCCTTATCCTTTGCCGAGGTGATGCGATTCTCTTCCAGGAATCCTTTTTCTCTTTGCCCCCTATTCAAACATACCTCTTCTCTTTTAAGTCCTTTGGTTCTCCCCTCCGAGGTCACACGTACATCCTTCTTAAATTCTCCTATTTGGTATAACTCTCTTATCCTTTTAAAAAATAGACCCATTTTTTGGAAAGCATGGAGGGTAAAAGGCATAATGTGGGTCAACCAACTTTTTGATGGTGTATCCCCTTGCTCTTTTCCCCAATTTCAACTTTTATTTCGGTGCCCTCGCTCCTTTTTGCGGAAATTCACAACCCTCATGGCAATTATCCTTGATTGTTTTTACTCTCTTCCCTCCTCATCATCACCGTCGTCGTCTCCTCCTCCTCTTCTTATTATTCTTGCTACACTCCCTAAAGCATCTCTCATCTATAAATCTCTTGTATCTCCTAATCCCAATCGTGTCAAATCTAAAGTGGAGCTTTCTTGGGAAACGGATTTTTGTTGTACTTGGTCAACTATTCTTTGGGATAAGCTGTGGTCCAGATCTCTAAAAATCTCCCGCTCTGCTTCTCTTACTCAATCCTTATTTTATCTGTATCACAGGCTCTACCTTTCTCCTCTTTCTTTATCCCGCTTTTCTCCCTCCTCTGACTCTAAATGCTGGACTTGTTCTTCTTCTGATGCTGACCTTTTCCACTTGTTTTTTCTGTGCCCTGTTGTCTCTACCTTTTGGGGGAAAGTGTGGTCATGCCTCTCCCGTATCTTCCCTCTTCCTTCCTCTTTTACTCACTTATTTCTCTTTTTGGGTAGCCTTTCTGACTCCTTGAATCTCCCTGCTCATCTACACGGTCTCTTTGACCTGACGCTTGCGCTTGCCTTCCAACATATTTCTTCCAACTGGAAATCTCTAGCTTCTATCTCCTTACAAGGCTGGTGGAATTCATTATGCCACTTTCACAGATTGGACGTTTCCTTTGCCTCCACTTGTAAACCTGCTCGTAATGTTGATTTTTTCTGGTTGCCTCTCACCACGTATTTGGACTGCTTGGCCCTAAAGAAACCTATATGTCTCAATGCAGAAAATTTTAAACCTCCTTGAACGTCTCGAACTCTCTCCTTTTGCTATTCAGTATAAGTTTTGTTTAATATTACTGCTTGTTTTATGATGGTAATTTCGCATCGCTGACTTTTTACGACTTTTACAATTTGAATATGTGTCGTAATTTTTAGATATTGTATGGTTTATTTTATTATCTTTATATCTTCCTTTCCTTCTCCCCCTCCCTTCCTCCCTTATCCTCCCCTCCCATTGCTTCCTTCAATGTTAAAAATTCTCTTAAAATGCTTTGTGGTTTCTAAAACTGATATTAGCAGTGTTAAGTTTCTCAATGGTTTCTGTATTATTGCAATTTATGCTGATATCTTTTTTTTGTCATCAACTCTTCAATAAAGCTTTCAAACATAGGAAAGAACAGAAGTGCTGTAAGAGGAGGTGTAATCACACTGGATGGAAAGGGAAGACGTGCTGATGGAGGAGGTGTAATCACACTGAATGGAAAGGGAAGAAGTGTTATAGGAGGAGGTGTAATCACACTAAATGGAAAGAAAAGAAGTGCTGTAGTAGGAGGTGTAATCACACTGGATGGAAAGGGAATAAGTGCTTCAGAATGAGGTGTAATCACACTGGATGGAAAGGGAAGAAGTGCTGTAGGAGGAGGTGTAATCTCACTGGATGGAAAGGGAAAAAGAGGTGCAGGAGTAAGTGTCATCCCACTGGATGGAAAGAGAAGAAGTGCTGTGGGAGGAGGTGTAATCACACTGGATGGAAAGGGAAGAAGTGCTGCAGGACGAAGTGTCATCACACTGGATGGAAAGAAAAGAAGTGCTGTAGGAGGAGGTGTAATCACACTGGATGGAAAGGGAAGAAGTGCTGGTGGAGAAGGTGTAATCACACTGAATGGAATCGGAAAAAGTGCTGTTGGAGGAGGTGTAATCACACTGGATGGAAAGGGAAGAAGTGCTGTAGGAGTAGGTGTAATCACGCTGGACGGAAAGAAAAGAAGTGCTGTAGGAGGAGGTGTAATCAAACAAGATGGAAAGGGATGAAGTGCTGCAGAAGAAGGTGTAATCACACTGGATGGAAAGAAAGGAAGTGCTGTAGGAGGAGGTATAAACACTTTGGATCAAAAGGGAAGAAGTGCTGCAGGAGGAGGTGTAATCACACTGGATGGAAAGGGAAGAAGTGCTGCAGGAGAAAATGTCATCCCACTGGATGGAAAGAGCAGAAGTGCTGCAGGAGGAGGTGTAATCACTCTGGATGGAAAGGGAAGAAGTGCTGTATGAGGAGGTGTAATCATACTGGACGGAAAGAAAAGAAGTGCTGTAGGAGGAGGTGTAATCAAACAGGATGGAAAGGGATGAAGTGCTGCAGGAGAAGGTGTAATCACACTGGATGGAAAGGGATGAAGTGTTGTAAGAGGAAGTGCGATCACAATGGATGGAAAGGGAAGAAGTGCTAGTGGAAGAGGTGTAATCACACAGGATGGAAAGGGGAGAAGTGTTGTTGGAGGAGCTGTAATCATACTGGATGGAAAGTAAAGAAGTGCTGTAGGAGGAGGTGTAATCACACTAGATTTAAAGAAAAGAAGTGCTGTAGGAGGAGGTATAATCACACTAGATAGAAAGAAAAGAAGTGCTGTAGGAGGAGGGGTACTCACACTGGACGGAAAGGGAAGAAGTGCTGCTGAAGGAGGTGTAATCACACTGGATGGAAAGGGAAGAAGTGCTGTAGGAGAAGGTGTAATCGCACTGGATGGAAAGGTAAGAAGCGTTGCAGGAAGAAGTGTCATCCCACTGGATGGAAAGAGAAGAAGTGCTGTTGGAGGAGGTGTAATCACACTGGATAGAAAGGGAATTAGTGGTGCAGGAGGAGGTGTAATAACACTGGATGGAAAGGGAAGAAGTGCTGCAGGAGGAAGTGTCATCACACTGGATGGAAAGAACAGAAGTGCTGTAGGAGGAGGTGTAATCACACTGGATGGAAAGGGAAGAAGTGCTGGTGGAGGAGGTGTAATCACACTGAATGGAAAGGGAAGAAGTGCTGTAGGAGGAGGTGTAATCACACTGGATGAAAAGGGAAGAAGTGTTGTAGGAGAAGGTGTAATCACACTGTATGGAAAGAAAGGAAGTGCTGTAGAAGGAGGTGTAAACATATTGGATCGAAAGGGAAGAAGTGCTGCAGGAGGAGGTGTAATCACACTGGATGGAAAGGAAAGAAGTGCTGTACAAGAAGGTGTAATCACACCGGATGGAAAGAAAAGAAGTGCTGTTGGAGGAGGTGTTATCAAACAGGATGGAAAGGGATGAAGTGCTGCAGGAGGAGGTGTAATCACACTGGATGGAAAGGGATGAAGTGCTGTAGGAGGAGGTGTAATCACACCGGATGGAAAGGGGAGAAGTGTTGTTGGAGGAGCTGTAATCACACTGGGTGGAAAGAAACAAAGTTCTGCAGGAGGAAGTGTCATCCCACTGGATGGAAAGAACAGAAGTGCTGCAGGAGGAGGTGTAATCACACTGGATGGAAAGGAAAGAAGCGCTGTAGTAGGAGGGTAATCGCACTGGATGGAAAGGGAAGAAGTGAAGCTGGAGGAGGTGTAATCACACTGGATGGAAATTGAAGAAGTGCTGTAGGAGGAGGTGTAATCACACTGAATGGAAAGGGATGAAGTGCTGTAGGAGGAGGTGTAATCACACTGGATGGAAAGGGATGAAGTGCTGCAGGAGGAGGTGTAATCCCACTGGATGGAAATGAATAAGTGCTTGTGGAGGAGGTGTAATCACACTGGATAGAAAGGGAGGAAGTGCTTGTGGAGGAGGTGTAGTTGCACTGATAGCTCATATAAATTTAGTTGGGAGCACTCTATCAAAACCTCCAAGAAATGGGTGATCTTGAGGTTGTAGATGGGGTTGTCCTATACTCTACCTTGCCTGTTTTCCATTGAGTTTGGGTTCCATGGCAGTCGGAAGTGGTTTTGAGGTTCTTACCTGTGCAGTTCACTGCTGCATACCTCCCGTCATAACAAATGCTCTGAATCTTTTTGTTGAAAGGACACTGCAGCACGGTATTTTCATCGCCTTTGCACTGGACATCAGAAATCAAAATTCTGTCATTCTTTTGTGCCCCGAAGGCTGAGGCTGGAGGGACTGAAATTGGAACTCCACAGTTCAGCTCTTTACACACCACAGTGGCATCTTTCATGTCCCATTGCCTGTCGCAGACTCTTTCCCAGTATTTATTAATCTTCACCTGTACCATCCCAGCACAGGGGGTTTTGGATCCTGTCAGTCGAACACTTGCTGTGTCATAAAAGAAAGAGATAATATTTATAGATAAACAATAATATTTATTCAACAATATCAAGACCTTTTTTTTCACTGTCTACCATAGTTAAAGGAATAGAGAGACAGCCAAAGAAAGAGATATGAATCATACTTATGCAGACACTGATAACTTCTGAGGTCAGAGGTCAGTTCCTATCACACTGTTCTGTGTTAAAGAAATGCCTCTAAAGTTTTGACATTTAAATCTTATTACATGAAATTAACACATTTTCCAGCTCATATAGATAGCGCATGATAGGGGAAAAAGCCAGTAGACACCATCCAACAGATTAGTCCAGCAGGATTTGTGACATAATCTTGGAATCAGTGGTATTTCACTGATGCAGAAAGAAGATTTCATTCACAAACACATTTCTTATGTAAGGTTGGATAGACAATGGGCCTACGGATGGAGAATGCACATTCTGGCTTCTCTTCAAGGCATGATTGTACCTTGTCCTTGTCAATGGTTGAACATCCATCGCATTTACATATTTGCATTATAATAACACCAGCAGCAACTGGTCTGAATCAATTTCCATCAATGATGCACAGTCCTTGGCAGAGTATTTTAACAGATTTTTTTCGAACTCACATTAACGATTTTCAGTGCATCAGACAGACAAATAAAGTACAAAAATGTGCAACACAAAAAAGTTAATTAGAAACTAAATCAAAGAGAGAGGTTAGGGATCTGTTATTCTTATGAGTTCAGCTGCAGCACTGAGAGAGAAAGCAAGTATGTTGACAAGAAGAGCGGGGAATGCACTTTCAAAACTACTTTTCAAGTGGAGAGAAAACTTACTCAATGGAATGGACATTATAACCCCATGTTGGACATGACCGTTTTACAGGGTCAGCCCCTACGTTTTTGCTTTCACCCTCCTGTTTTCTGAACCCATTTCTGTAGGCCGTTAGGGCTCTGAACACTTTACACCTGCTAACCAGAGCTAAAGTGATTTTTATCTCTCCCTTTAAACATGGTGAAATTGCCTACAGACGATTGGCACATTTAATTTACTTGCATCTCTCCAGTAAAGTAGTGTAATATATTCCCATGGTGTTAGAAGGCGACCTCAGAGGGGCCCGGAAGGGGCCCTGACTGCCCTGAGACCCACCCTCGAGGTATCGTAGCCGGGCACTGGCGGGAGACTCCTCCGGGGAGGAACCTCGTATCTAGGATCGTACACTCGGCACCACACGACAGAGAGACAGTACACGAGAAGTTCTTACGAGCAAATCTTTATCAGATCGGAGTTGTAGGATCTTTATGATCAGCAAGGCAAAATATATACAAGTAGAGCGCGTGCTCACAAAGTCTTGGAGGGGGGTTAGGAGGTAGCGGGACAGTCTTTGGGAATCAAATGCAGGAGCGTACCCGGCGCACAGCTCACAATCCTCGAGCTGGGGGATACGCTTGTCGTCGTGGGGTCCGGCGGGACCAAGAGAGTCTGTGGGAGCTGCGAGTCACTCAGCAGGTTCGAGTATAAGTTCGGAGGTCTTACGATCTTCGGGGAGCCGTGAGTCACTCAGCAGGGCTCAAGCACAAGTTCGGAGGTCTTACGATCTTCAGGGAGCCGCGAGTCACTCAGCAGGGCTCAAGCACAAGTTCGGAGGTCTTACGATCTTCAGGGAGCCGCGAGTCACTCAGCAGGGCTCAAGCACAAGTTCGGAGGTCTTACGATCTTCAGGGAGCCGCGAGTCACTCAGCAGGGCTCAGGTGTTCCAAGGTGAATCTGCCGGACAGTCCCAGAGCACCCCTTGTTATAGGGCGACTCCTCCTTGATGTCCGGAGTCAGTGCAGGCAGGGGTCTTGTCACCTGGGGGTCGCTTGTTGGGGGTTTCCTGCCATTGTCCTTTGATCCTTTCAGGCCCGGGTCGGGAGGAGTCCCAGACACCCAGCAGGCGTGGAGCCAGCCCTCGGGGAGGCCGGCGGGTCGATCGAAACCCACCTTCCCAGGGAAGCGCAGAGGTGTGATGGAAATTGCTCCTCCCTTTCTCATCCCAAGGGGAGCGTGATGTCCTCCAGCCGGAGTGGCGCCTATAGGCTAGGGTCGCGCTGGGGCCGGGCGGCCATCTTGGTGCATGAAGTGGGCACGCGGGCCCGGGGTGGCCGAGGGAGGAAGGCCACGGATGGGGGAAGTCCGGGTCGGGTGTGTGTGTTCTGGTGGGAAGGATCGGCTAGGCCGTGGGCTCGGGGCTGGTGTGAGGTGCAGGGGTCAGGTCTGACTATGTTACGAGGGCCGGGTCTAACACGCGTCCCCCCCAGCTGAAAGCCGGAGAGAACTACCCATCTTCTTGGGGGTTCTCTTTGCTGAGGCGGAAGAATCGGGAGAGGCCATCGGCGTTGGCGTGGTCCGTACCAGGGCGATGTTCCACGGTGAAATCCATCCCCTGGAGGGAGATTGACCACCGCAGAAGCTTGGGGTTTTCTCCTCGCATCTGCATGAGCCATCGCAAGGGGCGATGATCGGTTTGGACCCTGAAATGGGTGCCGAACAGGTAAGGGCGTAGTTTCTTGAGGGCCCAGACTACGGCGAACGCCTCGCGCTCGATGGTACTCCATCTCTGTTCCCGGGGCAACAGCCTTCGGCTGAGGAAGGCCACGGGCTGGTCTAGACCCTGGTCATTTACCTGGGAGAGGACTGCCCCGATGCCATGCTCGGAGGCATCAGTTTGTACCACAAACTCTTTGGAGTAGTCGGGGGCCTGGAGGACGGGGGCCGTACACATGGCCGTTTTCAGGGCATTGAACGCCTCTTGGCAGGCAGGGGACCACTGTACCTTCTTGGGCTGTTTCTTGGACGTAAGTCCCGTGAGGGGACCGACCAGGCTGCCGTAATCCCGGATGAATCTCCGGTAGTAGCCCGTGAGGCCCAGAAAGGCTCGGACCTCTGTTTGGGTAGTGGGGGGTTCCCAGGCTAGGATGGCGTCGATTTTGGGCTGTAGAGGGGCGACCTGCCCGCTTCCGACCTGGTGCCCCAGGTAGGTTACCGAACCTTGCCCAATCTGGCATTTGCTGGCTTTCACGGTGAGGCCCGCCTGGCACAGGGCGGTTAGCACCCTCTGGAGGTGCTGGAGGTGCTCACTCCACTCGGAACTAAAAACTGCAATATCGTCGAGATATGCAGCGCTGAATTTTTCCAGCCCGGCCAGGACTCTATTTACCAGTCGCTGGAAGATGGCCGGGGCATTTTTCATCCCGAAAGGCATCACGCGAAAGCGATAGTGCCCATCCGGGGTGGAGAAGGCGGACCGCTCCTTGGCTCCCTCTGTGAGCGCAATTTGCCAGTAGCCGCAGGTGAGATCGAAGGTGCTGAGGAACCGGGCAGCCCCGAGCCGGTCAATGAGCTCGTCGGCTCGGGGAATGGGGTGGGCATCGGCTCGGGTGACTTCATTGAGTCCCCGGTAGTCCACGCAGAAGCGGAGTTCTGGGGCGACCCCGGGGGCAGCTGTTTTTGGGACCAGGACCACGGGGCTGGCCCAGGGGCTGTCTGAGGGTTCGATCACGCCTAGGGTCAACATTTTCGAGACTTCGGCTTGGATACAGGACCGGACCCGGTCAGGGACTCGGTAGGCTCGGTGTCTTACAGGCGGGCTGTCCCCGGTATCCACATCATGGACACACCAGTCGGTGACCTTGGGGACCAAGGAGAAAAGGTCCGGAAACTGCCCTAGGAGCTTGCGGCAATCCTCACGTTGCTGGGGAGTGAGAGACGGGGAGAGGTTCACTCCCTCTACGGAGCCGTCCTTCTCCTTGGTGCACAGAAGATCAGGGAGAGGATCTGACTCTTCTTCGGACCCGTCGTCAGTGGCCAGTAGGAGGCTCAGCTCCGTCCGTACAAAGTGGGGCTTGAGGCGGTTCACGTGGAGGACCCGGAGGGGGTCCCGGGGTGACTGGACGTCTACCAAGTACGTGACCGGGCTCTTCCGCTCAACTACTTTGAAGGGACCGGTCCATTTATCCTGGAGAGCGCAAGGTTTCACGGGGGCCATGACCCACACCAGCTGGCCCGGCTGAAACTCGACTAGCGCGGTGTTCTGGTCGTACCAGCGCTTCATCTCCTCCTGACTTGCCTCCAGGTTGGCCTCTGCCATCTCCCGGAACCTCCTAGTCTGATTTCGGAGGGTCAGGACGTAACGGAACACGTCACGGGGGGGGCCTCGGGGCGCCGCCTCCCACTCTTCCTTGACCAGGCTGAGGGGCCCCCTGACGGGGTGGCCGTAGAGTAACTCAAATGGGCTGAAACCCAAGGATTTCTGGGGAACCTCTCGGTAGGCGAATAGGAGGCAGGGGAGCAGGAGGTCCCACTTACGCCGGAGGGGCTCTTCCAGGCCCGCGATCATCCCCTTCAGAGTCCGGTTAAACCGCTCTTCCAGGCCGTTTCCTTGGGGGTGGTACGGGGTGGTGAACTTGTAGGACACCCCGCACTGTTGCCATAAGGACCTCATGTATCGGGAGATAAAGTTGGTACCGCGATCGCTCACGACCTCGCGGGGAAAACCCATGCGGGAGAAGATTCCCTTCAACGCCCGGCCCACCACGGGGGCCGTGACGGTATGCAGGGGGATGGCCTCAGGGTAACGGGTGGCATGGTCCACCAGGACGAGGATGAACCGGTGCCCCTGGGAGGTTGGGGGGTCCAGAGGTCCTACAATGTCGATCCCGACCCGCTCAAAAGGGGTACTGACTACAGGGAAGGGTTGGAGGGGAGCCTTGCGCTTCCCTCCACTCTTCCCACTGGCCTAGCACATGGGACAGGACTTTCAGTGGGCTTCCACATCCGCTTTCGTTCTGGGCCAGTAGAAGTGAGTCACGAGGCGACTGTATGTTTTGTCCTGACCCAAGTGGCCTGCGAGGGGAACATCGTGGGCCAAGCCCAGGAGGAGGGTTCGGAAGCGTAGGGGTACCACCAGCACCCGGCCGGACCCTAGCTCCACCGACTTCTGTTCGCTGTACAAAAGGTCATTCTCCCAATATACCCGGTGCGTCCCCGTCTGGTCGCCTGCGGCCTGGGCCTCTGCCTGCTGCCGGGGCCCGACCAGGGAGGGACAGGTAGCCTGCTCTCGGCAGAACTCCTCTCGGGATGGGCCCCCCTCGTGGCGCCACTGGGCTAATTCGGCAGATCGCCTAACTCGGTGTCTGGGGTGGAGTCGGAAGGCGGGGGTTCGTCACTGGCGATCGACTCTTCTGGTGGGGGGATGTGGGGACCCTCGGCCGGGACCATCCCATCTTCAGGGGCCGGGGCGTCTTCGACGTCCCTCAGGGGGGTCAGTCGAGCCGCCATGGATCGAGTGGTGGCGCACACCCACTCAGGGAGGCCCATCATCCCTAGGTGGGTCTTGCGCTCAACTTGTCCCCAGGGGGAACTTTCCAGGTCGTTCCCCAGGAGACAGTCGACGGGCTGGGAGGTTCTCACTGCGACCTTTAGTTTGCCGACCACCCCTCCCCACTCAAAGGGCACCAGGGCTACCTTACATAGGCTTTCTGTGTTGTCGGCTGAAATGACAGGGCAAAATACGTTGGGGAGGACCTGGTCTTCGTGGACTAAATGGCTGAGGACCCCGGTGATACTGGCCCCTGTGTCACGGAGGGCTTCTACTTGGTGGCCATTGATCGTTACGAGCTGCCCATATTTCTTTGTGTTAGAGGGCAGGAGGCTCCCAGGGACCATCTCTCTATCTCCTAAGGATACTAGGGCCATAGCGGCGGGTTCCCACTCCTCAGCCTCCTCAACCTCCTCCCCCAGGGCTACATTGGCTATCTGTCTAGCGGGGGCGCTGCCTGGGTGGTGCGTGGGGCCATGGGGCATTCAGGGTCATTGGCGTAATGCCCGGGCTTCTGGCAACGAAAACAAGTGATGGTTACCCGGTGCCCCCGTCTCAGGGGGGGGCCGGATACAGCTGGTGGGGGTGCCGGGAAAGGTGGAGGTTGGGACTTCGGGGGACTAGCCTGGGACTCTCTCTGCCCTCCCTGGTCCCCCCCCCCTCTCTGGCAGGGTGGTCCCTGACTGGCACGGGGGTACTCTCCTACAGGGCCCCGGGAGACCCGGGTGTTGGTCCAGCGATCCGCCTCGACAGCCAGCTTCCACGGGTCCGTGAGCTTGCTGTCGAGCAGATGCTGGCGTAGTTCCACAAAGCAGTTGGCAGCCAGGTGCTCCCACAACATAAGGTCGGTTAGTTCTTCCAGGGTGGTTACCTTGCTGCCCTTGATCCACCCATCGAAGGCGTGGCTGAAGAAGTTCACATATTCCACCCAGGTGGTACCTGGGATCTTCCTGCAGTCCCAGAACTACTGGCGGTACATCTCCGGGGTGAGGCCGTACCTTGTGAGGAGGGCCGCTTTCATGTGTTCATAGGAGGTCTGCATGGAGGTGGGTAGGTCGAGCAGGGTGTCTCTCCCTTCGCTCAGGAATCGTCCCCATAACCCAGCCCCCCAATCCTTCTGCGGGACCCGATGGGAGGCCATGGCGACCTCGTAGGTCCGGAACCACTGCTGAATGTCATAATTTTTGTAATATTCTTTGACCACATCCTTGGGGATGTGGACCTTCTGCTCCGTCGGGGCGGCCGCCTCCCAGTTACCCGGGGGCCGCGCTTCTTCGCTTCTTGCTTTCAGTTCTATTTCCTTCAAGCTGCGTTCATGTTCTAGTTGAAGTCTCCCTCCCTCGTGTTCTCGTTGGAGTTTCTTCTCTTCTAGTTCTCCTTGTACTCGCAACTGTTCTACTGCTAGCTTTTTCTCGGCTAATTTCAACTCGCCCTCAATTTTGAGTTTGGCTAATTCGAGCTCGTGATGGCGACTTTTTTCTCTGTCTGCGAGTTCCTCCGGGGATAGGCCCCCGTCTGGTACGAAGCCTCACACCTGGTTGCTGCTGCGTTCTCCTTGGGAGGGTCCAGCTTCGTCGTGGGGCTCCCCCGCTCCTTCTGGGCGGGAGGCTCCAGAATCCACCCAAGCTTTCAGTGCCTTTTGCATATCTTCTTTGGTGTTGAGACCAGTGGTAGCGATTCTGAGTTCCTTGCAGAATTGCTTTAGTTCTTTGTGAGTGTACTCTTCCAGCTGTTCCACCTGGAACACGGTACTGGCGTCGTCTTCTATGAGAACCGCGGTGTTTCCTTCTGCCATCTTTGTCGGTAGTGCGTCAGCCGTTCACGGTCCGATCTCTAGATTATGGGCCCGAATCCCACCGCTGCCACCAATGTTAGAAGGCGACCTCAGAGTGGCCCGGAAGGGGCCCTGACTGCCCTGAGACCCACCCTCGAGGTATCGTAGCCGGGCACCGGCGGGAGACTCCTCCGGGGAGGAACCTCGTATCTAGGATCGTACACTCGGCACCACACGACAGAGAGACAGTACACGAGAAGTTCTTACGAGCAAATCTTTATCAGATCGGAGTTGTAGGATCTTTATGATCAGCAAGGCAAAATATATACAAGTAGAGCGCGGGCTCACAAATTCTTGGAGGGGGGTTAGGAGGTACCGGGACAGTCTTTGGGAATCAAATGCAGGAGCGTACCCGGCGCACAGCTCACAATCCTCGAGCTGGGGGATACGCTTGTCGTCGTGGGGTCCGGCGGGACCAAGAGAGTCTGTGGGAGCTGCGAGTCACTCAGCAGGTTCGAGTATAAGTTCGGAGGTCTTACGATCTTCGGGGAGCCGCGAGTCACTCAGCAGGGCTCAAGCACAAGTTCGGAGGGCTTACGATCTTCAGGGAGCCGCGAGTCACTCAGCAGGGCTCAAGCACAAGTTCGGAGGTCTTACGATCTTCAGGGAGCCGCGAGTCACTCAGCAGGGCTCAAGCACAAGTTCGGAGGTCTTACGATCTTCAGGGAGCCGCGAGTCACTCAGCAGGGCTCAGGTGTTCCAAGGCGAATCTGCCGGACAGTCCCAGAGCACCCCTTGTTATAGGGCGACTCCTCATTGATGTCCGGAGTCTGTGCAGGCAGGGGTCTTGTCACCTGGGGGTCGCTTGTTGGCGGTTTCCTGCCATTGTCCTTAGATCCTTTCAGGCCCGGGTCGGGAGGAGTCCCAGACACCCAGCAGACGTGGAGCCAGCCCTCGGGGAGGCCGGCGGGTTGATCGAAACCCACCTTCCCAGGGAAGCGCAGAGGTGTGATGGAAATTGCTCCTCCCTTTCTCATCCCAAGGGGAGCGCGATGTCCTCCAGCCGGAGTGGCGCCTATAGGCTAGGGTCGCGCTGGGGCCGGGCGGCCATCTTGGTGCATGAAGTGGGCACGCGGGCCCGGGGTGGCCGAGGGAGGAAGGCCACGGACGGGGGAAGTCCGGGTCGGGTGTGTGTGTTCTGGTGGGAAGGATCGGCTAGGCCGTGGGCTCGGGGCTGGTGTGAGGTGCAGGGGTCAGGTCTGACTATGTTACGAGGGCCGGGTCTAACACAGGGCCTGTAAATTAAATGCTACTAGTGGGTCAGAAGCACATGAGAGGCTTTTTCCACATGGTGTGGGGCTGCCCAGTCATCCAACAATACTGGCTTAACATATCCAGGATCCTCCTGGAGGTGTGGGTCTGACAATTGAGGCCTCCCCCAAAATTGCCCTTCTTGTCTCCTGGATAACATGGGTGGCCCGAGGGCTGGGAAAGCGACTGGCAAAATGTGACATCGCCAAGCATTGGAAGGCTCTGTATGCCCCACTCCCCTTCATGAGGGAATGGAGAGCAGGTGTGGACAGATGTGCTAAATTAGAAGAACCCATCTACTTAGCGCGTGGATGTCCCAAGAAACGTTCTGAACTTTGGGGACGATGGTGGGCATACTACTGAGTCAGCATGGGGAGAGCCCAAGTTGGGGAAGAGGTTCCATGCAGAGGGGGGTTTATTGTAACTGGCCCCTGGGGTCCCCTTGAATGGGCTGCAAAGGGTGTATCTTTTACGTGCTGAGTTTTCCAAAAGCAATAAAATGTTATTAAAAAAATCTGACTGCTTTGTGCCAAACTAGCAGTGGGTTCAGCACAGGTTTATGTGGGATGTGTGTGTGACTTTACCCAAACACCAATGTTGGTTGCTGCTTGAGCAGGGCTTGTGTGCAGTCCTTGGAAAGACAGTGATAGAGAGTGTGAGGGTAGGTTGTTATGTAAACAACCAGATATCAGCTCTCCCTAGTTTTGTTGAGGTGCAGCACAATTACACACCAGCAATAAGTTTATGTTACGGATCTGAAAGCTTTAGCGCTTGAACTGTGTACAATCTCCTCCTCTGTAAGAAAAAAGCAGCAAAGAGATAAAAGCAGTTCTACCATTTCCATCCCTCTCCCTCTGAGTCAGTACTAATGTGTGCCCTTTTCTGTGTGTCATGGGGCAGGCATGAAGAAGCAGGTAGGGCCCATCTGGGCACCAAACAAGTCAGATCCCCTCAGTATTCTTGGAGTCTCAGCATCATTCCCTCCTACAGTAGGGTCTCAGTGTGAACCAGCGATGCGGGATCTTAACGGGGAGTGTATAGGAGTGTCGGATTCAGGGGATATGAAGGTGTACGTATGATGGCATGGATAGGTGTGCAGGCTCTGGCCATATCCAAAGTGCCCACTCTGTACCTGGCTTCTTGCAGTAGCATCCTCCTCTCACAACCCACCCATTGCTTCACCTCCCTCATCAATGTTGCTCTTTGGCACCCCCCGGGTGTCTTCCCATTCCTCACCCTCTCTCGCTCGGCTAGAATAAACACATCCTGAAATGTACTTGTGGCTTTGGTTTTAGCTGTGTGTGGAAACCGTCTTAGGAGGCAATGGCCTGGGGAATTTGGAGTGTCCATCCCCGTGACATCTGCATCAGTGGTTATGATTTCCCCCCAGTAAGCCACAAGCGAAGGACACGACTAGAACATGTGGAAGATGTGGGCTCCCACTTTGCCACATCGGCGTCAGGCGGCATCGGCCTAGTGAAAGTATCTCATGATGGGCTCTGGTGTTAGGTATGATCTGTGACGGATATAATATGTGATCGTCTTAAAACATGCATTCCCAGACACCTTCAAAGTTCTCTATGGTGTGGTAGCCCAGTCCTGTGCCTCAATCGGGGTTCCCAGGTCCTCCTCCCGTCGCAAGCACAGGCGCTCCAGCGGATGCTGGAGGTCCTCCCGTATAGCCTTGTACAAACATAAGTAAATAAATAAATAAATACATAAAACATGAGACTGCCTTTATGATGATAGCTTAGAGAGCCGAGTGATGGCAGGTTTGCAGCACCCTCGGCGACAGCACCTCATTGTTTCCATAACAATGAAGTTAGTGCTCTGTGTAAGAGGAAATTGCCTTGCGGTAGATTGAATTCTGCTCAGAAGTCCTCGAACAGACACATTGCAGAGTCTTGAAATAGGTCTCCTACTTTTGTTGGCCCTTCTTTTAATCAGGAGTCCCGACCTCTCTAGCTTCCACCATGGAGCAGTTCTCTTAGCAGTAGAAGGGCTATATACTGAGAGTAAGGACCCTTGCTATGTTTTTTTTGCAAGCATCAGTTTGAACATCTAGTGATCACCTGCAGCTATTTATTAAATATTAAAGATTTGTGTCCCCCTTGCACCACACAATAGGAAACAAGAGCGACACACCTCTTAAGTTAGATTTATCAAGCCACGCAAGGCCACCTTGCATGGTCATGCGTGGCATGATGAATCTTGAGTAACACAACACAAGGCAAATCACCTACTCTGCCCAGTGAGGTGTTCCATGGGTGGAGCGTAGGTGTTCCCACGCTTCCACCAATGGATTATAGCACATTACAAGATTTACCATTACTGGTAGACTTGGGAACGCATCAAAATGATACACATTCCAGGGTGAGGCATAACGAGGAAATATGTCTTTATTCTGCAGCACACATAGAAAGAGGAAAATGTCAATCAGGATTAATTTTGTGCAGGAAGATGCCCCTTCCTGCACAAACATAATCCTGCTTACAATGCAGGGACCCTTGCACCATGGTACAAGGGTGACTGCGTTGGCTGTAGGCAGCACATTGTGAGCCAGAGCAGGGAAAAGGCAGAAATGCGCTGTATCTTGTTAGATATATTGCATTCCTGCCCTATCATGCTGCACTGCGTGATTTTTAGGTCTTCCCTATGCAGCGCGCATGCGCTGCTTAGGCAAAAAGACCTTTAGCCATCGCTTCGGCTTTGCAGCCAAAAACGTGCAAGCGCTCCATTGCCTTCAATGGCAATGCGTGCACGTGTGGTGATTCACTTGCGGGAGCGCGCGGCGCCATATGGTAGCAATTATCGCTCCAGGCGCGCTCGCTCCTGCGAGTGAAACGCTTTCACTTTTGCCGACACTTTTTTTGTATCCAGCTTTTGATGCTCTCAGCCTAGCTCTCCTGCTGAAGGCCAAGGCTGCCGGATCTTGATTCTCATTTCTACCAAGACATTTTGCGTACACGAAGACCGATTGTGTCTCTGGTATGTCGTAATCACTGTGGATTTTAATTTTAAAAGGTGCATCTGGCCTCACATATCAGGACCGGCAATACAGAGCTTTCTTGTGTTTAGTCAAGAGCGCCATCTAGTGGGAAGTGAATGTAGAGCTGGATTTTCTGCAATTGAGAAAATACTGGAATATGTTCACTGTTTAGGAGGAGAAGCTGCTTGGCAAGCACCTGATTCATCCTCAATGAACATAAACATTGCAGAGTGATTTAAAAATATAGATGAACTACAGGATATCCGGGACGCCTAATTATGAAAAGTGTGTTCACAAACGCAGTCTAGAAAATAAATACGCGCCGGGATTCAGCACACGGGGAATGCCTATGATCGAGAAATAGAAGACCAACAAAAACCAACACACAGTCCAAAGCTGCATCTACACGTTCTTGGACTCATACAAATGCTGCATACAGTTACACCTCAAACACCAAAAATAGGTAGGATTTTTCAGGTTGCAAAATTGCTCGTTAGCATATTTATGAAGCCCTCAAATATTACATGGCATGACCTTTATTTACTGTGTTAGTGATATTATTGTAGATCACATAATGAATCGGGATTTCACCGCGGCTTAAAGTCAGGATACGATGCAGATAGAGAGCATTGGCTGTGGGGCTAGACCCGGGAACCAAAAGCAGGCCTGGCAAAAATGCTCAGAGCAGCCCCGCTCCCGTTGTCTCCTTATTCGATTTCTCTCTTTCTCAGTCTCCCTTCTCTCTTGTCTTTCTTCTCCCTCGCTGATCACTTTCTCTTTACCCACCCATCTGTCTCACTCTTGAAGCCTGCCCGTGCCTTTTGCAATAACCTCCAGGAGCTGCATAAGTGACAGAGGCACCATTAATGGCCCAGGGCTTTCAAACCAAGCCTCCCAGGGCTTCAGTCCACCAGGAAAATGCCCGGTGAAATAAAGGCCTGTCCGGCCCTGATTGGCTGGCATTGTGTCCTCACTGTACTCCCCAACCCTACACGTGCCCCTTCCTTTCAATTGACTTGTGTACGTGGGAAAGCACACACGTACCTGTGGGCCACTTACCTGTGTGTCGCAGGTTTTCGGTCCTGCTTATGGGACTGCACCAGGATGTGCACCCACCACATCTGGCTAGGCGTGGCCAGAGGGGTTAAAATAAAAGGGGGTAGACTGCTTGTGCTCTCTCTCTCTCACAACTGCATCCCTGTGTTGTGTGCCAGTTATTGGAGGTCAGTAATTGCTACAATGTGTCCTGTCGGGTCAAAGATTTGCTTAGTATCAAAGATATTAAATAACAATCACTTAAACTTGTAAGTTCAATAGATAAGTCCATTAAATGTCTCATGGTATATATGGCTGTTGTACAGTTAAATCACAGGACAAACAACGTAATTCAACAAGCATTGGCATAGCCAATAGGTTCGCTTTTGGGACCTTGTAAGTATTTAGTTATGCAGCACAATATCCTTGGTGCAACAACATCAACCGTTGCATGGCTAAACACTTATAGAATCCCAAAGTCGAGACCTATTGGCTATGCCAATGCTTGTTTAATAATGCTCCTAGCTGTATCCTCGACAGATCCTTTATAAATGACATGCCTTCTGTTTGGATGAAAAGCTCCCCATTTGTGATGGTTGTCTGCACAGCCACAGCCAGGACATCGTTATATAATTGAGTGCAAAAAAAAGCAAACAAGCATTGGCATAGCCAATAAGTCTCGCTTTTGGGACCTTATAAGTATTTAGTTATGCAGCACAATATCCTTGGTCCAACAACATCATCTGTTGCATGGCTAAACACTTATAGAATCCCAAAGGCGTGACCTATTGGCTATGCCAATGCTTATTTTTATTATTGTTTTTTTTATTCTCCCCTTCCTTCGCGACCCCTATGCCCCCCACCCCACAAACCCGACCACCACTCGTTGCAAACACAGCGCAATACTGATTGTGAGGGAGCAACAAAGATCGCAGTACTTTTCTCCCATTTGTTAGAAAGTGCAGTGCCTAATTATTCAACCATTGGGAACGGTAATGCTTGCTTGTTCTTGGGGTGTTGAACAGTTTAAAACATCTAGGGGGTAACAGTTATTATTATTTTTTTTTAACCGGGGACCGACAAAGTTTGACATCTTTGGAGTGTTAATGATGTAAATGTGATCAGAGTGTGGTGGCATGGGCATACAGAAGATGGCACCATAATGTATGGGAGAGCATGTGGGAAGAGTTTGTTGTGATGAAGGGCTCTGCGTAGATTTTAGGAGATGAACCAAACAAAATCAGAGAACTTCAGTATTTCTACAAAGCTGAAGATTAGTTGTAATGGAGTGGGAATTTGTTATTGTGGTCAATCTGTTTCACATGCACTTGGAAATATTTTTGTAATAGTGTGCTGAAATCAAAAATAAAAAATAAAATAGAAGACAGCAAGATAGGACTGTCACTTAATGTGCCACATAATGGGGCAGAACTTGCCTTTTCTTGCCACATAAGCTTAGCAAACCCCTGTTGCATAAAAGCATGATCTGGTTATCCACTGCCACCCAATCAAAGTGGACCTGATTGCAATGTGTGGGGTTTATGCCCCAGATGGTTACGGGGAAATACATGTGGTCAAAGGGAATCATGTAGGGATCAAAAGGGGTCGCTGGGATGTGTAACAATGAAATAGGAGCAACAAAGATCATTAGGACTCCCGAAAAGACATTCACGAGACACAGGTTAAGGGAGGTTATTTGACAAGAATGAAGAAAAGCGCTTCAACTGTTGAAAACTAAAACAGCGATATGATTAAGCATTCACTGAAGACATGAATTCTCTACAGTCAAAACGTGTTTTTTGTCTTATGTTGACTAATGTCCGGAGTCCATTTTGTATTGCCATGTCTCCACGTGCTTTGCACGAGAAGAGTCCTACCTCTTCGCTAGTTGCTCTTGTAATCTGCCTAGTAACAGTCTATAAATAGCTCCTTTGTCCGTCTGGCGCATGCCCAGACTTGACCACATCTGTAATCAGTTAGTCCTTGTTGACCATGTTTTCGCGGGCTCAGGAATTGTTAACTCCGCCCATATATTGATCCTGTATCGAAAATGTCCATAAATGGTAATGAATTTTGCTCTATGTTGTATCCACCCACTTATGAGCCCCTCTGTTGTGTACAAAAGGGGACCGTGTACGCAAGTTCTGTGTGCTACTCTATGCAATACTGAAGAGTGTTGTGTAGGTTGTAGGACCACCCTTAAGGGTTAATAAACTCTGCCTTTGTATTTGCAGTTTCCGAGCCAACTTCCTTCTAGTTTTCGTACTTAGGAGGCGAACCCTTGTATTTTGCGGGCCTAGCTGGGGCCTGTACTCATCAATTGGCGCCCGTCACGTGGGGCTCATCGGCGACTCGGATGCTCGAAGGACTGGTCGTGACGAAGGTGAGGAATTTGGCCGGGGATGTGATCACTGCCAGCGGCGTCTTTTAGTCCTGGCATCCCGAGGTTTTTCTTCCTTCCCTTCCGAGCTGACCATCTGGGTGGCGCCGGTCCTCGACTGAGACCTCTTCTGTCGGTTTGCCGCGTGATAGCCGTTTAGGCGAATTTTGGAACTTGGCAGTTGGAATCTGGACGCTCTTGATTGGTAAGAACCGTTGTACGGTACTTGCTCCGAGTTTTGAAGCCTGGGTTGGCTATTTGAGTTTGATTTGTGATGACCGGTCATATTTTGTATTGATTACTGTGAGAATATATGCGTTGCAACACATATAGGCAGGTAATGTGGAGATATTTCTCCGGAGTTGTTTAAATTTGAACGGCGCAACATTTAAGTGCAATTTTTTTGATAATACTGCATATTTTGCATTATTTTTGAGCATGCTTGCTTTTAGCGCACTCCGTAAGTGGTGCTGCTGCTTTGGAAACCGGTTAAATCTTGAGGAATCTGCTCCAGCCCCCCCAGAGGGGACTCCTAATAGGGATATGTATGTGAAGCATGGTCTTTCCTCTATAATGTACAGCACACTGTGGAGGAAATACACCAAAAAGGATCCTGAGTAGGCCTGGGCGAAGCACTACGCTACGCTCGCGTAGTTTGCGAAGTTGGCGCTACTTCGCGCTACGCGAACTGCACGTAGCACAGTGCGAACACGCGTAGCGTAGTTTTGCGTAGTGCTGCGGTCATTTTTTGCTTGTTCACGGTCCTCAACGTCAAGTTGGCGACCGCGAGCAAGCAAAATGACATCCCGGCGAGACTTTTTCCTTGTTTGCGATCAGCAACATCAAGTTGGCGATCGCGAGCATGGAAAATAAACCTCCCGGCGAGATTCCCAACGCGAGGTTTCTCATTGCGAGGGGTCGCGTATGCTCGCGACCGCTCGCGATGAGAAACTACCAGTTCGCGTTGAGAAAGCTGTCGCTCGAGTAAAAATCTACTCGAGCAGCAGAAAACTACAGCTCGCACTGTGCAAGATGCCATTTTCAATGATTGCACAGTGCCGGTTGCTTGTTCGCACTGTGCAATCATTGAAAACAACATCTTGCACAGTGCGAACATGTTACTACGCAGTTCGCGAAGTGCTACGCGTAGCTCGCGTAGTGCGAACTTCACTTTGCGTAGCTTCGCGAAGTGCTACTTCGCGAACTACGCCCACCCTTAATCCTGAGTTACGATGGCCTTTGTACGGATCGTTTGATATGCGTAAGATTGAGTATGTGGAACAGTGTATGTGTAAACGGCGTGCTAGGCAAGACATTTTTGAATGTGTGCGGTTATGGGTGAAGGAAGTGCGTGAGCGGGAGAAACGTGAGAAAGCGCTGATTGATAAAGAGCAACGGAAAAATGATCATGTGAGAGCGCAGGAAGCGAAGCGTCTGGGAGGAAAGAGAACTGGCGGAGAGACAAGAGAAAGAGCGTAGGTTGCAAGTATCGGGTCAATATGCTAATCTTGAAGATGATTTTTATTTATTAGATCGCTCTCCGCCCCCTTATGTTGGCGCGTCTGCCCCGAGGTCACAGGATTCTGGATCGGTTTCAGATAAGGTAGACACGCGGTCCATGTTATCAACTGATCGTATGGGTGAGCTTCGGAAAATGTATTTTCGTGCGCTTAAAGGCAAGCTATCTCTTACTGAATTATTGGCATCTTTGGAAAGTTGGCAGGATAGGGAAAAGTTATATTTTGCTGAAACTTTTTCTGACAAAGTGGTTACTGCCTTTCGGAAATATTCTGATGTTTTTGAGCCTGATGATATAGTATTAGATTCTAAAGCATTACGTAACGGTGTCTTTTCTCCCTCTAAGGTACCCGATGTGGTTTGACGGCTGTTTGTATTGCGGGACGCGGCGTTTGAACTCAAAGAGAAAGCGCGCCAAAGGACAGGGGAGGAGGAGCAATTGAATCCACATATCGGTGGGAAACAGTCGGCTATCCTTCAGTCAGATAAGATTGAACTAGTGCATGCTAAACCGATGCGAGAGGCGGCACCTTTGTATGTTCCTCCTAAAGGAGCGGGAACTAGTTCAGACATGTCTTCCCCCGATGCTAGGGGATATTTCATGAATAATTGGGTTTATACTCCCTGGCATAGGACTGATGTTATGGCATTGAAGAATGCATTGCCTGACCCCCGCAAGAATCCAGCGGCCTTTTATGAAGAGGTCGAAGGGGCCTTGAATTCTTGTACTATGACTTTAGCAGATATAGATTTGTTCTTTGGGCTCATTTTACCACCGGATATGTGGAGATCTGTGCGGAAGGTGGATGATCAAGCCGTTTTTAAGGCCAAATGGTCTGAGATTGAGGATGAGGATAGGGAGAGAAAGCCTGCACAAAAACCGCCCCGGCTTATTTTAGATCTTCCTGCTGCTATCTTGACTAAGTTGAAAACGATTATTCACCCTAAAACGACTGACTGGAATATGTTAGCCTCGTGTAAACAGAAGGTTGATGATCAGTTTCAGACTTTTTTACGCGCTTTGAGGAAACATTTCATGATTTCAGTGGTCAGTCACTTACGGATGATACGGGTCGACATCTTTTTGTTGATAAATATGTGGCAAATTTATTACCGGGAATAGCAGCTCGATTAAAAGCGAGTGAAAGCTCTTGGTCCACCTCGTCTCCGGCATCCCTCCTGACTATGGCTCAGTATTATGAGCGTCAGGAACAAGAAGCGAAGGGTCATGAGGAGAAGAAATCGAAAGATTTGAAAACTAAGGTGATGTTAGCGCAAGTGTATGGTCTGCCTCGTCGGGGTGTTGAGAGAGGTAGAGGGGGATTTTATGGTTCCCCTTCGGGTCGGTCGGATGTTAATAGAAATCAATGTGCGTATTGCAAACAGTTGGGTCATTGGGCCAGGGATTGTCGGTATTATATGCATCTCGTCGGGGACGTGGTCAGGGACCACCGAGAGGTAGAGGGGGCTTTTCGAACTTCAGAGGGAATTCCAATGATCGTGCTCGATTTGATCCTAACGTGCAGCAACGAGATAGACCTAATGTATTTGATCGGCAAAATCAGTATAAAATGTCTGGGAATGACCGCCCTGGGTACCATGATTCGCAGCATGGATAGGATTGCGTTGGGTGGGGGTTGGAATCAGTTGAAGTGCCAGTTGATCAGAGGGGTCCTTATGTTACAGCAAATGTTCTGGGTTCTACTGATCGGTTCCTAGTTGAAACAGGAGCTACTCGCAGTGCGCTGTCCAAACAATTGGTTCCGAGGGCTCCCCCATCTGGCTTAATGGTTACATCGGTAGGATTTGATGGTACACTCTCTCGAAGCCCTCTATCCCAACCCCTTGCATTTCATGTTGACCAACTTTCTGCACCCTGTACGTTTTTGCTTGCTCCGAACACGCCTGACAACATTATGGGTCTTGATATGCTTAAGCACTTCAGAGCTACGATCCGCTGCTCCCCTACTGGAGTACGTGTGATATTAAATGATAATCACCCCATGGCAGAACGGATGTGTGTGGTTGCAGAGGATACTGTATTAGCTTCTCTCCCTCGTACTTTGTGGGCCACTTCGGATACTGATGTGGGACAGATGGTGATTCCCCCTGTACACATTAGTGTCAAGGAGGGTGCTGTGTTACCACGCCTCCCTCAATATCGTATTTCCCAGGAGGGGGAGGAGGCACTCATACAGATTGTGCAGGATTTGATTAAAGTGGGAGTAGTGGAGGAAGTTCCATACAATGTCTGCAATAGTCCTATTCTACCCATTTTGAAGAAAGACACTGATACTAGGGTTTATCGTTTTATTATTGACTTAAGGGAGGTGAATAAGATAGTGATACCTCAGTATCCAGTGGTTTCTGATATTACGACGTTGCTTACTCTGGTCCCGCCAACGGCGACCACATTCTCGGTTATCGATTTGAAAAATGCTTTCTTTTCGATTCCTATTCATCCTGATAGCCGGTACTTTTTCGGCTTCACTTTGAATAATCGGTCTTATAGATTTTGTAGAGTCCCTCAGGGTAATACAGAGAGTCCTAGCATTTACAGTCAAGCATTGAAAAGACAATTGGATTCCTTTGTTCTGCCTGATGGTGTAGCCCTTATACAATATGTCGACGATATCTTGTTGGCGGCCGACACTCCTGAGCTATGTGAGAAGTGCACGTTATCCTTGCTTTCCTTTTTGGCATCTCACAATCACAAAGTGTCGAAGAAGAAATTGCAATTCTGTAGACCCAAGGACCAAAGGTGACTTACTTGGGTCACCTTTTGTCTAAGGAGGGGCGTGCACTCACACCAGATTGTATTCAAGCAATTTTGGACACGCCAGTACCTTCCACACAGAAGGACGTGCGTGCATTTTTGGGTCTTGCTTCTTTTTGTAGGCAATGGATATTGGGGTTTTCATATATAGTTAAACCATTGTTAGCACTTTTGACGAAAGATACCCCAATTCCTCTTCCCTGGTCAAATGAGTGTGAAATTGCATTTCAGCAATTGCGACAAGCCCTTTGTCCAGCACCAGTGTTAGGTACCCCTGATTATACGAAGCCCTTTACATTGTATGTACATGAGAGAGATGGATGTGCATTATCAGTTTTAGTGCAGATGCACGGCGACAAGCAGCGCCCTTGTGCATATTTTTTGGCCGTACTTGATCCTGTTGCCCGAGCATTGCCTGGTTGTTTTCGCTCGGTTGCGGCGACAGCTGTGTCAATACGCCAAAGCGAGGGAATTGTGCTATCTCATAAGCTGTTGGTATTAGTACCCCATGCTGTTGATGCCCTGCTTAATCAGACAAAGACGCAGCATTTGACCAGTACTCGTTTAACGGGATATGAGTTGACGCTTTTGGCTCCTCATATTACACTGAGGAGATGTGCAACGTTAAATCCAGCCACATTGTTGCCGTTCTCGGAAACTCAGTCTGAAGCACAAAAAGCACATGATTGTATTCTCGTGACTGAGGAACAGACAAAGGGTCGTATTGATCTCCAGGATACGCCCTTTACAGATGTAGATGGAGAACTATGGGTGGACGGATCATGCCTGAAGCTACCAGATGGAACGACTTCAGCAGCGTATGCAATTACCACATTACAAACAATAGTGAAGACAGCACGCATACAGCAGAAATCGGCTCAAGCAGCGGAACTGATAGCATTAACACGAGCATGTGAGCTCAGTACAGGATTGTGTGTGAATGTTTATACAGATAGCCGCTATGCCTTCAGTGTAGCGCACGATTTTGGCCTACTCTGGAAGGAGAGAGGGTTTCTAACATCACATGGAGCACAGATAATGTATGGAGAGTTAGTTCACAACCTTTTGACTGCATTAACATATCCAAAGAAGATTGCTATAGTTAAATGTAGTGCCCATAAAAAGGTGGTTGATAAAGTTGGAGAAGGGAATGCTTTGGCAGACCGGGTGGCACGAGAGACTGCGATGCAGCCTGACTCTACTGCAATGTATGTTGTGAAGTCACAGGCAGAAAGATGGCACGATGCTAGGAGAGAAGTGCTAGAGATACAGAGGACCGCTTCCGATAAGGAACGGGGGCAGTGGTCCAATGATGGAGAACTGGATGATGAAGGGTGTTGGAGAAATAAGCAGATGGATAAATGGAAGTTACCCACAGCTTTCGTACAACCTATGGTTCAGATGGCACATGGACTAGCACATGTCGGAGCTTTTTGTAAAATTACTCACACGAGTTTGGGAGCATCCGGAGATCGCTAGCACGGCAAAGAGGGTAGTGCAGACTTGCATGATTTGCCTGAAGTATAACTCAGGAAAGGGTACACAAACTCCAGCAGGAGGATTTGCAACACCTACTGCACCCTTTGAGGTTTTGCAGATGGATTACATTCAGCTTGAACGCTGTAACAATCTGAAGTATGTTCTAGTAGTGGTTTGTGCCTTCAGTAAGTGGGTTGAGGCATACCCCACGAAAGACAATACTGCAATGACTACAGCCAAGATGCTATTGAAGAAGTTCTTCCCTCGATATGGTGTTTGTAGATTGTTGTGGAGTGATAACGGACCTCATTTTATAGCAGACGTTATCAAGTATGTCCTGAAAGGACTGGGAATCACCCAGAAATTTCATGCAGTGTTTCACCCTCAGTCTGCGGGATTGGTTGAGAAATATAACGGTACTTTGAAGCTTAAGATCGCTAAGATCCAAGCTTCAACTTCTTTGACTTGGCCAGACGCTTTACCGCTGGCATTATTGTCAATTAGATCGATACCGCATTCTCGGACTGGTCTCACGCCATATGAGATCGTGTTCGGACGCCCAATGAATATTTGGGGTCCACCGAGACCGAAGTCAGTGTATGATGTACCTTGTGTAATGATGAATGATTATCTGGCACAGTTAACTGATAATTTGGTTTCTATTCATCAACAGGTTCGAGAAGCGCTCCCTGATCGGTCCACAGGTGAAGGACATAATCTCCGGCCTGGAGACTATGTTATGCTCAAAGTGTTTGAAAGGACGAACAGTCTGGAGCCGAGATGGGTTGGTCTTGAGCAAATCTTGCTCGCAACGAGGACAGCTGTGCGAGTCTCCAATCGGAAGAACTGGATCCACTCCCTGCACTGTCGTAAAGTGCCACCTGGATTAGTGGAGCCTGCTGTATTGACCGACCATCGAGAAATCCTGACTGCAGAGAAAGGCCGTGCTGTGGAACCGAACGACACTGAGGAGCTCTTCCCGGACCAAGCGATTCCTGGAGCAAGAAGATATCATCTCAGACCGAGGAAGTGATTTTTTTTTCCAGTATCAGGACACGTTGTCAGAACGGCCCTTAGGTTAGTGAAACGGAGAGCCAATGAGGCAAGGGGGGGGATCAGCCCTGCATTAGTGTAGTGACACCCGTCTTAGCCCGCTGGTGAAGAAATCAACGGCTGTCTAAGGGGAAGAGTTCTGACAACCTTTTAGTTTCAGGAAGATATTGACTTTTATTACAAAATGGAGAAGAAGAAGATTTTTTGTGCAACAAGTTTTATTATCATTGTAGCTATTGTTGGTATAACCACGTGGGTTGTTGAGGATGTGACTCCTGCCCGTGAATTGCTTGTTTTGACTACTCCAGTGCCTGAGGAGCACTACTTTTACACCCTTCCGTATCAAGAATTGAAGCATCGTCAGTCTTATTTGAATAATACTTTTATCCAGATGTTGCATCATACCCATGTTGCTACAAATGCTACGAACTGTTGGATATGTGGTAAGATGCCAGCTCATCAGAAGAAAGGAGGAACGCCGTTCATACCTCTTCCTTTCTCTCATAATGGCTCTTGTAGAGCATGGTACACTTTGCTTTTTGCCACACAGAAACCTACAGTGGGACTACTATTTTTTAGACTTAATAAGGAATGTCATCAAGATAAAGAAGGCTATCCACAAGCTAATGGGACAATATGGGAGTGGGAAGAATTTCGACCAGATAATGAATCAACCCCCTACATCTTCACGAACACCAGAGACATTGTTGGAAATGAGAAATTTGTAATTCAAGTGGAGCAAGCTCAAGCGGACCTGTGTCCAGAGTGTCGGTCATATTCCTGTTGGTGTTAGTGATTGTATTATTGTTTTGAATATAGATGGATTGAATAATAGTACCTTTTTAGCTTCCCATAATACGTACTTCGTATGTGGGAATAAAGGTTATTACCGCTTACCCGCCGGCTGGTCCGGAGTATGTTATGTAGCGTTCCTTTTACCCCCTGTATTCTTAGCACCTGCATCCTATCATAAAGACTTGAAGTTATTGAACAATGTAACTGTAAATAGGTATAAACGTACTCTATCTATTGATGATGTTGACCAAACCGACACTAGCTTACAGCAGTATGTTGATTTTAACTTAGGATTGTTTTTCTTTGTTGGAGCTGCCCTAAATAGTAGGAAGGTTCGACGATTAACAAGAGTTGTAGAGGCTGTAACGAATCAAGCTGCTGCAGCTCTTGGGAATCTTACGGAAGAATTGCAAATCACTAGAATTGTTGCGTTACAGAATCGTATGGTATTAGATGTTATGTTAGCAGACAGAGGTGGAGCATGTAGAATTATTGGAAGTAGTTGTTGTGTATTTATTCCTGACCACACGCCATCAGTCTATAACGCTATTAATAAATTGCATAAAATCGCAGCTGAGATTCATAGAGAAAATGGCACTTGGACCTTTTCTGGATGGTTTTGGGCATTGATCACTACATGGGGATGGAAAGTCTTAACTGGTCTCTGTATTATTGTAGCAGTTCTGTTTTCCTGCTGCATCTGTGTTCAGTGTGGTCCCTTAGTCTGTTCTTTATGTGTGTCATTTTGTATTCCTGATAAGAAAGCTATTGCCAATGTCACCTATCAGAAAAACTTAAACAAGGAGGTGGAAGAAATGATGAAAATTGACATATATGATGATTATCCTAATAAGCCGAATGTCTTCAGGAAATGCTGAAAGGGTCGTCTGTTGAAAACTAAAACAGCGATATGATTAAGCATTCACTGAAGACATGAATTCGAATTCTCTACAGTCAAAACGTGTTTCTTGTCTTATGTTGACTAATGTCCGGACTCCATTTTGTATTGCCATGTCTCCACGTGCTTTGCACGAGAAGAGTCCTACCTCTTCGCTAGTTGCTCTTGTAATCTGCCTAGTAACAGTCTATAAATAGCTCCTTTGTCCATCTGGCGCATGCCCAGACTTGACCACATCTGTAATCAGTTAGTCCTTGTTGACCATGTTTTCGCGGGCTCAGGAATTGTTAACTCCGCCCATATATTGATCCTGTATCGAAAATGTCCATAAATGGTAATGAATTTTGCTCTATGTTATATCCACCCACTTATGAGCCCCTCTGTTGTGTATAAAAGGGGACCGTGTACGCAAGTTCTGTGTGCTACTCTATGCAATACTGAAGAGTGTTGTGTAGGTTGTAGGACCACCCTTAAGGGTTAATAAACTCTGCCTTTGTATTTGCAGTTTCCGTGCCAACTTCCTTCTAGTTTTCGTACATAGGAGGCGAACCCTTGTATTTTGCGGGCCTAGCTGGGGCCTGTACTCATCACAACGCCTCGTCAGGGGTAGTAAGCGCTATATAAATGCAATTACAATACAATACAATGTTGGTGTTTATATGCAAACTTTGTCCCTGTAGATGTTATAGCTGTTTGCAGTGTAGTTATAATAGCTAATTTGCAAAATCGACTGTGAAGGTTAGTGGCATGATGTCGTAGCTGTGATCACAAAAGGCCCTTATTTTCTGCCGGTGCTCTGGATCTGAATTGCTGCAGTTGAAATTCGGATGCTGTTCAGTCTAACGCTCATTCTTGATTGTTCCCTTTGCCTTTGTGCTAAGTAAATAGGGGCATATCAGCAACAACTGGCGATAATTATCGCTAATCGCCGGCTAACGTGGATTTTTATCGCTGAGATAGCGTGCTATTAGCAACGCTTATCTCATTAGCAATAAAAATCCTAGCGCTAACTGCCTAACGTGAGATTATCGCTGGAAACCCAGCGATAATCTCACAAAATGTTGCGTTAGCTTGTTGATAGGGCCTCACAAACTTAGCCATGATATCCACATTCCACAGGATATCATGGCTAAGTCAGTCCTGAAGCAGGCGTAAGGAAAGTAGCGGTAAAAGTGGTTATTGCTACTTTTCCTGCCACTATGCTTCATAGTGTGGGGCTTGATGATAGGAGAAATGTCGCTAAGCGACATTTCTCCTGTCATGTCAGGTCAGAAACACCCACTTTGCATCTCATTACAGATGCAAAGCTGGGCGTTAAGAATAGGTGCACTAATGCAAGGTTTCACTCGTTAGCATGACCTTGCTAATTAGGTGATAAAATTATCGCCACTTTCCTGCCGAAAACGGCCGCAAAAGCGGCGATAATTTTCTATCGCCGCCTTGTAAATATGCCCCATAGTTTCTTAACGTTGGAAGAATTCCTGGTTATTAAATTCTTGCTATAGTGCTTTTACGCGTGCCACCCACACTGGCATTTCTTCTCACCAAGTACAAATACGCATCAAATGACCCATTTCATTTATTTGGAAACAGGTCAGGCTTTAGTGCTGGTGGCGCCCAGTGCGACAATTTTAGTTGGCGCCCCCCCATTGACCACATCCACCAAGAATTCCCTCACTAGCACCCTTTAACACTGACCAAGTCTCCATAACCACTCTCTCTCAGATGCATTGAATTAGTTATATAGCGCCACTCATACCAGTAAAGGATGTCAGAGCACTTTGCATCACACACACATTACACAGAGACAATCAAACATACTTGTGTAAATCAGCTTATAGGAAATGTTACATAAGCCAAAGGACTAAAAAAGTAGGAGTCACATGTCATCCATTCTGGTAGGCCGTATAGTTTAGGAGTGCTTGGTGTGGAGAAGTACATACTCAGAGTTGAAAAAGAAACAGCATAGTTGAGAGTTTTCTTTAATAAAGAGAATTGATTCCACCCCAAATTAACACTTTTTGCAACATTAATCTATGCTTTAATGTATACTTTGCAGTGTGTATGCAGGTCTATGATGAAAGTTAATACCCCGCTGTTCTGTATTAGGACTTTAAGTTATAAATTGCAAGTAACAAAAGGATGTCTATTTACATTATATGCACCGGTAATCTACATGGTACACATTCTTTGCAGCAGGCATATTAGCCTTCTGCACTACCTTCACATAAGTGAAAATATCAACTGTACAAAACTCCAACCTGTCTCCAGAAAGAACATTAATCACAGGAGTTAACTTGTCATTTTTGTGAGGCCTGGTAATTGCAGTAGGAAAGGAATGCTGCAGCAGGTGCTTAAAAAACATAATAAACTTGCAAACACAGCTCCCCAAGGAAGCCAGCACCTGGGGCCGAGGCACCGGTCGCACCGCCCTAGAGCCGGCCCTGAACAGACATGTAGGACGATAGGCATACAGGCTAAAAACAAAGAATCACCCAGGCCAACAGGCATACGGTCATCCACATGCACAGAACAGATTTACAGATACACATTTACACACCGCAACATACATAATGGCACAAAAACAACACGAATACCACACCCCACATACAGAGGCACATAATCAAACACAGACTCAGTCATGGACAGTAAAGGCACAGAGTCAGAGGGCACACTTCCAAGGTCATGTAATGGAGGATGGACTTAGAAACAGAAGTAAAGACTAATGGACACTTCAAATCGAGATGGGTGAATGGATACATTTATATATCGCGCCCTCTGCTGAGGTGGAGACGGGAGAAGAATGCCAAAGCCAATTCAAGACTTGGTCTAGTCCTCAAAAAAATCCATTTGCCAGTACCCAGAGACATGCATAAACAAATCAACAGGCACAAATGGACCAATGCAAACAAACAGCACAGAGGCACAAACCATACACAGCTAGCCACAGGTAACTCAAACACACACAGACAGTGCGACTGGAAATATCTCATGGGCATAAAAGTCTTACGGGCGTCCAGACTATGGAGAGAAGCCAAGAGGCATATAAGTGCCATTTCATACTAACTGCTGGGGCGGCGTGAATCCTGGCAAGGCACGATCAGTGCTTTGTCTCGGTCGTAAAATAAGAACCAGCAAAAGCCCTGAACGTCGGACTGTAACTGTGTTGTTTGCCCCTTTTGGGCACTGGAAGGTAATAAAGTAACTTTGCTTTGAAGATAACTGGGAGTGCTGGACTCTGAACTTGTAACGTTGGCTGCAGCGACTGTCATGGAACTGGCAGCTGTACAAAGCAAACTTACAGACTAGTTATGAAAAGCGTGCGTGCCTCGCGCTGAAAGAGGAGGAGGCAGCAGGGGGAAGGGAGAGAGGAGGGGCCTGCACCTGTTTCCCTTGCAGGAGCGAGCAGGAACCATCTGTTAATTACAAACAGATGGTTTCAAAGCTCGCTCCCAAAAGGGAATTGCCAAACGAGCACGCATTGCCATTGAAAGCAATTCAACGCGTGCACGGTTTTGGGACACAAACTGAATTGATTGCTAAAGGTCTTTCTCCTACACAGCACATGCGCGCTGCGTAGGCGAGACCTAAAAAGGAAACAGCCATTTTCCATCTGTGCACCCACAATATGGCATGATGTTCCTGTACCTTGCAGGTCTGGCCCAACCATGGTCCAATTATTAAAAGAGCTGAAGACACACCTGTTTAAAAATTACAAAATCATGATCCAGTAAAGTCTACTTCTTCCCTTAGAAACCAGCTGCCCCTCTGGTTACACACCCCTGTCTTTCTGTTAGGTTTGCACTATAAAATCCAACATAGATGCAAACATAAGGCTCACATAGCTACAAACATAATGCTACATGAAGCCAGGGGATTTTGAAATGATTTTCAGCACTGAGAAAATGTGTGTCTTTCCTCATATTGTTTTTTATACACTCAAAGATGAAGTAGTCATGCGGCAGGTTGTAATCTGTGATTTGGACCCTTTTCACCCTTTTTTGACCTTGTCCTGGAAGGGCCAGCCGTGTCCACCATACAAATAATCCTTTTATGATTTTAGACCTGTTAAGATTCAGGCCTTATCTTCTTAGGGACATGTGTATTGATGTTGTGACTCCTCTCCTGGAACCCTGCTGCTTCCTGATCCTTCCCAGTGGCCTCTCTCCTTTACATGTCAGATCTTGCTGGAGGGTACCGAGGTGGGAATCATGTCATTTGGAGGATCATCATTAAATGCATCGGTCTTGTCTTTCAGTGATGCAGATGCTTGGAGTCGGATGCTCTCTTTAGGCCTTTTAGGTGCAGAAGGTTTGCTGTGCTTTTTATCATGCACAAAACATATATACTGTTGTCATGCACTGCGCATCAATGTATATGATGCTGGCACACATTCAAGCAGACTGTAATCTGTTCTTTGAAGACTAATGATCATTATTGAATATTTCAGAGGGAGGTCCACTGGTCTTGGAGAGCAGTTCTGCAGACAATACTGGGATGGTAAAGCGATGCAGGGAGCTCTCCGTGCAATGATCTGACAATATCACTTTAACAAAGATGTGCCTGGGAAATCTCATATAGCGGTCACAGTCTGTTGAGTCTCAGACACACTCACCAGATTTCTGCCTGTCAATTATCTCAGCCCTGTAATTATTCTTTTATATGTGTTTATTCTTTTCTGTTCACCTACCCTGTCTGAAAGTGACCAATGCTTCACTTCTTGTTAATTAGTCTTGTCTTGTGTATAGTCTTCTGGTGCTGTGAACTAAAACATTACATGTGTTAGCCTGCTACCTTACGCCTAAATCTTTTCTTTTACCTTACAGATGTCTCACCTATTATGTTCTGGAGAATGCTTTTAAATGGATTCTAAATGGTAAGTAGATTCTTCTTTTACTGTCTACTCTTGGCCCCTACATTAAAAGAGTGGTTCTTCTCTTTAAAGGCAATAATGTAGGTCACTGTAATACTTCCCTCCTTCAACTGATTTTTATGAGGAACACTAAATACCGTCTACGGTACACACCTCAATGCTCCTTTTATATGTTTTCCTTCTCGGTGAAACGCTCGTATGTCAATTAGGAAATATACAATATTTACATAGTATTTGAGCGTTTACTAAATCACTTGTTCTTACTCTGCATACTACGCTAGTACATGCGCAATACTAAGTTTCCTTTCACTACTTTTTGTTTTTAAACTGAAGACTCATGCGCATGCCTGAAACCGAGACCTTTCCTAAATTAAGCGCATGCTCCTTCGAACTCCATGGTAATTCAAATGGTCTTACTTGAATATTTATCTCCGCAACTCATTTTTTTCTATCACGAACTCTAGGAATTGCGCGACAAAGTATTTCCCTCACTAACTTCGCAACGCAATCAGGAACGACCTTCTCTCCTCAGAACTCCGGTGAAGTGCGCCGCTCCTCAGACCGGACACCTGGATCTTGGTAATTGCTATTGTACACTAGAGCGCTAACCTGCTGTTCACACGTTCCAACCCTAGTGGCCATTTTTTACACTGTTCTACTTTTAGATTGGTTCAGTCTTTCGCACTTCTTCTTTAGATGGCTTGATTTAAGGAGGTTCACTCTTACAGGGAGTTTGTTATTTAAATGTGGCCTGACAGACCTGACAGTACCCCCCTTCAAAGGGCTTCCTTCCTGCTTGGGCTTATTTGGAAATCTTCTATGAAATTCCCTAATTAATCTAGGGGCATTAAAGTTTGAAGACAGCTCCCAAGATCTCTCCTCAGGTCCATAGCCCTTCCAATCCAACAAATAGTACAGTACTCCTTTTTGCATCTTCGCATCTAATACTTGTTGAACCTCAAACTCTTCTCCTTTCTCTGTTTGGATTGTTTTTTTTTTTTTTTTAATCCGTAAATCATTTGGCACCTTTTTTAGCAAGGAGACTTGAAACACCGGATGAACCCGTAAACTTTTAGGCAACCTCAACTGGTAATTTAATGTACTAAGGGCCTACAAATCTGGGCTGTAATTTTCTGACTCCATTAAGCCTAAGATTCTTTGTGTTTAACCACACCTTATCTACTGCTTGTAATTCTGTTTCTCTTCTTCTTTTCCTGTCTGCATAAAATGTGTAACTCTCCTTTGCCTTGGTTTTCTGTGGGTAAACTATGCACTCGTGTCATGTGTCCAACTAAATCTGTTACTGCTGGTACATCTACCTCCTGAAAACTTAAGGATTGATGAGTATGTCTTCCTGTGTTTAGATAAAAAGGAGAGTAACCTGTAGATACATTTTTCGTATTGTTATGTACAAATTCAGCTGCCCACAGGAAATCTGGCCAATCACCCTCCTGCTCTAACAGACACAATCTTAGGTACTGTTCTGTTAGAAATGGGGCTCTCTGGCTGTGGATGGCCACTGTCCAAGCAGGGACCATTCTTTCTAAGTCAGAGTGAAGGGCTGCACCCCCTGGACAACCCCTTCTCCACCCTGTGGTAACGTAGCACGAGCAGTTAGGCTAATCTCAGAGGCAGTGTGTAAAGCGTTGATGATCATACACAGTAAATACAGTGAGGAACACTACAAAGGGACACAGCACAGGTAGTTATCAAAGAAAATAGTTATATTTATAGAGACTTATCACAAGACCAAATAATGAGGAAACCACAATATTGTAAAAAAATAGTTCTCTCTGGATGCTGCAAAAATAGTTCAAATGGGTAAGGTAAAGTTCAGTTCAGGACAGTGGTCTCTGCGACCCCTCTACTCACAGTTCTGAGATGTTGGCAAATAATCCACAAGGTATGTCACTCCAGTGGGTTAGCAATGTTCTGGTCACAGCTGCTCGCTAACGGGGGCTAGCGACGATTTTCTGGACGCTCAGCAGCTGTAGCGATGATTTTCGGGCCGCAAACGTGCGGGGCGATGATCAGGCCAGCGGGCCCTCAGCGGCAGCAATGCTACGATTTTCATTGCACTCCACCTCTGTTCCTCTGGCAGTAGCCTCCTACTGATGAAGGCTACAGGTTCCTCATTGATCTATGACAGGACAGCCCCCACCCCATGCTCTGAAGCATCTGTCTGGACGATAAATTCTTTATCAAAGTTGGGTGCCTGGAGTATGGGCGCGGTACACATGGCAGTTTTGAGGGTATCAAAAGCTTTTTGGCAGGTGTCAGTCCAGTTCACAATCTTGGGCTGCTTTTTGGAAGTCAGCTCAGTCAAGGGGGCAGCAATGTTGCCATACCCTTGACAAACCTCCTGTAGTACCCCGTGAGTCATAAGAAGGCCCTCACCTGTGTCTGGGTTCTTGGGGGCTCCCAAGCCAGGATGGTCTCAATCTTGGGCTGCAGAGGTGCCACCTGGCCACTCCCCACTTGGTGTCCTAGGCACACCACCAAACCCTGCCCAATCTGGCACTTACTGGTCTTGATTGTGAGGCCCCAGCCTCCCCTGACCAGACTCAGAGGCCCTCTGACCGGGTGACCGTAGATCTGTTCAAAGGGGCTGAACCCTAAGAACTTCTGGGGTACCTCACGGTAGGCGAACAACAGGCATGGCATGAGGACGTCCCACTTATGCCTCAGGGGTTCCTCTAGGCCCATAATCATACCTTTTAAGGTCCGGGTGAACCTTTCAACCATACCGTTTCCTTGGGGGTGGTAAGGAGTGATGAACTTATAAGTTACCCCACACTCCTCCCACAGAGACTTCATGTACTGGGAGATGAAGTTGTTCCCCCTGTCAGACACCACCTATCTGGGGAACCCCACACGGGAGAAGATTCCCATCAGTGCACGTCCCACCACGGGGGCCATCACTGTCCTGAGCGGGATGGCTTCAGGGTACCGTGTGGCATGGTCCACCAAGACCATGATGTACCTGTTGCCCATGTCTGTCTTGGGGTCCAGAGGCCCCACATTGTCAATTCCCACTCTCTCAAATGGGGTACTCACAATGGTAATGGGCTGGAGTGGGGCCTTGATCTTCCCCCCACTCTTCCCACTTGCCTGGCAAGTCTCACAGGTCCTGCAATAAGGATCTGTACTTTTTCGCATCTGGGGCCCATAAAAGTGGGTGACCAGCCTCTCAAAGGTCTTGGTCTGCCCCATATATCCTGCCAACGGAATGTCATGAGCCAACCCCAGTAGGAAGGCTCTGAAGCACTCGGGTACCACCAGCACACGGGCCGACCCCGGCTCAGCAGGCTTAGGGTCACTATACAGGAGACTGTTCTCCCAATAGATAATAACTGAACCAGACATATCACCTGCTGCCTGGGCTGCAGCCTGATGCCGCATACCCTCAAGAGAAGGGCAAACTTTCTGCTGCTCACAAAAGTCCTCCCTGGTGCCCCCCCCTCCTGCTGCCAATGGGTCTGCTCAGGCAGGTCCCCCAGGTCGGTGCTTTGCTCCCCTCACAATTCTGAGATGTTGGCAAATAATCCACAAGAAATGTTGCTCCGGTGGGTTAGCGATGTTTTTCCTCACGCTCTGGTCATGGCCGCTCGCTAACGGGGGTTAGCGACGATTTTCCGGACGCTCAGCAGCTGTAGCGATGATTTTGGGGCTGCAAGCGTGCGGGGCGGTGATCAGGCCAGCGGGCCCTCAGCGGCAGCGATGCGACGATTTTCTTTACGCTCAGCAACTGTAGCGATGATTTTCTGGTCGCAAACGTGCAGGCGATGCTCAGGCCAGCGGGCCCTCAGCAATGCGACGATTTTCTTTACGCTCAGCAACTGTAGCGATGATTTTGTGGCCGCAAACGTGCGGGGTGATGATCAGGCCAACTGCCCTCAGCTGCAGCGATGCGATGATTTTCTTTACACTCAGCAACTGTAGCGATGACTTTCTGGCCGCAAACGTGCGGGGTGATGATCAGGTCAGCGAGCCTTCAGCGGCAGCGATGCGATGATTTTCTTCACGCTCTATAGGTGTAGCGACGATTTTCTTCACGCTCCTCGGCTCCTCGGCTGCGGCGGCTCGCAAACAGGCCTTAGCGATGAAAATGAAGTCTACTGGTCCTGAGACTTCAGTCAGGAGGCTAGTTCTCTCTCTAGCCCTTGGGTGATTGCAGGGTCAAGATTGAAAAGTTCTCTTACAGCTCCTTTTCCCTCCTTTTTCCAGTCCAATGAAAACTACTGCAGGCCAATCCAGGGAACAGCATGCAACACCGGGACAATCCTCTCCTGCAGCTTCCTTTAGTTCCACGGACAGAGGTTGGTCTTGAAATCCAGCGGCAATACAAATTGTATCGGTTTCAGCACAGATATTTATACCCCAAAAGTCTTTGTTCTAAAGAGCCACAAGTCACTGAACCCAGCCAGAAACAGTTCTGCCCAGCCCTGGAGCACTTTGTTTACCAGGCTGCATCCTTCCTTTCAGAAAGAGGGGTCTGCCCTCAGGCGCACAGTGGGAGGTGGAGCCAGCATTCACCTTGCCAGGCACAGCCCTTTTCAGGTGCAGGAGCTACCCCTTCCCTCACTCCAAGGCAGATCTCTCTAGTCACCCTGGGTCTGACTCAGCCTGCCCTGTCCCTCCAAAACCAGACAGCCAATACACATAACAGCAGAGCACACTGGAAGGCTTATGCAAGAAAGTACCTACATTCTAAAAGTGGTATTTTCAAACACAGAATATAAAAATTACCTTCACTAAAAGATGTATTTTAATATTCTGAGCCCAGGCATACTAAATTTGTTTTTCTACCATGTTCTATGGGTCAGTTAGGACTATAGAATGTAATAGCCAAAACCTCCCATTCTGGCCTATGGAGAACAGGTAGCCTTACAGTAGTGAAAAATGAAATTGGGTGTAATTCACTACCAGGACATGCTACACACATCAGAGCATGTCCTACCTTACACATACAATGCATCCTACCATAGGGGTGGCTTACAGGATGCCAAGGGAAGGTTCAGGGGCTGGGAAGTGGGGGCACTTCACAGCCAAGATGGCAGTTCTAGACTGCACATAGACACTGCAGTGGCAGGTCTGAGTCACACTTTACAAGCTGCTTCTGTGGGTGGCGCAAATCAGCGCTGCAGGTCCACCAGCAGCATTTGGGTTACCAGCCCTGGGCACACACAGGCCACATTACTAGGGACTAAGAGGTAGATCAAATAAGCCAATCAGGGATACACCAATTCATATGTCATCTTTATACAGGGAGCATCTGCGCTGCGGCACTGAATGGCAGTGGCGCAGCGCCCAGAGCATCTATCACCAGAAAAACAGAGGAGGCACAGTGAAAAAATGGAAGGGAGACGCACGCCAATGGTGCCAGGTCTAACATGTTCTAATTCCTGATTTGTTCTTTCTATTTGGCCATCAGTCTCTGGGTGATAACTAGTGGTGTACCTGGTGTCTATATTCAATTTCTTAGTAAAGGCCTTCCAGAGATGGGATAAGAATTGGGAACCCCTGTCTGATATCAAAACCTTAGGTATGCCATGGGCTCGAACTATGTTTTGAATAAAGGTATATGCCAAAGTTTCAGCCGTGGTAACCCCCTTTAAAGGTATAAAATGGGCCATTTTAGTACATGTGTCTACACACACCAATATTGTATCAAAACCTCTACTAGATGGTAGATCAACTATTAAATCCAAAGTTATGGTATGTCACAGGTAAGGTGGAGTTGGCATGGGTTGCAGTAACCCCTTGGGAGCTTGCCGCTCCGGCTTTCCCCTAGTGCAGATCTCACATGTGGTTACATATTGTCGTACATCCTTTATCATACTTGGACACCAAAAATGTCATCTCACTAGGTCTTCAGTCTTTGTAATTCCCTTATGTCCTGCCAATATGTCATCATGACTCTCCTTCAAAGCCTTTTGCTGCATTTCGGGTGTTGGCAGGTAAAGAGCTCCATGATGGTACAGTAAACCTTCTCGAATTTCTCGCCCAGAATCTTCTTTCACCCATTTTTCCATTTCTTCCAAAGACATCATGGTCTGACTTCTGTCTTTCAGCGACTCTTGCAAAACTGCTCCAATCACCTTTTCTGTAGGTATGGTTGTCTGATCCTTGACCTCTTCCACAGCTCCTTCAGTACCCAATCTTGACAAGGCGTCCGCCTTACCATTTTGTGAACCAGGGCGATAAGTAATGATGAAGTCATAGTCGGCAAAATATAACGACCAACGTAATTGTGTAGGAGTTAAAGTTCTGGCCGACTTCAAAAATTTTAGATTTCTGTGATCTGTATAGACTGTTACCACATGCCTAGCTCCCATAAAATAGTGCCTCCACTCCTTGAATGCATCTTTGATGGCTAATAACTCTTTCTCAGTGATGGTGTAGTTGACTTCCGCTGCAGATAGTTTCCTAGAATGATAGGCCACCGGATGCAGTTGTCCTGTAGTTTTATGTCTTTGGGATAACACTCCTCCCACAGCCAAATTGGAGGCATCTGTTTCCATGAAAAATGGCTCTGATGGATCGGGATGAAGTAATATTGGCGCTGTGGTGAAATCCTTCTTTAGTTGCTTAAATGACTCTTCCGCTTCCTTTGTCCACTCAAAACTGACACCCTTCTAAAGTAATTTAGTCATGGGAATCAACTTCTGGGAGAAATTTTGAATGAATCTCCTTAGCGAATCAAATGAAACTTTGAATTTCTTTCACTGATTTAGAAGATTCCCATAAAATCACTGCCTTGATCTTATTTTCATCCATGGTTACTCCACTTGGAGCTAACACAAACCCCAAAAACTCCACAGAGGAAACACTAAATGCACACTTCTCTAATTTTACAAATAAACTGTTCTCTCGCAGTTTCTTCAGGAACTTCTTGACGTGTTCTTCGTGTTCTTCTACAGAATTCGAGTATATTAGTATGTCATCTATGTATACTATTGCATTCCGATCAATGAATTCTTTCAATACGTCGTTGATGAAATGTTGAAAGGCGGCTGGGGCGTTACATAAACCGTAGGGCATTACTTGATATTCAAATAGCCCATGCTTGGTTCTAAAAGCTGTCTTCCATTCGTCTCCTTCATGAATTCGAACTAGATGGCACGCCCCCCTCAAATCCAATTCTGTATAACTTTTTGCTCCCTTCACCTGATCCAATAAAACTGAAATTAAGGGCAAGGGATAACGGTTTTTTACAGTAATCCGGTTTATTGCCCTATTGTCTATGCAGGTTCATAATTCTCAATTTGTCTCGGGATAAAAAAAGTGGAGCAGAGACAGGGGATTGGGATGGGGTTATGAATCCGTTCTCTAGATACTTTCGTATATACTCCTTCAGATGTTCATCTTCTTGTTCAGTCAAAGCATAAACTCTGCTACATGGAAGATTGGACCCTGGTTCCAAATCGATTTTACAATCAAAATCCCTATGTGTAGGAAGTCTCTCAGCTTCCACTTCACTAAATACATCTAGAAACTCGGTGTACTCCGCTGGCAGTTCTGTTCATGTTTATCACACAAATAGTAGATTCTCTTTCACTTAAATGAAATGCCGGAGTTTTCTCTTGATCTCTTGTATATTCCTTATAACAATTTTCCTTACAATAGTCTGAATTCAGGGTTAGGGATCGAGCTTCCCAATCTATTGTAGGATTATGCTCCATGAGCCATGGCAGTCCCAAGATCAATTGGAACTGAGGGGCATCTATCAAATTAAATTGCAAGATTTCACGATGACCTTCTTGTATGGCTCACTATGGGTCCTGACGAAAGGTTTGTTCCATCAACAGCTCGGACAGCTTCACTTCTTTCCTTCTTGATTGCTCTCAGACCAATCTTCTCCGCAAACTTCAAATCGTAAAAATTGCCCGTTGCTCCTGAATCAATTATGACAGTTGCCTGCCTTAAAAAAAATTCTCTATACCATAGGGTCATCATCATAACCAAAAGCGGAGCTGCAGACTGCAAGGTATTTGCCAAAGTATGTGCATCTGGAGCTGTTTTAGATTCTGCAACCACCAGTTCAACTCCACTTACTGGTGGTGCAAGGCGTTTTCCGATGGTGTTGCCTTAAGTTTCTTGGGACAATTCCAGACAAAGTGTCCTGAACCTCCACAATATAGGCATTGCTTGTTCGCCCTTCGTCTTTCTTTCTCTTCTTTAGAAAGCGGTCCTCGGATCGTTCCAATCTGCTTGGGTTCACCCCCACGGTTCGAGTCATTTTCCTTGCTACCTTCTGTTCTTACTCGATCAAATCTGGCCACACTAGGACGATAATCTCGCTTCCTCTTCTCCTCCTCTTTCACTTTGGCAGAAATCGATTTCTAAAACTAGATCTATTAATGCTGAAATCTCTGTGGGTCTATTGGGCACTTGTGCTAATGCATCCTTTAATACGTCTTTTAACCCTCGATAAAATACGGCAGCTCGTTTGTTCTCTGGCCATTCTGTTACTACAACCAACTTATTAAACTGGGCCAAATAAGTAACCAGATAACGACTGCCCTGTTTAATTTCCAATAACTCATTGTCTGTAGCTTGTAAAACTCTTCTCCTGTAAAAGATTCGAAGAAATTATTTTTTAAATTCATCCAAATCATATAAAATTGGAGCATTGCTGGTCACCAAGGGCATAGACCAAGACGCAGAGTCCCTACTTAAGTATGACAGGATAAATGCCACTCGAGACTTCGCATCGGGAAAAAGTGCCGGGCGACACATAAAGTGTAATGTACATTGCGTCAGAATCACTTGAGCCTTTTGGGGATCCCCACTGAAACGTTCAGGGGGTGCCAAGGGAATTACAGGTGACAAAGAATGTATTACTTGTGTCGTTACCTTAGATTGGGAAACTGATGCGTCACTAGGATTCCCTTCTGGATATGTTGAATATCTTAAACTAAGACCAGACACTATATTACTCACTTTTAAAGCTAAATCTGTGGTTTCTTTTCTCAACTCCCTATTCTCCTCTCATACAGAAATCAATTCCCTTTGGATTCCTTCTAAGATTTCTCCTAACTTCTTTAAGTCCAAACCTTCTGCCATTTTGCTCAGGTGCCTAATAATACGTGGGCACTTCACTCTGTCAGAACCGTGCTCTTCTCAAAACGCACAGGAGCAAAATGTTCCCAATGCCTTTCCCAGCTTTCCCAGTGACTCGCTTTATGTAACGAGTCGCCAAAGAAACCCAAGGGGGGAAAGGGGATGGGACAGAGAAGAGACACTCACTCTGCATCTATTCTTTCTTCAGCCTTGACGCCTTACTATGTTCTGCTTTTCTCCTTGGCTGGACAGGCGAGTTTAGTCCTGAAATAGAATTTTCACATTAATGTCTATTCAATTATCTCAGCCCTGTAATTATTCTTTTATATGTGTTTATTCTTTTCTGTTCACCTACCCTGTCTGAAAGTGACCAATGCTTCACTTCTTGTTAATTAGTCTTGTCTTGTGTATAGTCTTCTGGTGCTGTGAACTAAAACATTACATGTGTTAGCCTGCTGCATTACCACTAAATCTTTTCTTTTACCTTACAGATGTCTCACCTATTATGTTCTGGAGAATGCTTTAAAATGGATTCTAAATGGTAAGTAGATTCTTCTTTTACTGTCTACTCTTGGCCCCTACATTAAAAGAGTGGTTCTTCTCTTTAAAGGCAATAATGTAGGTCACTGTAATACTTCCCTCCTTCAACTGATTTTTATGAGGAACACTAAATACCTTCTACGGTACACACCTCAATGCTCCTTTTATATTTTTTCCTTCTCGGTGAAACGCTCGTATGTCAATTAGGAAATATACAATATTTACATAGTATTTGAGCGTTTACTAAATCACTTGTTCTGACACTGCATACTACGCTAGTACATGCGCAATACTAAGTTTCCTTTCACTACTTTTTGTTTTTAAACTGAAGACTCATGCGGATGCCTGAAACCGAGACCTTTCCTAAATTAAGCACATGCTCCTTCGAACTCCATGGTAATTCAAATGGTCTTACTTGAATATTTATCTCTGCAACTCAGTTTTTTCTATCACAAACTCTAGGAATTGCGCGACAAAGTATTTCCCTCACTAACTTCGCGACGCAATCAGGAACGACCTTCTCTCCTCAGAACTCCGGTGAAGTGCGCCGCTCATCAGACCAGACACCTGGATCTTGGTAATTGCTATTGTACACTAGAGCGCTAACCTGCTGTTCACACGTTCCAACCCTAGCTGCCATTTTTGACACTGTTCTACTTTTAGATTGGTTCAGTCTTTCGCACTTCTTCTTTAGATGGCTTGATTTAAGGAGGTTCACTCTTACAGGGAGTTTGTTATTTAAATGTGGCCTCACAGTCCTGACAACTACGACTTCTGATAGTAGCTCCAACTTAGACACTGGAGAGATGGCTACTTCTGCTGCTCCACATACCTCTTCCATGCAGCCCTTCTCGAGTAAAACTCAGTCCCCCTCTTCAGCAACAAAGAGGATAAAGCAAGACCCTCCATCGCCTAACAAATCTCCATCTTCCACCTCTTTAGAAATATTGCTTGAGGAGATTCGAGCATTGCTCCCTTTGTTGAGGAGACTAACAAGCTTATTTAGAACCCAGATGATAAATTTTAATTAATGGAAAATCGTGTCTCATTTGTGGAGCAGCAGGTAGTGGACTTACATGAGGAAACATCTAAAATTCATAATTTGGAGAAGGATCTTGGTCAGCTTAAAAAAATGTGGAGGATTCGTAAAACAGGAATAGGCAAAATAACCTCTGTATTTATGGTCTCCCCAAAGCACTTGAAGGAGATTATTGTGTTTCCTTTTTTACCTCTTTTCTTCCAAAACTGCTGGACATGCCATCTTCTACCTCGCTCAACATCCAGAGAGCTCATAGCTAAGGTCTTTGTCTTACTTCTACTATATTTCCTGCAAAACCAAAGAGGAATCATCATATTATTTCAAAAATTTATATAGTTGCTATTGGTACTTGCTTGTTTTTGCTGCGGCCAAAGCTTAGAGATAAGTGTCCTGTTTGGGTCAAGGATCTTTCTGTCTCAGGACGTTTCCAATGTCACTGCGGTGAGGAGAAAAGAGTTCCTTAGTCTTCGACCTTCTTTTAGGGCTTTAGGTGCCGGATATGGACATTTTGTCCCTGCATTCTTAAACTGACTTATCAGAACAATGATGCTATATTTGAGGATCCAGCAGAACTCCAAACATGTACACAAGTCCACACATCAGATGCCATGAATACTGGTGGTCCTTCTTCGTGTTGATTTCTTTTTATCTGATACTGTTTTGTCCAGCTGAACTCAAACGTCTATATATTCTTATATGTTGGTTATTGTGGATATGATGGATTAATCTATGAGTTGATTTATTCGTCCAACATGTTCTTTAAATGTTTGAATAATTTCTCTTTGTTATTTTCTTTTTTTGTAATATCATCATAATTTTTACTGTAATTTATTATAGTATCCTCCTTTTCTTCCCACTGATTTCTTTTGTTCATCTGCATATTACAGCAGCCCTCATGAGTGTATATTGTCCTGATGTGGTGTGGACTCCTTCAATCCAGGTGTGTCATCTATTCTTGTATCGTCACCACCCAATTCCCTTCTGTTCCCTTTTTTTAGGTATGTATTCTCAGTAGGCCTGTTTGGACATGTACTGTCTTCTCTTCTTGTTCATTGTTTCCTTTTCATATTTTCCCTATTACCTTCCTTCCTTGTCTTTTTCCTTCTCTGAAGTATTTTTCCTCTCCCTTTCTTCTTTCCCTCTCATTCCTACATTATGTTTCTTCTTTTCTGTATTCTATGTTGGCTTTTTCTTATATCCATTAATGTTTCTAAACAGTAATTCTCTTTATTGTGCATAGTTCTGAGTGATAACATGGAATATTAAAGGGATCTCTTAATCCTGTTAAGCGACAGAGAGTATATCTCATCTAGGTAAATCTAATCCTGATCTGGTTCTTCTTCAAGAAACTCATCTTGTTCACTCTGAAGCATCGGAATTTAACCAGGCTCGGGTTGGTCATATTTTTGCTTCCCCATCACTGAATAGAAAGAATAGTGTTGTTATATTGTGTGAAAATCCCTCAATATTACTATGGTTTCTCAAGAAGTAGATGATAAGGGAAAGACAGATTATTGTGAATCATAATATAGATAATGTCCTCATACTATAATGAATGTTTGTGGCCCCACATTGCACAGAAATGTACACAATTCCAGGAGCGATATTTTATCGTAGGAGGAGACTGTAATCAAATTATGGATCTGTTTATAAATAGACAATCCTTGGTTCAATTTGTGCCATATAAAATGTATACGCAATTTCATTTTGCAATCTCCAAAGCAGTGATCCTCAAAGTACGGCCTGGGGGCCGCTTGCAGCCCTCTTGGTCTTCACATGTGCCCCCACCCCCTGGTGAACAGCAGCTTGAGCTGCTCTTTAGTTTCTGAGCATTAACATTCAGAAAAACATGTTCAATAAATGGGCACGCATTAATTAACCTGGAAATAAATGCTTGCCTGTTTATTTAGCATTTTTTAGACCACCTTACACAATCTCTGACCCACCCATGCCCCCTACCACCACCCTGCTGGCATCAGTGTGGCTCTCGGTTACACCACAGACCATACTTTGTGGTCTCCGGGCAAATGTTTGTGAGTACCCATGCTCTAAAGGAACCTTGGTAGACTCATAGAGATTGTTTAACAGTGGCATATCAATGGCCCCCGCAGCTCCTGCGGAGCATGGGGTCCCCCAATCTCCAGGGGACCACCTCAGCACAGTGTTCTGGCCGGAGAGCTCCTGATCGAGTCTGGAGGGGGCTCCTCAACGTGCCCTGCAGGGGAGCCCCCTCAAGTTTCGTTATGCCAGTGACCTCCACTGTGCAAGATTTTACTTTTTATTCAACTTCCATTGGCACTCTGTCATGATAAGTCCACATATTTCTTTCTAAATCTCTTGCACAATACATCATACATTATATCACTCAAATTGTACTTTCTGATCAACTTATGGTTATTACAGATATGGATTTGGTTCCCCCTCATTCTCCTTTGCACAGATGGAGATTTAATAATTATATATAGGGGAGAGGAGGTGGCCTAACGGCTAGGGCAGTCGACCTCTAATCTGGGGAACTGGGTTCGAGTCTCGGCAATGACGCTGAACATCCTGTGATTCTGGGCAAATCACTTAATCTCCCAGTGCCTACCAAAAATGAATGTGTGTCCTCATGTAACATAACTGGTGCTATGTAAAGCACTCTAATACCCGATTCGGGTCAAGTTTGCGCTATATAAAACTCTGCAAAAAAAATATATATTGCAGGTTGTTCAGTTTTCTAATTTGTGTATTTCTTTTGCTTCTGAATTTTTTTCATTTAATGTCAATTATGATGTCTCTCCTTCCTTACTCTGGGATAAGTTCAAAGCCTGGCACGAGATTTCATTTTAAATGATGTATTCATGAAACAGAAAAGTTGTCTACGAGAACATACGGTGTTGCTTTTGTCAATTAAATCTTTGGAAAATAAATATTTTTCCTCTAAATTGTCTTCTGACTTTAAAGCTTCGATTCAGGCCAATTGCAATTTAATACTATTTCCACTGAGGAAGCTGACTCTATACTTCTTACGAATAATGGCCGTTGTTATGGAGGAAGAAATAAAGCTGGTATATTATTGGCATATATCCTTTGGAAGAAAGAAGATATACATTATTGACTCGATTTCAACATCATTGGGGCAATCCACGGCTAATCATCAGCCCATTTTCGAAGAATTTGTTATATTTAAAAAACATCCCTTTATGCTCCTGAATTACCTTCTCATCGTCCAACAATTGTTGAATATTTAGATCACACCCCTCATTCTATTCCCGATGGACTTTGCATCTTTATACAAAACCTTCGTTCTGAAGAAATTGCTACAGCCTCAGGAATGCTAAGGTTGGAGAAAACACTATGACCTGATGGTTTCACAGTGAAGTTTTTTCTTCACTTTTCTAATATTCTTCTTCCTTATTTGTATTGTTTTTTAAAATCATTTTATTGTATTCTCTTCCACTTCTGGTACCTTTCAGGAAGCTATAATTTGTCTTATTCACAAGGACGGTAAAGAGCCTCAAGAATGTAAGAATTATAAACCTATCTCTTTGTTGAATGTTGATGATAACATTTTTGAAAAGCTCTTAGCTCTTTGTTTGGGATCTTTTCTTCCTCATTATATAGAGAAAGAACAATTAGGATTTATCAAGGGAAGACATATCAGATAATTCTAGATTATTTCTTAGTGTTCTAAGTAAAGCTCCATCATTTAAAACTTCCCTTGCAGCTATAACGATAGATGCTGAGAAGACATTTGATAGAATTCATTGGCAGTTTGTGTTTCATTCGTTACCATGGCATGGATACGGCCCTAACTTTACAGCAATTATTTCACTTTTGTATCATACCCCTCGGGCGTCCGTTATAGTGAATGGTGAAGTATCTTCATATTTTCCTCTTTATAGGGAAGTAAGACAAGGTTGCCCACTTTCTCCTTTATTATTTGTTTTACTTCTACAGTCCGCTCTCTCTTGAATCCGTCTTAATTCTTCTGTTTCTGGTTTTCCTTATAGGGGATCGCACCACAGCCTAATTCGGCACACAGTGCCACGCCACGCAGCAGTTTCCATCTGGCTCCTGGTTTGGGGCAGAGCAACGCTTACCTGTTGGTATTGCCGCCGGTAGTCTCCCTCGCCACCTCTTGTTATTCCGAGGCCGCTGCAGAGGTGGACTACAGCCCCCAGCAGGCAATCTTCGACCCGCCCACATCTGGCAGAAAGCGCGCCCGGAGGCGCTACTTCAATCTAGGCTCCCCCGGTGGAGCGGGGGGATCGCACCACAGCCTAATTCGGCACACAGTGCCACGCCACGCAGCAGTTTCCATCTGGCTCCTGGTTTGGGGCAGAGCAACGCTTACCTGTTGGTATTGCCGCCGGTAGTCTCCCTCGCCGCCTCTTGTTATTCCGAGGCCGCTGCAGAGGTGGACTACAGCCCCCAGCAGGCAATCTTCGACCCGCCCACATCCGGCGGAAAGCGCGCCCGGAGGTGCTACTTCAATCCAGGCTCCCCCGGTGGAGCGGGGGGATCGCACCACAGCCTAATTCGGCACACAGTGCCACGCCACGCAGCAGTTTCCATCTGGCTCCTGGTTTGGGGCAGAGCAACGCGTACCTGTTGGTATTGCCGCCGGTAGTCTCCCTCGCCGCCTCTTGTTATTCCGAGGCCGCTGCAGAGGTGGACTACAGCCCCCAGCAGGCAATCTTCGACCCGCCCACATCCGGCGGAAAGCGCGCCCGGAGGCGCTACTTCAATCCAGGCTCCCCGGTGGAGCGGGGGGATCGCACCACAGCCTAATTCGGCACACAGTGCCACGCCACGCAGCAGTTTCCATCTGGCTCCTGGTTTGGGGCAGAGCAACGCTTACCTGTTGGTATTGCCGCCGGTAGTCTCCCTCGCCGCCTCTTGTTATTCCGAGGCCGCTGCAGAGGTGGACTACAGCCCCCAGCAGGCAATCTTCGACCCGCCCACATCCGACGGAAAGCGCGCCCGGAGGCGCTACTTCAATCCAGGCTCCCCCGGTGGAGCGGGGGGATTGCACCACAGCCTAATTCGGCACACAGTGCCACGCCACGCAGCAGTTTCCATCTGGCTCCTGGTTTGGGGCAGAGCAACGCTTACCTGTTGGTATTGCCGCCAGTAGTCTCCCTCGCCGCCTCTTGTTATTCCGAGGCCGCTGCAGAGGTGGACTACAGCCCCCAGCAGGCAATCTTCGACCCGCCCACATCCGGCGGAAAGCGCGCCCGGAGGCGCTACTTCAATCCAGGCTCCCCCCGCGTCGCGGGACGCGCGCGGACGGCGCCGGGCTGAGCCCGGGCAGAGGGCGGGCCGTCTGTGGCCGTCCGGGGCTGGAAGAGGCCGGGCTGGGCTCATACTCTAAATCGTTGGTATCCCGATTAACCGGCTTCATACAGGTACTGTTGCTGTTCCTTGTGAATTCCTGCTGATTAAAGAGGTTGTGGACTGGGATTATCAGTAGCGGACTAATCTCTAGGGCTACTATCTCCGAATGTTAGCATGATAGAGCGCGGGTTATTCTGTGCCATCCTTCGGACTCTTGAATTTGTTCCAGGGCCTTCTTGTGAATCTAGGTATAGCCCTGTCCAGTAATAGTTATGCCAACTCGCTCTGGGAAAAGTCTGAGGGGGAATGAGGGGGGTATGGTGGGCACCATGGACCAATTTATTACGCGTGTGGCCAACGTCATTGACAAGGAAATCAGTATGGCTGAACGCCGGCTATCCCAAAGTCCGTTTACTGATAGGCGCTCATCGATTGGCCAGCTAGCCCAAATATCCTCCCCGGATCAAACTTTGTTGCCCAACGCCCCCCACTCCTTAGATCACCCTCGAGTTGCAGCCTTGAGGGCCAACATAGAGGGCCTTGAAAGCCTGACGGCCATGACACTCAACACCCAAAATCAAGTGGCTTCTATCCCAGCAGTAACTAAATTATGCACTATTTCCTCCTCCCCACATTTGGTAGACTCCACCATTTCTCTAACTTTGCCTCCTATGGCGGACACCGGGGCTCAGGCTGAAACCTATCCAGTCACTACTAAGAGTGCAAGATCTGCTACACCCCGGATAACCAGATTGCCAAAGAACTTTAAGAATAAGAGACGGATAGGTGTTAGGAGGGGTGATCTCAATAAAGCAGTGGAAGGAGCACTTAGATCGCTTCAAGAAGAAAATAATGGCGAGGGGTTCGCTGCTTTTCTCTCTAAAAATTCTGCTGCGGATAGTGCGGGTAGTGCAGCGACTTTCCCCCTAGAGTCTCTCCCCACCAAAAAAATGGAGGATATAATAAAATCCTTACTCCTTCCAGTACTAGACAGAATTAAAGGGCTAACTGAGCGTGTGGATAAGTTGGAACAGACAACTTTAGACAATTTCTTTTCCCTAAAATCTTTCATAAAAATGCAGTTAAAGACGAGGGAAGAAGGACTTGGGGGGGGCATGACGGCAGCTCGTTGTCAATAGCTCTATCTAGTTCACTAACCTCCACTGACAGGACCCTCGCTGGGTTGGAAACACCCAACTGTAACCTGTACCCTACTGTGTTAGTGGATGATACTGCCAGACACCCGGTTCATGCCTCCTACAAGCATGTGGTTAAACCTAAGATTCCCAAGGTTACAACCCAAACCTCAGGAAACAAGACAACACGCCCGTTAGTCCCGGTTGGCTCGGGCGACGAAAACACACTTAGCATGTCTACCCCGCCAGTATCTCGTAGTATAAATGAGACTCCAACCGTTAGTTCAACTGGAACTGCAAAGACAAATACAGCGGAGCCTGATGAGGCCCCTTCCTCAATGCGGGTCCCCACTGTAAATCTGCCTCCTGATTGCCAGCCCTATGTGGTTGTGCTGACTGGTGTACCGGTCCTCAGCCCGGGCAAGAATGAGCCCTACACTGACTTGTTTAACAAGACCCTATTCTGGCTCAAAGAGAATAGACCCTTGCCCGAGTCTTGGGAGGGCCGGATAATCCATGTACGCAGAGTGGGCTGGATTGGAAGTAGGAAAAAAACCACCAAAGGGGATTGCATTATAGTGAACTTTGAAGATCCAAAGGTTGTCAGCTACACATGTAGGGGCTTTAGGAAGGGAAATAGCTCAACAAGCAGTGTGGGCTCAATCGATACCCGCGATCTTAGCTATTTTAATCCTCCAAACCCGCTTGTGAGCCAAAGTGGACTCCTTACGAGGGAGAGTTGGGTCAGCCATCCCATCCGTGGTCACACTTCCAAATTCAGCTTATTCAACATAAATCTCAGCCAGCCACAGGATTGCCCTTGGCAAGACTATTGACACACAACTTGCCCTAGACATGAGTGCCACATTGAAGTACTTGGTGAATTAGCCATCGGTAACTCTCCTATAGGAGACCAATTGGGGAGTCCCTCTACTTGTATTTTCCCATCCCCACCGATCCTGCGCAGACACTCTCAGGTTACACATGATTTTAGTAAGGTTTTGCACACTGAGAGCTTCTCGTCTACTCATGATGTGGCTCCACTTGCTGGTGATGTAAACAACATTACTAACTCTATTCTCACTATAGGCGCATTAGCTCCAAGTCAGGGAAAGGACCCAATTGCGCCTCTGAAGGTAGCCATTTGGAATATTGCCGGTTTAGCGAGAAACTTAGCCATCCCTGAGTGGAATGCATTTATTGAAACCTTTGGGATTTGCCTGTTCCAGGAAACGTGGTGCCTGGAACCACAGTATAAACTGGGCTTTACTACCTATTTCATTCCAGCTGTCCGACCCAAGGAAGGTAAGGGCCGCCCCTCCGGTGGGCTCTTAATTTGGGTAAGCATTTCCCTGCGGTGTTCTATTAAATGCATTGCCACTATCTCCCCGGACTTACAGAGACTCTCACTTCGAGGTCCGTGTGGAGGGCCGGAACTTGAAATACTTAATATCTATGTTAGAGGCTCTAGGGGTGGAGGATCTATTCTCTCTTCAACCGGCATTGACGAGGAACTTAAAAACTGTGGCTCAAATTCCCTTGTCCTATTGGCGGGGGATTTTAATTGCACTTTCGAACCTCTTGCAGCTGAGGACGTGTTGGGTTATAGAGATGATGATGCAAGAAGAGGCATTCCGCCCTTGTCCATTGCTCCAATCAAAAGATGGTCTCAAAACGCTATAGACCTCAACGCGCTCTGTCTGGAATACGGACTGAGAGCTACCAATGGCAGATCCAAGTCTGACCAAAAGGGGGCACACACATTCAACAGAATAGGCCATTCATCCAGGATCGACTACATTATGTTGAACTTTTGCCTGTGGTCTTTCTTGGTGGATATGGAGGTCCGCCCGTCTATAGATAGTGATCACAACCCCTTGCTCTTGTCCTTGTCTCCCCTGTGGAAGGGCAGCCCTCCTATCCCAATTTCTCACGTGTGGAAATCATCACACGAAGTATGTCCTTCTAACTGTGGCAGGCGCCTGAAATGGAAGACGTTTAATGGCAATGAGACCAAGATGCGGGAGGCACAACTAGTAATGGCTAATATCTCATTGCGCCTAGACTCCCCCTCCATAAGCGCATCAAAGGTATCTGCAGTTTTTTCACAAGCCACAAAGGCTATAGGTGACTTATTCATAGCCAAGAATGCGGGTAAGGGGGCTAAGAGAGACTCAAGGAAGGGCCCACCCGGGTGGTTCACAGATTCTTGTTGAGTGGCCAAAAAGGAACTATTAAAAGCTGTAAAAGCTAAGAATAGAACCCTAGTATGTGCAGCCAGGGGCAACTATAAGAGAGCACTATCAAAAGCAAAGGCAAATTGGGAAGACCAGTTTTGGTGCGATCTCAAAGCCGCAAGCGCAAGGAAGGATGCAAAGGGTTTCTGGGACCTTTTGAGATCCAGGGAGAAACCTGTGGACTCAATGATTACGTGTAATGTTCCAGAGAATGCATGGGTTGACCACTTCACCAAACTTTACTAAATGCCTCAGGAAGCGGGGGCGAGCTTGAGTGCCTGTCACCCTTACGACTCTGCCCAGTTTAAGGATGAGCTTCAGTTTACACCCAAGGAAGTGGAGGGGGCAATAAACAATCTGGTCCCCAATAAAGCAGCAGGTCTGGACGGCATTCCCGGAGACCTGCTACGCGCCAACCCAGAACATTGGGGAAAACTCATTTTTGCCCTATTAAATTCCAACTTTAAAGGGGCAACTTTTCCGACTTCATGGAAGGGTGCTGAGGTCGTCCCTATTTTTAAGAAAGGCTGTCGGAATGACCCAGCTAATTACCGTCCAATAAGTCTTCTAGATACCTCACAAAAGGAGGCTGGAAAGGTAGTTTTAACCAGGATATTGCAGTGGGTGGAGGACAAGGGCATTCTCTCCGATTTCCAGGCAGGGTTCAGAGCAGGCACGGGGACAATAGAGCAATCCTTTCGACTAATGATGCTCTATTGGAAGGTTGTTCTTCTGGCCAAGGGCAGTCTATACCTCGCCTTTATAGACTTGCGGACTGCCTTTGACCTAGTTCCCCGTAGCCAACTCTGGAGAGTGCTAAACGAACTGGGTATCCCACCCTACCTGTTAAACCTGCTAATAAATCTTCACGCGGACAATTTTGCACAGATCAGGTGGGGTAGCCAGGGGCAAAAAACAGCATGCATCCCTGTAAATAGAGGGGTACGCCAGGGATGTGTTCTTGCTCCTACTTTGTTCTCCTTATACGTTAATGGAGTGGTGGAGCACCTGCTTCAACACCCAGCAGATGCACCATCCCTGGCTGGCAGAAGAATACCTACCCTTCTATTTGCAGATGATACCCTCCTGATCTCAAAATCCCCGGCAGGTTTGCAGAGTTTGTTAACTAACTTCAAGTCCTTCTGTGATGCAAGAGGGTTGGTTATTAACACTGCAAAGACAAAGTATCTGGTTCTCAATCCCCCTAAAAAACTGGCTAAACCACCGACCTTAGATTCTGTTGCGCTGGAGAGAGTCTCAGAGTTCGATTACCTGGGTGTCCGACTCTGTGACTCTATGAGCTGGAATTGCCACCTTCAAAAGATGTTGTTGACACATAAGAGGGTGGTGGGTGCCTTGCTCAAGGAACACCGCGCCTCATCCTTAAAACCTATCGCTGCTGTTCTGGACATTTACAAGGCAAGGGCTGTTAGCGCCGCTCTATATGGGGCTGAACTTTGGGGGGTCCAAAAGGTAGATCTTCTTTCCCGTTCGGAAAATAAATTCCTTAAAGATCTAATGGGGCTTCCCTATAGTACCCCAAACCTCCCCTTGTTTCTGGATACAGGAATTCGCCCATTGAGTGATCAAGCAAAGCTTCGCCCTCTCCTCCTATGGGCAAGAATATGGAGAACACCAGAATTATCCAGCTACGCAGACGGCCTAACCGACGTGCTGGGTTCATTAGCCTGGGTCAAGATTCCTTGGTTGAGGGAAGTCAAGCGTCTTCTCTTCAACCTCGGCCTCGGCAAAAATTGGACCAATAGAACTGCTCCTCCCAAGTTAGAGCTGAAAAAGATTTATTGGGCCTGGGTAGCTGGTACTAGAAATAGTGATGCTAATTTGTGTAGGACATCTATGGATTTTCTCCTGATTAAGGAAGTGTATTTCTGTGAACCCTACCTGGACATTATTTCAAACCGCAAAGATAGGGCTTTGTACTTCCAATTCAGAGTAGGTTTACTCCCTGTCGGTGATCTGACATCTAGGTGGAAGGTTCCAAGGCAGACAACTTCCTCTTGCCCCTTCTGCGAAAATAGGCTTGAGTCTGTATCCCATCTACTGTTTGAATGTCTGGCTTATGCAGCCCCCCGAAGCAGATGGCTCAAGCCCCTTTGCAGAGAACTTGGAACCAGGCTCCACATAGAGGCCATCCGAATATTAAAAAATGACCCCCGTCCCATTCTTGCTTGTGGGTTAGCCAAGTTCCTAGGTTGGGCTTGGCGTATTAGATCAACTAGGCTTGCCTATCTTGTTTAATTTGTTTTTTATCTAAATATTTTGGTTTTTACTTAAATTATTGACACCAGTAGCGGTTCTGAATTGTTTGGTTATCTTTTAATGCACTGATGTCTTTTAATATTTTAATGTGTATCTTGTACATGTATGCTTTTAAGATATATTTATATCGAAATAAAGCCTTCTTGACTGTTGACTATAGTGATCGTCATCCAAAATTCGCTGCTTATGCAGATTACATTCTTCTATTTATTTCTTCTCCTGATAGTTCTTTACCTCCTCTCTTCCATTAAATTTTCTTGTTTTGAAATGTTTCTGGATATAAAATTAATAAGGAGAAAACGGACATTCTTCTGCTTAATAAATATACTTTGAGTCATTCTTATTCTGTTACTGGTTGACAATGGTCTACCTTTGCTAAAATCAAATATTTAGGTGTTTAGTTTACAAATTCTATTCCAGATACCGTAAAAATTTACGTCAAGCAGCTCTTTGGACTCATCATTGTCTGTACTATGATTAGATATTGAAAAATCTGCTCTTCTTCCTTTTACTTTTAAGGAAGTGTTAACTCTCTCTTCTACCAAATTGTTTCTTCACTCTGCTCTTTTACTGAACACTGTATCGGTGATCAAATCTACATTCTTCCCACTATGACAACATCTTTGTTTTTGAAAATGCTGATATAGTACCATTCCTTAATTAAGATTAATAATAGGCCTTTCTTTTGGGGTACTTGGAAGGACAATTGTCTGATGTGGATATCTCAACTTTTTTAATAATGATTCTCCTATCTCTTTTCCTCAATTTTGTCTTATGCATCAATGGCCTAAGTCTTTTTATAATAGTTTTTTATCATTAATGAATGTGGTTCTTGATGTTCATTTTTCTTTACAGAATTCCTAAAGTTTAGTTCCTTTTGCTTCCGGAATTACTGAGTTTCTGAAAATAGGTCCTTAATCATCGGCTATTTGTAAGTGTCTTTCCCTTCCAGATCCCTCACAAACAAAATCCAAGGTGCCGATTCCGATCCGGTAAAAATATTCCCCGTACGACTCGTATCCGGATTTTTTTCCGTAAGAATCGTACAAGTCCCGTACAAACTGGCAAGTACGATTCGTATGTAAAAAACTCCATACGTGTCGGAAAAAGTGTCCGGCACGTCCCCGGACGGTTTTACGTACGACTTGGTAAACCGACGTCCGAACGCGCAAGTACGATCCGGCCCGTCCGTCCGAATGCACAACCGTATGGTAAAATCACCGTACGGAGCGAACCTCCATAGCAACCATGGAGACGTCCAAACATGTGCCCGCATACATGCCGTACCCCCAGCCCCCCCACCCGTGTATGTACGGTGCGAACCCCAACCCGTGTATGTACTGTGCGAACCCCCCCCGTATGTACAGTGCGAACCCCCACCCGTGTATGTACAGTGTGAACCCCCACCCCGTAGGTACGGAGTGTACCCACACCCCCCTGGTATGTACGGTACGAACCCCCACCCCGTAGGTACGGAGCATATGCACACCCCACCCCATAGGTACGGAGCGTACCCACACCCCAGCCCGTAGGTACGGAGCGTACCACCACCCCCGTATGTACGGTGCGAACCCCCACCCGTGTATGTATGGTGCAAAACCCCACCCGTGTATGTACTGTGCGAACCCCCCGTATGTATGGTGCGCACCCCCACCCGTGTATCTACGGTGCAAACCCCCACCCCGTAGGTATGGAGCGTACCCACACCCCCCTTCGTATGTACGGTGCGAACCCCCACCCCGTAGATACAGAGCATACCCACACCCCCCCTCGTATGTACGGTGCAAACCCCCACCCCGTAGGTACGGAGCATACCCACACCCCACCCTGTAGGTACGGAACGTACCCACACCCCAGCCCATAGGTACAGAGCATACCCCCACCCCCGTATGAACGGTGCGAACCCACACCCGTGTATGTACAGTGCGAACCCCCACCCGTGTATGTACTGTGCGAACCCCCCCGTATGTACGGTGCGAACCCCCACCCGTGTATGTACGGTGCGAAACCCCACCCCGTAGGTACGGAGCGTACCCCCTCCCCCCCTCGTATGTACGGTGCGAACCCCCACCCCATAGGTACGGAGCATACCCACACCCCACCCCGTAGGTACGGAGCGTACCCCCACCCCCGTATGTACGGTGCGAACCCCCACCCGTGTATGTACGGTGCGAACCCCCACCCGTGTATGTACTGTGCGAAACCCCCCCCCGTATGTACGGTGCGAACCCCCACCCGTGTATGTACAGTGCGAACCCCCACCTCGTAGGTACGGAGCGTACCCACACCCCCCCTCGTATGTACGGTACGAACCCCCACCCCGTAGGTACGGAGCGTACCCACACCCCACCCCATAGGTACGGAGCGTACCCACACCCCAGCCCGTAGGTACGGAGCGTACCACCACCCCCATATATTTACGGTGCGAACCCCCACCCGTGTATGTATGGTGCAAACCCCCACCCGTGTATGTACTGTGCGAACCCCCCCGTATGTACGGTGCGAACCCCCACCCGTGTATCTACGGTGCGAACCCTCACCCCGTAGGTACGGAGCGTACCCACACCCCCCCTCGTATGTACGGTGTGAACCCCCACCCCGTAGATACAGAGCATACCCACAACCCCCCTCGTATGTACGGTGCAAACCCCCACCCCGTAGGTACAGAGCGTACCCACACCCCACCCCGTAGGTACGGAACGTACCCACACCCCAGCCCGTAGGTACAGAGCATACCCCCACCCCCGTATGTACGGTGCGAACCCCCACCGTGTATGTATGGTGCGAACCCCCACCCGTGTATGTACGGTGCGAACACCCACCCCGTAGGTACGGAGCGTACTCACACCCCCCTTTGTATGTACGGTGCGAACCCCCACCCCGTAGATACAGAGCATATCCACACCCCCCTCGTATGTACGGTGCGAACCCCCACCCCATAGGTACGGAGCATACCCACACCCCGCCCCGTAGGTACGGAACGTACCCACACCCCAGCCCATAGGTACGGAACGTACCCCCACCCCCGTATGTACGGTGCGAACCCCCACCCGTGTATGTATGGTGCAAACCCCCACCCGTGTATGTACTGTGCGAACCCCCACCCCTTAGGTATGGAGCGTACCCACACCCCCGCTCGTATGTACGGTGCGAACCCCCACCCCGTAGGTACGGAGCGTACCCACACCCCCCCTCGTATGTACGGTGCGAACCCCCACCCCATAGGTACGGAGTGTACCCACACCCCACCCCGTATGTACGGAGCGTACCCACACCCCAGCCCGTAGGTACGGAGCATACCCCCACCCCACCCCGTACCTACGTGGTGGAGGTCCGCACCGTACCTACGGGCTGGGGGTACGCACCGTCCGTACGAGGGGTATGCACCCTACCCCCAGCACCCCGTATGTAGGTGCCGTACCTTTGTTTCCCGTATGTACAGCATGTACACCCAGGCCTCTACACCAGCACCCTCACCCAGCATTGCGCATGTACGAGTCGTACCAAGCCATAGCAAATGTGAGCACTGTACAACAACATGGCCGATGTACGCACCTTAAACATGCTAAAAACACACGTACTGAACCAGGACACTGCTAAACACCACAAGGAGAGTCCATTCGAATCAAACAACACCACAAAACACGTCCAGCAAGCCAAAATACATCCAATACACTGACCTGCAACAGCCAAACAGGTAAACAGAGGCCCAAAACACAACCACTCCTTATAACACACCCACCCAAAGTTCAAACACAGCCACACCCACAAATGGACCAATAAAAAGGGCCAACACACACAAACCATGAGCCTTTGCAACAGACACACTGCTGCCATACCCCACAGACAACCCACAGCACCTTACTTGACCCTGACTACACCTTACACTTGCACACCTTCACACAACCACCTACACAAACACTCCCTCATCACATTCACACACACACACCTTCACAACCTCACACCCACACCCACAACCATCCACACCCATACCCCACACCATGCCCACAGACAAGAATCCAAAGTTCGCAACAGCGGAGCTGGAGATCCTAGTCGACGAAGTCATCAGAGTCGAGCCACAGCTCTTCGGAACATTGGTCAGACAGACCAGCGCATCAGCAAAATCTGCCATGTGGCAGAGGATCGTCGAGAGGGTGAATGCTGTTGCGCCCATCAGAAGGACCAGGCATGAATGCCAAGCCAGGGGGTACGATCTGCGGAGGACGGTGAAGAGAAAAATGACTGAAGACCATGCCCAGAGCAACATCACTGGAGGTGCCCCGCCCCGCAGACCGGTACATTTCGATCCCTGGGAGGAGAAGGTGATGCGTATGCTGCCGCCGTTGGGAGTACACGGACTAGAAGGAGTCAACGAGCCTGGTGAGTACACAAACAACTCACCTCACATGGGGGGAACCGCATCAACAACCCAACTCCCAATAATGCACGCAACTACCCCAAAGCCATCACCTGACACAACCACACACCAACAACATGCACATGCCACCAGCGGCTCCATGCCCCATGCACCAAGCAAGGCCATGCCAAGTCACAGGCCACACAAAACAACAACACAAGACAGGATGTCCGTGATGCCGGGAGGATGGGCCTCCAAAAATACAGTGTGCAACTCAGAAGCAGACACCAATGCCCTCAGCCCATATGGCCTAGGGCAGAGCCATACAAACAGTGTGTCCCGACACTGTACAGTGTCGCCTGCACATGGTGGCCATGTCGCAGGATGACATGGGAATGAAGGCCCAATTTGCACATAACAGCAGCTAATGAAGAGGCATCACTGTGAAAGAGTGTCAGCACACACTGCCGCAGCAGCGCCAGACTCAGAGACACTCTGCCCAATGGGGGCCGGGAGATACTAAACAAAGCCACTGGAACAAGCCAATGGCCTTTGAAAGACCTGCAAAGTGTGTGTGACCAGGAAGCTGGGCTGAGGTGACAGAGGGTGACAAACAGACGGATGGAGAGGGAGAGAGAGGGAGGGAGGGAGAGAGGGCGACAGAGGGCGACAGAGGGAGACAGAGGGAGACAGACAGAGGGAGGAGGGTGACAGAGGGAGGGAGAGAGGGAGACAGAGGGAGACAGACAGAGGGAGGAGGGTGACAGAGGGAGGGAGAGAGGGAGACAGAGGGAGACAAAATCACCCTTGGGTGGTGTGGCCATGTTCGCTCGTCAGCAGGTGGACTGTGTGCATGTTGACAAGGTCTGGCAGTGCGTGAAACACCCCTTTTACGTTTGGAAATCACTGGGCCATGTGTCAAACTGTGCACAAGTAGATCCTTGCTGCAGGCACAAATCTAACCCTACACCCAGTATTCCCACTCACTGTGTTTGTTAGAACACAGTCACAAATGCATAAGTTACCTACCTGCATTCTCCAATAGCAATGAAAAAGCACCATTTGGCCACGTACAGTGCAACACGTAAGCCCGTTCTGCATCGCTCGCTACGCACGCTCGCTACACTGCTCACTGCGGACACAAATGATGCAACAACAAGGAGTGTGTCACACATAGGAAAAGTGATGAAAGCTGTGGCCAAGGGACACACCCATGCACCATGCACAATGCACAGGAACTCTCCAAGTACAGACATGGTACATGACACTTGGCCCTGCTGTATACAGCACAAGCCAATCCTGTGACCACTGTACACTCAAACACCAACTCCACATGCCACCTACCTACCACAGGAACTCACATTCACTGTCATGCCAGCATGCACCATGAGGGGATAGACACATCACCTGGTAGACCCAATGACAAATCACACCACACCCAACAGCATGCCCGGTCACACACCCCCCCTCACACAAGCACACCACCCCGGGGCAGCCAACTCAAGTTGCCACTCCCACAATATATATGTGACACAACAAGACCAATCCATACCAAATTAGCATCCCAACACACATTAGACAGGCCAAATAACCAGGAGTACATATCAATCTGTCCCCCGCAACATACCCATCCACAAGTGCACTGTGAGAGGTATGCTAGACATATCCAACTACCCAGAGGAACTGTGCCAGCTTGAATATGCATGAAACATGGATGTCGCATGAAAAACCATTAACATTGTCTCTCCCTCACACACAGGGCAACGTCGGCGATCTCCCCCCAACTCTGGGGGGGAAGAGTCACAGGACCAGGTTCGGCGTGACGAGGACCCCACCAGCAGTGACGACTCTCACCACCCCGTGGACGATCCCGGCCAACCCGGCCCCTCTGGTGCCCCAGAACCTCCAGCACCTGCATCAGGTACAACTGTGCCAACCACCACCCCCACTCCTGCCACATCCCAGGATACACACCGGAGCCCTGCTCACACACAACGACGCAGCCAGTCTTCCCAGGAGTGACAAGGTATTCTGGGCACCCAGGAGGAGGCAGGCGACCCCGCAAATGCCATCCCTCAGGGGTCCCAGAGAGCCGATGTGCCCACAACGGCAGGCCAGGCACATGTGGGCAGGGGTGGCTGGAGTGGAGGACGGCGGACGCGCGAACCTTACCAGACAGCTGAGGAACCGGTATTGACACAGGTCCGCAACATCCTGGACACATACCGGCGTGACACCAGGGGCATCAGCCAGGTAGTGGAGACCCTCACAGAGATGAAGGGGACCCTCGACGAGATGAAGAACCTGCAGGCCGAGCAATATGCCTGTCAACAGCAACACCAAGGATGGATGGAGCCAAGACAGGCTGAGCTTGTGGTGGTGCTAACTGACCTAAACTGTACACTCCGTCGGATTGCCGACAAAACGGGCAACCCTCCCTGTGGCACTAGGCCAAGATCAGCAACAGCCCCAGGGAGGGATGAGGAGGAGGAGGAATCGTCCGACGGAGCTTCCCAAACATCGTCACGGCCTGCTTCTGAGGGTCCCCGGAGGAAGGTGGGTCGTCCACGCAAAAGACCGTGAGAGTCAGCGGAACATCACCATCTCCCAGGTCACCTGGCCTGGCACCTGGCCCTCTGGCGCAACAGCAGCACCTCATTCAATGACATTCTCTGCCACATGGACTTGCTGGTCCCAGTCTGACCAATGTTGACAAAGACTGTATCATGGACTCTGATGACTTCCAATGGCAAGGATCCCATCTCCCCTTGTGAACTTTGGATTCTATTGCCCCTCTACAGCACCTAATTTCACCTACCAAGACACGTACCCCACCGCAAATAAACACATCTTTTTTGGTCATGAGACGTTGCTGTCATTTTGCATTATTCAACAACATATGTGTGGGGAAATGTCAAACCATGCCTGAGTGTTGAAGTAACTCCAGCCATCCATACCCTGGGATCTGAGTCTGGTACAGGACACACATGGGTCACAAGGTATCATCCAATACAGACATGGCGCAACATACTCACCCGTGATAGGCCCAACCAGTTGAGGGGGTTCCTGCACAACTGTGTGGACAGACTATTTTCGAAGAGCAACAGTCATGCGCAGAGGTCAGGGATCATGTGGAGTGTCCTGGGGTGGGAGTCCCAGGTATGTGTAGCCAGGTGGGAGAACTATGTCCTGCATGCTGGAGTCAGGTGGATGTGGAGAATGGTGGCCAGGTCAAGGTTGGATGCATGGAGATGGCACAATGGGGACTTGGATGACTGTGCCACGAGGTTGTGTTGGGGTCGTGGTGGCGGCCTGCATCCTGAGTGTGGCCGTGGATTGTGAAGGTCATCCTGCAGCTGACAGTGATCCATTGCAGCTATCTCTGTTGGACCGTGATGTGGCTGGGTCGCCGGATGTTGAAGCAGAGCTGTGCAGATGCACCCTGGATGTGGACAGGTATCATGGGAGTTGTAACGTACTTCTCCGTAGAGTGCAGGGTAGGGTTAGACACGGATGTTGTAGTTGACCTGGGGGATGGTCTGTCTTGCCTTGAGGTGCATCGAACTGTGGATCTTGTGCATAATGCAGAGTGTGCTGAAGCCTCAGGTACAGATGCTGGTGATCAGCATAGCACATGTGAGCAAGCAATCCATTATGCACACCAGCTCGTGTGCCTGGACACTGTCTGCCTGTGCAGAGCCCTTGCGGGTGGGACACAAGCAGTTGACCCAGCTGTAAGGGGACAATTTGCAGATGAACACCCCAGTCGTGTACAAGTCCAGCATCAGGTGGCCGATGTCCAGCCATCTGCCAATGGATACCATGCATTATTCAACATGAGAACTGGCAAGGACCGCGTCTTTGGGGAGGGCGAGGAGCACCTGTCTGGCAATGGGACACCAGATGATGTTGAGATGCAGTGTGCATGCCATGGTGTAGAGGGGGATCCTGGACACATTGTAGACTGACACGCTGAGACATGATACCTGTGCCATGTGTCCCACAACGACACCATACTACATGCAGAGGCCTGGAGTACCATTCCCATGGCCTTGTTGGGGTACAGAGCCGGTTGGGAGTAGGTGGGACATGACCTCGTTGGTGTGACAGGGCCTGGAAGGCATGCCAGCGCTGTGTAGGCAGTTGGAGTTGCACACTCAGCATGCACACGTGTCGTGTGTGTGCTTACGGTATGTCTGACAGCAGGGGGTAGATTTAACGGATGGACATTGCTAGGAGTGCGTCTGCTACATCAGACTGTAGTGTGATGTGGGTTATGCAAGGACATGAGGGTCATGCAATGTGCACATTGCATGTGCAGACGTTCCAGACTTTGCGACCGCAACAGTGTCACAAACAAGCATATTACAACAAACTGAATGGGTGGAGGGAGGAAGGGGGGTGCGTCCTAGAGGCGTGTGTGTGAGGGCAAATATAGAAACTCTGTGTGCCCTAGCTGCAGGGCCTGCAGCAGCAGGCGCCATGTCCTGAAAACCATGCCACAAGTTGCACACAAACACAAGCATGTCAGAATGGACCACTGCAAAAGGTGAATGATAAGGAAGGAGTGTCTGGTACTACATGGCACACACACAGACAATGGATGCACATGCAGCAAAGTTGCCGTAGTGGGGACTGAGATGCCTAAATACCCACACAGCCATGTACATCATGCACAATACATATCATGATCCCTGATACACAGTTTGCATCTTGCTACTCTACACATAGACTCATATGCACAATCTGTGATAACTATGCCAGACATGCCGCATGCACAGTGGCAAGAGACCTGCATTGACAGAGATGAGGCACATTGGAGGCTGAGGGACACCTTTTTTGGACATGTGTGCCGGAAGGCAAATGCATCTATATTGACAGATGCACAGGTCATGTGGATGAACATGTGGGATGTACACTGGCAACCCCCTTTGCACCACAGATGCAGGAGATCCATTGCACTGGCACACAAGTGACCGGTGTGAGGCAAACACCCCATGCTGCACACGGAGAGTCTGCTATTCACCATTGAGCCTCTAATGGGGATGTCCCACACTATGTCAACCCGGTGCATCCTGTATGTATCCGAGGGCAGTGTTACACACATTGATGCCTTCATCACAATTAACCCTGGGCGTAGTTCGCGAAGTAGCACTTCGCGAAGCCACGCAAAGTGCAGTTCGCACTACGCGAGCTACGCGTAGCACTTTGCGAACTGCGTAGTACCTTGTTCGCACTGTGCCAGATGTCGTTTTCAATGATTGCACAGTGCGGACAAGCAACCGGCACTGTGCAATCATTGAAAATGGCATCTTGCACAGTGTGAGCTGTAGTTTTCTGCTGCTCGAGTAGATTTTTACTCGAGCGGCAGCTTTCTCAACGCGAACTGGTAGTTTCTCATCGCGAGCGGTCGCGAGCATACGCGACCACTCGCAATGAGAAACCTGACCTCCTCGCGTTGGGAATCTCGCCGGGAGGTTTATTTTCCATGCTTGCGATCGCCAACTTGATGTTGCTGATCGCGAACAAGGAAAAAGTCTCGCCAGGATGTCATTTTGCTTGCTCGCGGTCGCCAACCTGACGTTCAGGACCGCGAGCAAGCAAAAAATCACCGCAGCACTACGCAACACTATGCTACGCGTGTTCGCACTGTGCTACGTGCAGTTCGCGTAGTGCGAAGTAGCGCGAACTTCGCAAACTACGCGAGCGTAGCGTAGTGCTTTGCCCAGGCTTAATCACAATCCACAATCACATCACAGATGACTGTCACCAAGTGTGACTATTACTTCAGGTGAATCCAGCTCCATGTCATGTGCCGAATGTTGATTCGACATGTATGCAAAGTAACCATACATGACCAGGAGCAGTGCATACACATTCCAAACAAATACCACACTCAAAAAGCCTTGGTGCATCCCTTACCCTAAGGAGAATTTCCAACATGTCCGTGCATGTTACGCTGATTCGGCACACGTTGCTGTATTCATGAGGAATAGCAGGAGCACAACAATGCCACCAGCAGACAGCATGCGCAAAGACCTGTGGATGAGAGACACACAAGAAGTGAGCCAAAAGAAGCACATCCACATGCATGGCCATGTACTCGACACGTATGAGGATGTCAACATGCTAGGTGAAAATAGTGTCTCAGGAAAGACATTCGTTCATTAGACCATCACTGGAGTGACATATCCAAACACACCTCTGACTCACTAGCCATACATGCAGATGGACCCACACATTGCAACACATGCCACACAAGGCTGAATGCGTGCACACTCAGACACTGCAACTCACCACTAAGCAAAGAAGTTGCGTATGAGCCGACTCCGGATGTCCTCCTCCTCCTCCTCCTCAACATCACTTGCCTCGTCACCAAGCCCCTGATCCTCCACGGGTGGATCTTCCTGCTCATCCAGATCCAGGATGAGTGGCACAGCTTTCTCCACTGCCATGTTGTGCAGCATGCAGCTCACGAGGAAGATTTTGCAGACCTTCACCGGAGCATATGGGAGTGCGCCGCCGGTCTTGTGGAGGCACCGTAATCGGCTCTTCAGGAGGCCAAATGTCCTCTCTATCACTCGCCTGGCCCGCCCATGGGCGATGTTGTACCGGTGATCGGCAGCCGTTCTGGGGTTGCAGAGCGGCGTGATCAGCCATGGCATGTTGGGATAGCCAGAGTCCCCTACATGGAAACATAATGGACAGATGTGGGTCAGGAGAAGCAGTAAGACAGAAAGATGACGCTAAATACAGGAGTAACAGAGTATACCCACTAACAAGACATGCTCATTCGTTGCGCAGCTGCAGCATCATTTCAGGCACCCTGCTACGCCTCATGATGTAGGCATCGTGTGCTGATCCTGGAAAACGGGCACCGACATGGGAAATCTCCATGTTAGCAAGACACACCACAAGGGCATTAATGGAGTGGTAATGTTTTCTGTTGCGAAAGGCTACCTCCTGTACCTGTGTTGGTACCAAAGCCACATGTGTCCCATCAATAGAGCCAATGACATGGGGCATCCCTCCCAGGGCATAGAACTCACCCTTGACACGTGTCAACTGCTCAGGAGTTGGGAAATTAATAAACTCATCCAGGTGAACCAACATGGCCTCTAAAAAATCATGCAGGACATGGCTGAACATGGTCTGGGACATGCCACCAACATGAGCTATGGTATGTTGAAACGTACCCGTGGCAAAGAAATGTAGGGCTGCCATCACCTTCATCTTGGGTGTCAGTGCAGTGGGATACCTGTGTCGCGGTTGGAGGTGTGCTTCCAGCCGGGCGGTCAAGTCCTCAATCAACGGTTGGCTGAAGCGGTAGCGGCGTATACAGTCACGTTCCCTCAGGGCAGCCAAGTCTGTCATTGGTCGGGGGAGAGGCGGAGCCCTGCAGTGAATTGGAAGGGACAACGAAGAGTGAGTACAGTATAACAACAATGTCAATGTACAGAGCACATGTAAAACAGCCAATACACATATGCTACATACAGAGTCAGGTCTGTGCAACATATCCTGGACACGTATTCCAGGCAGGTGACACTCCTACCAAGAGCCAGCCACAAACGTGGATTCTCAAGCTCAACATGACATGGCATGAAACTAGCTGTGGGCCAGTGTAAGTGAACAGGCAGACGCATCACAGGAGTGCCAGACATCCACATATGTGCCGAATAAGTATGTTAATCATACAGACAGGTTGCGGAACACGATAGGCACAGGTCACATGTCTGTGAAAAAAGGACAGAAACCACACCTTGCCATGACAGGGTACATGTCAAGGCAGATCACACATACATTGAGACTACACAGATATGTCCTTGTCTGGCAAGTCCATGTGGGATGCATACATACGCATGTTACATCTGATGCCACATGTGTCCTGGTGTGCATAATGGTGTGACATGCCCATCTACACACAGACACATCTTGGATGCAGCAACTGCAGATGCATTTGACGGTACACCAACAGCAAGCTTATGGGAACACATGACACACACATGACATAGTCACATCGTGCCACGCCGATAGTTACATGTCAGGTGTAATTTGCTGTGTACATGGCATCAGGGGACACTTGCGGGTGTTGTTGACTCTGCCATGCCAGTTATGCATTGCTCAACAAGTCTGTACTCCATGCACACATGTCAAAGGTGGGAAGGGGATGTGTGGCACATCACAGCCTGACACACCTAGTCCTGAGACATGTGGGACTGCACTGACAATGACTTGATGTCCAGCCTTGGCCAAGTGTGACAGCTCAATTCCTTTCTGTGTGCCGCCTGTCACCTGTGTAAGCTGTGAAACGCACCATACACAAGCTCTGAGGGCGTGTGTAGGGTCAGTATCACTATGGTAGTGTAGCCGTACGTGTACGCCACCGTGATACGGACCGTACACGCGTGTGTAGGGTCCGTATCAATATGGTATTGCAGCCGTACATGTACGCCACCGTGATACAGACCATACACGCCTGTGTAGGGTCCGTATCACTATGGTAGTGTGGCTGTACATGTACGCCACCATGATACGGTCCGTACACGCGTCTGTAGGGTCCATATCAATATGGTAGTGTAGCCGTACATGTACGCCACCGTGATACGGACCGTACACACGAGTGTAGGGTCCGTATCACTATGTGGCCGTACGTGTACGCCACCGTGATATGGACCGTACACGTGTGTGTAGGGTCTGTATCACTATGGTAGTGTAGCCATACGTGTACGCCACCGTGATACGGTCCATACACGCGTGTGTACGGACCGTATCAATATGGTAGTGTAGCCGTACGTGTATGCCACCGTGATACGGACCGTACACGCGTGTGTAGGGTCCGTATCACTATGGTAGTGTAGCCGCACGTGTACGCCACCGTGATACGGACCGTACATGCGTGTGTAGGGTTTGTATCACTATGGTAGTGTAGCCGTATGTGTACGCCACCGTGATACGGACCCTACACGTGTGTGTAGGGTCCGTATCACTATGGTAGTGTAGCCGTACGTGTACGCCACCGTGATACGGTCCGTACACGCGTGTGTACGGTCCGTATCACGGTGGCGTACGCTTACGGCCACATAGTGATACGGACCCCACACACGTGTGTACGGTCCGTATCATGGTGGCGTACGCTTACGGCCACATAGTGATACAGACCCAACACGCGCGTGTATGGACCGTATCACGGTGGCGTACGCTTACGGCCACATAGTGATACGGACCCTACACACGCATGTACGGACCGTATCCCTATGGCGTACGCCTACGGCAACACTACCGTAGTGATACAGACCCTACACACACGTGTGCGGACCGTATCCCTATGGTGTACGCCTACGGCAACACTACCATAGTGATACGGACCATACACACGTGTGTACGGACCGTATCACTGGAGTAGTGGTGCCCTAGGGGCGTGGAACGCACCGTACCTGTGTGTGTATAGTGAAATTACATAGGGAACACATGAGGGACAAGTATAAGGGCCTAAATGCATGCTGGTTGTCATGGAGAACGAGTTTCAAGTTCAATTTTTTTCATCAGGTGGCCAGCAAAAGTCTGTTGGAGACAATATACTATGTTGCAAAGTGGTTGTTGACTTGACATCATGCTCAATTTTTAAACCATGCAAAGGCACACACTGGGGTACGTTTAAAGGGATTGGAGGAAACGTAGGATGCAAATGAGATTGACTAATCACTCTGTACTCCTGTAAATGAAACAGGCCAGCAAGGCAAATATAAGGCAGCCAGGTCCCATGAGAGAGCACTTGCCTGCACAACCTTTCATTCCACACCACTGCTGCTGCTTGCGATTCCTCAGTCACCATGTCCAGGTCTGTGGAGAGGGCCCAGCCATTCACCATGGAGGAGAATATGGCATTGGTGGATGTCATCCTCCCACAGTACCACAGCCTGTATGGGAGACCAGGGGTGCAGGTGAGTGCAGACTCCACTAGCTTAGGCTGTGCCCCTTTTTTGTGACTGTCACTTCTGGCATTGTGTCCAGATGTGACAGACATGCAATGTACTGTAGAGTGGGTCCCAGGGGGGGAATGGCTCATGTCTCCCATGCAGAGCATGCTGTAGTGCATGTCTCACTTGCATAGTGCTTGCTGTGACAATCACTGCATGGTGCATGCCACATTCTGCCTGGCTAATCCTCTTGGGAATGTTGTTTCTACAGTCCTGATGTGATTCTGTGTTCCCCCCAGTGTGACAGGTGACTGTACCCACAGATGTGTGTGAGTTGAGTGTCCCTGTGGTGGGAGTGTCCAAATGATGTGTTCGTCCCCTTGACATCGGTGTGTGTGTAAGTCCCATGTCATGTGGGTGAGTGTCTATGTGGAGTGTTTCAGCCCAGATGCATGAGGGATGCATATACCATACCCATCTGATGTGAGCAGGGAGCAGTGCTGTGTGTCTTACGTGCTGGGCTAGCCCAACACCTGTGACACCCCCCAGTCAAGTGGCACATGTGCAGAGTGAGGTTTGTACCCGCAGTTGCCAATGGCAGGTGATTGTTCTGTGCCTGTGTCGGTCTGTGTACTCTGCTGAGGTTGCGTCAGTGACCTGGGGCATGTGACTGTTTTGAGGTGCGGCACATTATCCTGGTGTAGCTTGTGATACACAGTGTGAGCCTGGATCATTGATTGTGTGGCACCCCTCATTCCACCTGTATACTTTAAAAGCCACGTAGTGCATTTGGCCTTCCCCACAGGATAATGTCCCTATGACAAAGATGCAATGATTTGGCTGCATACTATGCCCTGTTCACACCAGCAAAAATGTTCTAATGTGTGTCTCTGTTACATGTAGCAGGTGTATTTATGTTGTCTCACTTTGTCATCCTCACAGGTAGGCCCCCATGCCAAGGGGGAGATATGGCAGGATGCCGTCAGGGCCGTAAGGTCGGTGGAGGGGCGGAGGCGGAGCCTGAGCCAGGTGAGGAAACGCTGGCAGGATATCCGGTGTTGGACCCGAAGGATCGCCCAGGTCCTGCTGGGGGACTCACCGGAGAGCCACAAGAACCATGGCCGCCGCCGCCTCACCCACATCATGTAGCGTGTCCTGCCGGTGGTCTTCCCCGACATGGAGCGGCGCCTACAGGAGAAGCAGCAGCAGGAAGGGGGTAGGTACATGTGTGTTTGTTGTGTGTCCCCAGCTTTTGTAAGTGCCCAGTCGCATGGATACACTGCCAGGGTTTTTATGTGCAGTGCGTATCCTGTTCCCCCAAGTCAACCCGTGCTGTTCTTCCTCCCTTCCCCTCCTTGACATGTGTACCTTGGTCTGTGTGTAGTCACTCCTGCACAAGGTTATCTAGGCTGCCAGTTAATCCAAGTGCCCAATGCTTGCATCATCATGTGTGGGGGTGGTGTGTGAAATGTGTTGGGACCTTGCCTGTGCCATGGCCAGTTCAGTCATTGTGGGGTCCATGTTAGTTGCCACTGATGCTGAGTCCCAACATAGGAATGTGTCTTACAAGTGTACTGCCTTACAGCATGCATGACCAATGTGGTGCCCTCAGACATGATGTGCAGGAGTGGGAGATGTGCATAGTGCAGGGACCGTCGCTTCTGTAGCTGTCAGATCCCTACAGGACCATGGAGGAGTGTGGCCACTACAGTCCCGTGGGGCACCTTTGCCGAGGTATCATATGTGTCATCCAACAATGTGGACATTCTCTGTGTCTTCAGCATAGGTTGGGCTCTGTGGCATTGTACCCTGGCCTAATATGTATTTACCTAAAGTGTGCTACATGTGTCCACTGTACAGGGTGACCCAATTTAGCTCATGCATACGCACAGTGGCCAGTGCCTGTGTGTCTTGGTACTACTATCTGCTGATGGTTGTTTGTCAATCATATGTGTGGACAGGCGCACAAGGGGAACTTTGTGTACACGCAGGATTCATTGAAGGGCATGTTTGTAATCCCCGAGTAGGAGTTGTAAGTACTTCCTCTGTCTCAATCACATTGTCTCAGGTAGGGGGGGTTTGTGCTGGAAAGGCCTACATGTCCAAACCTTATGTCTCCTTGCCAGGTCTGGCCTGTGTGTGCTGATTGTCTGAACATACACTCAACATGCAGTGACACAGTAATGTTGGGCATGGTTTAATGTATTTGCTAGGCAGCATGTGCCAAAAGTTGGGATACATGTGTCCTGGCCATCCCTTTTTTTGCAACGGTGTGCTGTCCAGATGCTGTGCTTGACTGTCCCCAGGGACTGGCTCCTCTGTCTAATTTGATTTCAAGTTATTTGCTGTTGTGTCATGCTCTCCATTGTTTCCCAGTGGCATGGTGGGTCAACCAACTGTGGGGTGCAGAGCCTACATATGTGCGTAGTATTGTAGATGTTCCTCATGTTGTTTCTCATGCTATGCACTGTGACCTATGTAGTTTGGAATCATGTGTAATATGTATACAGGTGTCTGATTTTTCCTGTCTCTTCACCTTGCCCACAGCATCGTCGGGGGAAACCGAGGGAGACACTGACCCGGACCATGAGGAGTGATCCAGCACCAGTGCCACCAGTGGTGCCGAGTCTGGCACAGCGAGTGGCAGGGAGGCCGAGGGGAGTGATGCGGAGGACCTGTCCAGTCACACCACTGACTATGACGCCGACGGGTCCGAGGCTGAGCTCCCAGAGGGGGCGGAGGCTGCTCCCACAGCTGAAAGCAGCACTTCATCTCTCCCCGCCCCCTCCATTGACATCACCGGCCTCCCACTTGCTTGGGTCCCTTCCGTTCGTGCTAGCCGACAACATGTCTCCTTCGTGCCAGGCACCGCACCCCCTGCCCCTGTCTCCCCTGCTGCCGTCAATGCCGAGTCTGTGGACATTCGGCGGCAGTTGCAGGTTGGTCAGAGCTCGCAGCTGAATGTCCTCCATGGCCACACAAAACAGCTGACACAGATGGTGTCGTACATGGAGGGCATGTCAGCTGCGATGTCTGACCAACGCAGGTTGCTGAGGTCCATAGACTCGACACTGACTGCAGCAGTGGGTCTCCTGCAGCGCTCTGCCCCCCCCTACCCCGGAACCATCCACACATCCCACTCCCATGCCTGTCCCATGAACACCCAGACGTCAGCGTGCATGCACCCCAACAGACACACGCAGCACACCACCAGGGAAGGGCAATAGCACACCTCCTGTCATGCACACACAGGGGGCAGTAGGCACACCCACTGGGTCGGGGGGCAAACGTAAGGCACGCAGCCACAGTGGGAGTCCACAGTCCTCACGACCCACTCCCTCCAAATCCACTCCCCTTAGCTCTCCTGGCCAACAGTCGGAGAAGGCATCTGTCACTGCCAGTGTGTCCCTCAGCCCCAGGATGACACCACCCCGCAAGTGGTGGAGGCAGTACCCGGCCAGGGTAGTTGAGTCACCCCCCTGTCCACACCCTCCCCCAGTAGCGCTGCATCCCATCCCTCTGACCCCCCCCCTCCTTGGGGCCTGTCGTTCCTTCTGGTGCAGGGGAGACGCTTCAAGAACTTTCAACCGCATGCAGCGCCCTGCTAACCACCACCTTTGGCGCTGCCCCACCCCCTGTGGTGGAGTCGTCCGTCCCTGCACCCACAACACCTACCCTTGCCCCTCCTGTCCCTGCGGTGCCTGGTCCTTCCCCCCCACATGATGCCCCCCCCTGTGGATGAAAAGGAACACTGAACTGTGCAGGCAAGCTAGGGGAGACGCGTCCCAATGTGTCCCCCCCAGGAATTCGCATGTGGACTGGCCTATGGGCCTTGTATATAGTGTACATTTCAATTCAAATCTTTTTTTCTGCTGAATAAAGCATTTTGTTTTTCAATTGCACACTAATGCTTTTCTGGTATTGCTGTTGGTGCTGCTGCTCCATGAGTTGGGGTGGTGATAATGTGTTAGGTCTCAGGGAAATGTAGTAGTGTGCTGCTCATGGGGTGGACCCTGGTATCTGTGTGCCATCACAAGGTCTCTGCAAATAATCTTTGGTCATGTAAGCTCTTACTGTATGGTGCCATTGTCCCAAGGTGTGTTCCTTACTCTGTGGACCATGGCATCTTCCCTGCAGGGTGTTTCCCAATTGTTGTGCTGAGCTGTGTCTACATTTCCTGGGTGTGTGAGGGATCCCTTATACTTTGGGCATGCAGGCTCAGCAATGTCTCCACCTGCATCATTTGTGGCATCCTTGGTGGTCACTGTACTTGTATATGGGGTATATTGTACTATGTCTGGGCACTGCTGGGAGTGATAGGCCCCCACCCCTCCTATGTGTGGGCACTGCTGGGGGACTCTGCACCCACACCTCCTGTGTCTGGGCACTGCTGGGAGGACTCTGCACCCACCCCTCCTATGTCTGGGCACTGCTGGGGGACTCTGCACCCACCCCTCCTATGTCTGGGCACTGCTGGGAGGACTCTGCACCCACCCCTCCTATGTCTGGGCACGGCTGGGGAACTCTGCACCCACCCCTCCTGTGTCTGGGCACTGCTGGGGGTGATGGGCACCCACCCCTCCTATGTCTGGGCACTGCTGGGGGACTCTGCACCCACCCCTCATGTGTCTGGACACTGCTGGGGGTGATAGGGCACTGCTGGGGGTGATAGGCCCCCACCCCTCCTATGTGTGGGCACTGCTGGGGGACTCTGCACCCACCCCTCCTATGTCTGGGCACTGCTGGGAGGACTCTGCACCCACCCCTCCTATGTCTGAGCACTGCTGGGAGGACTCTGCACCCACCCCTCCTATGTCTGGGCACTGCTGGGAGGACTCTGCACCCACCCCTCCTGTGTCTGGGCACTGCTGGGGGTTCTTGCCACACACCCCTATGTGTCTATCCACTGGCGTGGTACGACTCGTACCCACGTCCTGATGGCATGGGTACGGTACGTACCCCTACGTCACACAAACAATGGGGGTACGGCCCGTACCCACGTCCCAAAGGCATTGGTACGGTACATACACCTACGTCACTCCAACAATGGCGGTACGGCTCGCACCCAGGCCCTTGGGACGTGTGTACGGGCCGTATCACCATTGTTGGAGTGACGTAGGGGTACGTATCGTACCCGTGCCATTAGGACGTGGGTACGAGTCGTACCACGCCTACCCCTACGGCACCCCCAACAATGGCGGGACGACACGTATCCACGTCCCAGAGGCCTGGGTACGGGCCGTACCCCTACGTCACTCCAACAATGGCGGTAAGGCCCGTACCCACGTCCCAAGGGCCTGGGTACGGGCCGTACCCCTACGTCACTCCAACAATGGCGGTACGGCCCGTACCCAGGCCCTTGGGACGTGGGTACGGGCCGTACCCCTATTGTCGTGGTAACGTAGGGGTACGTATCGTACCCATGCCATTAGGATGTAGGTACGGGTCGTACCACGCCTTCCCCTACGGCACCCCCAACAATGGTGGTACGGCCCGTACCCACGTCCCAAGGGCCTGTGTACGTGCCGTACCCCTACGTCACTCCAACAATGGAGGTACGGCCCGTACCCACGTCCCAAGGGCCTGGGTACGGGCCGTACCCCTATTGTCGTGGTGACGTAGGGGTACGTACCGTACCCAGGCCTTTGGGACGTGGGTATGGGCCGTACCACCATTGTTGGGGGTGCCGTAGGGGTAGGCGTGGTACGACCCGTACGTACGTCCTAATGGCATGGGTACGGTACGTACCCCTACATCACCACGACAATAGGGGTACGGCCCGTACCCACAACGCAAGGGCCTGGGTATGGGCCGTACCGCCATTGTTGGGGTGACGTAGGGGTGGGCGTGGTATGACCTGTACCCACGCTCTTAAGGCGTGGGTACGGTGCGTACCACAATTGTTGTGTTGACGTTCGCGTACATGTCCACTTCCGGTGTGGCGTACCAGGCCTTGTTGGACACACCCACCCCCGAAGTGACCAGGCCCTGGGGGTCAGGTATGTACAGGGCATGTATGGTTCTGCACTTGGGTGGGGGTAATGTTTCCTGCCCCTGCCCCCCCTTTGCCCCTGGGTGTTGTTCTGACCTTCTGCGGCGTCTGCGTCGGTTCCTGTACACCAGGTGGACTGCTATGAGGGCCGGGATGACACGTAGGTCGGGGTCCATGGCTGTCCGTTGCGTACAGGTGCTGTCCGTCGCGTACAGGTGCTGTCCGTCGCATACCTGTGCTCCTTCTGCGCGTCGTCCTGATTTCCCGGCAGTTTTTGGCTCCCGTAAAATATTGTCCGTGCGGAGTGATGTCGGTACGAATCGTACTTGCTGGTTGGTGAAACGCTGCCTGACTCCGTCCGGACGTCACGTCCGCGGTGTCCTGGATCAGAATTGTGGGTATTTTTGGTTCGGTCAGTGTTTTTTACGATTCGTACGCAAAGGGTGTTTGCGTACGATTCGTACTTGCATGTTTGTGAGGTATTTCTACCGGGTACGAGTCAGACGGAGAATACGCTCCGTCCGACGGTTCATACCCGGTTTCTCCAGGATAGGAATCGGCACCCAAGTGTGAGGTTTTATGGGAAAGGGATCTAGGGATTTCTTGGACTATCGATTTTTGGAATAAGGTGTGGGCGCATGTATACAAAATCTCTAGATCTGCAAGTGTTACACGGTCCTATTTTTAATTTATCACCAACTTAATTTTACTCCTTTGCAATACATCACTTCTCCTTGATAATTCCTGTTAAATGTTGGCCTTGCAATTTTCCTGAGGCAAATTTTATACATCTACTATTTCATTGTCTTAACACACTTTCTTTCTGGCACATGGTTTGGTCTCAAGTCAAAAAGATTTTCAATGTGAATCACTCTTTTAATATTCGTTATCTTTTTTAGGAATATTGACCAATTCTCTTATTCCATTTTTTCCAAAAGATAAATTATTAGATATTTTATTAGTGATTGTTTTTTTTCTCAGCAGTTTTAATTAGAAAATGTCAGCTAAGTTCTCATATAAGGTATGGTGGGTTCACATCATAAGTTGGATACCATGTATACTATGCAATGTTAACCTTCTCATAATGTGAAATTGTTATGGTTATGGTTACCTCTTAGTACGTTTCTTACCCAAGTTGACAGTGGTGTACCAAGTTCTATACCTATATTATCTGAAACCTTTTATCCTCCATGAATATTCTATCTCTCTGTCCTCCTTTTACATGTAAATGCACTTTTAATGTTCTATTTATACAGGTGCTCTTTACTTTTAGAGGCTAAAATATAGATGGGAGTGACGTTATCCTTTGCCATAATATTCATGATGTAGCATAAGATGTTTTCTTTTATCCTTTTATGTTTTCCCATTCCCTCCTTCCCTCTTTCCCTCCTTCACTCATAAAATGATAAGGTCTTTAATGGTTTTCCCTAGCTTTTCAATACAGAATGTTCACTGTTGACTCATTATTTTAGATACATTTTTATTTTTGTTATGCTGTATATAATGGATTAAAAAAAGCCTTTTAAATACAAAATGAGGTAGGTCTGAACTTGCAACCCATTAGGTATCACAGCCATCACAGGGATGGTCGGCTGCTAGGTTTAACGGAACACCATGTCTGTGAAAGCTTTTTATTAAAGCAGTCTTTTGTTGTTAAAAACACATCCCATTTTCCTTAAAGGGAAATGGGATGTGCTTGAAAAGAAAAAATTACATTTTGTGGTTAATGTTTTAGTAGTAAGCAGTGGTCCATTGGACTACTGTCTGCTCTTAAATATATTATTTACATTCTTAAAGTGGAAGGGTTTTGAATCGGTGGTAAAGCATTACTGTTTTGCAACCAGAATTCAGTCACAAAACAGTAATACATGCCATACCAATTAATGAATTTGGAAGACACGCCTCTTAGAAATACCAAATTACAAAAGCAAAATGTGATCCGGTAACTTGGTACCAAGTCGTCTGATGGCCTTTGTATACTGGAAAAATACTTTGTACATCTAGCTCCATGATCTTCAAGTGGCTTCCCTAGGACACAAGATGCACTGTCACACAAGCCCTAATCACCAGCAGACTGGACTATGGCAACATCCTCTACTCAGGGATCCCCACTCACCTCCTAGAGAGACTTCAGACCATACAGAACATTGCAGCCACACTCATACGTCTGCAACAAACCCACATCACCCTCCACCTCAGAAAACTCCAGTGGCTTCCCATACAGAAGAGTTGTCAATTCAATCTGATGATCCATGCGTACAAGGCACTACACAACCAGTGACCCATCTGAGCTTCCATCAAACTTCCAGACAGCTACCTTCCACATCACTCTCCCTCACCCATACCCCCACCATCCACTGAAGCAGAAGTAGAGGACGCTGATTCTCCTGCCTCACGGGGCAGACATGGAACAACCCCCTCCTGCAGCTACAAACTTCCGCCTCTCTCCTGGAATGTTGAAGGGCGCTAAAGACCTGGGTGTTGGATTGTGCCTTTGGGCCCCACCAGTGCCTAGATAATCTCCAGGCTAATTAGCTGCACTAAAGACATCCTCTGATTGATTGTTTCCCAGCACGCTAGAGCACTGATGCAGATAAGGGCCAGGATTACAAGAATGTAAACATAAATTATGCTCCGGTGGTGATTTGTCCCTCTTTTTTCTCCTACTCTGGTCAGGCACCCAGGAGAAATGACTAAACATTTGTGACCACCTGAACTCAAACAACATGGATATGAGGTTCACTTGCCATTCCAGCATGTCCAAGGTCACATTTCTAGACGTACAACTGTATGTGAAAGATAACACTTTAAATAGCCGACTATACCGCAAAGAAACCTCATGTAATTCCATTCTGCATGCAGAAAGTTCCCTCCCAGTACATCAAATGGAGGCCATTCCATATGGCAAATTAGTCCGAGCCAGAAGAAATTGCAGTGAGGACACAGAGTCCCGTAACTGTATTACAGACATGAAAAAAAGATTTTCAAAAAGGGGATGCAAACATCATGTTATCCAGAGAGGAGTAACAAGGATTGAAAAAATTGACAGGGACACCACACTCCGCGAGAAGAGACCTAACAATTCATCCGTTCAACCAGTGAGACTCATCACAGACTACAATGACACGAGCTTGGTGATCAAGAGGAGCCTCAATAAACATTGGAACATTCATCTTGCAGACAAGACTCTCAGGGAGGTAATTACATCTAGACCCCAGATCACCTATAGACGTGGCAGAACACTGAGAAACAGACTCAGCCCTACAGTTCCACATGCCACTGGAACCTCTTCATGGCTCACTCCACACACTAAGGGTTTCTTTAAATGTGGTTGTTGTGGTATCTGAAAATGGGCTCAACATGGGACCAAAAGGTTCTCTGGTTTTAACAAATGCAACTATGAAATAAACCACAAAATTAATTGCAACACCAAGTATGTTGTGTACATTCTAGAGTGCACCTGCAAAAGCCAGTATGTAGGCAGCACTATCAGGCACCTACAAGGACAAATCAGTGAACATGCCAGAGCAATCCATCACCAAGACGCGAGATATCCCATGGCATTACACGTTGCATCCTGTCCTTCACAGGGCCCCCAAAAGAGGTTTAATTTCATTGGTATCGATGTCACCGAAACCAACATTAAGGGGTGGCAACAGAGAACTCCGACTGAGGAGGAAAGAAGCAACATGGATTATGCGTCTACACACTGTGAAACATGGCCAAGACACTGACCCTGAGCTAGAATACTTCATAGGTTCTTGATTCGTATTGTTTCCAGGTCGTTTGATATTTTTATGTCACAAGGTTTCTGCTTTCCCTTTTGTGCTAAATGGCTCTTCAACGGAATAACAATCCATCAGTTACTCACTCACCATGACCATTTGATATGATATTTTGGACTTCCAACCAATCAACACAATGGTTGGATATGAAAATATATGAATTTTGAACAAAACTCTCTTGTACGTTTTGTTACTGTTCTTAATCATGTTGTTGACTAAGTCTTTTATCACCATTTGCGAGTCTGTTCTTCCCTTGCTTTTATCATCTGAACTAAATTCAGATGTGTTTTTGAACATTTGATCTTTTTACAGTAACTCAGTTCTTGTTGTACCCAGTTAATCTTGGCAATTAATGTCAATCCCGTCTACAAACATTTTTTTACATCTTTTTACTTGTTTCGAACTTTTCTAAATAACTATGCATGTGCCAATATATAACTAGACACTTAGTTTTCAAGTACCTGTTTTATGTAATTGCACTTCTCTATGGCTTATTCTTCCATGCCTTTTGTGTTCCATTCATCTGTCTCTAGTTTCCGTTTTCACGCTCCACTTGCCCATTTCCAGGAGCCCTTTACGCCATTTGTGTGGTACTGTCTTATTATCCCCATTTCCTCACCGGACAGGACACATGTAAGACGGATGTACCCGCCTGACTTTACAGGATCGTGACTCCACGGGGAAGGGACCTTCCCGTCCTCCCCAGTTCGATTTTAAGAATACGCTGTTTTTGGTCTTCGAGTCACTTCACACCCGTTCTGACCAGGTTGGAATTATCACCGGTCCTGCGGTGAGTTTTTGCTGTTAGTGACCCATTTAGTGCTATATTTCTTTTGAGCACCGGCACTTTAATTTTGTACTAGTATGACATCTTCCCTCGCTGTTTTCTTTTCCGGATTCAACTCAAGTTTTTCTCCATTCAGGTACTTATTCTGCTATGCTATTTATCGGCGCACCTAGGTTCTTTTTCATTTTCAACTGAGCTGGGCCACCCCCCGTTTGTGCATTCCCCTTTCTCCTGCCTGTCCTTTGCCTACCTCGACTCTACTTTTGTTTTAGCCACCTGTTCCTCGTATTTAGACTTGTATGCCTTGAATACAATTTCTTGTATGATTTTGAGTGTGAGTCATTGAAGTCATTACCTGTACGTTGATAGTTTTGATTTTGGATCTTCCCTACACCCTCACTGCCTCTGCCCCTGATGCCTCTTCCACCTTTGAGGTGGCTGTCAAAACCTCAACTTATGCATCACTAACTGCACCAACATTGCCACCCCCTCAAAGCTGGCAGACCAGGCAGACCCAATGAATACTTCTTCTGGATCACACCGGAACTTAAGTCCAAAAAAGTACATGCAAATGACTGGAAATGATCTGGCACACCAGCAAGGACACAACTTCAAACTGTCTCTCAATAAATACCACTATCTTCTGGGGAAAGCAAAACAGGACTCTCTGGCCACCATCCTTGAAGCCAGCTTCAACCACAGCAAGGAACTCTTCAGCATCATCAAAGAGTTCTCACACCCCCTAGCAACCGAGAACACCATCACTCCCTCTCAGGAGCTGTACGATACCCTTGCAGACTTCCTTCACAGCAACATTTCTACCATCTATGAACACTTCAACACCGACAACCCATTACTAGTAGCCACAGCCTTCTCAACCACACTGACTCTAACTCAAACCCAAAGATCGAAAAGTGGGATCATCTCACCACGCAGACCACCACCACCATCAATAGCTCAATTGACTCAGGAGCATCCAGGGACCACTGCCCCAACCACATGTTCAACCTGGGGAACAGCATCATCAGCAAGGGACTCACCTCAATCCTCAACACATCCATCACCTCTACCTCCTTCCCAGTGGAATGGAAACACTTAGAAGTCAAGCCAGTCCTCAAAAAACCTTCAGCAGACCTGGAAGAGCTCAAGAACTATCAGCCCATCTCCCTGCTGCCTTTCCCTGCAAAAGTCCTGGAAAAAACAATCAACCAACAGTTCACAAACTACCCTGAGAACAATGACCTCCTGGACTCATCCAAATCAGGGTTCAACTCAAATCACAGCAAGAAACCACTCTACTTGTAGCCAACTACAACATCAGTTCTTTCCTAGACCAAGGAGAAACCACAGCCCTAATTTTCTTCGACCTCTCAGCAGCCTTCGACTCCATATCCCACTACTCCCTCTTAAAAGGACTGCAACAGATGGGGATCTATGAGATGCCCTCCAATCGGTGTCATCTTTCCTCACCGGACGAACTCAGAGCATCCACCTCCCACCCTATTCCTCGGGCCCAAAAAACATCATCTAAGACGTCACTAAGAGTTCTCACTGAACCTGACCCTGTTCAACACATACATGGCCCCTCTGGCCAGACTGATCATATCCTATCTGCCAAACCCACGAACACCAAAGCCAACCTCCACAGGTGCATGACCAGCATCGCCAGCTGGATGCAAAACAACTGCATCGAAGTCAACACCAACAGAACGAAGGCACTTATCTTCGGAAGCAACACATCCCCATGAGATGATGAGTCCTGGTGGCCAGCAGAATTGGGCCCCCTCCCAAACCCTCAGAACAAACTAGGAAGCTTGGCATCATACTCAAGAGCAAGCTCACAATGAGAATACAGATAAACACAATGTCCTAAACCTGCTGCTTCACTCTCCGTATGGTCCAGAAAATCTTCAAGTGGCATCCCATCAGCATCAGACGCACTGTCACTCTGGCCCGCATCACCAGCCCTGAACTACTGCAACACCCTCTATATTGGCGTCACCTCTCGGCTGCTGAACACACTTCAGACCATCCAAAACACAGCAGCTAGGCTAATCTTCAAACTACTGAGGAGAACCCACAACACCCCTCCTCTCAGAATACTTTACTGGCTCCCTGTCCACAAGAGCTGCCAGTTCAAAATGCGGACCCAAGCATACAAGGCCCTGCACAATGAAGGACCGCCTACCTTAACCTCAGGCTGAACTTTCATCAACCCCTCAGATATCTGTGTTCCTCTTCCCTCACTCTTTCTCACACTCCCTGCTTTCCATTGAAGCAGTAGCCGTGGTTGCTCCTTCTTACAATTGGCCACCAAGACCTTAAACGGCCTCCCCCTCCACCTCCAGACGTCCTCATCCCTGCAGGAGGTCAGAAGCAGGCTAAAACCTTGCTGTTCGTCTGACCAGGCCTAGCAGCAACTACCCCCAGCGCCTGGATACCCACACAGGTGATAAGCAGTGCTTTACAAATCTGAATTCATTGATTGATTTATTGGTTGATTGGTTGATTTATTGGTTGATTGGTTGATTTCCACCAATAGAAAGTTGAACATGGTGGAATTATAGCTTAATGAACTTCTGGATTGGGGAAAGTACAGACCCACCAACAGGTGACACAGGACAGTGTTAGAAGTATCAGATCGAGGCCTCCAGACCTACCAACAGATGACACAGGACAGTGTTGAAGGACCGGATCCAGGCCTCCAGACTCACCAATAGATGACACAGGACAGTGTTGAAGGACCAGATCCAGGCCCCCAGACCTACCAACAGATGACACAGGACAGTGCTGAAGGACCAGATCTAGGCCCCCAGACCTACCAACAGATGACACAGGACAGTGTTGAAGGACCAGATCCAGGCCTCCAGACCCACCAACAGATGACACAGGACAGTGTTGAAAGACCAGATCCAGGCCTCCAGACCCACCAACAGATGACACAGGACAGTGTTGAAAGACCAGATCCAGGCCTTCAGACCCACCAACAGATGACACAGGACAGTGTTGAAGGAGCAGATCCAAGCCTTCATTCTGACTGACAAGGAATTTATTTCCAACCGCACAAGATACCAGGATGACACCAGATAGAATATCGGACCATTCCATAGTCCAACTGGATTTATTACTGGACACTTCTCTCCCGCCCCATCCTGATGGAGAATGCAATCCACCCAACATAGGCTCCCTGGGGAGAAGTGACTTCTGAATACATACATATGTACTTACACTCATACACATAAAAGTCCTTGCATTCCACACAACTATTATGTATGTCTGGGCTGAGTACCTCAAGCAGCGGAGTGAGGTAAGTTGTGCTGCTTGCGCTTATTTTTAGCACTAGGAGTTTGTTATATGCTGTAAAATCAGCACAAATAGCACCACACACAGCGCAAGAGGGTGCATCTTCTTTCTGCCTCTCGAGTAGATTTTCTACTTGATCGGCAACTTTCTCAATGCAAGTGGCAGCTTTCTCAATGCAAGCGGTGGTGACCTGCTGCGACCGCCCGCATTGAGAAATCTCACCAGGAGGTGTTCTAGCATGCGATTTTCCTTGCAAGCCAACTTAACATTGGTGAGCTGCGAGAGAGGTATAACTCCACTCCACTACGTGGGCGCTTTTACGAACTCCGGGGCATAATATCAAGCAATTTATCGCTGCATTAGCGCCACTTTCGTGGCGCTAATGCAGTTTTTTCTGAACAATCTTTTAACAAGCTGTCGCAAACAGGCTTTATTGACAACTTTCCGGCGATAGCAGCCAATTTCATTATCGCCTTGTATGCCAGCAATACTTATCGCTAATGACATGCAAAATAGGCGTTCCCTCTCAAAATTACTGAAAAAATTTTGCTAACACAACATCGCACTATTAGCAATGATGGCCCGGACCCGCAAAGTGATAAAAAAAGCTGCACTAAGGCCCTTTAGCTGCAGGAACTTAAGACCAGAAAAAAGCTGGTCCAAAAATTATGATAAAAGGAGGTATATAAGGGAGACTAGCGCAGAGCACCATCTGAAGACCGACTGATGCCATGGAGGTACTAATCATTCAGCTTGGAGCACCATGAAGGGAACAATCAACACCGCCACTGCCACCTCCCCTAGGACCACCACCGAGTCAGCACCGAAGTAGACAGCAGGCCCTGTGCAGACGTCTCAGCCTCGCAGACCTAACGCCAGAAGATGTCATTGTCCACTACAGGCTCAAATGGACCTCCATCCAACACATCATGAACCTGATAGCCCACAGGCTGACGCCACCAACACAGCAGAGAACCAACATCCCTCCGCAGACAAATCTGCTGGCTGTGCTGCACAACCAACATCTTCCTCCTGACTGTCTTGGATGGCATACTCAGCCTGATACCCCAGCACCTTCACTTCCCCAACACTGTGCAGGAACAGATTGAGGCCAAGCAAGGTTTTCATGCTTTAGCTGGATTCCCGCAGGTGTTGGGGGCAATTGACTGCACACATGTCCTATTTGTGCCCCATGTGGACAGCGCACACACATAAAGCAAAAGAAAGTGCTTCCAGAATGGCACACATGGAAATGCAGTTCTTGTTGGTAAGTAATAACTGAACACACCACATTCCTCAACACCACAAGATGTCAACCAACATACCCACTTACCAGACACCACAACACAAGTAACTGTGGGAACTGTGGCTAGCTATGTAGACATACCATCCCCAAAGGCCTAGCCCCGCCACTCATTTGCAAATGTGGGAGAGGTGGGAAAGAAGTATTTGTGACGGAGGGACTCGACCCATAAGGAAAAGTACGTACACAAGGCCCAGTGTGTCGGTGTTGTGCTGGACAGTCAGGAGTAAGCTGAACGCAGACCTGCCCATGTGGGCATATAGTGTGTTTCCGTAGTTCAGCCTGATGGCAGTGACTGCCCTACCTGACAATGGGGGATCCATGTGAAGGTTGCATGGAGGATGCAGAGACAGCTGAAGCAGCTGCAGGGCACTGCATAGACCTGTTGGTTCATGGAGCGGGAGGAGTCAAATACGGTGCCTAGGTACCTAGATTTGGGGGGGGCCTGCCGAAGGTGTTGGCCCACCAGGGGATGTCACATGCTGATGGGTTGCTTACGAGGACGAGGACTCATGTTGCAACTTACAGCAATACGTCCTGGAAGCCCAGTTTTGTGTGTGGGCATATTTTTAAGGGAAACTGTGAGCTTGGTGTCCTTGTAGGTGGTGATGTTTAATGGTATCCTCAGTGTTGCACCAGTTCTTCTCCATGTGTCAGCAGATACATCTGCCAAGGTAGATTTTTTGGGTTACCGAGGTGGCATTTTTTGCACGCTGTATGTTGGAGTTGCATAGTGGGACAAGTGTGTATGCACAGTTTGAGATACATGTCTGTAATTTGCGGTCTAGCGCTAGTGGTGTTGACTGCAGTGTTGTGTATGTTGCTGTTGATGGTGTTGGGTAGCATCTCCTCATTGACTCAGCTCCAATAACTTTGTGTGGTTCTGGATGTGGTTTAGGGTGTCTTGGGGTTTACCGACGAGGAAGTGTATGCGTTTGTGGTCACTACATGTGCGTTTTGTGGGGTTGATGAAATGGACGAACTTTACACATGCGAAGAAGGTGTCAAAGGTGTGCCCTGCCTTGTGGCTCAGTCTGGTGGAGATTTGGGACAGGCTGATGTCAGCAAACATTTCCCAGAGCGTAATGGATTTTGAGTAGTCGTGGTATGTGATTTGGAGGCTCTGCTCAGGAATGAGTACGCAGTCCAAGGAGTGGACGGCGTGGTGTCTGATTATGTTGATGGTGTGGGTGAAGTGTTCCTGCCCTTAGTGGCCCCTGCAGGCGAGCGTGCTGCTGAGTGTTGCTTTGTGGCAGGTCTCTACATGAAACTGCATGTGTTGTGCTGTGGGGCAGGTCCGGCGGCAGCAGCAGAACTGAACATGAGCCGTGTCTGTTGTTGCCTATTGGCAGTTCAATTTTCTCATGGCGTTGAGTGCGAGGAGGGCGGATGAGTGCTATCTCTAGATGGTAGGAGAGCCAGGGGGCCTGCTGGTTTTCATGTTATGCATGCGGATATGCGCAGATGGACTTAACATTGTTGCTAGTGAGGCTACCGAGCAGCGCACACAATCAAATAGGCTCGGGAGGATCAACTGTGAGGTAATGTAATTAGCATTGATGCTGGTAAATAGTCAGAGGCGACACATGGCTAACATGAATTCAAAAAGAGCACTAATCACACACCACAAAACTATCAACACTACCAACACAGCATGCATAACCACTAATGGACACATCTCTCCATCACATATTACAGGTGATCAAGGATATGCACTTTGCTCATGGATGATGACACCCCTCCGAAACTCCACCACACAGGCCCAAAGGCAGTATAATGCGGCCCAGAGATGCACACGGTCAATTGTGGAGCGCACAATTGGCGTGCTAAAGTCACGTTTTTGTTGCCTGGACATCACAGTTGGCAGACTGCTGTACAGCCCCGAAATGGTGAACAAAATCATAATACCATGTTGTGTACTGCACAATATATGTGTGCCCACCAATGCCCCATGGATTCAAGTGCCTGCTGCACCGGACGATGACCAGGATGGTGATGAAGATTAGGCAGGTGAATCACACCCCACAGTTAATGCAGCAGGAACAGAATAATAAACAATTTCTTCACCTGAGCACGTCACATTATGACAGTCCTTATCAAATGTATATCAGTGCAAAATGACCCCAATCACGGTTTGTGCAAACAAAAAACACAAACGACATACCCTGCCTGCATGTTACTCTCTCTGAAACGTGTACGTTGCACAATAAGTGCAAATAATATCACAATAGTCAATTAATGGTAGGTATGTCCCTCAGTACAGAGATGCTTTTTAGTGTGTCAATTGTGCAGAAGTAGAGTTTTCATGGTGTAAATTGTGGTAACAAATTAAAAAATGTTGCTGTCATTTTGTGTAAATCATTAATTGTAGTGTGTCGTTAGTGGTAAATGATTTATTTGAGTGTGTCCGGTGTGTTAAATAATGAAATGTGTGTGAAATGGGATATAAGATGAAATATGGGTGTGAAATGGGGTAAAAGATGAAAAATGGGTGTGAAATGTTACTTAGCAAGATGTATTTGTATACAGACTCACTAGATGCTTCCCCACTTGGTGTACACAGGCCTGCATCTCATGAACAGGCAAGGGGGCACATTGCCTGGAGATGCGTGAGGATGTCAGAATTTCCCCCTTGCCTCATCACTACGCATATACTAATCTTCTGTACAAGGACGTATCTGTCTTTGATGCCAAAATGAGGATGCACTGTGAATGTGACTGATCATATGCAACATTGTGCACATGTGTCTGAGTTGTGTGCAGGAATGTGCATGTGCATATGGGTTGACTTTTTTGCACATACACAACCTTGCACACAACTCAGACACACGTGCACAATGTTGCAGGTGTGCTGAGATTGGTGGTGGCATGCCTACTCGTGACAGAGGCATCACAGAGAGATGCGTCCTTGTGCAGATGATTTGTATATGTGTGGTGATGAGGCAAGGGGGAAATTCTGACATCCTCAAGCATCTCAAGTTAATGTGCCACTTTGCCATTTGATGTAGCACTTATTTTGTGGTCTGATGTTGATCTTGGACTATATTGGGCTGAGTTTTCTGTGCACATTTCCAAGTATGTGTGCCCGCAAATATGTGTCTTGCAATGTATTGTTTGAGTAGGATGATATGTGTCTATGCCACCATGGACAAGTGTATCCTATTGTAGGGATTCTGCACATACGCAGAACTATGCACAAGAAAACAGGACCTCAGTGAATAGGTGTGTACCACCTATCACATTAGTACCCAAAAACCCAATCGACTAGCTATAGTGTCTCATTCGGTCTCCTACAAACATCAAGGAGATACGAAATGATTAGACAACCCAGAACATAAGCACTCCCGACTCACCTCAGGAATTGCTGGAACAAGACATACTCTTTCGCTCACTCACACTTGTCCACAATAAGAATTGATAGAGTCACTGAAATAGTCCATAATTTTTATTTTAACTATTGTGCTCTGCAAGAAAGTACACGAGCCACTACCAGTAGAAAAATGCATTAACTTAAAACAGTACGCATGTTTACAACACCATAGAATACGAAAGGAGAAGTCATTTCATAAAGACTGGGGAAACGTTAGGATATTAGGCCAGGCCCCCCCTCCCCTTGGTGAGAAGTAGTTCATTTTATATAAAGGTAGATCTCTCGGCGCTGTCAGCAGACCCCCTACCTGAAAGCCTGGATGTAAAGGTTACATCATAGGAACAGCAGGGCTCTTCTCCAACAGCTTTCTCTCAGTGTCTCAAAAAACATGTTGCAGTGCAATATTAAAGCACGAATCTCTAACACTGCAGCTATGAGCACAATGTAATGTCTAGGCACGAAGGACTGACCAGAATAGTATAATCAGAAGAAAACAACAAGAGGCATTGCTAACGACTTTGCATATTATGTTCAGACCGTGCTCATGGAGAGGCAGAGAACATTAAAACAACTTTTAACATGCGAAGGTTGCAGACAGAGTGTCGTGAAAACAAAAGCATTTAGTAACATGTGCAAAATAAAAGCATGAGGCAAGCTAAGATTATGCTAACTTAGCAAAGTCGACAAGGATACTAAGAAACACACGACACCTTCCCCCTGGTAGGTCCTTAGGACGTAGAGAAAAGAGACCAAACAAAGTTCACAATTTTGGAGTAGAAAAAAAAACAAATTGGGAAAAAGTGAAAGTTCTCCCCCAAAAATGTATTCGTACTATGGCATAAGGGAATAACATATACCCATGACAACCGAGTTGTTATGTTATGTTAAGTTATGTTGGGTATTTGTAGAGCGCGCGGCTACTCCCAGGAGTGTCCCGGCACTGAAAACAAACACGCAACCGCGTAACCACAAAAGAAAAAGCATACACCGAACAACAGATGCCAGTGGAGCAAATTAAAGTTGGAAAAGCCATGTCTTGAGCATTTTTCTAAAAGTAATTAGATCCTGAGCCTGACGGAGAGTCAAAGGAAGGTTGTTCCATAGACTGGAGGCGACCGCCTGAAAAGAGCGGCCTCCGACCCGAGCAAGTGCAATTTTCGGAACAGAAGTCAGGAATTGGGTAGAGGATCTCAAAGTACATTGAGGGATATAGCGGGGGAATCTATGTCTTAAGTAAGGAGCCCCAATCTGATTAAAAGCTTTAAACACAAGGATCAGAGCTTTAAAATAAATTCTCTTTTGAACAGGCAGCCAATGCATAAAGGACAAAAGAGGGGAAGTATGAGTCCTAGGGGCGGCCAGAAAAATGGCCCTAGCAGCCGCATTTTGAATCACCTGCAAACGGGAGATCAAGTAGCTGGGAAGACTCAAGTACAAAGAATTTGCATAGTCCAAACTCGAGGTAACCAAAGCTTGGACTATGATTCTTCTATGAGGGACAGAAAGCAGGGGTAGAAAATTCTTCACCATTCTTAAAATCCCGAAGCAGGTCCCTGCTACAGATTGGATCTGGGATTTCATAGAAAGCGAGGAGTCTATTCTGACTCCAAGGTTCTTAACCACGGTCACTGAAGACCCAGGGGGGGAAAAATCCTGCGGCCACCAGCTATGCCAGGTCTCGCAGGGATGAGGGCCCAAAAAATAATCTTGGATCTACAGATGGATTCCGACCAACATGAGGAAAACAGTCACCCAGGCCCTAGTGAGCAGCAGACTCGACTACGGAAATGCCCTCTACGCCGGAGCCCCGTCCAAACTCATCAGCAGACTACAGAGAATCCAGAATGCCTCCGCACGCCTGATCCTCAACGTCCCGTGCCGCGACCACATCACCCTCCACCTGAGGAACCTGCTCTGGCTCCCCATCGACAAAATAATCTCCTTAAAGCTCCTGATCAACGCACACAAGGCACGCCACAAAACCGGCCCAGCCTATCTCAACAGTCGACTCTCCTTCTACGTACCCAACAGGAATCTCCGCTCCGCTGACCACGCCCTGGCCACGGTCCCACGCATCTGGAGAACCACTCCTGGAGGTAGGTCCTTCTCCCATCATGCCACCAAGACCTGGAACACCATTCCCCTCGACCTGCAACAAACCAAAGACCTGCTGACCTTCAGGAGACAACTCAAGACCTGGCTCTTTGACCAATAGCAGCATATATATAACCGAGTTGTGATGTGTAAGGCAGTCAATCCATGAAGGTTTGGGTGCAGAAGAATGCAATCCCTTCCAATAGATCATCCCTGTCATCGGTGGAAAAAAGTGAGGACATCCAATTAAGTAAGTTGAAAGAACAAGCATGTTCCTCTTAAGCAGGCGCTCCCAAAAGATGAATCGGTAAACTTGCTTGGTATTTGATGAAACTATGTTGCAGGAAGTGCTGTGCTGCTGCACAGATATCCCATTCATCCAAGATTCCAGGTAAAGCTGCATGTGTCAGTTGACCATCCGCAAAAAAAGCCTCGTAGTGCGCCTCTACGGGACCCATCAAACGCCAGAAATCAGGTATTGAACACCACGTGTTTGATAGGCATAAATCCATCACCCAATTGAAGGAGCATCTTCGACAGTAAAGGACAGGCTGTACGCAAGTATATTATGCAAAGCGGAAAGTCAACATGTAACTGACGCTAAGCGTTGCCAAAGGCAAGCAACCAAAAGGCTGGTGAAGGCCCTCACAGTACAGTTGTAGCTGGACGGGTCTGTGTAGTGCCACAAAGCGAGCAGCAATTTCGAAGCACTATTATGAGAATCCGGATACCAGCTGCTAGTGCTAATATTAAGGGTAAACCTCCGAAGGAGCTAGAAAAGATGGAATGAATAAAAGCAGGTTTTACTCCAAATATAGCCTAAAAGGAAGACACAAGACCAGATCCCACACATTTAAAAAAATGTGCAAGGCCCGTAGTGCCAGATGCATTAATTATTTTGGGAGCTCCCGAAAATGAAGTGGGAGGTTGGTATTTAGAAGGGACTGTATTTCACCAGAGGTCCGAGCCACCTGTACCTCGAAGGTTTCACGGGCGGAAGTCAGGGCCAACTCCTGTTGGAATAGCAAAGCTTTGAGCCTGCTCACATTTTTGGACTCTGTTTTCAAAGTCAGAATGGAATGCCAACGTGAGCTATCTAGACTCTCGCGTGGGGGTGCAAAAAGGACATTGCTACAGAAAGTCACGCGCTGGGAAACTGTTGCTAAATACGGGATCCCGGCTTTTAAACCACAGCAGTCTTGGATATTTAAAATAAGGTAACTGCCGTTTGAAAGAAGAGTAAAAACAGGTATCATTGATGGCATTGGAGTCCAGACGGAAGAAACAATATTATCCAAGGTGTAAATGTGAGAAAAAAGCGTGTCAATACTATTGTCCACTAAAGTAAGGACTTTTTCTAAATTTGCTTAATCAATTTGGTGCAGTCCATAGGCTGCTTCCATCTGTGAAAGTTTCCACATTTCATTGTAAGAGGCATACATAAATCTCTTGACCCTCGGATTATGAGGAGCCAAGAGAAAATCAGCTAAATCGTTATCATCTAACAAGAGGGAAAGATGTTGTTGCACAGATGCTAATGTGGATCGTTTCCCCCATTGATGGCATAATTTTCCCACTGAATATGTTGTTACTGAATGTTTAAGAGTATAACGAGGGTCAGGTCGAGTTAGAATGAAACCAGGCTTTACATTATAAAAACGCAACTGACATGCATTTGTATTTATTGGTCAAATTAACCACCCCGATGGCTCAAGCTCACAGATATTAAAAATGTTATTGGCAAGCAAAGCTTATGCTAATTTAGCAATGTCGACAATGACCATAAGACACACATGAAAATCCGGGACATGATCCACAGTAATTGTGGGTATGCACTGCAATGTATTTAATTGTGCATGATTGCCATTGGGCCCATCCACCCCGTCCCCCAAGTCCCTGGTTGTTACTCACCCGGTTGTTGTTCTGCCTGGTCACGTTTAGCAGTATCCTGACCCGCAACTCCGACCACTGTCTCATCCCTGATGACTCGGGACACATGCTCCTCCAACTCATCCAGCTCCTCCTGTGGCACTGGACTCCCACCTCCAGTCGTCTTTGCTGCTTTCAGGTTGGCTGCTAGTTTCTCCTTGGTCTTGCACTTAGTATCATGCCAGCGTTTCTTGCAGTCGTCCACTGTTCTCCTCCTCTCTCTGACGGCATTCATCTTGGACACACTGTCCTGCCTTATTTCTTTTTTTCTTGCCAATGTCACTGTGAAGGTGACAGACAGTTCTTGTTGGTGTTCAGTCACCTCTGCAATCAGGACCTGGTTTTCCTGCTGGCTGAACTTGGGATTCCTCTTCCTCTTGGCCTTCACATGGGTCTCTGGCTGTCCTCCTGGGAATTTGTGGGATTGTTTTTGTCCTCTGCACTGGTCCCAGCTTCATCCATGGCTCCTCTGCTATTTTACAAATGTTTTTTTTTTTTCTACTTGGCAGGCCTTTTGTAGTGTATTTTCACGCTGAACGTGAGAGATGCAGGCCTGGTGCCAATTACAGATCCGATTCAGGCGCTAATTGGCCCATCGCCACTTTTTTTACGTTAGCGTGAGGCTTTTTATCACCATCACGCTAAATCTCTCGACGGCCCTTTCCGCTGGAAAGGGAAGCTATTGCCTGTTGGCAGCGTGTTGCTAATACGCCGCTAACATGGCAATAGATTTTAGTGTTCAAGGGCGATAAAAATGATCACGCTAAACAACGATTGGTGATAAATATCGCCTTTTGTTGCTAATATTCCCCTCGGTCTTCTACACAGAGTGGGAAAAACTGTGCGAGCAGAGCAGAATTTTACCCCCAGGTCGACAACATGGCAGGAGCAAATGATGTGTGACTAATTTGCAGTTATCACTATGGGAAAGGGTGCAAGCAAAATGGTTGTCGCCCCAGATAAAATGTTGTCCTTGGTATGCTCCCTGAAACAGATAGACACAGGGAATGTCATCTGGGGGTGGGAACCAAAACTGAAGAGTCAATCAATCAATCAATCATGGAATTTATATCGCGCACTACTCACCCGGAAGGGTCTCAAGTCGCTAGGGGGAGGGGGTCTGCTACTGCTCGAACAGCCAGGTCTTGAGCTGTTTCCTGAAGGCGAAGTGGTCCTGGGTTAGCCGCAGGCGGACGGGCAGGGAGTTCCATGTCTTAGCCGCCAGGTAGGAGAAGGATCTTCCTCCGGCGGTGGCTCTCTGGATGCGAGGGACGACGGCGAGGGCGAGGTTCGCGGATCGTAGCAGGCGGGTGGGCGTGTAGAAGGTCAGGCGGTCGTTGAGGTACTTTGGGCCTAGGTCGTAGAGGGATTTGTGTGCGTGGGTGAGGAGTCTGAACGTGATCCTCTTGTTGACAGGGAGCCAGTGCAGGTCTCTCAGGTGGCTCGAGATGTGGCTGCGACGGGGGACGTCCAGGATGAGTCGGGCGGAGGCGTTCTGGATACGCTGAAGTCTTTTCTGTAGCTTGGCTGTTGTACCGGCGTAGAGGGTGTTTCCGTAGTCTAGTCTGCTGGTGACGAGGGCCTGGGTGACAGTCTTCCTGGTCTCGGTCGGGTTCCATCGGAAGATCTTGCGGAGCATGCGGAGGTTGTGGAAGCAGGATGAGGAGACGGCGTTGACTTGTCTAGTCATCGAAAGGGAGGAGTCCAGGATGACGCCCAAGTTGCGTGCGTGGTACGTTGGCTTGGGTGCGGTGCCTAGGGCCGGGGGCCACCAGGAGTCGTCCCATGCAGAGGGCGACGGTCCCAGGAGGAGGACTTCTGTCTGGTCCGTGTTCAACTTCAGGCGGCTGATGTTCATCCACTCGGCGACGTCTTTCATCCCTTCGTGTAGGCTGGCTTTGGCGGTGTCGGGGTCTCTGGTGAGGTAGAGAATCAGCTGGGTGTCATCGGCGTAGGAAATGATGTTGAGGTTGTGTTGGCGTGCGATGGCAGCGAGTGGTTTCATGTAGATGTTGAAGAGAGTAGGGCTGAGCGACGATCCTTGCGGGACGCTGCAGATGACTTTGGTGGCCTCAGATCGGAACGGGGGGAGGCGTACTCTCTGTGTTCTGCCGGAAAGGTATGAGATGATCCATTCCAGAGCCTTCCCCTGGATGCCGGTGTCGTTGAGGCGTTGGACTAGGGTGCGGTGGCAGACAGTGTCAAATGCTGCAGAGAGGTCAAGGAGGATGAGTGCCGCTGTTTCACCGTTGTCGAGCAGGGCTCGGATGTCGTCGGTGGCTGCGATGAGGGCGGTCTCGGTGCTGTGGTTGGCTCTGAATCCGGACTGCGATGGGTCGAGGGATCCGTTCGTCTCGAGGAAGGCGGCCAGTTGCTTGTTGACGATCTTCTCGATGACTTTGGCAGGGAAGGGAAGGAGCGAGATGGGGCGGAAGTTCTTGAGGTCGGTCGGGTCCGCTGTTGGTTTCTTCAGTAGTGCGCTGAGCTCGGCGTGCTTCCAGCTCTCCGGGAAGGTGGCTGTGTCAAAGGAGGTGTTGATGATGTCTCGGAGGTGGGGAGCGATGGTAGAGGCGGCCTTGTTGAAGACATGGTGGGGGCATGGGTCGTTCGGAGATCCGGAGTGGATGGTGTTCATCATGCGTGTCGTGTCTTCGGGGGTCACTTCGGTCCATGTCTGGAGGATGGCGGCGGGGTGTGTAGGTTCGGTCGATGGGTGCGGGGGTGGAACGCCGAAGCTGTTGTGGATGTCGGCGATCTTGCGGTGGAAGTACGAGGCGAGTGAGTCGCAGAGGTCCTGCGAGGGAGTGATGTCGTTGTTGCCGGTGCTGGGGTTGGAGAACTCCTTGACGATGTTGAAGAGCTCCTTGCTGTCATGGGCGTTCTTGTCCAGTCGTTCCTTCAGAGATTTCTTCTTGGTGGTGCGGATGAGCTGGTGATGTCTGCGGGTGGCGAGTTTGAGGGCGGTCATGTTGTCGGTGGTCTTGTCGAGGAGCCAGGCCTTCTCGAGGGTGCGGCAGGCCTTCTTGGAGTCCTTGAGTTCGTTGGTGAACCAGGGGGCCTTCTTGCTTCTGGGCCTGGTGAGTGGGTTCTTCAGTGGGGCGAGGTCGTCGGCACAGGAGGTCAGCCATTGCGTGAGGTCGAGGGCTGCTGTGTTAGGGTCCATTGTCCTGATGGGTGGGTTCTGGCTGAGGGAGGTGGTGAGCTGGTCGACGGTGATCTTGCTCCAGTTTCTGTGGGGAACCTGCTTCGGGTGGTGGTGGACCATGTTCTTTTTGAAGCTGAAGTGGACGCAGCTGTGGTCAGTCCAGTGGAGTCCGGTGCAGTGGCTGAAGGTGACGTGCTTGCTGGATGAGAAGAGAGGATCGAGCGTGTGGCCGGCGTAGCGGGTGGTGGAGTAGACCAGTTGCTTGAGTCCGAGGTTGGCGAGGTTGTCCAGCAGGGCGGTGGTGTTGCGATCGTTGTTGTTCTCCAGGTGGAAGTTGAGGTCCCCGAGGAGGATGTAGTCGGCGGAGGGGAGGGCGTGAGGGCTGATGAAGTCTGTGATGTCTTCGCTGAACTGTGCGCGTGGTCCCTGGGGTCTGTAGATGAGGGTGCCTCTGAGGTTAGTCTTGGGGTCGGTGTGGATCTGGAAGTGCAGGTATTCGGCGGCGTTGAATGCGTTGATGCAGTCAGTCGAGATGCGAATGGTGCTTTTGTGAACGATGGCGATGCACCCTCTAGTCTGGTTGATGCGATCCTTCCTGATGATCTTGTAGCCGTCCGGGATGGCTATGGCGATGTCAGGGGCTGAGGAGGCGTTCATCCAGGTTTCCGTGAGGAAGGCGACATCTGGAGATGCGGTGTCGAGGAGGTTCCAGAGTTCCACGGCGTGTCTGTGGACGGAGCGGGTGTTGACCAGGATGCACTTGAGGTGGTTGCTGTTGTCCGTCTTGGTGGGCGTAGTGCCTGTTCGGAGGCAGGAGAAGTTGCAGGATCGGCAGACGAAGGGTCCATGGGTGCGTCGTGGTGACGCTTGGTAGCATCCAGGTGCTCGGGCGGTGTTGAGTGCGATGAGCGTGGCGAAGTTGTAGGTCCTGCGGGGGGGCTGGTGGGCGCGGGGACCAGGGGGTCTGGCACTGGGCGCGGTCCAGGCGCGGACGGGCGCAGACGGGCTTACCTTTGGCGCACCTTCGGCGCTCAATCGGCACTCCCGCTGCGCGCGTCCGCTGCGCGGTCGCTGAGGGGGCGTCATAAGTAGGAGCCGGGAGGGAGGGTCAGCCGGGAGGCGGGAGGCGGGAGGACCAATGGGAGAGGAGGGGAGGTGGAGCTACGGGTCAGCGGCGGCGGGAAAGCGGCAGGAAGCACGGAGGTGACCGGGGCAGCGGGGCCGGTGAGGAGCGGGGGCAGAGGCGGCAGGCTGCGGGCAGAAGGCGAACCTGAGGAAGATGCGGAGGGCAGCGGCGTAGAGGAGGTGAGCGGAGGTCTTCAGCAATCAGGGAGCGGCCAGGCAGCAGGTAAGTCAGCAGGCAGGCAGGCGAGCGGCAGAGCAGCGTGGAGGGAGCGACCGCCTGCGAGGGCACAGGGGTCACAGAGTGACAAACTGTACAGCCAAACAGAAGCAGGGGCCTATGCCACCCACACATGAAGCTTACACAGCTCATCCCATCTCCACATAGATATACATGGATCTGTCACCCTGCCCCTCCCCCACTATGGATACCGTTAGAAAAAAGAATACTCAGCCACAGTAGAGGATTAAAATCATATAAAAGGCCTGTACTCCATGACTATAGCTCAAACGGCATCAACTATTAATCACGTAATGGCCTAGTTAGGTGCATGTTAACCAATCATGATAAAAGGAATACTACGTTGGATGCACCAACTGTGTCCAACACCGCCTAGAAGTCTTGCAGAGCCAAACAGAAGTCACAGAGAGCACTTGTCACACAATTCATCAGGATAATCTAGCTAGATGAGCAGAATGTTGAAATTAGGAGCACAACAAAATGTAGTGATGATGTCAGTTATGATAGACTATAAGAAACACTTTTCTTTCAACAGCTCAAAGTCAAAGATGTTTAAGATTCACTGACACATCTCACCCTGTGTGGGCTTTCTCAGTGTGAAATATTAGTTTATTTTTAGGTTTAGAAAGCTTGAGCCAGACCTGCAGATGTAAGAGATGCTAAGGAGGCAGATGGCAGTCTCCTCGGCAGCCTAGTTAAACAACGAAAGGGGACTGAGGGGACATAGTCAGTAGAGTTTGGCTTCAGCACCTTCAGGATGGATCCAGACAAAAACTGTTTTAGACACAGTTCATCATTTCTTCTGGACTTGTCAAACTTTGGCCTCCCTTGCAGGGTTCACCTCCATAGACCATAAATAAGCCCCAAGAGGGGCATCTGCAAGTCAACGACAATGTAATTGTACACTCATAATAACCACTTCATTAGAAGAGATAAAATACCCCACTTGTTCTTGGCAGCACTTTAGGAGGAATTATCCCCAGAGTGGTAAGACATGAAGACTATGTGGGTATCAAGGCCCGGGTGCCTGCTGAGGGAGCCCACTTCTAGGGATAGATGGACTATCCTAGGAGTGGATGGACCTGCAGATCTTGTGGGTATCAAGGCCCAGGTGCCTGCTGAGAGAGCCCACTTCTAGGGATAGATGGATTATCCTAGGAGAGGATGGACATGCAGATCTTGTGGGTATCAAGGCCCAGGTGCCTGCTGAGAGAGCCCACTTCTAGGGATAGATGGATTATCCTAGGAGAGTATGGACATGCAGATCTCGTGGGTATCAAGGCCCAGGTGCCTGCTGAGGGAGCCCACTTCTAGGGATAAATGGATTATCCTAGGAGTGGATGGACATGCAGATCTTGTGGATTTCATGGCCCAGGTGCCTGCTGAGGGAGCCGACTTCTAGGGATAGATGGATTATCCTAGGAGTGGATGGACATGCAGATCTTGTGGGTATCGAGGCCCAGGTGCCTGCTGAGGGAGCCGACTTCTAGGGATAGATGGATTATCCTAGGAGTGGATGGACATGCAGATCTTGTGGGTATCAAGGCCCTGGTGCCTGCTGAGGGAGCCCACTTGTAGGGATAGATGGCTTTAGGTAAAGCGATGGTGCACGGGTGCCTGGGTTGGTGCTATGCAGCAAATTGTGCACCAGTGCTAGGAAAAGGCAGGAATGTGCAGTACTGTCTTAAATATGGTGCACCCCTGCCCTTCTCCTGTCACGCAGCACAACGCATTAAGGTGATTTGCTGCACTGCATGACATATTGGTAAATATGCCCCCAGTCTCTGAGTGGGGGATGTGCAGAGTGGAAGTGACAGCTCATTAAAAGCGTTCCTTGTGCTCCAGGTGCTCCTTGGGGTCTCAGGTGTGAATGGTGTTGGGCTTGTTTGGAAGCGTTACTTGATGAATTACTAGTACAAACAAGCTGCCTCTCTTGCACAGTCCTGGTGTCTCTTCATCTGAGGAAGCAGCTCAGATACATGCTCCGCAGCAGACACTAATCTTATAGTTTAATGTTTTACATATTTCTTCACTCGGTTTGGACTTGCATCACCAGTTCTGTATCACTGGAAGCAATTTAGATGTTAGTGAGCTATATGTTGCACACTTTACCTCTCAGGTTAAGGTTAATTTCAACAGCCTTTGATCATCATTACATGACATTACTACCCTTCCTCAGACTCAGTCTGTACTCACCGTAGTCAGGCTGAAGGGCAACAACACTCAGGATCTGAAGAAAGCAAACACTCCTTACCAGCATCTTGGAGGCTCTGAAAAAAGAATGAAAGGACTAGTTTACTCTAGACTGACCTGGTTCATCCTCCATCTCTCAGTAACCCAGGATTTATGTGGCTGCCAGTACCTCACTTTCAAACATTTTAGTCGTAATAAACACCAGAGTAAATTAAAAATGAAGAATGGGCTGGACATTGAGGAACAAAAATGTACATCTCACTCTTTTGACAGGGAACCTGGACCTTCTGTGTAGCAGCATTAACCTTAATGCACTGACGCTCAGAAAAGAGAAGCATTTAAAAGGAGATGGGAAGGGTAAGTCCTTCAATCCCAAGCACTTATTACAGAAAAGTGGTTATTAGTTGAGAAGGGCATGAGGCCTTAACTAGTAATAAATCTACATGTGTTTCTTTACTGGGAACCAGTTACCTCATAGCATCCGTTGATTCTCTCAGTGCAGCAAATCAGAGCAGTCTAAGGCCTACTCAAGGGGGAGGTGTGGACTTGTAATTTCAATCCTCTGGCAACCAACAATAACACTCAATAAATGTTTAGCCAAACAGTGCTTTTTCTTAGATTTATTTTATTTTATTAGAAACATACTTCTAATACTGTGGATGAAAATTTCTTTGGATCCTGAACCTACGATAACAACACTCACATATATACCTCTTGCAACATCACAATATGAAGGATATTTAAATGGGGCAGGCCTACTGCCTTTATCAGGGTGTCACCGCATTAGTAAAACCAGACATGCCATATTTTGAAATATCACCACCAATAAAATAAATATGGACAGCAACCATGTTCAAAGGGTAACCATTGCAGTTTCAATACAATGAATGTCAATAAAACATGTTCCTACTGCAGGTTGTGATGATAGCCTTGTATGACATGCAAAATAGATGTTATTATTTCTCTGCGTGTGCCTGCTGCTGGCTCGGGTGGCAGTGGCTCCTGGAGTCCAGTCCCATGAAGCCAGACACCTTCCATTGTTCTCGTCTACCTTATTTTAAGCCATGTTCTTGACCATCAATTTTGTGTGTTTGTGCACGTCTGACATGATTAATATATTATGGTTGGAGAATTTACAAACTTCATTTCATTTTCAGCTTTGCCATTGCTTGTAGTGGATAAAGAGCAGTTGCGTGTGTGGGCAGAGACAGAACGGGTAAATAATATCTTTGCAATCATTTGCCTGCCATGTAGTAAGTTGTTTCTTCATGGGAGAGGACAGTGGTCTGACAGAACAGGGCAACCTCTTCTTTGTTATCCATGTCCCTGTCTTTGCTGGCCACGTGGTGGTGGCCATTTTGAGTAATCAGTGTGTGTGTTTGCCGTAGGCTGCGTGTGTTCTTTCTTCTCCATCCCTACTCTTTTTGCTGCACATGCAGAAGTGACTATTCTGTGTGGCCAATGTCTGTGTTTGTCATATGCAGCCATTAGTTCTTTGTTTTCCTTGTCTTATTCTTTGTTGCTCATGCAGAGGTGGTCATTGTTTGCAGCCAGTGTGTGTTTTTGCCACAAATGCCGCCATTTTGTCTTTGTGCTCCCTGCCTCCTTCTTTGATGGCCATGCGATGGAGCGTCCATTACTTACTGATAAAGGCATTGCTCCTTTTCCTACTGCCTCGCCTTCCTTCTTAACCAATCAGGATCCCTTGCCTCCAATAGACCCCTCCCCTCTTTAAATTAAAACACCACCCACCCCCTCCTCGTCCTGTACATAAACAAGCCAAACCAGACACACAGCTGTTCTGTACTGGGAGAGCGGGAGGGACCATGTAGTAAGGCGAGGGAATAGGACTAGTACTAATGCCATTATCGGTAAGTAATGGACGCATTACCTCCCGTCCATCCATCGCCTTCCTTCTTAATCATTGAGACGTAGCAAGTAAATGGAAAAGGACAACTGAGTATTAAACACCCAGAGTAATAGAGTGCCCAGATCAAATACAGAAATACCACCATACATACAAAGAAGACAAAACTCTGTGCTCCACATCTGATCCAGACGTCTCAACTCAGCAATCCGATAGTGATGAAAAAAAGTGGATGGAGTATCCCATGTCACAGCCCTACAGATCTCCACTACGAGGTCCCCTGCAACTCAGCTACTGACATGAACCAAAAGAAAGTGCAAAAATTGGAAATTACCATCCCCAGTGCCAATCACAGAAACTGTAGAGAGGGGACTGTGACAGAGACAGTCAGGAAGGCATCCTGGAAAACCATTGGAGTAGCGTGTTACTCACCAAAAAAGTACTTCAACACCTCTTCAGGGGTAGCAAGCGCTATAAAAATGCAAACCTCTTTCCTTCTTCCATCCCTCAACTATCCTTCTTCATACAAATACCTGACTAACATATCCACCACTCAAATCACTTTCATATTTCACTATACTTATTCAACACTAATTCTTAATGGATTCCAGAGTAGCGTGCTACTGGCCGAAAAAATGCTTCAACGTCTCGTCAGGGGTTCTTTGCGCTATATAAATGCAGTTACAATACAATACAATTGAGGCCAAAAAACACCCAGACCATCATAGGAAGAAATGCCTGAATCGTCAACAACCGAAAATAAACAGACCTCAACCATAACTTGACTTATTTCAGATCCAGGACCATCCCAACTGCCCCTACACTTTCTGAACCAAAACAGGATTGACTTGGCACCTCCTCCATGCTCTGCAACAGACACTCTGCAGAGGGCCCCCTTCGATATCAAGTCCTTGATTCAAACTAGAAGAGCCAACCTGTTTACCCTCGGCTGCTGGAACCTGAGTCAAAAGAATGCCAGTATCCATGGGAGCAAGCTCGAACTCTATTGCACACCCAACAGCCACAACAGCTAGGACCCATTGATCAGATATATCCTGTCATCCCAGGATGGTTCCACACTGGAAAAAATGCAGAATCCTGCCTCCCATTAGCAGAGTCCCCCAAGGACAGAAAGTGTCAAGACCCCTACGTGAAGGCCCCTTTTCAGAGACAGAACCCTGCACTTAGGAGAGAAGGGGAATTAAAGCTCCTCCCTCTAACGGAAGAGCGACAGGCCCCACTCTTCGGGGAGGACTCAGAGGATTAAATCCACTCTACATAGCTGAATAACACCCCCATAGGCAAAAGCATGCAGTCATTCCTCAACTGCTTTGGAGATCATGACAGGCAACAGTACCCCAAAGAGTGTCAAACCCATAATGGAAATCTCCATTAAGGAGGCGGTCTCCCCGGGGTCGGGGTCTACCTACCACCATCTCAATGAAAGTAAGGGTGGGTCCGTCAACAAAGACCTCATATACTTTTGATAAAACAACAAGTATCTCTGTATTTACATGCTAAAATGCATATAGTCAGTTCACAAAAGAGAAATTAAAAATTTAGCAAGCAGTGAGAGAGGTGATGATTTTGAGATCCTCCCTAACCTAGGGAGAAAACCAAGCAGATGCCTAGAAAACAAAGAGCACATCTTGCTGAACGTTTCGGTGGTGGTCCCATCCTCTGAGAACCACCCCAAGCACAGTTATGGGCAAAAATACAATCCAAACCAAAGGCCCTGCAAAGCATTATGGGACGAGATTAGCAGTGGGCAGTGAATATTATAGTATTCAATATCAAAATAATTCTACAAAGAGCTGCAGTTCAACTTGTCGTTACTAGATGAACCTCTTGCTTCTTATGGTTACCCCCCACTTTTTGCTGATGTCCCACTGTCTTTGGCCTAGTCTGACTGGGATGCTGCTATCCAGGACCCCAGCCTATCTGCTTTCTCCCTTAAATTGATATGCATGTATTTAGGTACACTCCAGATTGGATTCTGGGGTACCCTTATCAGTCCCTAGTATGGGTACACCATGTAACCAGGGCATAGGTACCCCAGAGGCCTCTCAGGGGCTGAAGCATGTATTATGCCACCCCTGAGAGGCCATCCAAATTGACATGACCAGCCTGCCACAGCAGACTGTGTAAGTTGGTGCTTGCACCACTTACTTAAGATATAGGTTCACTATATCCATTTAAATCACTACACTTAAACACCTATCAGTCACCCCTATGGCAGGCCTTAACAATCCTGACGGCAGGGTGCTGGGTTTTACATGAGAGGGTGCCCCTGCATGAGCAGAGCCCCTCTGCAGCCTTCGGAGAACATTCTCCAGGGTTATCTGTGATGCAGCCAGACATATATTTTTAAGTGAATTATAAGCTTGCGGTAAATGATAACGGCTGCTTAGAAACATGTTGTGTTTGATGTCAAACACCTTGGAATCATACCTCTATGCTAGTAACTGGTATGGGAGGTATGATTTCACCCTTTCAAAGGGACATATGTGGGTCACCGGTCTACACGGTACCAACTTTCTCAACCTGGGCAGCACAAAATGGATGCTGCCAGCCACAGACATGGGTCTGCCCTCCTGCTGCTCAGTCAAACTCACACAGAGGAAAGCATGACAATAGGCATCCTGTCACAGGGAGGTGTGGCAACCTCCCAGACAGGAGTTAGTGTATTGGGGCTGGGTGGGTACATTCTCTGAGTTCCAGAAAGTTTGCACTGGGGGCATATTTGGTGTCCCTGTGAATAGTCCAGCTCAAACCAGTTCTGGGAGCCATTGGCTCCTGCTCTGGTGCAAAACCGGACAAAGGACATGGGTGTAGACACCCTTCCGTCTTGCCCCTCCCCTAGGAGGGTCCAAAGAATCTTTCCAACCCCTTCCCATGGGTATAAAGTGGGTTACCTGACTACATGACTTTAGATCTTACCTGGACAAGATTTTGCTAAGAAGAAACCAAGTACTTCGACTGCCTACACAACGCTGGACGATTGAAGAAACTCCCTTGGAGTAAAGGAGTTACTCCCCTGTAAAAGCAGACACCTAAACGCATCTGATCGGTTTGCTTCTTACAAGCACCTGAAGCCTCCAAAGATTTCAGCAACAGAGGTGGGTTCCCAAAGGTCCCTGAGGTCAATGTGCCCTCACAGCAATTCTGAGACCAGTATCCCTCGTGGAGACCGCGCAACCCAAACCCCTGTGCACCGCGTACATTTGCAGTTGCACTGTTCTGTTGGCCTGTGGGTCTTGGCGAGGGTCACCTTGTTAATTCTTTGGCTTACCTGGTTGCTCAAGACATGCCCTAAATCTCCATTGCTTGGAGAGTCCCCTGGACCTTGCTGGTCCACACCGTAACCTGTTTCTTCTGACCGCGTGGGTTGCATTTGCCAAGGCTTGTTGGTGTTATTGCCGGATATCGACACCTCAGCACTTAACATCCTTCATTGGAAAGCTCACTTCCGGTTCCTGGTTGTCCTTGATGTCTCCTGTCTTCATGGCTGCAGAGTCAAGCAACCCTTCTTTTCCACTGAAGCACCCGACATCCGTGGGCATTTGACTATGTAGCCCCTGGTTACCTGAAGTGACCCAGACTCTGTCCCCTCTGCTTTCATGGTCCTCTCACCTTGAATCCAGGCTTTTATTTCACCCGACATTCTTCACCCTCATGGCAGCAGGACCTCTGTGCAGCTCTCCATTGAAAACGACAAAGGTTCCCGACACCACTTGACCCCTACGCACCTGGCTCCTCTGGGATAGGTAACATGGGTACTTCGGTATTCAATGGTGAGTTGGCCTTAGCACCTCCTACGTTCCAAAGCGTTTGCTCGAAGTCCTCTTAGAAGTGTCCTTAACTTGTAAATTTTCAACCGCTACTTTCCCTTAGAGTTGTACAGAGCACGCGTCTGTGTTTCCTCACTGCACCCGTCCTCTGTGGGCTACCTGTGTCACTCCTCTGGGTGGTTCCTTGGGGTCCCAGTGATTCTATGTGCTCTAGGCACTGTGTCTAGTCAATTCATTGCTGATATACCATTTTTTTTTGTAAATGGTTCGGTCTCCCCCTGGAGCCTGCTGTGTATTTTGCTCTTTATGAATGTTCTATTGATTAAGTATTGTGTGCTTTGTGTCCTAGTCTCACATAGAGACTAGCAGAGAGTGTTATATTAATAAATACATATTTTTATATAAACACTGGGTGGTTCTCCTTTCATTTAGTCATTTAGGAGGTGATATTCTGATAAAACAAGCTGCTTTACATTCCTTCAATTGTAAGTAAGCCTGAAGGCTGCTCTCCATAGCTACCACTAGGGTAGCTTTCAATAAGGTTATCTTCCCAGACATAAAAGCCAAGCGCTCCTCTCCTTGACTCCAAGTGCTTGGAGCCCTCTAAAGGGGAGAGGAATGTTCTTTTATGAGAAATAAGCATAAGAAAGAACATGCTTCCACAAACAAATACTCCTATGCAAAGATTCCAGCAGTAAAGCACATACACTAACGTCAAAAATGTGCAAGAAGCTCGGACACAAACCCATTCCTACTGCCCGGCATATTCACCAATGCTCCAGAGGTGTGTCCTGCCAAGCTGAGGCACCAACCAGGAAGCGGATCCACAGCCACCACAGGACCACCAGACACTGTCCCGGCATCTGCTGACAGCACTCCTTCCCTGCCATACCAAGAGAATCAGGAAAACCTTGGTGGGGCAACAGGAGGTTTCATTTTATTTAAAAACTGTTTTCATGTCCCCTGCCTTCCATAGTGTTCATGGTTCCTGGAGGGTCACAAACAATTATTTAATGTTTGCACCAAATTTTTGCCTGCCTCCACTGTCTACCGTAGGGGCACATGATCCTAGATAGACATCAGCAATTAATGTATTCAGATTTTCCCTGCAGCCCCTGCCTCCCATAGTGGTCAAATGACCCAACATTAATTGATTAAATTATTTATTGATGTATTCATTTTTCACTACACCCAATGCATTCCATCTGGACCCCTTGGTCCTGGATGGACATCGGCACTTATATAAATATTTCATTGATTTTTTCATGCACCCCCTGTCTCCCATAGGGGTCTCATGGCCTTAGGTGGACACAAATTAACCTTTTCCTTTGTATGTCATGAGAAGAAGAATTCATGCATGGTTTGGATACACTCCTGTTAAGCTTCTGCGATTATGATAACAACTTTGCTTGTGTTACATTATCTAGATTCAAATTGCCCACATATCACCGAGTTTTTGTTTTTTGATAGCTTGTAGGTGTACAAGACAAATCTGAATTTAGCTGACAGTGACATCTAAGTCCTCCTTTTCCTGTAAGTCCCTCTACCGGTGGTAAGTAACAACTGCTATTGTTAAGAAGATGTCTCCAAAGAATGAAGCACCTACCAAGAAAGTGACCAGTGGAGAGGAGAGTAAGAAGCCTGCTGGCCTCATTCTTTTACAGAAAATGTGATGTGCCTCGTGCACCCTCCTCTGGGCAGAAAGAGGATCTCTCCTGCATCAAGTGCACCAACACCACCAATTCATAAGCCTACATCTCTTAGGTCTGCAATTATTGCAGTCATGGAGAGTGTTGTATATAATGTGGAATCGTCTCAGCCATAAACCAGATCATCACAGGAAAGGTGACAACAGATGCTGCAGTCAACAACAGATCTTGAGAATATAAAAGCAGAGTAGGAGGTTGAGGTACTTGCTAACAAGAAGTTGTTAAGAAGGCTGCTATTCCCTCAGCAGCTTCATGGTTTCCAGCAGGGACAAGAAAGAGCATCCCACATATTCTCCAAGCTCCCCATCTAATGATCTGGACATGGATTGGACCTCGGGAGCATATGAGAAACAAGGAAAAAGGATGAATACAGGCCATGTAGAAAGAGGAAAAATAAGGAGAAATAAGCAAGGTAGCTCTGCGTGGCTTAGTAAATCTCATCAAAGCCCTTGCTTGACTCAAGGACTTTGTAAATCTGGCCCTGGATCTTTTTCCATGGAATTATCCAAAGGCTAGCTGCTGGTTTCATCCCAGGTGATACTTTTTGGGACATTTAGTGGAATGCAACAATTGCAATGTTTGCCGCGGAACGATCGAACACAGCTGACAACATCCTGGATGAGTTTAATACCAAGGTATATGAATGACTCCAACCCAGAGGTCTCACAAAGCCATGGCTGATGGATATACCAGTGTTTCGTTATCAGAGCGTCGCATTAACCTAATTGAGTAAGACTTTCTCAACCTGCTGCATGCTGGAACGCCTGTTTGAGCAGCACAAGTCTATCAACAATTATGCAATTCGAAGGACAGGGTATGCCACTGCCAAAGCCTTCAGAATGGAAGTGAACAAGTGGGGGTAGTTACGAATGCTACTTCCTTTCAAAAGGAGAAAGGATGGAAGCACCATGAGGCAAGCAATCCCGTTGTTGCATCTGCAACAGAATCATTTGAAAAAAAGTGGAACAAACATTCACCAATGGTAATGAAGAAGCAGCTTCTTTTGGAGATAGTTTAATCATTTGCTTGAACACCAACCAAATGCTGCAAATAGAGATTGTTTCCTACAAAGACATTTGTGCTATGATCCTGGATACATGATACAAAAAAGCACAGGCAATTTTCATTCCTTTTACAGAATCCTATGTCTTGGACTGTGAGTAAAGTTATTGATCATAAAGATAAACCACAGCAAATTCAAACCCAAGGCAGAAGTTCTGAAGTGCAGGCTTTAAACTCCAGAGAGGGCAATGTTGTTAGTTCACAATCTCTGCAGCCACAACCAACACCATCACCAGGAGCTTCTAAACTCAACCAATAACAGAATAAATTCCACTGGAAACCTCTGCAATGGACTGGTTTAATTCAACAGGATGTAAGTCAAGTGCAGAGGTATAGGCAATTGAGGTACAGCAAGTGCCAACACCAATGTTGATTCAGAAGATTGTCCAAGACTATCGGGTAGGTGTGTTTGATAATTTCTGCTCCACCCGTGGAGTTGGCGTAGTTTTGTCCACTGTGTGCTACAAATTTAATGCAGAGTTCCAGACAAATTCTGGCAACCCCCAGTGTGGTGGAGCTGTTTTCTCGTAAATGGCTCACCAATTGTAAGTTGGACACTATGAGCAAGGATTGGCATCTCCTTGTGACATTTTGAGGTGCTAGGAGGTCACCCAGCAAGATTTTCTTAACACGGACGTTTGTGGTGAAAGAACTGCTGCTCGGGTATAAAATCTAATCAAAGAATCAGCTCCCTATGGTGTACTGCGTGGTGATGTTCGTACTGATTTTGCAGCGTGAAACAAGGGTCCAGCACTAAAAATCAACAATGTGCCGATTTCCACACATTTGCAGATCTCTGCACAATCTGACATAGTTTTCATGTACATCTGCAGAATTTCACTGAGTGAACCTCCACGAGTTGCGCCCACCCTTACTGTCTGGATGTCCCAACAGAGGTTTACATGCATCAAGACCTATTGACCAATTATTATGGGAAAAGGGTACAGTGGACAGATCTCATTAGGCTGGCAATAAAGTATATAGTGTGTCCGGTGGCCAGTGTGTTTTCAGAACCAGTTTTAAGTGCAGCTGGAGCCATTGTCACAAGCAGAAGGATCAGTCTCTCATCCCAAAAAGCAAAGAGATTGGTGATGATTAAAACAAACAAACACAATATTATAATGGTCTTGAAACAACAGAGGATGACCTGGGCAATTGTCTCAGGTTTGTCAAGTGATTTTACCTGAATGATTAACCAGAGTTTGAAGACAAACTCTTCTTTCCTGACTAATACAACAGAAGTTACATACTGAAGTACTCATTTAAAAAAGGATGGTGAGTTTGCAAGTTAATTAGCTGAGTCTTCGTGAAGAGATTTGTGGATGATGGAAGCCAATTTATAGGTGCTTCTTGATTTAATGGGGAGCAATTTTAGTGAGGTCTGGACTGGTAATGTCATAGGGTTCTCTTGTGCTGGAGACTAAGTGGGAAACAGAGTCAAGGGAGACTAGGTGGATTTTGGAACACCCATTAAGCTCTAGTTGCCATAGTCAAGGTGTGAGAAACCTTTTGATTGTACTAGTGTTTTGAAACTATCGACAGGAATTAGCGGCTTGATCGTTCTGAGAAGTCTGAATTGTAATTGTGCATGCTTTGCTACGGCAGTGATGCAGGTGTGAAGGTTAATTTTCATGTTGAGGGTAAAGCCCAGGGATTTGCCTTGTCTAAAGTGCTGGTATCCTGTTGATTTAGATTGAGGAGGCGATGCTGCCATTTGTGCGAGGGTTGCAGGTAGGTGGGGAGAGGAGAAGGTTCTTTGAGAGCCAGGTTTGTTGAGTCTTTCAGAGAGGAGACTCGTACGTGTAGTTGGGAGTCAACAGCAGAGACGTTGAATGAGGTGTGTACATTTTCTAAGTGGGAGCAAGGGGGTCCATGTAAAGAGTGATGAGGGTAGGAGATAGGATGGGTCCTTACGGAACTCATTGTTGCACCGGCACAGAATTGAAGCGGGACCTATTTAAAATGTAGCATTAGAACCATACTAAAACAGATCTATGACACAGTGTTGTTTAAAATAATATTGAATCACAAAATATCACCAAAAAATATTGTTTACAAAAATATTGTCAACCCCTTAACTGCTGGGCCTTCTCCCCAGTGCTGATCCCTTTTTTGGTTATTCGGGATCATTCACTCTTAGGCCTCTATAACATTTTGTCCACATAAGGTGTCCACGCCACCAAATTAGCGTCCTTTTATGCCAAGATCCTGGGTATTCTAAAGATACCCAGGTCTTGGGGATACCTCTGGATGGGGCGAGAAAATAGGCAAAATATAGCTAGATCTCAGTTTTTGGATAACAATAGGAAAAAAGTGCTGTGGATAAAAGGGTCTGTTTTTTCCCCTAAAAATGATATCAAGTAACAATTTGTTGAGCTAAAGTCACAATCTTTCCAGCTTTTAGGAACATGCAGAGCTGAATCAAAAAACCCAAGGGCATATTTACAAGCCCCTTTCGCCACTGAAGCATCACTTTATTTGATGATCCGGTGGCATAGCGCCATTTCGCATATATACAAGATGACGCTAAACCACTTAATGTTTCTTAATCCCATCTTGTAAATATGCCCTTTTCACCGCAGTTTTCTGCAACAAAGGGGCGCAACAGTCATAGCTTTTTGACGCTGCTTCAGACTTACAAGGCCGAGGCAGTGCCAACAACGAACGCTAGGGAATAAGGCTTCACCATCATGCAGAGGTCCGTCATCCCTCGTGGGGTGTCCTACTCGAGACCAGGATGGGGTCTTTCAGTCCCTCTCACCAGGTAATGGGTTAGGATTTCTCCTAGTGGCCTTATTGGCTTTCTTTTTCTACACCCACATACACGCTCTTACATCAAGGCACATGTTAGGTACATTTAGCAAGGGTAGACGTCAGTAGCAATTGTAAGGTCTAGAGGAGTGCGCCCATACATCGGAGAACCCCAGGAGATAAGTCCCTATAGGAAGTCATGTGTTAAGCTCTTGCCAAGGTGTGTCATCGTTGAGGCCTACAATGTGAGTGGACAAGCGGAATATCCAGTGCTGTTCCGTCTCAGAGTCTTTTCTTATCCCAAGAGATGTTTGTTTCAAGAACTGTTCAGTATATCTCATCTGCTGATTGGTGGTGCTCAATGAAGGGTGTACTCATCTTTGTCGTGTTCTTTTTGCAGCGGATGTTGCTCCTATGCTCCATAATTCTTGTTTTTGTCCTGGTGGTCATGCTGATGTATCTCAATGGACAAGGGCACTCAATCAGAAAGATGCCGTTTTTTGTTTTCCAATTGGTGTGAAACCTTTGGGTCCAAATTTAGTTGTCATTGAGGGCTTTTTCTTAGGAGTGTTTTGCCAAAGGACACACTGTAAATTGCCCACAGAGGTAATGTCCTGGACCGCCGATAAATTCCAAAGAGATCTCTGTATTTGTTGTTTCTTCTTCCTTGGGCAGTTATGGACCAGCATATCCCATAGTTTATTAGTTCTTTTGAAGGTGAATCGTGGTTTTGGAATGTCAAGGTTTCCTCACTGAATGATACGCCGGTGTTTTTTAATCACCTTTTGTATCCTGCTTGAGTTAACTGTAAAGGTGGTTACGCACGTGATTAAGTCCTCTTCTCCTTTCTGCCTGGTTTCCAAGAGAGTTTCTCTGTGGTTGATCTGGGTCCATTTGCGGGATTATTTACCACATTCATTGGGTATTTTCTTGCTTCCAAGTTTGTACTCAGTTGTTGGAGACCTCTGCGAAAGAGATCAGTGTGCCCTTTCAATTGGAAAGCATGGTGAGAGTTAGTCTGTGGTTATCCATGATAGGATCCAATGCTCACGAAAGGTTGTATGACAGAATTACGCATACCAATATCACACATGCCTTTACAATGCAGTCATTACATATGCGTTGTAATGGATGCACGGTAAAGGTAAAGCGTGGTAATTACTGTGTTGTAAATATTGTTTCTCTTCATGATACCTTTCTGGTGCTGAGCCTTCTGCACCCACAAGGAAGCCGACAAACCGTAGATTATGGGCTCAGCCTACTAGGGTCTTGAGTGTCATCTATAGACAAGAGACCTTGGATTTAAGTTCTCATACTGTGTTTTCAAGCTCCAAGGTACGGCTGGCCGGACTCCCCTTCTGTGTCCCCTCTGGGCCTGCCGCAGACCTTCCGCAGGTGCAATAAGCCTGTCTATCTTGGTTTATGCCTGGGAGGAGTGCTGTTTGTTGTGCCCAATGTGAGGCAGCTGCCTTTCCAAGGACACAGGCAGCACGATCAGTTGGGCTTGTCTCTAAGGATGTGCCCTGGTCCATACTTGGCTCCCCAAGTCTCTAAGCATACACTGCAGGACCAAGCAATCCAACGCAGAGTGGTGAAAAACCAAAGGGGCTTCAGCGCCTTCTGAACCTCCACAGAGTGGTGTTCAATAGGTCAATAATGGAGCACAGCCTTGACCAGTCTACCCGAAATCAGTACCAGCCAGGACAGGCTTCTAGGGAAGATCCACATCCCAGCAACCTAGCGAGGGAGTAGAAATTGTTCACAAGAGAGTCTTTGGGCTTCTTACTTCATGTGTCCATACTGTAGGAAAGTGCCTCTTTTCGACATGGTTAACCCACCCCCTCACTTGTTGCCTGGAAAATAAGGTGATTTCAAATGGTCATGCACAGGGTCCCTGCCAACCAGGTCCCTTGTGCCAGAAGCTCTTTCCCAAAACTGTACCTTTTGTTTCCCAATTGGCTCAACTGTAGTAACCCTTGTAAGTCCCTAGTAAATGGTACCCCTGGCTCCCAGGGCATTGGCACTGAAGAGGGACCCCAAGGGTAGCAACACAAATTAAGTCACCCTAGGGTCCCCTCACCAAAGGCATGCACACTGCCACTGCAGACTGCGGGCCTTGGTAGAGAAAAAACCGAAGAGTCGGCGTGGCATCCATCTCTGTGTGACATGCACACAGACACTAAATGGGATATAGATAAGACTCCTGTATAGCAGGTCTTATTGTCCTAAGGCAGGGTGCACAATATCTTCTGTGAGGACATATCTGCATGAGCAGATATGCCCCTGCAATATTCATACCAGTTCTTGGATATTGAAAGGAACAGGGAAGCCATAAGGAGTACACGGGCTGTACACTCATCATGATGAGTTCTCCAGCCCCATGATGGCTTCACTGCATTATGGGATGTTTGGTACCAAACGTCTCATCTCAATAAACCAGCACTGCTTCCATTGTCAGATGTATTAATAATTGCACACAGAGGACCCCTTAGAGGGCTCCTCTGAAACCGACTAACCATTAGTTTGGTCACCGACAGGCCTAGGTCAGCCACACAGAGTTATAACCTCATGGGGTGAGTGCCAGCATGCTCAGAGGTCGAGAACAATGCCTGTCCTGGGCAGAGGGGTTCACACCTCCTCCCGGTCAGAAAGAGCCACCTGTTGCAGAAGATTCAAAGGCTTTGCCACCTTTGAAATGTGCCCCCAGCCTCTCCTGGTAGAGGGAGCAGACCTCCCTACTGTCTTCTACCCTTTTAGTGGGAAGACAGGTGGGAAAACAAAACAAGCATTGGCATAGCCAATAGGTCTCGCCTTTGGGACCTAATAAGTGGACTGCTGTTAACAAGTAGGCAGTAACGCTATTCTACTGGAGGAAGGTGGAATCTGACTACATGGTTGCCCCCACTTTTTTCCTGGTGTTTTGATGGTTTTCAACTTTAGTCTGGCTGGGAACCTGGTATCCAGGACCCCAGCCTAGCTGCTTCCTCTCTAAATTGATTCCATGTACTACAGGTGCACTACAGCTTTGTTACTGGGGTACCCTTGTGAGTCCCTAGTATATGGTACACTAGGTACTAAGGGCATAGATACCCCAGAGGCCTACCAGGGGTTGCAGCATGTATTATGCCACTCCTGGGAAGCCTTCCAAAATGACACCACAGGACTGCTACTATAGCCTGGGTAAGTTGGTGTATGCATCCCTTACTGAGATAAAGGTTTCCTAAACCTACCTTAAATCACTGCACATAGAAACCTATCAGTCACCCCTACAGCAGGCCTTATCAATCCTGAAGGCAGGGTGCTTGGTTTCATGTGAGAAGGTGCCCATGCATGAGCAGGGCCCCTCTGCAGCCTTCGGAACCTATTTTCCGGGGCTGGTCTGTGATGCAGCCTGACCATATACTTTTAAGTGCATTATAACCTCGCAGTAAATGCTAACTTTGGGATGGCTGCACTGAAACATGTTGAGTTTGGTGTCAAACACTTTGGAATCCTATCCCCCACCAGTCCTGGCAGCGGGGGTAGAATTCCACCCTTCTAGAGGGAGAGACATGTACACACAGGTCTACCCGGTAACAGTTTTAAAGATCCCTGGCATCACAAAATGGATGTTGCAGCTACAGACATGAGTCTGACCTCCTGCTGCTGATAGAAACTCTGGCAGGGGAGGCCTGGAGAATAGGTTTCCTGTCACAGGGAGGTGGGACCACCTCCCAGACAGGCCTTAGTGGATTGGAGCTGGGTGGGTACACTGCAAGAGTGCTTTGAAGTCTGCACTGAGGGCATATTTGGTGTCCCTGTGCATAGTCCAGTTCAAACCGGTTTTGGTAGCCCCTGCTCTGGTGCAAAACTGGACAAAGGAAATGGGTGTAGCCACCCCTCTTTCCAAACCCTCCCATAGGTGGGTCCCCAGAGTAAGTCCAACCCCTTGTTTAGGTATAAGTAAGGAGCCCCTGGCAACAGGACTTTAGATATCCCTGGATGAAGCTCTGCAATTGAATCCTGGAACTTCGACGATCTGTTCAATGCCAGATGACTTAAGAATCTCCCTTGGAGTAAAGACGTTACTCCCCTGCTTGGTAGGCACCAACAAAGCATTTGCCGGTCTGCATCTCCGAAGCTCCCGATGGACTCCAAAGTAACTGCAGCCCAGGAGGTGGATTTCCAGACTTCTCAGAGGTCGACCCGAGTCCCCAGCAAAGCTTAGACACACAGCCCTCATGAGTGATGTGGAACTGGAACTCCTGGACACCATGCACATTTGCAAGTGCATCCGCTTCTCAACGTCTCTTGAAGCTGTGCTTTGGATTACTTGTAGCCCAAGCCCCGAGAACCATCTGCACCAAAGATTGCTGGCCTACACTCCACGAGTGTTCTGTGAGCCAGTTCTGAGTGCAACTGCTTGAGGCCCCTTTGTGATCCCTGGTCCGTCGATTGATGGGTCACTGTGAAGACAACTCTGATTTTCCTTGGACTTCCCTGGTTTCTCCAGATGTGCCCTGACTCCCCAATGTGTGGTGAGTCCCTCGGACCTTGCTGGTCCACACCGAAGCATCTTTCTCCTTTCTGCATGGGTTGCTGTTGCCAAGGCTTGTTGGGTCCAATCTGGGCACCAACACCGCATCACTCGACATCCTTCATGGTCACAGCTAGAATCCAGCTCCTGGTCCTCGTCAATGCCTCCTGGTCCTCGTGGCTGAAGAGTCAAGCTTCACCTCCTTCACCTGAAATCCCCCGACATCTGTGGGCATTTGTCTATCGTGCCCCTGGTCACTGGTAAGTGACCAGACTCTGTCCCCTCTGCTTTCAGGTTCTTCTCATCTTCAATCCAGGCTTGGATTCACCCGGACACTTTCCTCTTCGATGGCAGCAGCACTTTGCATCAGATCGCTGTTGAAATTAATGACGATTCCCGACACCAAAAGACACCTATGCACCCGGTTTCCCTGGGTGAGGTAACACGGGTACCCCGGTGCTCCTGTGGGTGTTGGCCCTAGAAACCGTTAAGTCTAAAGGGGTTTGCTCAAAGTCCTCTTCCAAGTGTCCCTAATCCTTAAATTTCCAACCGCGACTTTCCCCATTGAAGTTAACAGCGATTCACAGCTGTGTTCTCACACTGCACACGTTCCCTGTGGGTTCCCTGTGTCACTGCTGGAGCGGGTAATGCACAATTTTGTATACCCCCCAATTTGCATGTCCATACTAATTAGAATAATCAATTAATTATAACCATATTAAGTGTGTGAAGTGTAATATTAATCAATCCTATTAATGTATGAATTACACTTGGGATTCGCATTTGCATGGTCAAAATAATTTGTAAACTAAAATATGTACGCATACTAATATTAGAAAATTAGAATATTGCATGTTATATGTTACTTTTGTGACGTAATTGTAAGTCGCACCAGATGACATCACTGGGTGAGTATAAACGCTTTGAATTTTGCTATCATGCTAGATAATTACATACACATAGGGGAATTAGTGAGGGTTTAACATTTTATTAGCCATTTCCATGTTTTAATTACGTTTTGTGTTTATTTTGCTTAAGTTGACCATTCGGGCCTTCATAAAGATGGCCGCCTTTGATTCGAAGCGACTGACAACACTCCACGAGGTTCTGGGTGAAATGTGTCTGCGCAAGAAAGGACAGCAGTGGCCTCATCCTGACCCCAGGAAAACTGTACCCATCAAGGACACCGGGAGAAGTGCCAAAGAAAATGAACAATGGACTGTCTTTAAAACCGGAACCAGCAAGTGCGATGATCTAACTTAATGAACTATTTGAGAACTTCACCGACCGACCCCAAATCCACGAATGAGGACAGTCTAAAATTTATATTTGTTACAATTATACGTTGATTTTCCTATAAAAATCCGATAGAATAGTGAGTGGTACGTTCGCGCTCTTTTTCTTTTCCTGGCGTTATGTTGACAGAGAGGACGTTGACACTGCAGGACAGCTGTCTCCCTGAATCTTTGACGGACTGAATTGCTGCCCAATTTCCTGATGAACTGAAATCTTCAATCTAATGGGCAAAGATTGACCGGTACGCGCTTCTGGTCTCAAACCAATCTATGGGACTGTAGCGTGCTGCAGGACGACTTGACTGACTTAGAGGACGACAATTAGCCATAATAGGTAAATATGGTGATCTGTAGCTCGAATAACAGTCAATTTTAATTTGCATTAATTAAGATAAAGTTTATTAATGATTACTGACAAATGAGTTGGGTTGTTTATTTTTAGAGAATGTTTAAATCTATAATGTAAAAAAGGAGATTTGAAGATCCATCTTACCAAATAACTAATTTAGATCCATCGAGTACGTGGAAGGGATATCTAGAGAAGGAGGATTAAGATGTGTTGGAATATATATATATAGATTATGCATAAGTTAAGTGAATATATTTTCCTTTAGGTTATAAGGTATTCCTTTCATGTCAGTGTTTGGAACAATCATCTCTCAGAAAGAACAGACCAATGATGTATGAATGATGGTGTTATGGGCCCCACCAGTGAATGTATTGATTGAATGTATTAGTGAGATATACGGTCTGTGATGAAGGGAGGATTTTGGATATCACGCTGCAGCATCACTACCTTGGGTGGTTCCTTGTGACCCCAGCACTTCTACAGGCTCTAGGCCATGTGTCTAGCTCAGGTTTGGTTCTTATACCACTTTATTGATATATGGGTTGGTACGCCCCTAGGGCTCGTGATATATTGTGCTAATTTACTGTGTGCTATTAAGTGTTACGTATGTGCTTTGAGTTGTGCTCTGACATCATTTAAATAAATTGCAAACTTGAAGACATGATCTGATCTTAAAAACACTTCCTCGACATTGTGAAAACAAGTCATACCATCATCTGTGCGAGCCTGTCGAATAGGGGAGTTGAAAAACCATGTCTTCTTGTCATCACTAATGCCACTTTGCCTTGAGGGGTTAGAACAGGTAACTTTGAGGGGATATTCTGCAACAGTGCATGTTTGAGGCCATTGGAACAAATATTTTCAAGTTCATTGCCAAAAGAGACACTGCGTCCCCATTACCCCGTCCTAGAACGCGCTAAAGCACTGGGTACCACATGCTGATTCTTTTTTTTTACAATGTCTGCTTAACGTGTCCCGGCTGTATGCAAAATAAATGCACTTGTTTTGTTTAAAATATAATTTTCGGTCATTTAGGGGCATATTATCAAGACAGGCGATAAAATTATCGTCGCTTTAGTGACAGAAAACTGCCGCTAAAACAGCAATAATGGGCTTGATAATACGCTCTATGGAATTCCAATTGAAGCCCATGTTAGATGTCCTTCACATCTAACATGTCTTGCCCCCTAGTGTTTTATATTTTGTTTGATAACTTAAGTGCATATAATCTTTAAAACCAAATGTAAATATCTAGAGATTATTAAATGTTTGTTTGCTAAAAATATTTATTAGAATAGGAGCCTTTACCCGTTTCTTTAAATTAATCTTTTTGTGGGATGCTAATGTGAAACAAAAATACTCCCAGTGAAGTTTACAGACAGCCTCCTGTTAGTTGTATTAAAAAGATTCTGCATGCACTTGTCACCCTCTTCAGTTAATGCGTTTCACATACTTCACGCATGTGGTCCGCACTAATCCTGGCCGGGCCTCTTTCCACCCACCTGACGTATCAATGCCGTCACTGTGTGTAGTACTTTTCTATTACAGAGCTCCGGCGATTTTGTGGTTTATTTTTTAAAACAGTTGGGCGCTGTTTAGGATGCAAAGACCTAAGATGACTTATCCTAGTCTGTGTTGAATTTTTAAAGGCCCCTTGAAGCCGCCATCTTGTTTGAAGCGAGCCTGGGTTCTGTTTATTGAAGAGTGGCGTGTAAGTGGCTTCGATGTTGTCCACAACTAACATTTTCAGCTGGCTTCCCTCTGCTTTCGAAAACCAAAAGCCAAGTTAGTGATCTTGAAAGAGGTGGACATATTTTCGGAATTTTCGAAAGCGAGCCATATTGCCGGGAAAACTACATTGCCATCTTGCCTGCGCTAATGAGCTTTTTACACCTTTACCGAGTTGTATGTTTTTTTTACACTCCATATGACTGTTTGTTAAATGACATAGGATTTAGATGAGTGTTTAGTAGTTTTGTGGGTTCTAACCTAAACAGGCATTTGGCCCAAAATAAAACATTTAAAACGCACCCTATTAAATGAATTCCTGTATGCGATTGAATAACGGACATTGCCGAAATTCGTGGTACTTGTTCCCCCTTGGAGGAAACAAGCTCCAAGTTGGACCTGTCAGGATTATAGCATTGTTTACAGCGACCTTAAAAGACAGGGGAGGAGGGGGCTGTCTTACTCTGCAATATTTAATTTCAACTATTTTGTAGTGCATCCAATCGTAACTTTACCTATTTTGAATCTGTAATGTATGGAGTTTATCTTGTGGCTGTGAGGTTTTCTCTAGAGTTTTGGGTAAGTGATGCACGTGTCTGAGGCGAAGTCTTTAGTAAATGTCCGTGGGAGGATAGTGTTCAATCAAAGAATTAAAATTAAATGACGTGGGGCTGGGAACTGCAGAGAGGCGGAGCTTTCCAACATCCGAGTGGGTCGGCTTGGGGTTGTCACTTAAGTCCAAGTCCTTCCCTACACGGTTCCTTACACCCCAGCTTCCTTAATCAGTGTCACGAGTGCCCCAGCTTATGGTGTGACCTCCTTCTGACTCTTCCACTGGCTGAGGTCATCTGAGAGCCTCGTCGACAAAGTTTTATTAACATTTATTTTCAATTGCACATTAGATTGCGCTTGGGGAAGGCGAGTGACTTGTACAAATATTAATTCGAGTCTAGAAGAAAATAAACTTTTCAAGAAGTCACAAACAAGTCTAGCAGTGAAACATCAGGCGTGTGGGGCTGGTTTAAAAAAAAGTGCTTTGCCGAAGAGCGCGTCAGGCAGGACAAAAGCAATTATAGAAAACAGTGCAAAACAGATGGTCCCAGCGCGCACCCCTGAATGTAAACAAGCGTGCACCGCTGCTTCCAAATGCCCGAGCCGACTAGAAAGTGAAAGTGATGAAAGTGACGTAAACAGGGAAATGTAAAGAAGCGCACGCGCGTTGCTCGCTCCCACAAGGTGGATGCTACCCTGAAAAGAGCTGACCGATTTCTAAAGGTCATCTCCTAGAGCAGCACATGTGTGCTGCCTAGGCGAGACCAAAAAGAGAAGGAGGTGTACCCCCTCAGCCATCTCCACCCATCAGGTGCTAGAGCGAAGGGGAAGTACATTTTTTAGTTCCCACCATCTTGAAGATGGTGGGACTTCTCCAATCAGTGCTAGGGCTATGTCCCCCTCCCACAGGTGGAGGGCATAATAGAGGGTATAGACTCCCCAAGTAAGGGGCCCAATGGAAACTACCTGCCACTCCCCTGTAAAAGCTCCTAAATGTAGTATTTACGTGGCATCCCCAGACCATAAAACTAGTATCCATGGACACAAGAAGAAGATGAATGAAGAAATGCTGTTGGACTGAGAACTGTAGACCTCATGAAGGACTTTTGGCACAAAATCCTGCCTGCCACCACAGAACTCAAGAATCGCAATCCTCCAGCTTGTCTCATTGCTGTGTGTCCTCCATAAACTCCAGAGGGTCATTTTGCCATTTCCAAAGAACGCACTCGAGATAGAGGTACTATCTCCCTGCAGCCACAGGCACTAAAAACAGCAAAGTCTGGTCCAGCGTCTTTCAGGTCCCCATCCCGACCAACTTCTCCGGATACCAGTGAAAGGTACACCTGCTCTGGATGTTCATTTCAGCCTCTGCACCAAGTCTTGAGGCCCCAGGACCCACCGGAGCTGAAAGACATGAATACCCATGGTACTAGACCCCAAAAATCGACAAAGCAAAGGCAGGCAGTATTCAAATTTACAGCATCCCAGCACCTGATGAGAGACATCAGGACTCTGGAGACCCGCCTCAGCAGTGGCTCAGCAGCTCCCAAATCATCATTCCATGTTGCCAGCCCTTGACCATGAAGTTCATCTTAGCGCACCTTTGCCCAGCTGCACATTTTCACTGCACCCAACCCACCCAGCCAGAGCATCTTCAAACCAGATGAGTTCCTGAAGCCCCAGAGCTCTAGCCTCCTCTACTCTACCTTGAAAGCCTTCAGGCTTGTCTGAAAGTCCCCCTTTGCTTTGCATTTACAGGTGGCCCCCTCCCTTTGTAGCGCTCCAGTTACAAAGTTTCTTTGTTCCTCTCTTCCGGCGAAATCCAGGTAGCTCCCGAGAACGTGGCCTTGGCACTTTGGACCTTGGCCCCGAATCTTCAGATCTTCTAAAGGGTAATGAAACTAACACCTACTGCATTGATTTTTCTAATTGCCCTTTTCTGTCCATATGAAATGCAATGTATGTAACTGCACACAAGTTTAAATATTGCATTAACTGTGATTTTCTCATATTGTGAAAAGTATTTACCTTGTACCCTAAGTTCTATGTCTAAATATATCTTAAAAAACAAAATCTTTGTTTGTAATTCGGTCTTGAGTGAGTGTACCATGTATTGCCTTGGTGTGTATGACAAATGCTTAACACTGCCCTCTGATAAGCTTAACTGCTCACCCACACTACAACAAAAATAGAGTGTTAGTTGTATTATCTACTTTTGCCGCTGTAAACCAGTAAGTGTTGCCCCAACCTCTCTGCACAGTATACCCCAATGTGGTGCACCATATAGAGAGGTGGGATTCCTACAATGGTGGCAGCGGTGGGATCTACAACTTTGCTTTTGCTGAACCACTCTAACAATAAATTGATCACTCCAGTGAAGTCACAATTGCCTTTAGTTACATTGCATTTTTCAATGTGCCTATTTTTCCCATTTTTTAAAATATTTTCAGGACCCTGTTTAGGCCCCTATTAGAGCAGCTGTTTTAAAAATCAAAATCTTACTGTAGTTAGGAATCTAGTGTTGTTAGGTATAATTTGCCTCTCCAAAAATGTTCCCAACTTTGTAAACATAATGAGTACTAGAAACAGTACTTCAGAAGAGCTGGTACAGGTGGAGGAACTCCACCTCACACCTTACCTGCCTCTGCCAATGAGACAGCTTGGAGGCTTGTGTAAAACTTATGGCCTCAAGACTTGGTCAAACATTGCCAAATCCCAGCTCCAGGAGCTTTTGGCAGAGTATGACAAAGAGCATCCAGAGGATGACACTAATCATGCAGAAGATCATAATACAGAAAATACAACACCCCAAGACAGAGGAGCACTTCTAGACAGGAGGGTGGCTATGGAAGCACAGCCTAGCTATAGAGAGAACATAGTTGGTACCTAGGACACATTTGTGGTGGCAGCATAATAATAAATAGTGAAAAAAGGTGATTCTATAGACCCTAAAATCCCCAGAGGAGTTGACCCAAAATTCTTTGAGGGTGAAGATATCACCAAGTGGTTCACTGCTTTCGAGAGGGCCTGCCTTAGCAGACAGGTTACCAGGAATCTGTGGAGTGCTATTCTGTGGGAAATGTTCTCAGGTAAGTGCAGGGATAGACCCCTGCCACTCAATGAGAAGGATGCCGAATCCTATGATCTCTTGAGGGGTACCCTGATTGAGGCCTTTGGATTCACAACTGAAGAGTATAGAATCCGGTTCAGGGAGCCTAGAAAAACCCTGAGCCAGACCTGGGTATGTGTTATAGACTACTCAGTGAAATCACTAGGAGGTTGGTTAGCTGGTAACAATATGCATGGCTATGAAGGGCTTCACATTTTGATAATGACGGAGCATCTTTTAAGTAATTGTTACTAAGAGAAGTTACATCACTTCCTGGTAGACATAGATCCACTTCCTCCTCAAGAGTTGGGGAAAATGGCGAACCACTGGGTCAAGACAGGGATGACCAAAAATACCACTGGTGGGGGAGACCACAATAAAGAGTCCAAAAAGCCCCTCAAAGGGAAAGAGGATAACTCTATGAAAAAAGTCTTCTCAGGGCCCTCCAAAACCTGTTCAGAAGGGAGGACCAAGAGACTCTTCACAGCCAAAGTGTGGGCACCAGGGAAAGGACTGGGATCCCAAGAAGGCTTTGTGTCATGACTGTAGATCCACAGGGCACTGACTGGAGACCCTAGCTATAAAAACAAGAAAAATGCTTCTATCCACCTGCAGTAAATTCAGTTGCTAATCTCCAGATAGGATCTCAGGAGAGAACTGGCCATGTCCGGGAGCTCACTGAGGTGAGGCTAGTGGGGGATTGGGATGTGGTCACGTAAGCTGTTTGGCCCACTAATATGCAAAAATACAAACAGCATCCTTTTATTAATGGGGTTAGAGCAGAGATATTGAGAGACACTGGAACTAGTGTCACCATGGTGACCGAGCAACTGGTGTACTCTGAACACTATCTGCCTCAAATGACCTATGCAGTCACCAATTCTGACAATGTGACAAAAATCCATCCCATGGCGATGGTGTCCTTGGACTGGGGAGCGATTGCTGGCCAAAAAGAGAAGCAGGAACGGTTGGAATCCCACACTGGATTAAGCCTGGGCATGTTACTACACTTCGCTGATACACATGGACGTAGCGTAGCAGTAATAGCAACATACCCCACAAATGCTTTGCTACAGCAATTTTACATGCTAAAAATCATATAACCAATTCACAAAAGTGAACTGTGAATGAAAAATGTTAGGCAATGAGAGAGGTGATGATTTTGGGGTCCCCCCTAAACTATGGAGAGGACCAAGCTGAAGTCTTGAACACAAAGAGCATATCATGCTGATGAACGATTCTGTGGTGGTCCCTTCCTCCTAGGAACACCCCAAGCACAGTTATGGGCAAAAATACAATCCCAGCCAAAGGCCCTGCAAAGCATTATGGGACAAGGTTAGCAGTGGGCAGTGAATATTATAGTGTCCAATATCAAAATAATTCTACAAAGAGCTGCAGTTCAACTAGTCGTTACTAGATGTCCCTCACGAGTCAAATGCAAAAGCATTGAAATTATTATTACATCAAGCTGCAGTTCCACTAGTCGTTACTAGATGTCCCTCACGAGTCAAATGCAAAAGCATTGAAACCCTTTCATGAAACTTTTGCATTTGACTCCTGTCGACTCGTGAGGGACATCTAGTAACGACGAGTGGAACTGCAGCTTGATGTAACAATAATTTCAATGCTTTTGCATTTGACTCGTGAGGAACATCTAGTAACGACTAGTTGAACTGCAGCTCTGTGTAGAATTATTTTGATATTGGATACTATAATATTCACTTCCCACTGCTAATCTTGTCCCATAATGCTTTGCAGGGCCTTTGGTTGGGATTGTATGTTTGCCAATAACTGTGCTTGGGGTGGTCCTCAGAGGATGGGACCACCGCCGAATCGTTCAAGAAGATGTGCTTTTTGTTTTCAAGGCATCTGCTTGGTTCTCTCCCTAGGTTAGGGAGGAACCCAAAATCATCACCTCTCTCACTGCTTGCTAATGTATCATTTTCACTTTTGTGAAATGACTATATGCGTTATAGCATTTAAAGACAGAAATTCTAATTTTATTGTAACTTGCAGTGTGTAAGATGCTGTGTTATCAGCTACGTAGTGCTACTATGCAAACTATGCCCAGGGTTACACTGGATGTGTGTGAATCCTAGAGCACAGAGCAGAACCCAGAGTGAAAAAGAGGTACTGGAGTCTGGAATAATGGCCAAATCCTCCAAGAGTAAAGGCAAGAAGACTGGGAGACCAGCTTCCAATAAGACACCAGTCAGACGCAGAGGCAACTGAGCCTCAGGAGTTTGAACCATACCAGGCTGAGCGTTTGGGCCCCAGGGACCTTCTCGGGAAGATTTGTGTCAGGGGTAGAAAACCTGTCCCACTCATTGAAGCCTGCAACAGCAAGCTATGCACAGAAAGTCTGTGATATCATTGGTTCCAACAGGACCTATTGGGAGGAGAGAATCCTTTGCATTTAGGCCAGAGACCCCATACCTGGTGCCACTAGGAGAGTGGTAGTACCTCAGCCAATAATGGAGTTCCTCCACACTTTGGCCCATGATATCCCCTAGCCAGATACCTTGGCCAAACCAAACCTTGGAGTAGGCTAGTCAGCCTCTAATACTTGCCTGGGATGCACCAGAAGATGAAGGAGTTGTGCAACTCCTGTGCCACATGTGAAGCCAGTGGCAAGACAGGTGATCACCCAAAGACCCATTAATTCCACTTCCAGTGGTTAGGGTTCATTTTGAAAGGGGAGGGATTGACATTGTGTGTCCCCTTGTCACTCCTACAGCATCAGGAAACATATATATGTTGATGATAGTGTACCATACCATCAGGTATTCTGAGGCTATTGCCCTAAGGACTACCACTGCCCCTGAAGGCCCTCATTAGTATTTTTACCAGGGTGGGCTTCCCTAAGGAGGGGGTGTCAGACAGAGGTACAAACTTCATGCCGGGCTGCCTAAAACACATGTGGAAGGAATGTAGAGTGACCTCTGGTTTACTACCCCCTACCATCCTCAGAGTAATGGCCTTGTTCAAAGATTCAACAAGACCAATGAAGCTATGATCGGTGAACTTCCTGAAAAACTCAGAAGGAGATACAGTCTTACTTCCATGCCTGCTTTTTGCCTACAGGAAAGTGCCACAGAAGGGAGTGGGGTCCTCCCCCTTTGAGCTGCTGCTTGGTCATCCTGTCAGACGACCAATGTGCCTTGTGAAGGAAGGATGGGAGAATCCTCTTGTTTAGCCTAAAGAAGATATAGTGGACTATGTGTCTGGCCTCAGCTCCAGGATGACTGAATACACGGAGAAAGCTAATAAAATCCTTGAGGCCAGCCAGGAGCTCCAGAAGCAATGGTATGACCAAAAGGCCTCTATGGTTGAAATTCAACCAGGGCAAAAGGTGTGGGTTTTGGAGCCAGAGGCTCCTAGGGCTCTCTAAGATAAATGGAGTGGACGCTACCCTATCCTAGAGAGAAAAGAAGAGGTCATATATTTAGTGGACCTTGGCTCTTGCAGGAACCCCCAGAGGGTCAACCATGTAAACCTTCTTAAACCTTACTATGACAGGGCAGATATGACCATGCTCATGGTTACAGACGAGGATCAGGAAGCAGAGAGTGAACCTCTCCATGACCCCATGTCAAATGATCCAAAAGATGGGTCAGTGGAAGGAGTGATCTTGTCAGACACCCTCAGTGCCCACCAGCTGACTGACAGCAGGCAAGTTTTTAATCAGTTTACTGAGCTCTTCTCTTTGATCCCTGATCAGAATAGGTGATGTAACCATGACGTGGACACTGGTGAAATCTTATCTGTCAAGAGTAAAATATTCAGGCAGTCTGATCATGTGAAAGAACCTATCAAAGCTGAAGTAAGCAAGATGCTGGAATTGAAAGTCATAGAGTCATCTGAGAGCCCAATTATTTTGTTAGTCCCCAAGCCCCATACCCAGGGTGCTAAGACAGAGATGAGGTTCTGAGTGGACTATAGTTGTCTCAGTGCTATGACCAAAACCAATGCACAACAAATTCTTAGGGCAGATGAACAGATTGACAGGTTGGGAGCATCCAATATCTGAATACCTTTCATCGCACATCAGGGTAATTTCAGATAGGTCTAACCTCACGAGCAAAAGAAGAATCAGCATTTTCAACCCCAGATGGGCATTATCAGTTCACTGATGTCACTTGGTTTGAAAAATGCACCTGCTACTTTTCAAAGATTGGTGAATAAAGTTCTTGCTGGATTATTGCTGGATTATTGCATTTTATCCGGATGATATTGCTTTCTTAGCTCCACCTGACAGGATCTCCTAATCTTCCTTGGGAAAGTACTGGAGGCTCTGCAGAATGCAGGCCTCACTATCAAGGCAAGCAGGTTCCAAATAGGGCAAGGGAAGGTTGTATATCTTGGCTGCCTTGTTGGTGGAGGCCGAGTTCAACACTTACAGCCCATGATCCAGACCATTCTGGACTGGGTGCCTCCAACAACCCAGACTCAAGTCATGGCTTTCCTGGGCTTGACTGGGTACTACAGGAGGTTTGTGAAGCATTACAACACCATTGTGACACTGCTCACAGAACTGACCCCCAAGAGAATGCCCAAAAAGGTGAACTGGACAGTGGTTTTTGACATTCTGAAGGAAGCAATGTGCTCTGCACCTGTTCTAAAAGCTCCACATTATGCCAAGCAGTTTAATGTATAGGCAGCTGCCTCTGAACATGGGATAGGAACAGTCCTATCCCAAATAAATGACCAAGGGCAAGACCAGCTAGTGGCTTTCATCAGTAGAAGGCTACTTCTCAGGGAACAGCGTTGGAGTGCCATTGAGAGGGAAGCCTTTGCTGTGGTCTGGTCCGTGAAGATGCTGAGTCCATACCTGTTGGAATCTCACTTCCTTGTCCAAACTGACCACATGCATCTCAGCTGGTTAATGCAAATGAAAGGCAAAAATCCCAAATTGCAAAAGTGGTCCCTATTCCTGCAGGAAATGGACTTTGAAGTGGACCACAGACCTGGGACTCCCCATGCCAATGCAGACGGCCTTTCCAGGTTCTTCCACTTAGACGATGAAGACTCTCTAGGGGAAGGTTAGTCTCATTCTCTTCCATTTGGGGGGGAAGGCCATGTAGGAAAGTGCCTCTTTTGCACATGGCTAGCCCCCCCACCTTTTGCCTGGAAAATGATGTAATCTCGACTGGATGTGCACAGGGTCCCTGCCAACCAGGTCCCCTGTGCCAGAAGCTCTTTCCCTAAACTGTACCTTTTGTTTCCCAATTAGCACAAGTTCAGTAACCCTTGTAAGTCCCTAGGCATTGGCACTGAAGAGGGACCCCAAGGGTAGCAACACAAATTAAGTAACCCTAGGGTCCCCTCACCAAAGGCATGCACACTGCCACTGCAGACTGCGGGCCTTGGTACAGACAAAACCGAAGAGTCGGCGTGGCATCCATCTCTGTGTGACATGCACACAGACACTAAATGGGATATAGATAAGACTCCTGTATAGCAGGCCTTATTGTCCTAAGGCAGGGTGCACAATATCTTCTGTGAGGACATATCTGCATGAGCAGATATGCCCCTGCAATATTCATACCAGTTCTTGGATATTGTAAGGAACAGGGAAGCCATAAGGAGTACACGGGCTGTACACTCATCATGTTGAGTTCTCCAGCCCCATGATGGCTTCACTGTATTATGGGATGTTTGGTACTAATCGTCTCATCTCAATAAACCAGCACTGCTTCCATTGTCAGATTTATTAATAATTGCACACAGAGGACCCCTTAAAGTTGTAGAATGCACACCAATATGTAAGGTTCTTCAAAACGTTAGGCCATGCCGAAGGTATACAATATCTTCCTTGTTTCATCCGATTTATTCCAATGGTAATTCTAAATAATGCATGTTTCAACCATACATTTCTGTGCTTTAATCTTCACATTAGTTCAACTAGTGCCAATAAGTCTTTACTCCAAGACACATAGAGTTACATGATTCCTTATAATTAAACATGGATGCGATAATCCCAATGCATTTTGGGCAAAATACTGACCTTCCTCAGGGTTAACTCTGATCACATTTTACCAGCTGTAACTAAAAGTGTTTTGAAGAAACCTAAAGTTTGCGCGACATGTTGTGACCCCATACCTCTCAACTTCTCTTTTAACTTATTTGTATTCATGTTTTTCTAATTGCAAGACATTGCATGAAAAAAATCCAACACAGATCAAGCATCCTAATCCACCATCTACTTAACAAATGTGGTGTAGGAACAATACGGGGCAACTGGCTCAATGGATAAGACACTAACCCCCACATCTTTCCCATTGAGGGTCATTCCACCTCTGTGCACCTGGTTCTTGGTGCAATGGATGTGTACTCGTGTCACTATCACTGGTGGCTTGAATCCATTTCATGACCGTCTCTCCATTGCCACCATATCCCCAATGTTACCAGTGCCAGGTTCAGATCTTCAGCTGTCTCTGGACTGGTCGAGAGCTATGAGTTTATCTATAACCTGAATGAGGGGATTTGCAAGGTTGTTCTCGAAAACCTAGACCTTCATGTTGAGAAATACAATGGGACTATACGAGGAACACCTCTCTGCAGGATTACCCTGTTTGTGATGAAGGACTATTGTGGCCCATTTAATTTCCTTGTTGAGGCACCACTTATCTTTGGATTCATGCAGCATGACTCACAATGGTCCAATCAGCTTCCGGCTAAACGTTTAAAGCGCTCTGAAGGAAAAACATTCTGCCCTGGGGTCTTACTTTCTTGAATTGCTTTTGTGAATTCTTCCTCTCACTAGCCAAAGGCAAAATGCCTGTATATCCTGCCCATTCAGAATCTAGGTGGGTATGTCATTTTAGGAAAGCAGGATCTGCTTTTATGGCTACCCCCACTTTTAGACTAGTCTGACTGGGTTCCTGCTAATCAGGACCCCAGTCTCTCTGCTTTTTTCCCTAAATTGTTATGGCAAATACTTAGGTACATCCCAGATTGGAAACTGGGATACCCTTATAAGTCCCTAGTATATGGTACTAAGATACCCAGGGCATAGATACCCCAGAGGTCCCCCATGGGCTAAAGCATGCATTATGCCACCCATGGGAGACCATTCAAAATGCAACTACAGGTCTGCCATTGCAACCGGAGTAAGCTGGTGCTAGCACCACTTACAAAGCATATAGGTTTCCTATATCTAGGGTCACTGCACTTAAAACCTATAAGTCACCCCTATAGCAGGCCTTTGCAAACCTGAAGGCAGGGTGCTTGGTTCTAAGAGTGAGAGTACCCCTGCATGAGCAGGACACCCCTACATCCTACAGAGTCCATTCTCCCGGGTAGTAAGTGAACCAGCCATATAACATATTGACAGGCACCACGTAATTACGCGATGACCATCTCGAAACTGGCTGGAACGAACCCTATCATGCTTGGTATCAAACATGTTGGAATCATACCCCCACACTGTAAACAGTGTGTGAGGTATGATTCCAAACACTGGAACGGGCCTTCGTTAGGCTCAGTGCTCCAGGTACCAATCTTCTAGACCCGGACAGCACAACATGGCTATCCGGAGACATGATTCCGCCCTCCTGCTGCTGAGCCAACCTTGCGCAGGTGAAGGCAGAACAATAGGTATCCTGTCACAGGGAGGTGTGACCAACTCCCAGGAAGCATTTAGTGTATTGGGGCCGGATGGTAGTGATTGCCAGCACCACTCACTCTGCTTGAGGGACACATTTGGTGCCCTCCTTGCATAGTCCAGTACAAACCAGCTCTGGAAGCCGTTGGCTCCTGCACTGGCACAAAACTGGACAAAGGACATGGGAGTATCCTCCCTACTGTCCAGTCCCTCCCCTGGGAGGGAATCCTGAATCGTCCCAACCCTTTCTTATGGTACTTAAGGGCTTACTTGTAGGTGGGTCCCTAGATTTGTAGTGGGACATGATTCAACTCCGACATTACTTCAACTTCAACCGTCTGGGCACTCTGGACTTCAATAGACTTCGTTTGGGCTCGACTCTGTCTTCCTGCTCATCTGCTGCGTCGTCTGTGCCTGTGCACCATACAGGAATTTTCCAAGCCCTGTGGGCATCAAAGACACCTGAATAAATCTCCCTTGAAGTGAAGGAGTCACTTCCTTGCATTCGCAGGCACCACAACTAAGCTGACCGGTCTGCTGATCCTGAGCTCCTAAGGACTCCAAAAGGTTCTGCAACACAGGTGGTGGTTCCCCCCAGCTCTCAAGGCTTGACCTGCCCTCTTGCCAAGTTTGAGGCCAGTGTCCTTCGTGGGAGCAACAGGAACAGAAGACTTGTGCACCGCATCAACTTGCTGTTGCCAAGGCGTGTTGGCTTCCTTCCACCAATATCTTCGGGCTCCAAGTAGTGCCATCATCAAGCATCTCCACTGACCAAATTCTTTGCCCACACCGCATGGTTTGCACCGTGGCCTGCATCTTTTGGTGAGCTGCTCTACGTCCTCTTGCGACTTAAGTGCCTCCACCTGTGGGTCCTGCTGAGGGTCACCTTTGAATTCTTTAGGCTCCCCTGATTGCTTGGGCCTGCCCTGACTCCCCTGCTTGTGGTGAGTCCCCTGGATCTTGCTGGTCCCCACATTGCAGCTTCTTTGACTTCTACATTGTTTGCCAAGGCTTGTTGGTGCTCCCGCCAGACACCGACCCCTCAGCTCTCGACATCCGATGTGGGACAGCTTGTGTACGGCTTCTGGTTCTCCTCAGCTTTACCTGGTCCTCACAGCTGCAGAGTCAAAGTCACCATCAACTCTCCTGCAACACCCAACATCGGTGGGCATTCGTCTTCCAGAACTCTGAGTCACTCCTGAGTGACATAGACTCTGTCTCCTCTGCTTGCAGGTACTGCTCACCTAGAATCTACCTTCAGATTCCACCGGACACTTTCTCCCTCTTCAGCAGCGGTATTTTCTGAAGTCCTCCATTGGATTCAACGGCGATTTCCGACACCACTTCACCCCTGTGCACCCAGATTCCCTGGTGTAGGCAACGTGGGTACTAGGGTATCCATGGGTGGGGTGGCTCTCTAACCTTCTGTCTTCCATGATGTTTCTTCAGGGTCCACTGGGAAGGGTCCTTAATCTTTAAAATTGCAACCGCAACTTACACGGTGACTTGTACGGAGTACACTGTCATGTTTCCACACTGCACCCGATGCCCGTGAGGCTCCTAGTCACTCACCTTCGGTGGTTCCTTGTGTTCCCAACACTTCTATGTCCTCTGGGTACTACCTTGAAATGAGTTGTGGTTCTTACACCACTTTCTTAGTATATGGTTTGCCCCCCCCCCCCCCGGTGCCCACTGTGTATTCTGTGCTACTTACGTGATTTCTATGCAAAGTTTTATGTGCATTGTGCATATCTCCAGGTAGGAGTTATTGGTATGTGTTAGTGAGTGTTATATAATAAATACATGTTTTTATAAATACCTTGTGTGGTTCTTTTTCATTCAATATGTGCCTATAAGATTGCATTCTGGTAAAAACAAGCTGCTTTACACTCCTTCTGGACTAAGCCTGAAGGCTGCTCTCCACCGCTGCCACTTAGAGAGCTTTCTAAGGTTGTCATCATCAGGGTTGCCTGGATCAGTGCAGGGTGTCCACGAATATAAGTGGACATGATATACCAGGCCAGCTTCTCGCATTCATTGATGAAGCTCTACCTCCTCCAAGGCATTTCATGCCCTCTCCAGGTGTATAGCAAAGGTTTGGGCTATGGCAGCAGCTTTGCTGGCCAGTAGTCCTTCTACAGTTTCTACTCTGTGGATCTACCTTTTCCCTCTTCTCTTTTGAAAGACATGTGAGCTGTTTCCCTGCCTTATTCTGCACCTCATATAGCTTGTGCTGCTTTACTCTGCTGGGCCTTGGCTGCATCTCAATTAGTTATTGCACTATCAACTAGTTGTTTTCACCTATCCCTGGTGAAGTCTATCTGATGTGAGTGTTTGGGGGTGGGTCCCATCTGCACAGTCTTTCCTCTAAAGCCAATAGTTCCTTGATTTTTTCCCCTGTTATGTGTGAGACCAAATGCTCATTTAAGACTGTTTAATATGTTTTATATGCTTCCCGGATTGCCACTCTGGATGACACAGATCTTGTGTTGTCTTTAAACTACTGCTCCATGTTACTACCAGGTGTTTTCAGCTGCACCAGTCAGTGAGCTCCCAGGGATCCATTCTTCACTCTGTCCATGACCCATGACCCAGGTAGCAAGTAGAGTAAGCCGTGTGCATTTCGGAGAGTAGTCTGATATCACCTGACCATGCGTCCCTGAATCTCTATCTCTGTGCCCTTGGGACTAGGAATTATTCCACCCTGAAAATGGAACTAGACTTGTATAAATCTTGCCTGAACGGATATCCATAAAGTCGAGTGCAGAGGTGAAATTTGGAAGCCACCTGTCCTCCATCAAGTGAAAAGCCCGGATACTCATACCTATCTCTTCTCTCATTGTTAGGATGAAGTCACCCCTTTGATTATAAGTGAGTCCTGTAGCCTAGTAAGCCAATCCCCCATTTTTCACAGTGTTGTGGTTTGTAGTCCAGAGGGCAAGTACCAAAAGGCCACCCGTGAGTTGCTCCCCATTCCAGATGCCCTTCACTGCAGTGAAACATCCTCCTAGTTCCATCTATGTCTCCGTAACTGTAAGCGGGAGAGACCCACATACTAAAATACTGACTGCACAGGAGCCAGAAGTGAATCTAGAGTGGAACAAGGTCTTGTAGCTTCCCCTTCCAAGAAGACAACAACAATTCCCCACTAAAAGGGTCACCTGAAACAGGATAAGGATTGGATTAGGTTGATACAATTTGTTGCACAGCCTGTTCCCATTTAATGAGAGGATTGGGTTGGGTTCCCTTAATGTTAGCTCAGGTTTGCATGATACTTGCAATGGCGTACTGTGTGTTCCTGGAACTTGTTCCCCTGTAAGCCCTGTTGTTTGCTGTCAATCATGTCAGACAACTCTCTTCACCACAAAACTCTCCCCTGTCCCTCCTTTCCTGGGCCATGAGTCTTGAACTACTCGCCTCCCCAATGCGTAATGTGTCTGTTGCTCTCCAAAATTAGCATCAAACCTGTTTCCATTTCCATTTCAGTGTCTCTTTCCTCAGTCTCTAGATGACGGGAATACAGCAGGGTCTAAAGGATAAGTCTTGAAGGTGTGACTCCTGCCTCTGACTGAATGGTAGTAATTTTTCTGTTTGACTATGGTGCAAGAATAGAATAGTCCTGCAAGTTGTCTCCTTGGAATTACCTCTCTACCATCATAGTATCTGTGGGAGAGGTTTCTTCTCAACTTCGTCCATTTTGTGGTGTCAGCAAGCCTCCTTGTTGTCTGGTTTCCATTGGGTGTCATCCCGCCAAACACACCCATGCCTCACCGAGGAGTAGGTCTGGGTGTAAAACTCTGCTCCACTCACGTAGTTTGCCGAATTTGGCAACTGCACGTTCCGCAGAAAGGTGGAGTTACCGGGGCAACAGTGCTGAGGTTCTTTTTTGTTAGCATGCTTGAAATGTACTTTTGCATGTATGGGAGTGACTTGCCGGGTGCTCGCGATTGCCAACACACCATTCAGGTGTGCCAGCAACTTCCTGTAGATGTTTTCTGTCTTAACACTCAGGATTTACTGCAGCTGCAATCTGAGGAATATTCTCTCCTCAACAAGCATCAAAATCTTCCTGAAATGACGATTTGGAGTCAAAAACCTCCTCAAATGGACCTTTGGCATTTATTTTTGTGCAAAGAGTCATTTAAAAAAAACTTTTTTCCCAACTTGGAGGAATGCCCAAGAGTCTCCAACTTCCTGTTCCTGTCCAGCAGGCTGCTCCCAGTCCTTTATCCATCTCCTGAACACTCATGATTTGGGGTTTGGAGATGAAAGGATTACTCTTTTTATTTGCTTCATACACCATTAGATCTAAGGACTTTGTATTTGAGATTTCACAAGTAAGTTGAAAAGCTGGTGTTGTTTGTTTGATTTGGGCCATACTCCTGGATTTATTTGTATGTTTAATCATTTTTTTTAATTTATTGCGGTGGGTAGCCTATAGTTTCAGTAGGGGCCTAATTATTACTTTGTAAATATTTTTTCTTCTTTTATAAAGGAAAAATCTTGCATACTTCACTGTTTTTTGCTCCCTGCTTTTTTAATAAATGTACAATATTGATTTAATTCACTACGTGGCTTAGTCTGCCAATGGGCATTCCCACCAGTAGGCCCAGTGCTAGCCATGGGTGCATGAAACAACTGTTTCTGTGGAGTCTGTTGAAATGAAACATCATTTAGGCCATGGATGGATTTGTATTAAAATACAAAATGTGTGTTTTTTTGTGGTATTTTATGTTTTTGTTCTTCCTGCAAACAGTGTTTAGGTGGGGTAATACCTTTGAAGGATATGTGTTGTAAATATTTTTAGCCCTGTTAATTTGTATTTTTGGCATTACTGAATTAAGGCTGTGTTTGCTGTCTTCCCAATACCTCCTATTTCTGGCCGGTGTGAGTATGTGTTTGCCACAGGCCACCATTCAGCTTTGTTCCCCATGTGACCAGGGACCATTTTGTATAGTTAGTGTCCATAGGCCTGCATGTGTTCTTTGTTTTCCAGGTCTCCTGCTTCTTGTTGTAACCATGTGGCTGGCGGTCATTTTGTGTAGGCAGCCAGTGTGCTTTTGCCAAAGTGTGTATGTGTTCTTGTTGTGGCCATACCTCCTTGCTTGCTGTTTGACCATGTGATCGGTGGTAATTTTATATAGGCAGCCAGTGTGCTTTGCCATAGGCCTGCATGTGTTCTTTGTTTTCCAGGCCTCCTGCTTGTTGTTGTGGCCATGTGGTTGGCGGTCATTTTGTGTAGGCAGCCAGTGTGCTTTTGCCAAAGGTTGCATGTGTTCTTGTTGTGGCCATGCCTCCTTGCTTGCTGTTTGACCATGTGGTCGGTGGCCATTTTATATAGGCAGCTGGTGTGCTTTGCCATAGGCCTGCATGTGTTCTTTGTTTTCCAGGCCTCCTGCTTGTTGTTGCTTGTGACCATATGGCTAGCAGCCATTTTGTGTAGCCAGCCAGTGTGCTTTTGCCATAGGCCTGCATGTTTTCTTTGTTGTGGCCATGCCTTCGTGCTGGTCATTGTTCTGAGAATGTGGCCAGTGGCCATTTTGCATAGGCAGTCAGTGTCTTTTGCCATAGGCCTGTATGTGTGCTTTGTTTGTTGCCCATGACTTCTTGCTGTTTATTATTGTTTATTGCATGTGATTTTTCTTCTTTTGTAAAGAAAATTTGTTGCACAGTTCAGTGCATGTTCTCCATGTTTTATTAATACATTTTCTGTCTTCTTTCAATGCATTATGTAGCCTAGTCTGTCAATGGAACGGGCCTTTCAGCAAGTAGGCTCAGTGCTAGCTCTGGGTGAATGAAAAACAACTGTTTCTTTGGTGTCTGTTAAATTGAAACATCATCTTGGCCATGGATGGCATTGGATTACAATAGACAAAATATTTTTTGTGGTATTTCTAATTTGTTTCTGCAAACAGTTTATAGGTGGGGTATTGCTTTTGGAGGATGTGTGTTGTAAAATGTTTAGCTCTGTCGATGCTGAATTAATCAATGCCTCCTGTGTGTTTTTGCCATAGACCACCATTTGCCTTTGTTCCCCATGCCATGTGGCCAGGGGCCATTTTGCATAGTGTCCATAGGCCTGCATGTTTTCATTGTTTTCCAGGCCTCCTGCTTCTTGTTGCCATGTGGCTGGGGGCAGTTTGCGTAGGCAGCCAGTGTGCTTTTGCCATAGGCCTGCATATGTTTTTTGTTTGTTGCCATGGCTTTTTACTGGTTGTTGTTGTAACCAATGACCATGTGGCTGGCAGCCATTTTTTGTAGCCAGCCAGTGAGCATTCCCCATAGGCCTGTATGTGCTGTTAGTTTGTTAAGTGTTGAAATATCGCGCACTCCCTTTTAATCTCTGAGTGTGTTGAATTTAAACAAGTAGCGGCGTGCTGCTAGAGGAGCGACCCCTAAACCAAGGTCGAAGAAATGAAAAGAGTTGCACTGTCCCATCCAGGGTGGTGTCCCTCTATGCGCACAGCATTGTGGGGTAACTAAGTTACCAATGTTCGTTCTGGTTAAACCAAAGTTCATTTATTCATGATTGAAAATTTGAAATTCATTATTCCGTGTAACAAATTATCACATGTTGAGTCAACAAAGGTACTGATGGATATCCTCTATGCATTTCGGGTGAAAACCCTTCATCAGGAGGAATCCTATAAACAAAAACAGGAGATAAAGTTGCACGTCCCCTCATAAAATTTATCTTCCACTAATAAATTAAAGCGTTAACAAAGTTAAATGTGTAAAAACATGTGTCATCCAAGATATCAAGCTTCAAAAAGTGCGCAAAGAAATAATCAGAAAACGCTGTTGAGAAGAACTACACAAGCGTGTTGGAATCACACCCAAGCTATCCGGTGTTTTTTATGAATTTACCGCGTGTGTCACGTGTTGCTAAACAGGTGCGGTGATAACGACGTGTAAAGTAAATACGTAAACGTTGTATAGAATACGCATGCCAAGATCAGGTGAAATGGTCCAACAAGCGTTCAAAGTAAGAACATGCAGTGTTAACGAGATAAACCATAAAATAAAACCACGCACCGAGAGTCGGTTAAAATCGTGAAAGTTACCTCAGTTCACCCGTTCAAATGAGCATATCCAAACTGCTCTGGTTCGAAGAACCGTTATTGGGCGTGTAACCGTATTAAGTATGTGAATAGTGAACAGAGAAAGAAGACTCCAATACTGGCGGCCATCTTGGAATGGTCAAAACATGACAAAAACATGACAAAAATCGCTACATAATGACTCGAAAAAAATGACTCGAAAAAATCGAGTTAGTGCAATGTAACCTAGGTAGAAAGTTAAAATGATAAGTTGTGGTCACCAAAGCTGAAAAAACGATGTGTGAAAGAATGACAATAAAGTTTTAAAAACAAAACGAACGTAAAAAAACGTAGAGAAAACATGGATGGAAGATAGATGTAAGTAGGAAGGTCGAAGAAAAACAACAACATTTTAGATGTAATAATGTCCAATAATTGAGATGTATATGAGCTTTAGTTTGTTACCCATGCCTTCTTGCTTGCTTTTTTTTGTGACCATGCCCCTATCACCATACGGCTTGTTGGGTCCAATCTGGAGTCAAGACACCTGTCAACTCACCTGAAGCTCCCGACATCTGTGGGCATTGGTCTATCGTGCTCTTTGTCACTGGTAAGTGACCCAGACTCTGTCCCCTCTGCTTTCAGGTTCCTTTCATCCTAGATCCGGGCTTGGATCTATCTGGACACTTCTCCTCTTCATGGCAGCAGCACTTCCTGAGCAGCTTCCATTGAAACCAGCGACGCCACCTGACACCATTTGACACCAATGCACCCGGCTTTCCTGGGTGAGGTAACTTGAGTACTCTGGTACTCCCGTGCGTGTTGACCCTAGACACCTCTAAGTCCAAAAGGGTTCACTCATTATTATCCTCTAAGTGTCCTTAAACTCTAAATTTCCAATCGCGACTTTCCCCATCGAAGTAAATGACATTTCGCGGCTGTGTTCTCACACTGCACGCGTCCCCCGTGGGTCCCCTGTGTTACTACCTTGGGTGGTTACTTGTGGTCCAAGCACTTCTACAGGATCTAGGACTTGTATCTAGTTCAGTTGTGGTTCTTATACCACTTTATTGGTAAATGGTTTGGTATGCCCCTAGGGCCCAAACGTGTATTTGTGCTATTACTGTTGAATACTGACTTGTAACTTAAGTACTTCGAACTCCAGTCTCATAAAGAGACTAGAGGGGTGTGTTCTATCTTAAATACATATATTTTAAATATATACCTGGTGTGGTTGTCCTTTCATTTGGTCATTCAAGAGATTATAGACTGGTAAAACAAGCTGCTTTACACTCCTTCAAGACTTAGCCCGAAGGCTGCTCTCCATAGCTACCACTAGGATAGCTTTCACATAAGATTGTCTTTAACCTATCACCATAAGGGGTTGTTTGGACTGATACAAGGGGCCCACTAGAACTAGTGGACAGCATATATCAGGCCACCTTCTCACACTGTGTTTGCTGTCAGATATACAGTTCTTCAGCCACACATCAGAAAGAACATTTGTCATCTTAATATTAATAAGCATTAAACATCCAATGAAAGAACATCTACTTCTGCACCGCTCTTGGATTACACAACAAGTAACCTTAGGTGCTCCGATCGTCGGTTTTCCTGCTTGGGGGACCCATTCTATTATGAAGTGTGGGGGTAGGTCTTCTGATTTTGTTATTGCTTGTACAAAGTTCTTGAAGAAGCGTTCTACTTTTATGTCCCCACTTTTCTGAAAAGCCATCATCCACATGTTTTTATGGCTGGATCTCCCCTCCGCTTCTTCCACCCTGGTGTGCAGTGATGGGAGTCTCTTGAGTCTCCTTAAGTTGTCTCTCTTCCTTCTACAGTGTTCTAATGGATTCAGTTTGCTTGTTGATCATGCTCTCCACCGTGGAGACTCTTGCTGCAATTTTCCTGAAATCTGTCCGGAGCGAGTTAATGTCCACCACCACCATGCCAAGTTTATTTTTCATGGCTTATCTGGTCTCTCTAATTGCCAGCAGCAGTTCCATGAGTCAAGGATCTTGTTCCTCACTGTCCGCTTGTCCGGAAGGTGCTCCCATTTCTTTGTCATGCGTGATTTTTCCACTCCGGAATGCATACTTTTCCAATTTGTGACAGTGCTATTTTTTTTTACCCCTTGTACCAAATCATGATTGTCTCCTCACCACAAGGTCGGCCTGTCGCTCATACTGGTACCACTCTGATGGTGGCTCTGTTACTGCTACTTATAGTACAAATGACTGAGAAAGCGAGGGGTGTACAGTGAGACCCACATTGCCCGAACATCGGATCCCTCCTTGGGCTACTTCAAGTTCTTATGTCATTACTTTGCTAAACATGCACAGGGTTCTTCTACAGATTTTTAAAAGTTTCTTATTAGTGCCTTACACGTCCGCCCAGTGACGGCCTTCACAGGAAGCCTTCAAGATTGTACTCCACCTCTGTGCTCCTTCGCTCCCAAATGGGAATTGGAGGACCCCCTGAAATGGTGCTATTATCGATTGATTGATTGATTGATTGATTGATTGATTGATTGATTTAAGCTTTATTCAACAGAAATGTCATAAAAGCTATAGATAAAAAAGAATACAGATATGCAACATTTTCAATTTATATAACATTAATACAGCAAAGTGATCGGTTAAGCCCTTAATGCAATAATGCATATATCATATTCGAATTGTTAAAAAGCAGAATAAAATGACAGATACACAGTTTAGTTTGTCAAAGACATATCTACATTAAAAACAGAATAAAACAGTAGTACTTCATCATGACAGTGAGGCATTGGTATACTAAATATGTGTTACTTTTTCCCTGACTTAGCAGCGAAGATTTGGCAAATAAAGTGCTAGTGGATAAAAGTTCAAACGGATATATGTTGCATCCTAAAATTCCCACTTTACTGATTTCAATTAAAACTGTGCCATTCTTGCAAGGGCTTTCCACCTTACAAGCCATACTTTTCCCGGGAATTTTGCTACACAGCATGCAAAAAACAGCCTAGGGTCAGATCTAAGTATACGTAGTGCTGTATGATGGTCCTGTGTGGCCAGTTGCTGGCAGAGCATTGTCAGTCTTTTATCCCGTTTTATATGCCAGGCAAGCAAACATTAAATGGGCAATACTTTCTGTTGATGCCTTCACGCATGGGTAGTTTTTTCCATTGCTTGTGCACCACTTTGCTGTCACCTCATGAACGGGAAGAGTCCGAACCCAAGGGGCATATACAGCATTCTGTCTCTCTGTAGCTTAATTGTATCAAGGAAGGGCTCAAAATATCTAATTTATTTGTGGGAGTCCTATTATCACATGTGGTGTGTTGGGCCCAGTTTGTTTGGTGGCTCCAGTGGCCTGAAGGATCAAAGCCCGTTTGCTTTGCAGCCATCTCGGTAAGTGCTGTCATCAATGCCCGTCCACCATCTTGGTCATCGGTTGTTGCAGAACTCGCTCCAAGCAGCGCATCAGATGGAGAATGTTATTTGTCTCCCCATGGCAATCCCAGCAGGCCTGGTGGTTCTCCTCAGTTTTCGCCACCTGATCCTGGAAACTACAAGAAAGTGTTTGTACCAGGCTTCATGAGCCAACACTGCACAGAGCACATCATCTTTCTTCAGCATTCTAGACATGTTCCTATGCTTATCAATCTCTTTACTTTAAATCGTAGGAATTATGAAGCCTTTAAGTAGGTGATCCTGTTAAGGTGAATGTTTTTCAAACTCTTTTTTGGCATGGTGTTCAAGGTTTGAAAAGGAGGTGACTCCATTAAAGTCTTTTGAGACATTTTAGAATTTAAGTTGATGAATGACAGTAAAAAGAGGGTAGCGTCCGCCAAATGTGGTTAACTTGACAGATATTGTATGTGGCTAGAATGTGGTCAAATATTATGTCCATTATCACTTGATTGATGGTAGAACTTTGAGTCCACATTTAACTGGTTGGATTTCTTCAAGTCCGCAAACCCTATTGCACGCTGTCACAAAGACTGGACGATGTCATTATTGATGTCATCAATTGTGCAATCTGACATATCATCAATGATATCATTTAACATGTCATGAGTGATGTAATGTGTGAGGTCACAAGTAGTGGCTGATGGGGGTGCAGTTATAGTTCGTTCACTTAACTATAACTGGCGAATAGCAGTGTTTTTTTGGTCTCCAAATCTTATTCAAACACCTAACTATAACATCACTTTAACCCTTGTTTTTTGCAGGGAATTTCTGTTTTTAATATATGTTAAGATCTTATACCATTCCTAAGTATAACGTCACTTTTTCAGAGCATTTCTGTGTTTTTAATCATATTTGAAGTTTAACATTCACACAAGCCCCTGGGGGAACTTTGCCAGGTGCCACAGTAGTTTGGACACAGGTCCCGTCCTCTCTGTGCACATACAATGTAAAAAGAATTTCTCTTGGGCGATAAATTGCAAATGTCAAACTGCTTTACATTCAACCATACACAATCCCTACAAACACTCAAGTTACTGAATGTATTTAGAATTTAGGGCCCATAAATCAATTATAAACACATGGACAAAAACGAATTCAAATATCACAACATTTCGTTTATTTCACAAATTCATAAAATTTCAAAACCAAATTTAGACCAGTTAAAAATGTGTATCAACAAATTCATACATGAGACAAACATAACACTTAAAATATACGAGAGATAAGAAACAAGTGAAACATTAAAAAAACATCATGGCTTGGTTAGTTCGATTGAATCAAATATGTTGGAGTTTATCAGAATTCAGATGATTAGACTCAAATGTTCCTCAAATACACTCATACAAAAGAGGACGTCAACGTGTTTCGGTGGACTCAATCTATTTGTAAACCACCTTCTTCAGGACATTAATTATTATTGTCTCTCCTAACTTTGGCACAATGTCATATATGCCTTTTATTATGTTGAGGGTTTATGTTTTATGATGAATACGTCTCATCAAGAAGGAATCGCAATTTTCAATCCTTATTCATAATTAAAAGTAGTAATATGTCCTCTCTAAGACTAATCGTGTATGATGAGCCACAACAAAAGTTTGGTGTGGGATCACTGCCGGTTAAAATCTTTTCCCAATAATAGGAGGGTACAGGGATCCTCTACTTATGGTGGGCTTCCTGCAGGAGGATAAATATAGTCCTCTAACCTTACTTGGGGGCGATGGGTGATGTCTTCCTTGATCTTTCCCCTGTAGGGCTTCCCTACGGCACTTGAAAGATAGGCAGATCCTCTAATTGTACACATTTTCTGAATTGTCCCACAAAAAGTAAAGTGGTCCTCAGATTCTTTTAAGAAAGAGGGGCGATGTCTCCCTCGTTCACCGGGGCAAAATTCCTCTGTATTTTATATATGGCTCTTACATGAAAGTAATCCGCAGCGTGGTTCACTGTGCGATTCCACTCCACAATAGGAAGACCCCTGTTGATCGCCAATCCATAACAGGCAGCCAACTCATATAGACTTTGGCTTTGGGCAGTGATGGTTGACTGCAGGGCTCTGGCTATGCCCCACCCTATATTGGTGGCCAAACACTGCTGTGCAATGGTGACATGTTTGCCAGGCTGCAGGATCAGACCCCAGGCCTGGCTCTGCACTCCACCATCTAGATTTCCTGGCCTCCGGCAGGAGGGCTGAAAACAGGGCCAGGCCTACAGCAACACAGGTTGGTTGTAGGGCCCGGTGTCTGCCCAGAGCCTGTCCCACAACCCATGGGCAGGCAACCCCTACTACACACAGTCACAATTTCAATGCAGTATATGTTGACTGTGTTACCTGACCAGCAGCCAGGCCCAGTGACCTACCCTGTGCAGGTGGCCAACCCACCCTACACACAGACTTTGGCCATCTGGAGAGGGAATTAGCTGCAGGGATTGTCTGTACTTCCAACCAATGGGTAAATAGCAGCTGCAACAGGAAACATGCATTGAGGATCCCAAAATGGATGCACTTTTTTTGGAAGTTGTCAAACAGCACCAAAGCGATAAAGAAAAGCACAAAATATAACTGTAACCATTCCATCATTGCACCTCTGGCAGAGGCTGTACAGGGGCCAACTACAGTCCCTATTTTCTTATGCTGACGACATGCAGATAATCTTCTACCTCACTTCATCTAAGGGATCTGATTCATCTGCTCTCCAGGTTGGTCTGAGAAAAATCGCATCCTGGATGCAAAAAACCGTACTCAGACTAAATGGAGACAAAACTGAATGTATGGTCCTAGGAAAAGAGCAAGATATTTAGGGATCTCAACACTGGCCACCGAAATGGGCAGCCTACCTCAGCCGGTACATCAAGTTCGCAACCTGGGGTTCATCATTGACATCCACCTGTCAATGAAGCTTCAAATCACTAAGGTGCCCTCTATCTGCTTTACCGTTCTGAAATGGTTAAGGAAAATTCTGTGGATGATGCCCCTCTCTGTTCAACGAATTGTGGTTTATGCCCTGATTGCGTCCAGGCTTGACTACGGCAATGTTCTATACTTAGGCTGACACAAAACTATAGTACAAAGGCTGCAGGTGGAGCAAAATGCAGCTGCCAGGCTGCTTTTCGGGTCCCAAGGACTGTGTCAGCCACCGATTCTCTTGGCAATCTTCACTGGCTTAAAGTGGAGAATCATGTTAAATTTAAAGCCTTAAGCTTTATGTTTAAAATTAAATCTGGAACAGCCCAACAATACTTGCAATCTTAAATCCAACCGTACACACCTCCACGTCCTCTGCGTTCTGCTGGACAGTCCAAATTTGTTATTCACAGAATCAAATTTACTCAGATGGGTGGCAGGTCCTTATCCTTTCTGGGACCCTCCCTTTGGAATTCTCTTCCTATCTCAATATGGGAGGAAACTGTTCTTGGAAGATTCCGTAGAAGAGTGAAGACATTGCTATTTAATCAGTAATTCACTCTTTTTTTTTCCCTACCTGGCCGGTGCCGGAAGACCCCTCAGGGTAGCTGTGCGCCTTACAAATGTAAATAACATAACATGAATGAAATGAATGAATGAATGAATGTAATTACATTTATAAAGCGTGATGGCTACCCTGAGGCCTCCCAGCACTACGGACAAAACAGCAGAGGAACAAGCAGGTAGGGGTTAGATACAGTTCCTAAAGAGCCATGTTTTTAAAAGCTTTCTGAACGCCTTTAGGTTGGGCTCATTTCGAAAGTGGAGTGGAAGAGCGTTCCAAAAGATTGCAACGCTATAGGCAAAGGACCGTCTGCCATATCTGACTCTCCTTATTCTGGGGGGGTAACGAGAGAAAGGTAGCCGTTGAGCAGAGTTCTCTCCTAGGTTGATAGATTGGTAGAGTGATCAGGGATTGGATAACAGCTGGGCTGTAAGCCTTTGTGGGCCAAACTCAAGGCTTTAACCCCTCCAGTGCCCATGACGAGCTGGATTCGTCATGGAGCACAGTCGCGCTGTGCCCATGATGACGAGTCCAGCTCGTCATGAGGCATTCCCTGGGGAATCCCTCTGGTGCGGGCACCAGAGGGATTCCCTTTCATTCATAGTAGCCTCGGGAGCTGGGGAAGAGCTTCCCCAGCTTCCCCCCTTTCACTGTAAAGACGATCCGCGCGCATGTCGCGCCAACTTCATTACAGTGAAAGTGAAACTGAAATGAGCCAAGAGGCTCATTTCAGTTTCACTTTCTACATGCTCAGGGGGCTATCTCAGCCCCCTGAGCACGTAGAAAGATGGGAGAGGTATCGTTGGAAAGGGGAGAATCTCCCCTTTCCAATGGTATACCTCCCCAGTGGATCCCTGCTTGGGGATCACCACAGGAGGGCGATCCCCAAGCAGGGATCCACCCACTAGACACCAGGGAGGGGGGAGCAGCCCCTTGGGCAAGGGCCTTTGCTCCCCCAATTTATTTTGGCAACATTTAGTCTTTTTGCCCCCCTGGGGGGCAGATGGGGGAAGTAGCCCCCAATCTGCCCACCCGGGGGGGCAAAAAGCCCACTAGACACCAGGGAATTTAAAAAAATAGGGGTGGGGCTGCCCAAAACAGGCAGGCCCATGCCCCCACCCCCCAATTACTACAGTCTTTCTGCCCCCCCGGGGCATTGGCCCCTAATCTGCCCCTTCGGGGGGGCAGAAAGCCCACTATACACCAGGGATTTGTTTTCAGTTTTTTTTAGGGTGGGGGCTGCCCGAAATGGGCACGCCAATGCCCCCACCCACCGCCACCATTACAGCCTTTCTGACCCCCCCGGGGGGCAGATGGGGCATTGGCCCCTAATCTCTCCTTCGGTGGGGCAGAAAGCCTACTAAACACCAGGGATTTGTTTTTAGGTTTTTTTTAGGGTGGGGGCTGCCTGAAATGGGCACGCCAATGCCCCCATCCACCACCACCATTACAGCCTTTCTGCCCCCCTGTGGGACAGATGGGGCAGTAGCCCCCAATCTGTTCCCCCAGAGGGGCAGAAAGCCCACTATCCACCAGGGATTTTTTTTGCGCAATTGTTTTTAGGGTGTTGGCTACCCAAAACGGGCACGCCAATGCCCTCACCCTCCCCCCCCACAAAAATGACAGTCTTTCTGCCCCCCAGGAGGCAGATGGGAGCTGTAGCCCCCAATCTGGCCCCCCTGGGGGGCTCAGAATGCCCACTAGAAAGCATGGATTGTTTTGTTTTATTAGTGTAGGGGTAGGGGCTCCCCAAAATGGGCATGACAATACCCCACCCCACCCCCAGAGAAATTCCAATGTTTCTGCCCCCCCAGGAGGGCAGATGGTGGCACTGGCCCCTGATCTGCCCCCTGGGGGGCAGAAAGCCCACTAGGTGCCAGCGAGTACGCAGGCTTTTTTTATGCGTGGGGGTGAGGGCTGCCCAGAATGGTCATACCAATGCCCCCACCCCCACAAAAAATAGCCACAGTATTTCTGCCCCTTTGGGTGAATATCGGGTAGAAACCCCCTTCCCCGATTCCCCCCCAGGGCGGCAGAATGCCCACTGGGCTCCGAATTCTTTTTAGCAATGTGCATACCTGTGGATTTTGGGCCCTAGCGCAGTTGGCACGTAGGCAAACCTAGCAAACCTGTACATTTTTGAAAACTAGACGCCGAGGGGAATCCAGGATGGCGTGACTTCACTGGCTCTCACCAGGTTCTGTTACCCAGAATCCATTGCAAACCTAAAAATGTGTCCAAAATAGCAAATTTTCCTCACATTTCTGTGGTGGAAAGTTCTGGAATCTGCGTGGGTCCACAAAATTCGACCCACCCTGCGTTCCCCAAAGTCTTCAGAGAAAAATGGTACCTCACTTGCATGGGTAGGCCTAGTGTCCGCGTCAGGCAAGGGCCCAAAACCTATTGAGGAGACATCAAAATTACCTATCACAAAACAACCCGGTTTGCCAAAGGGGGTCCCATGAGTATTTGGCCCGGGCTTGGCGGCCATCTAGGGAAACCTACCAAACCCACACATTTCTAAAAACTAGATACCCGGGGGATTCCAGGGAGGTATGGCTTGCGTATATCCCCCAACGTTTCCTTACCCAGAATGCCCTGCAACCCTCAAATTTTGCTGAAAAAATCACCTTTTTCACATATTTTTGTGGGGGAAAGTTGTGGCATCACCGGGCTGACACAAATTTTCTACCACCCAGCGTTCCCCCGGTCTCCTGATAAAAACGGTGCCTCACTCGTGTGGGAGGCCCAAGTACCCGCGACAGGCAAGGGCCCAAAACGTAGAGAGGCGACATGAAATTTGCCTAACTTAAAACGACCTGGTTTTGCAAGTGGGGTCACTTGGGTTTTTGGCCCGGTGCTCGGCGGCCACCTAGGAACACCTACCAAACCCACACATTTCTGAAAACTAGACACCCGGGGGATTCCAGGGAGGTATGGCTTGCGTGGATCCCCAACGTTTCCTTACCCAGAATGCCCTGGGTAACTGTTATTACCTATTTACTTTCAATGCATTTCTGACTTCCAAATGAAAGACATTGTGTAAAAAAGAAGTCATTCTAAAAAATGACTGATAATTCTCATGCTAGTATGAGTATTCCCAGTTTCGGAAATGTGCAAATATCTACTGTTTCTAAACTCTATATTTTGTTCCCATTTCAGAAATACATAGGTGTCTTTCATACCGATTTTTCCATGTACACATTTTTACAGAATAATTACTATATACCCGGTACATAATAAAAAACCATTGCAAGTTGCTGCTCAGTTTTTGGCTCTGGGTTCGTCGGGTTCTTGGTGAACCTACAAGTCCTATATATCCCCACAACCAGTAATGTCCAACGGATGTAACGGTATATTGCTTTCAAAGAGCTGTCATAATTAGAAGAAGTTACAGGTGAAAACGTTGACACAAAAGGCTTTTTTATTCAAAACATTTTCAATTTATCCTATATTTAACTGTTAGTTTCTATAAAAAAACCTTGATGGATCTACCCAAATGACCCCTTGCTGAATTCAGAATTGTATCTACTTTTCTAAAATGTATAGCTTTCCAGAATCCATTATTGCTTTTGTACCCATTTCTACCATTAGCTGGAAGGAGGTCGAAAGCACAAAAAATAGCAAAAATAGGCTATGTCCCAGAAAACTGCCAAAACTGTGTAAAAAATGTTGGGTTTCTGACAAAAGTCTGGTATTCCCTAAAAGCTGAGAAAATGGTGATTTCAGCCCCACAAACTCTTTTTTGATAACACTTGCAGGGAAAAACCCAGAAGCTTTCATTTGCAGCCCGTTTTTTTCCCATTTTCCCCCAAAAAACTACATTTTGCTGTATTTTGGCTCATTTCTGTGACCCCTCCCGGGGAATCCACAAACCCGGAGTACCTTCAGAAGCCCCATGATGTTGGAAGAAAAGGACGCAAATTTGGCGTGGATACCTTATGTGGTCAAGAATTTACAGGGGCCTCAGCGCGCACTACCCCAAATAGCCAAAAAAGGGCGTAGCAAAGGAGGGGGAAAAGGCCTGGCAGCGAAGGGGTTAAATTGAATCGGCAGCCAATGGAGGGTCTCTAGGGCTGGTTTTGCAGACTGCCTGCGAGGGATCTGAGAAGCAGGCGGGTAGCGCAATTTTGGATAATCTTGAGCTTATTGATGGTAGATTGTGGAGCTCCCAGGTAGAGGACGTTCCCATAGTCCAGGCGGGAGAGGATAAGGGCCTGGACCATGATCCTTCTAGCTTGAAAAGGGAGGGGGGAAGGATCTTGTGAAGCATCCTAAATAAGCCAAAACAGGTGGCTGAGAGTTTGGCTGCTTGGTGATTTAAGGTGAGGGAGCGGTAGAGCCATATGCCAAGACTCTTAATCTGGTCTTTCGGGACTGGAGCAGGCCCAAGACAGTTAGGCCAAAGCAAAGAGTTAAATGAGGGAGGTTGCCCAGGAGCATGAGCTCCGTATTGTCCCCATTGAGTTTAAGGCATGAGAGTTACATCCATTTGGCAACCTCCTCTAGGCAAAAGCCTTGGATGCTAGATGACCTCTGGGCTGGTTTAATGCCACCACAAGCTGTGTGTCATCTGCATAGGTGATGATTTTTATGCCAAATGGATGGACAAATTCCGTCAGGGGTCTCATGTACACATTAAACAGGGAGAAGCCCTGAGGAACCCCACAGCTGAGAGGCAGCTGATTGGAGACAACATCTCCTTCGAAGACCTTGAAGGAGCGCTCACTCAGTAAGGACTGCAACCAGGTTAATGCGACGCCGGATACTCCCAGGTTTTTAAGTCTGAGGATCAGAATGTTATGATTGACAGTGTCGAAAGCGGCACTGAGGTCAAGGGGGATAATTGCTGCAGTTCCCCCTTGATCCAAGATCCTCCTTGCCTCCTCAGTTGCTGCGAGGAGGGTGGTCTCAGTCCCAAATCCGGGACGAAAACCAGTCTGGGATGGCTGGAGTAAATTATTAGGTTCCAGAAAATCCACCATGGTAGTGTTTATGTCTTTTTCAAGAGTCTTGCTCGCCCAGGGAAGGAGCGACATGGGCAACAGTTGGCCAAATCAGCTTGATTGAGATTAGGTTTCTTTAAAAGAGCTTTGACCATAGCACATTTCCAGGCCGAAAGAACTGTACCAGAAGAGATGGAGGAATTCACAAGGTCGAGGATAACAGGACAAATTATATCAGTGGCTAATGTGAGAATCTGAGGAGGGGCAGAATCTGTTGGAGACCCAAATTTAAGTTTAGTCATAATTGGGCCCAACAAAACTGAATCTAGAGGGGGAAATTTCTCTAGTAAAATTTGGGTTCCATGTTGTGATTCTGGCATAGCTGACATAATATGATGATTCTGTGAGGTCGGAAAGGACAGATAGATGTTATGAATTTTCTGTAGAAATAATCCTGCCAGGTTATTTCAGCGTGTGAGAGCGCCATCAGACGAAGGCTGGTTCAAAGGCAGTTTGGTGAGGGTCTTAGCAATACGAAATATTTCTTTGGGGGAGTTTGTGGATAAATTAATCTTATCTTCATAATAAGCTGCTTGGGCAGCTTTGATTTCAAGTTTCTAGGATCTGATTGTCTCCCTATATTCTAATTTGCTAAGGTCAGAATAATCCCGTTCCATCTTCTTTCAAGCCTTCTGCAAAATTGTTTTAGTTCTCTTAACTTGGGTGAGAACCAAGGGGTGGTATTCTGCCTGCTGGTTCTGTGGGTAGCTTTCTTGGGAAGTACAGCATTAAGTGAACCTTGGATCCAAAGATTAAAGTTTTTGATGACCAGGTTAAGATTTGGATCGCTGACTGGTCTAGTAGCTTCCAAGACGTGTTTCCACTGATCAGTAGGAAGTCTAGACCAGTTCTGTTCCTGCACCGAGATTGTATTGGGGGAACAGAGGGTCCGGGCATTGCCCAGGTTAAGGGGATTAGAAAGATATCGGACCAAGGGAGTGGGACAGGAGTTCCTACACTAAGTATATTACAGTTGCTAAAAACAGTGTCTAGTAGATGACCCCTGTACTGAATGGGTTTCAATACTCTCTCGTTAAGCTGGAGTGCCAGGAGATTCCCAATCAACTTGTAAGCCATATTGTCAGGTGGGTCATCTAGATGGAAATTAAGGTCACCGAGCACAGTAAAGTTAGATGGAGCAAAGGCTAAGTTAGCAATAGTAGTGGGAAGGGCATCAAGGAATTGTCTCGGGGAGCCTGGAGGGTGGTCTATTAGAAGGTCAGAGAAGGTGCTGGTCGGGGAGACGTCTATAGAAAAGACAAGGCTTTCGCAGTCCGACAGAGGGTCTGCAATAATGCAGCACTTCAGTTTATTGTTAAAGACGTTAGCTATACCTCCACCTCTGCCACTCTTGCGGCACAGCATAACTGCAGCTTGCAAATCACCCCTAAAACTCATGCACTGTCCTTGTGTGATACTGGAAGACCTAAAGATGATTCTTTGCACTACGGTCCCATAACTCACTGCCAATGATTCACTCAGACCCGGCATCTAATGTGTACTGCTTTCAATAGGAGTCACCCCATTGTTCCTCATAACTAGAATCTCGCCTCCGCCTCCAAAATTGTGAGCTATGGAATGATATCCACTGTGACTAGTCTTATGAAACCCAGTCATGAGATTCTGCCCTGGGCTTGCTGCTGTCTCAAACTGCTTATACGCTGCCAATTTCTGAAGCTCTTTGTTTGTGCATTGAATTTTGAACATCTGTGAACCAGACCTCTTATTGCATGCTTTCCTGTCCAGTTTCTGCCCGCTTTACCCAGAGCCCATGCCTTGATCTTGTGTTGCTTTTACAGATTTCTCTCATCTTTACCTTGATTTTGTTTAATCCTTTGTCTGCCTTTTTTTCTTCAGTCAGGTGCAGGTCCTGGGCTGCTTCTTTGCTAATTGTTCTTAGTTCAATTCTTTTGTTTCTGCTATTAATCCCCTTTGCATATTTCTTTGTTTATCATAACTCTAATATGTTCTCCCCAGTTGCCTAGATTTTTCCCTTTATTATTATTCCTTTACTCAGTGTTTCTCTTATTCCCTTATAGTTCTAGTCTCTTGCTTGTTAGATTTCCTAGAATGCTGCTGCTTGTCCTGCCTCATTTGTTCTATGTTTTTTCCTAGTATGCCATGATCCTCACCCTTTGCTACAGCTCTTAGATTGCTTTCTAGTGCTTGCTCTGTGTTCTCCTCTTGGGTCTAGACAGTGAGGCATTTTGTACTCACCTGTGTGAAAGTGTATTTCTTTGGACAGGTGTTGGAATCTAGTTTCCAGGAGGCAATTACTGTCACACCCTGTGTCTTATGTTACATGTAGACATTCCCTGTTGCTGTGGGATGATCTTAGTTTTACCTGTGAACAACCCTAGTTGTAGCCCAGTCTCTTTTACCATTATTGGTTCAGTTCTGTTTGGTCACATTAAGGTTGCATGGCCTTCTCTTCCATGCTCCTGTGCTTTTTGTACCTGTTCTTTCCTGGTGTATGCCCCTGCTGCTCTTCTGCCTTGGTACACTACTTGCATAGGCAGACATTCTGTTGTGTACCCCACAAGTCTTCCCTGCTGCTTGCGAAGTAATCTCGCAGAGACGACATGAGATATCGCCCCATACCCACCTTAGCCCACTTGAGATGTCTTCACAAACCAGGATGGAGATGGTATCGGGGGAAGGAAGCTAAAGATGACGGGGATGGTGTCCAGAAGACCAGTAGAGGACCTCCCTCTGTTCGGAGTATAACCGTAAACACCCGTTACACACATGTGGAAAGCAGTAATTACCTTGTAACTGGAAACAACATATAACGAGAAGCCATCTACATAATAAAGTAATTAGCTCTCCTGCGTGGTGCAAAGGGAAACAGGCACCAGCACTCTAGCACGGTGCGGAACAAAATAATAAGCACTCCTGCGCGGTGCAAAAGAAAACAGAAACAAGTTCTCCAGCGTGATCTAGCATGCACAAAAGAAAGCGCTCCAGCGCGGTGTGAGGGAAAACAAACAATAGCACTCCAATGCGGTGTAGTAAACAGTGACAAGCGCTCCTGCGCTGTTAGACGTCAAATAACCAAACCCCCAAAGTACGTGCCAAACATACAAAACACTGTCAAGGCACTATCCAGCGTGCTTGCACTGGATGGGGAACCAAAGCCTCGGCACAGTGGTTTGCGCTAGCATGGAGACAGGAGAAATGTCACAAAGGAAACGAGGCAGCGTTCCAGCTCGGCCTTGGGATACCTGTAATCGGCGTCTGATGCAGATCCAGGCATCCGTCAAGGGCAAGGGCGTGAATCCAAAGAGCTGAGCCGGCGGGAACCGCTGCAGTTATGTGGTTTCCCCCAGAAGCGCTGTGTGACGTAGCGGCAGCTTTCGGTAGCAGGGAACTGGACAGCTAACCGCCTGCATCACGGAAGTGAGGAACACTAATTTCCGCATGGGTGAAGGAGCACACACACACCAGATAATCGGGGGGCAGGGCACCCACCGAACCATGACACATTCCTTGACTTTGAGTGTTGCTCTGCCTAGAGTCTCTGACCTAACCATACATTCCTCACAAATAAAATCAATAATTTAGATTGTGACCAAATACCGTTGCATTTGTATATAGAGCACAGACAGCGGTGCCATGGCATCAAAATAATGTAGCAGAGGTCCTTCCTGTAACCTCCAACTTAAACAGTTACACGAGAAAAACACATTTTACAAACATCTTGTAAAACAGACCCATTTGAAGGTCTGATTCACCACAGTATCATGGGGGATACAATCCCAGGTAGTTTTTGAGGACGTTGACTAGGGCATCCAGCTTCACCTCTTTTACTTGTCCTCTCAACAAAAAACTCGCTATTTTCAACTTCTCATCAGATCTTTGTTACATCCTCCCCACCACAGAGAGTGAAATACACCACAAACTGCAAGGAGTTTACAATTTCCAACACAGGTGACTCCTCAGAGAGAGAAATAAACAAACTGCCTGGAGTTTACAATCTCTAACACAGGCGACTCCTCAGAGAGTGAAATACACAAACTGCCTGGAGTTTACAATCACCAACACAGGTGACTCCTCAGAGAGTGAAATACTCAAACTGCCTGCAGTTTACAATCTGTAACTGAGCTGTCTCCTCAGAGAGTGAAATACTCAAACTGCCTGGAGTTTATAGTCTCTAACACAGCCCTCTCCTAAGAGAGTAAAACACACAAACTGCCTGGAGTTTACAATCATTAACACAGGAGACTCCTCAGACAGTGAAATACACAAACTGCCTGGAGTTCACAATCTCTAACACAGGCGACTCCTTAGAGAGTGAAATACACAACTTGCTTGGAGTTTACAATCTCTAACAGAGCTGTCTCCGATGAGAGTGAAATAAACATCACTTACTGTCTGAAATCACAGGTACACACAGTTTACAGCTTTGTGGTTTGTACTCTGAGCCAATCCTGTTCTGCAAGGTCTTTTTCTGCAACTTTTAAGTACAATGTTCATCCAGTTAGAATTGTGATGAGCAAAACCTTTCTATTCATCGACTGGTAGCTCTGAAGAGAAGGATCAGATGACTTACAGTCTTGTTGGCTATAGTTCCTACCTGCTCTCCACCCACTCTCCACCCACCTTATACTGCCTCCTCTACCCTTGGAAAATTACAATTACTTGTTTTTTCTCTGGATGTACACACATCTAAAAGTGAGCACATGCAGACCATTCTAAATACACTCAAACATAACGAAGGCAAACTGAAACAACACCCATGCATATAAACAAACACAATACAAACAAAAGAAAGGTGCAAGCAGATTCACACATATGTATACATGTGCACATATTAACATAAACAAAAACACAGTCACAATACAACAGAAAAAAGGCACACATACTCAAGAAAACACACGCACATATACAAACACACTAATACACATAAACAGACTAGCAGAAACAAACACACACATATACATATAGTACATACACTCACTCTGTTCTCATATTGTTTATTTAAATACAAGAACAGAGTAAGGATGTATCTGATGTTCAGAATTATTCATTTACAGAGTCTCCTGTTTAGCATCGCCATCCTAATACTCATACTTCATAACAGAATGATTCATACAACTTTGATGCTCAGCCAGCTGTAATTGAAGAAAGAAAGTAAGCCTGGGCGTAGTTTGCGTAGCAGCACTACACGTAGCTACGCAAAGTACACTTTTATCTATGTTCAACTACTTTGATCTATGCGTAGCTGATAACACAGCATCTTGCACATTGCAAGTTACAATAAAATTAGAATTTCTGTCTTTATATGCTATAACGCATAAAGTAATTTCACAAAGGTGAAAATAATACATTAGCAAGCAGTGAGAGAGGTGATGATTTTGGGATCCTCCCTAACCTAGGGAGAGAACCAAGCAGATGCCTTGAAAACAAAAAGCACATCTTCTTGAACGATTCGGCGGTGGTCCGATCCTCTGAGGACCACCTCAAGCACAGTTATTGGCAAAAATACAATCCCAACCAAAGGCCCTGCAAAGCATTATGGGACAAGATTAGCAGTGGGCAGTGAATATTATAGTATCCAATATCAAAATAATTCTACACAGAGCTGCAGTTCAACTTGTCGTTACTAGATGTTCCTCACGAGTCAAATGCAAAAGCATTGAAATTATTGTTACATCAAGCTGCAGTTCCACTCGCCGTTACTAGATGTCCCTCACGAGTCGACACGAGTCAAATGCAAAAGTTTCATGAAAGGGTTTCAATGCTTTTGCATTTGACTCATGAGGGACATCTAGTAACGACTAGTGGAACTGCAGCTTGATGTAATAATAATTTCAATGCTTTTGCATTTGACTCGTGAGGGACATCTAGTAACGACTAGTTGAACTGCAACTCTTTGAAGAATTATTTTGATATTGGACACTATAATATTCACTGCCCACTACTAACCTCGTCCCATAATGCTTTGCAGGGCCTTTGGCTGGGATTGTATTTTTGCCCATAACTGTGCTTGGGGTGGTCCTAGGAGGAAGGGACCACCACAGAATCATTCACCAGCATGATATGCTCTTTGTGTTCAAGGCTTCAGCTTAGTCCTCCCCATAGGTTAGGGGGGAACCCAAAATCATCACCTCTCTCATTGCCTAACATTTTTCATTCATAGTTCACTTTTGTGAATTGGTTAAATGATTTATAGCATGTAAAATTGTTGTAGCAAAGCATTTGTGGGTTATGTTGCTATTACTGGTATGCTATGTGTTTGTGCACGGGTTTCCACTCTGCTCTATCCATTTTGCGTAATGTGTAGTACTGCAAACTACGCATGCTCGGTCAGCGAAGCATAGTATTATGCCCAGGCTTTAAAGAAAGATATAGGATTAGTTAGGTTTTTAGGGAGTCTAAGTGAAACATCAGATCCTGCCCCCTTTCTAACATCTTCTTTTTTTCACCAAGACACATGCTGTCCTCCAAAAAATAGAAGAGGATACAGGTAATTCACCAAAAGGAGGCAACAAGATACGGGCTTTACACCAAAGGAAGAACATTTCATCATAGGCTACCCACTGAAGAAGGAACACAACAGTACAGGCTATCTACTGAAGAAGGAGCACCACAACACAGGTTATCAACCTCACGAGGACTGCCACAGCACAGGCTATGCACTGAAAGAAGAACACTGCATCACAGCTGTCCACAGAAAGGAACAACACTGTAGGACATGCTATCTACTGAAGAAGTAAAACCACAGTACAGGCTATCTACTGAAGAAGGAGCACCACAACACAGGTTATCCGCCCCACGACGAATGACACAGCACAGGCTATGCACTGAAAGAAGAACACTGCATCACAGCTATGCACAGAAGGAACAACACCATAGGACATGCTATACACTGAAGGAGGAATGACACAGCACAGTCTATCCACTAAAGGAGAGATACCACAACACAGCACAGCTGTCTACCAAAGAAAGAACTCCACACAACAGACTGTCTATTGAAAGGAGAGCACCACAGCACAGATTATACACCAAATGATGAACACCATAACACAGCACAGGCTGCCTGCTATAAGCTGAACATGGTAGCATAGACTTTCCAAAGAAGGGTGAGAATAATGAACCAGCCTATCAATCAAAGGAACACCACCATAATTCTGTATATCTCCTGAAGAAAGATCACCAGGTCACAGGCTGTTCTATGTGTCAGAAATACCATAGTGCAAACTACACACCCGAGGAAATAAACCATGGCAACAACTATTTACCAACGGAAGAAGATCATGGTGCAGGCTGTCTACCAAAGGAACAACAGCACAGGTTATCAACCTCATGAGGAATGCCACAGCACATGGTATACACCAAAGGAGGAACACCACAGCACAGCACAGGATGTCTACCAAAGAAGGACCAGCACATCACAGACTATTCACTGAAGGAATAACACCACAGCTGAAATTATACACTGAAGGAGAAACACCACATCAAAGGCTGTCCATCCCAGGAAAAACATAACACCATAGGCTCTTAACTAAAGGAGGAACACTTAGCTGCAGTCTGTCTACCTCATGACCAAAGAAGGAACAGCACAGCACAGCACTGCCTAAACACTAAAGGGAATATCTAGTCAGAGGCTATCCACCAAAGGCAAAAAGCCACGGCATAGTCACTGAAGGAGCAAACAACATTACAGGCTATCCACCAAAGTCAGAACACCACGGCAGAGGTAATACATTGAAGGAGCAACACCACATCATCAGCTAATTATGATAGGAGGAACAGCACGGCACAAGCAATACACCGAAGGAGCAACACCACATCATCAGCTAATTATGAAAGGAGGAACAGCACGGCACAAGCAATACACTGAAGGAGCAACACCACATCATCAGCTAATTATGAAAGGAGGAACAGCACGGCACAAGCAATACACTGAAGGAGCAACACCACATCATCAGCTAATTATGAAAGGAGGAACAGCACGGCACAAGCAATACACTGAAGGAGCAACACCACATCATCAGCTAATTATGAAAGGAGGAACAGCACGGCACAGGTAATACACTGAAGGAGCAACACCACATCATCAGCTAATTATGAAACGAGGAACAGCACGGCACAGGCAATACACTGAAGGAGCAACACCACATCATCAGCTAATTATGAAAGGAGGAACAGCACGGCACAAGCAATACACTGAAGGAGCAACACCACATCATCAGCTAATTATGAAACGAGGAACAGCACGGCACAGGCAATACACTGAAAGAGCAACACCACATCATCAGCTAATTATGAAAGGAGGAACAGCACGGCACAAGCAATGCACTGAAAGTGCAACACCACATCATCAGCTAATTATGAAAGGAGGAACAGCACGGCACAAGCAATACACTGAAGGAGCAACACCACATCATCAGCTAATTATGAAAGGAGGAACAGCACAGCACATGCAATTCACTGAAGGATCAACACCACATCATCAGCTAATTATGAAAGGAGGAACAGCACGGCACAGGTAATACACTGAAAGTGCTGTGCGGGAATAATAGAAATACATTTTGTGGACACATACACACAAATATAAAATTCCAAGCCACAATACAAACATTTCAAGAGAGGGATAGTCTTAAACCTATGCAAGTAGTGAACTGTCCGAGGCCAATAAATGGATGTGCTGAGAAGAATAACTGAGGGTGCCGCAGAAATACATAGGTCACAGTGCACATTACTTTTCGGAAAGACACATGGAAAATTTAACTGCACCGAAAACCCATAAATATATTATATTTCTTTGCAGATTCAAACTTGACTGGACATCAATAATTAGTATAGATGTCACAGAAAAGGTCTCCACATTTCTATCTGTTAAACAAACACTACCAGAGGCCAACAGTAGTTTTTTGGATTTGTCATGGAGCACTGAGTACAGGCTTTAAAAATGGTGGATTCTGCCTTAGTCCATGCCTGTTGAGAATATGTAAAAGTTGGATAGGCTGGGTTGGGCCCATTGAGGTCGAACAAGAGATAAGCACTCACTATGCAGGAAAACAAAAACATTTAGCCATGATTATCTCACCCTTAATCTGAGAAGAAAAAGAAATCACTGAAGAGGGGGGTTCTGCTAAACATAGGCATATACTGTGTTTAGGTTCTATCTTATCTGCCCAGCTTGGTATTTGCATCATAGTGGAATTTGTAACCTGTGTTGTGTGTGGCTTTTCCCATTTATATACTACTGTGTGTAATCCTGAACTTTGAACTTCAGACTTTGGGCTCTGTTTAAGACTGTCTGATTTTTCCCAATCGATTGATTGATTAAATCCATATTATTGTGTAAAATCGTTCTGTCTTACTTTAATAGATTTTTCTACTACATATGATATTGGCATGCCAGCCAGGACCTCTGCTTGAACTCAACAGCTGCCAGCCCAGAAAACTGCCAGTACCCCTAGAAGTGACTTGCTCACCTTTTAAAGGTAAAAGAGACACCATTGTTCAGTAAAAGTGTCTGCATTTCTAAGAGCCAGGGTAGGACTAGGGTGCATGACTTTTATTTAAGGTGGGAACAGTGTGAGGTCCATTCCTTTTCATATGTAAAGTCTTTAGCAATTATTACAATAATATATTATTTAATTGTTCGCATACAATATTATGTATTGACACAATATTGAGGAATCCCAGTGGTAAGACCGGAAGATACTAGTGACTCAACTAAATAAGTCAAAAGTGGTCAAGGCAGAACAGGGTTTAAGGCTGAGTAATCAGTATGGGTCCGATTCACAGAATTAACTTACGACAAAATCCTAAACTTAGTACTTTTGGTATTCACAGAATGCACTTACTACTTTTGGTATTCACAGAATGCACTTACTACTTTTGGTATTCACAGAATGGATTTACGACTACTAACTTTACGTCCGCACTCGGGCCGGAAATTCCAGCCCGGAGGCGGAGCTTCCGGCCGAGAGGCGGAGCTTCTGGATTTTGGCCATGGCTAAATCTCCGCCACCAGCCGGAATCCCCACCTCCGGCCCGGAAGCTCCGCCTCCGGGCCGGAAGTCCCGCCTCCCGGCCAGAAGCTCCGCCTCTGGGCCAGAAGCTCCGCCTCAGGGCCGGAATTTCCAGCCCGAGTGTGGGCCCTATATGTTCTGCAAAATAGTGAAATGTTGTCCTCTCTATGAATCCAGAGAGAAGTGACCAGTAATGTTTTGTTTGCCTAGTATGTAATTTAGAATTGATGAAGTAGTGTTTTGGTTGCCAGGTTATGAAATGTAATATTGATGTATATGTACATATATGAAATGTGGCCACATAATAATGTTAGTATATAAGTTTAGGCTATTTAGTGTATATTTTAGGAATATGTATTAGCTTTCCTATTCTTTACAGTTACAATATTATACATGAAAGTTTAAAGTAATTGAATGAATTAGGTTAATATTCCAACAGTTAACTAATCAATTATTACAGACCCCCGAATTAATTATCCACTGTTATATTGGTCAGTCTGTTGCCCTCTCTAAGGGAACTGACCTTAGTAGACCGGTAATAGCAATACCATTGAATAACCTCCTAATGTTAGAATTTTATGAACGCCTAGGTATTAATAGTATATCACCTCGAGGCCTTAATATAACTTACATTAACATAACAGAAGCACCCCTGCCAGACACATTAAAAAAGAACCATCCAAAGAACAAATGCAAGACCATTGTCCTCGTGGTAGAAGTAGTAATAGCCTCATGGACCCCATAATAACTGCTGACACTACTAACTATTATCCCCAGTATGAAAATATGGATCCTCAAGATTGGAGGATAGGAGAATTACCATGCAGTATAGACTGGGGCTTACACACATTTCTCGACGGTTTACGGACAGAAGAAGAATTATCAGCTACTATAAATAGCAATATAATTGACTACCTTTCAGTAACTACAAACAAGACCTTTGCATACTCAGAATACAGGAGTTTGTTTTAAAATCTATAAAATCTGTTGCAGTTGTTTTCCCATGATTAAGGCATCCTCTTGAAGGCCTCTAAAAAGAATTGACCAACCCCCAGGAGTAGTGAGGGAAGTGGTCTAGGGATAAATATTCTTGATGTTCACCTTCACAGCCTAGTAAAGGTTTATTTGAAGTTTGGAAATACCCTATCAATTTATTAAAAGTCCATGTACAGTGTGAAATATAGTAAAGTATAGTATAGTCTAGGCTTAGAGGGCACATTCGATACTACAAAGGTAGATCACCTGGCTACCTTCCTACAAAGCAAATTCAAGGGAAGTAAACTAGAAAAAAGGTATACCACATTAGACCGATGGAAGGTCTTTTGTGAAAAAAAGTATGAAAGAGCCAAAGATAAAGCCTCAGACCACTCCTTCGGCTTCTCCATCTCTCTCCCAAGATTAAGTTTAGAGTAAAGGTACGGGGCATGTACACGATGCAAACTGGTACATTGCACTTGCTAACCATCTCTTCACATTCCCCTTCTGTGGGATATACAGACCTTGAGTATAGCCCACTGTGAGGGGGTACTAAGCAAAACCCGTTCAGCGGACGCCTACCGTAATAGAGATGACTCACAAGAGCGAGCTAGGACCCCACTGCCACGCTCTATTATGAACACACACCTCCGTAATCTCCCCCTGCAGGAAACTCATCCCCCTGACGTCACTGGAGAAGGAGGGAACAACCCCGGAAGTAATAATCAGGGGAAAGAGAAAAGGGACCACATCACGCACAACGAGGAGGAAGACGCCGGAGAGAGAAGGAGGTCGGAGAGTGGAGCCGAGGAGACGCAGGAGATCGTGAAAACCGAAGAGGACGAAGAGACCGGGCTGATCAGCGGAGAAGACGAAGAGCGGTGGTACGAAGACTGGTGGTCCCTGCAGGAGGACGCTGGAGAGCGGCCGCAACTCCGGGGGAGAGTTGCGGCAGAGCCGGTGAGTACCACGACCCTGGGACAGGAGGGAGGCGGTGAGGGGAGGGAGAAGGGAGGGGAGGAAGCCGTATACGAGCCACAGGAGGGGAGGACAGAAGTAAGGATACCAGCAGCCGTATTTACCCCTGAGTACACGTGAAAGTAATAGAGGCCCTCACCTTTTTGTTTCCATCCTTATCCTTTAAAGCACTCATAAAAACCATTCCCTACCCTCACAAGTAATCCCGACCGGCCAACCACGGGTGACTCATATCACGCACTGGAGATGGTGACGGGTTTTTGCCCGCTAGGGGTTTTTGTGGTAAAAAAATAGGACTGACGGCTCCTTTTTGTCTCTCGTTTATTCACATGAGCCTCCGTGGGGACCTGAAGACCCAAAGGACGCCGACCAAGGGGAAGCTAAAGACCACGGTTCCGTTTGAAAGTGTACTACCGCCTGAAGATACTGAGAGCTACCTGTCACCCTTTTCGTTCTATTTCTAACTTTGCAAATAAAAGCCAACAACTGGCTCACTATATACAGCCTCGTCGTCTGTTTATCCGGCCCGCCCTCCCACACCCACTCAGAATCTTCTTCTAAGCATGGAGAGTACATTTGTATATCTCCATGTCCTAGAACGGCTAATACTCCATGGGAGATGTTGGGTGGGACAGTTCTAAATATGTAGTGATGGAGGAAGCCACATTTACTCTTCATTTGGAGGATAGGATGCCCCCCTCTAGGAAAGATGGGGTTGGACTTAATAAAGGGTCAAGGGACTCACAGAGAACAGCTGGTGCTAGACAACAGGAAGATAGTTTTTTTTTAAAACATGTCCCAACAGTGAAAATGAGACAAGAAGAGTAGCTTTCACACCAGAACATCATCCCACTGGGTGCTGGAGGTTCATGCACCCAGGAGCAGAGGAGAATAGTGTAGGCAAGTGGGTTGAAATGCAGGAGGGGGGACAGGCAGGCACAAGAGCGACTCAGGACAGGGAAGAAGGGCCCCTTGGACAGTGGAGGGCCCCAAATGGGCCTCATATGACTGAATGAAGAGGACCAGAGGACACAGTTCTTATACATAGCATTCTAGAAGAAGAAATATGGGATCAGAAAAATCCTACGAAGGATCAGAGGAGGCATTTGATGACATCACTGAACATATAAACAGATTGTTCCTTTTTGAGGAACGTAACAGGAAACAGCTACAGTATGACTGTGAGGAAGAAGAAAGCAGCAAGGCAGAACAACCTTTAAAAAGGGGACAATAGAGACTGAGGAGATTAGCATTTGATGGTGCACATGCAAGCCTATAGGGGAGAAATGGAACATTTGGTATAGCAGGAAAGATTACACTAAGGGAAGATATGGCACATGTACTCCCTGTGTGTCCAGGCAATGATTTGACACCCAATGAAATAGTAGCAGAACATGAAAATAGTTGGCCTAATGTTGTACCTTTTACTGACAACCTAGTGGCTTGGACAGAAGGATTGGCATCACAGATGACACCATGGCAATGAGAGGGTATCTTTGATCCCTGAGACATGGGAAATGCAGAAAAGTGCATTTCTCAGGGCATAGGGGCTCTGCTTTCTAGAGTGTACTTTGGGGCCGGTGACCATTGAGTACAGAGGGCATTGCTGGACTCTGCCAGCCATGGCGCAGACTGCAACCACCTCACCCTTCCAGGACTTGGCCGTGTAGGGGCCGTGAGACCCATCCAAGCACTGTGGCCTGAGCACCGGAGACTGCAACAACCTCCCTTTTCCAGGACCATCTCCCCCTTCCAGGACCACCTCCCCCTTTCAGCACGTGGCCAACACATAGGGCCCATGGACCCAGCCAAGCACTGCACACTGCAACCACCTCCCCCTTCCAGGACTTGGCCATGTATGGGCCATGAGACCCAGCCAAGCACTGTTCTCTGGGCACCGCAGACTGCAATCACCTTGCCCTTCCAGGACCACCTCCCCCTTCCAGGACCACCACTTCCCTTCCAGGACTTGGCTGCGATGTGCCTGTCGACCTAGCCAATGCGTAGGGCAGGTGGACCCGGCCAAAACGTAGGGCCCGTGGACCCAGCCAATGCGTAGTGCCCATAGACACAGCAAACACTTAGGGCCAGTGGACCCAGCAAGCGTGTAGGGCCTGAGAACCCAGCCAATGCGTAGGGCCGGTGGACCCAGCCAAGCACTGTGCCTGGAGCACCGGAGACTGCTACAACCTCCCCTTTCCAGGACTTGGCCGTGTAGGGCCCGTGAGACCCAGCCAAGCACTGTGCCCTGAACACCGCAAACTGAAACCACCTCCCTCCTTCCAGGACCACTTCACCCTTCCAGGACCACCTCCCCCTTCTAGGACCAACTCCCCCCTTCCAGGACGTCGCCGCAATGTGCCCGTGGACTCAGCCAACGTGCAGGGCCTGTGGACCCAGCCAACGTGTAGGGCCCGTGGACCCAGCCAACGCTTAGGGCCTGTGGACCCAGCCAATGCGTAGGGCCCGTGGACCAATCCAAAGTGTAGGGCCCGTGGACCCAGCCAACGTGTAAGGCCTGTGAACACAACCAACGCATAGGGCCCGTGAACCCAGTCAATGTGTAGGGCCTGTGGACCCAGCCAATGCGCTGTGCCCATGGACCCAGCCAAAGTGTAGTGCCCGTGGACCAAGCCAACATGTAGGGCCCGTGGACACAGCGAACGTGAAGGGCCCGTGGACCCAGCCAACACGTTGGGCCAGTGGACCCAGCCAATGCATAGGGCCCATGGACCCAGCCAACGCATAGGGCCCATGGACCCAGCCAACATGTAGGGCCCGTGGACCCAGCAAACATGAAGGGCCCGTGGACCCAGCCAACACATTGGGCCCGTGGACCCAGCCAAAGCGTAGGGCCCATGGACCCAGCCAACGCATAGGACCCGTTGACCCAGCCAACATGTAGGGCCCGTGGACCCAGCCAATGTGTAGGCCCCATGAACCCAGCCAACGCTTAGGGACCGTGGACCCAGAAAAGCACCGCAAACTGCAACCACCTCCCCCTTCCAGGACTTGGCCGTGTAGGGCCCGTGAGACCCAGCCAAGCACTGTGCTCTGAGCACCGCAGACAGCAATCACCTTGCCCTTCCAGGACCACCTCTCCCCTTCCAGGACTTGGCCACGCGGAGCCTGTAGACCCATCCAACACTTAGGGCCTGTGGACCCAGCCAACACATAGGGCCCATTGACCCAGCCAATGCATAGGGCCCATAGACCCAGCCAACACATAGGGCCTGTGGACCCAGCCAATACGTAGGGCCTTTGGACCCAACCAACGTGTAGGGCCTGTGGACCCAGCCAATGCGTACGGCCTGTGGACCCAGCCAAAGTGTAGGGCCCATGGAACGAGCCAATGCATAGGGCCCGTTGACCCAGCCAAACACCGTGCCCTGAGCACCTCAGACTTCAACCACCTCCCTCTTCTAGGGCTTGGCGGTGTAGGGCCTGTGAGACCCAGCCAAGCACTGTGCCCTGAGCACCGCAGACTGCAACCACCTTCCCCTTCCAGGTCCACCTCTTCCTTCCAGGACCACCTCTCCCCTTCCAGGAATTGGCCACACTGTGCCCGTGGACCCAGCCAATGAGTAGGGCATGTGGACCCAGCCAATGCGTAGGGCCTTTGGACCCAGCCAATGTGTAGGGCCCGTGGACCCAGACAATGCGTTGGGCCCATTATCCCAGCCAATGTGTAGGACCCATGGACCTGCCAACACATAGGGCCTGTGGACCCAGCAAAGCACCGTGCCCTGAGCACTGCAGACTGCAACCACCTCTCCCCTTCCAGGACTTGGCCGTGCTGTGTCCATGGACCCAGCAAACGCATAGGGCCTGTGGACCCTGCCAACGCATATGGACCGTGGACTCAGCCAATGCGTAGGGCCCGCGGACCCAGCCAAAATGTAGGGACTGTAGAACCAGCCAAGGCATAGGACCCGTTGACCCAGCCAAGCACTGTGCCCTAAGCACTGCACACTGCAACCACCTCCCCCTTCCAGGACTTGGCCATGTAGGGCCCATGAGACACAGAAAAGCACTGTACTCTGAGCACCGCAGACTGGCAACCACCTCCACCTTCCAGGACAACCTCCCCCTTCCAGGACCCCCTCTCCCCTTCCAGGACTTGGCCGCGCTGTGCCCGTGGACCCAGCCAACACCTAGGGCCTGTGGACCCAGCCAACACGCAGGGCCTGTGGACCCAGCCAATGCATAGGGCCCGTGGACACAGCCAATGTATAGATAGATAGATAGATGCTTTATTGTATAGTTAATAAAAAACATTACAAAATATAAATACAACAATATACTAAAACACCAAGAATTTACACTACTATAAAAACAATAATAAAGGTAAAAACAGATGTCTTTCTACTGCAAGAAGTAACAAGTTCCAAATTAAAAAATGTGCTAATGTTTTTTGCTTTTTCTCAAAGTATTCAATGAATTTGATTGTCCTGCAAATGAATTGTGGGTCTACTGTACATAAGGTTTGGGTGACTGCGGACCGACATGTTCGTATTCCATACTCCTTGAACTTGGTTTTCAACCAATTCCGACGTTCCTGTGTTAGAGCTGGGCAAATACAAATCAGGTGGATAAAGTCTTGTCTTGCTGCGCCGCATAACCCGCACCCTTCGCTTTCTTTGGATGCTCGGCATTAGTTGGTAGATTACCCAGCCTTATGTTAAGGTATTTGCGTTTAATAAAAGGTGAAAATGCAAGATCCAAGAAGAGTGCCAGAACTAGTTTTTTGTAAGAATGGATTGTCATCCAGGCATGTGCCCGGCGGCTAAAAGCTATTTTGTCGTCCAGCAATGAGTGTCTCATGGCTGCCTTCCTGACCAACTGTTTGAATGAAGATACTGGGAGTTTGGATTCCCAGAGGCCAGCCAGGTTTGTTGACTCTATTGACATTTTGAGATACTTGGCGTGATTTGAGTTTGGGTTTTTGATGATAGTTTCCCACATGGCTCGATAGAGCATGATCTCTTGATTCATCCAAACATTGTACCAGAATTTTATGGTCTCGTACTTTCTCAGCAGCACTTGAGATTTCAGGCTGAGTTCCAGTCTCACTTGGGCCGTTGATGCGTTACTTGGTAGCGCAAAGACATACTTATAGATTTTCATTTGCACTTTATCCAAAAGTTGTGCACTCTTGCCATGATGCAATATGCTCCCGTAAGATATCGTTGGGATTAATTTAGCTTTCATTATTGTTAGCAGAGGCGAAACCAAGGGACCTCTGAGTTCAGTTGCTAGGCTCATAAAGGCGTGCATTAAGGCCATGCCCTTCTTTTCCATGCTGGTGAATTGTGCCTGGAAATTAAGACGCTTGTCCAGCAGTGTCCCGAGATACTTGTAACTTCCAACCGCTTCCAGTTTGACGTTATCTATTAAGAAGGTTGGTGGTAGTTTATGGCATCGGGTTATGACCATGGTTTTTGTTTTCATGCAATTTATTTCTAGCATGTTCTGCTTTGTGTAACGGGTTAGCTCCTGTAAAAGGCGTTGCAAGCCTATTCTTGTCTGGCTTAGCAGGACCACATCATCGGCATAGGATAAGTGTGGTATACGAAGCGTGCCCAGCCGGGGCGGATGTGCGTTGATCAGGTCAAGGCTTGCTGTTAGATCGGCCATGAATAAGTTGAAAAGATGGGGAGCTAATACACAGCCTTGCTTTAATCCGTCAAAGGTGTGGATCTTCCTAGTTAGCCTTTGCCCATTGTTGATTTTTACCTGCATCCAGGTGTTACTATACAGGTCGATAATCGGCATTAGGATTGACTCCGGTAGACCCTGCTGCTTCAGTTTGGCCCATAGTAAATTCCTATTGACACGGTCAAAGGCCGCCTTGAAGTCGACGAAACAGGTATATAGTTCCCGATGGTTATGTAGACTGTTTTCGCCAATCAAGCACAGCGCCATTGCATTAGCCATTGTACCTGTTCCACGACGAAACCCTGTCTGATTTAACGGGATCTTGCTGTTCGTTTCCGACCATTGTGCTAAATCGGCTAGCACCAAAGATGCATAGTATTTTGCCTCTGCATCAATCAGTGCAATTAAGCGGTAGTTTGTTGGATTTTTGCGGTCTCCGCCTTTATAGATGGGATCAATAATGGCACCCCTCCAACTTTCTGGGACCCGACCTGAGTTGCTAATTGTACGGAACAGGAGGTTGAATTTGCATGCCCAGAATGTGGGGTCTTCTTTATAGATCGCCTGTGGGATGCCATTTGGCCCTGGTGCACTCTCTTGCTTGCCTTTCCTAATTATGGTTAATATTCGTTGATTGTCAACTGACCACATTGATCGATCCAGGCTCTCCTGGAAGTTGGATGTGCCATTGAGGCTGAGAACAGGCTTGCTTTCCTGTACCATATTTTTAGCCATCATGACCTTCGTGACCTGATGCTCCACTGGCTTTACCCAGAATGTATCGACTATGTGCTGAGCCCAAACATTTTCAGGGATGCATGTCATGCTTATGGGTTGTGCTGCTCTATTGATGGAGAATGCCCTGGAGTCTGCTTGTTTTGTATTATACATCAATTTGGCCCAAAAGTCATTGGTTTAATTCCTTTTTTCCATCCATACTAGCTTTTTAAATTGTTTCCTTATCGACCAAACTTCTTGCCAAATGCTTTGGTTTGTCCTTGTACCTTGTATCCGCCTTGTAAGCTTTTGAAGATGTTTCTTCATAGCTAGTGTAGTTACTGAGAATTTGGTTTTGGTTGTAGGACCGCTCTGCTTCTTAGCCTTACTGCTGGATCTTGGTAATATTTCCAGGAAATTAGCCCAAGTTTTTGAGCATAGATCCTTCTCTGCCGTGATTGTTTGTAATAAGTTCTTAGCGTCCAACGCTATATGAGGTAATGTGATGCTTGTCCACTGTAACCGCTTCAGATTGATTGTTGAGAATTGACCTTGTATGGCTGCAGCGTTTGCACACCTGGGAGAGCATAGTTTCATCTCAATGTGTTGCATTGAGTGATCGCTGTCCAGAGAGCTGATTATTTGGAATTTTTTAACTAAACTCAACAAGGGCAAAGTTACTAATGTGTAATCCAGGATGGAATTTGTATTATGACCTATGTATGTGGCAGCAGGGGGTTTGTCGTACATGAATCTTCCATTTATTACACGTAAACCGAGTCGTTCCAGGTCCCACACCAATTGCTTGCCCACTTTATCTCTCTTCAAGGCCGATGTGACCTCCTGAGATTCGACATTCCACATTTCATTTGCCACTGAGATGTTGTCCTCTTCCTCCAATTGATGTAGAAGATTGGAGTTAAAGTCACCCGTAGCTATAATCTCCCAACTTGGGTGATCAAGGCGGATAGAAGTTACAACATTAACAACACGTTTGAACAGTTCTTTTTTATACTGTTTTTTCGGGTGGGCGTATATGTTAATTAAGACCATTGTTTTTACCACGCCTTTTATTATACTCTCCAGCTTGATAATTTGCATGTCTGTTGCTGATGTAGGCATGTGCGAGACGTTTATCTTTAGTGCAGTGGATACGTAGATAGATAAACCCCCCCTCGCGCGGCCATAGCGCCGGGAGCGCGTCGCGCTTTCATGGAAACATATTCTTCCTGGTACATTGATTGGCTCCATTGACCGCGTTTCATGCCGCGCTGTGATGTCGTATTGGTCTCAGGCAGCTGTCTTTCTACTGGGGTTTAGGATGTTTGTTGCTCCTGTGATGTTCCAGGAGAGCAGTTTTATTATGTTTTCTTCAATTTTACCTGCCTCACAATGGGTTAAATTACCATTAATGCCCAATAACTGTCTCTGGTAATTATTAATTGTGGTTTCGGCCCCCCTGGCACCGTGTAATATTGAGTGAGTGGTCGGGGTTGTATGATCTTCTCTTTTCCTACATCTTAGCAGGGGTGACGGATAACCCTTTTTTGTTTGTTCTTTCAGAGAAATTCCCCACTCTTCAAATTTGTTCACTTCTGTGAGAATGCTTTTTGCCACTTTTAAGTTCCTCCAGGTGGCAAGTGTGCCTTCCCTGGGCACGTTATCTCCTAATGCGACGAATTCAATTGATAGTAGGTCCGCAGATGTTAAGTGGCTTAGACTTGGGATGGTTGATGTGAGGTGGAGGATGTTCCCTCGATTTAGGTAGTCTTGAGTGCCTTGAGGCTCATAATGGGGAATAAAAAGTATCTTCCCTGCAGTAGCTATTTTCATGTCAGAGGGCGTTTTGCTGCTAATCTGAGCCTTTTCGTTATTTGCAAATTTCTGATCATCATGACCCTTTGCCTTAAGGTGGAGATATTGCGCTATTTGATTATACGCATCATTCGGAGCTGGTGCTAGTTGGATGTTTGTTGTGGCGTTTACCTCCCGCCCTATTCTGTTGGGTCCTGCCTGTTCTCGGTGGTACCCACTAGTTGTAATCACTGGTCCTGGGGGTGGTCCTGTCCTTTCCACATTTGCATTTTCTTTTGTTGCTTGCATGCCATTGATGCCAGTGTATATCGTGAGATGCAGTTGAACATCCATATGTCTATCTGCCTTTGTTCTTATTTGCCTATGAGTGTTTTGGTCACTTTTTCTCGGTGTTTGAAGGTCAGACAATATGGTGACACTTTTCCCTGAGATTGCATTGGTGCTTGGAAGTGTGACACGAATAGCGGGAACCTTTTTTTTATTTTTGTTCTTATCTTTAAGTGCAGCCCAATGGGATCTCTGATTACTTAGTTCATAGCTGTTTAATTGCTTGGACCTCTTTATGCAGTGGCTTTCATCATCAGAACTAGTGCACCCTATTTGGTTTGGGGCCAACTCAGTTTTTTGAGGTTCATCCAACAGATTATCTGAAGTTTTGTTTAATTGAATAATGACGCTTGGTCCATGCTGCCGCCAGAGATGCTTGCGGCGGTTGTTGGACTCGATAGTCCAGTGTTACTAGAGTTCCCTGCTTCTAAGTTTTTTGCGGGGACTACCCCCGCTGTTTGTGACGACTTTTTTGATGTTTTCACTTGTGCTATAGCCTTAGGGCTTATCCATAATCGTATTTGACTGTCTTCTTGATCTTTCCAAGTTTTGTATTCTGTTTCTATCTTAAGTGATGGATTATGTTTCCCCTCTATAACATTGGATTCAAGTTTTGGTTTCATTTTTACCTGACGAAAAATAGGATAAGTGACCAGCATCTGTTTATTGGTGGGTAGGCAGTTTGCCAGCTGATTTCTGTTTTTCCTTGCCCGTTTTTTTTTGCCTCTTAGTTAGGCGTTTCTGGTCATTTTAATTTTGATTTTTCGCCTCGTCTCGACTGGGTAATTCTGATCCTAGTAGTTTGTGGCCATTGTTTTGTACAGTGAGGGATATTGCACCAGTTGTTTTCGGTTCCTCTATTGTGTCGTTAGGTTTTGTTGGCAGCTTATATTGTGAGGTTTTTCCCGCTGTTATTTGCCTTACGGGTCCATTTGGTTGGTCTGCGTGTTCGTTTTGTGTGGTTTTGCAGTTCTCAAAAGAGATGAGATCACATCCAGTTGGTGTGTTATTGTCACTGTGTTTAGCATATTTGCATTCCTGCAATATATCTTTAAGTATTGATGGCAAATTCTTTAATTTGTCCAATATTGGAAGGCAGGTGCAAGACTGGGATGGGGCCCACGGTCGGGTCTGATCCTTGATGATGTCAAAAATGCTGGCCATGTCGTCTAGCTTTTTATTTATATTAGCAATGTATTCCGCCATTGTACTCATGAGGTGTATATGAATGTCGAGTTTATCCGACTGCATGTTAAGGGTTTTAATAGAGGTTTCCAATATGCACCCTAGTGTACTAGGCATTGTGATTATGGATTCCAAATTATCGCCGATGTCATTTCCTCTTTTTTGCCGGTGTCGGTCTCCTGCGTTGCAACCAGGTTGGATTCCATCTGAGGCTTGCTTTGTAGGTGTTATATCATTACGCTGAGCTTTGGTTTTTTGTCTTATTTTGCGACCTGTTTCAGGACTTTTTGCTGCTACCGCGTCTAGGACAGCTGAGGCTTGCTTTGTAGGTGTTATATCATTACGCTGAGCTTTGTTTTTTTGTCTTATTTCGCGACCTGTTTCAGGACTTATTGGTGCTGCCAAGTCTGGGACAGCTGAAGCATTTGAGATCTCTATGATTGAGGGTTCTGTTTGACCACCAATATGAGTCACGTGTGGTGAATCTGTTAATACAATGATGTCCACCTCTTGGTTCATTCCACTTGAAGTATCAACTATGTTTTTGGTTAGCGACTCATGTGATGTAGAGATTTTTGTACCCCCACCGGTTGCCGTTGCTCCTTGATTTATCCTTTCGGTATTAAATACTTTATTGGGGATTTTTTGTCCATCTGAGTTACTCTCAGTTATTTCCTGGGCCTTATTTTCTGAGGTGGTTGATTTAATACAAAATTTCGATACCTCCTGAGTGCTTTCAATTATATGATTGTCCGCACAAACTTCTTGTGTCATGGTTCTTCCTTTATTATGACTAGGTGCTTGGGGCGGCCAACCGAGGTTTATGTCCTTTGTTTTTATCCTTTCTTTAGATTTATTGAATACTGGGCTCATGCGTTGGTCCAGTCTAGGGGTTGAGTGACTACATAGAGGCATCTTGTGTGCCAATTCATTCATGCTTGTGTTCGAATTATAAGAAACTTCGTTGCTGGGTTGGGCCAAGTGGCTTCCCGTTATTATTTGCTCTTGGTATATGGCATTGGTTGATAATACTGATGTTGATATAATTTTGCCTTTGTTCTCTTTATTGTTAGGGGAGCAACTTGTTTTATGCCCTTCATGTTGGCAGTCCGTGGTCCTAATTAATCCTGTGGGAATTGTTAGTAATTTCTCCTGTCCTTGCCCTTGAGTAATGTTGTAGTTTTTTTTTTTCCTTTATATTATCCTTGTGCACCTGGGCTTGAAATTGAAAAATGTTTCTCACAAGAGTGGCATTCGTGCACTTGTGTGTCTCTTCTGTTCTGTTTGCCCTATCCACATTCGTGTTTTGGCCTTTCCGAGGAGTCCTTGGTGCAGTTGTTCCTGCTGGCCTTATTTCAATTTTTTTAGGTGACATTGGTTTTTGTAGTCCCGTTGGCGTATTTGCCATTGCGTAAACTGCCGTTACTGGGTCTTTAAAAAAGGCAAATCTGCCAGTGTGGATATACCGGCGGGATTAGTAGTGCGGGTGGGCTTCCCTTAGCTGGGCTAGCAGGGGATTTGGTCTTGGCTTTAGCTTTTCTCCTTGCATTCTTAGGTGGGTTTGTTCGTATTCTCCCCGACCTCATTCCCCTTTTTTTTTTCTTTTTTTTTTCCTTACTATCTCCGCTCTGCTTCCTGCTCCACCTCCCAAGCCTGTCTGTGTCCTCAATCGGGGTTAGCTTCACTGCAGGGTCACGGGGTGGGCACTGTTGACCAGCTGCTATGGCGTTATGGTGGCTCAGGGGTGCTTCCCCTCTGCGCAACCCGCGCCACACCTGCTCCCGACACCCAGTACCCGACTCCTGGTACCCAGCTCACCGCTTGCTGCCGCTTCTCTTCTCTCCTCTTTCCCCCAGCACGATGTGCAACAGCGCGGCATGGCGTGCCCCAAGGGAAACATTGCTTGGCAGCTCCTGTCGCAGGAGATGGTGCCAAGGTATTATCTGGCGGCTCCGGACCCTTTTTTTTTTTTTTTTTTTGCAGTTTATTCCTTTTTTTTGCAGCACCTGCTCTGGGGGAACCCAAGCGGCTCCCACCACGCTAGACAGAAAACGCCCAATGCTCCAGCCGCGCCGGGAGAACTTGGACAGTTCTTGCCGCCTTCTGCCGCCTTAATAATATTGTGGTGCCGGTGCCGATACCGGTAAACTGCTGGTGAACTGCGGGCTGGTACAGCAGTGAGCAGTGGAGATGCGAGGAGCGGTGCGGCGTCCTTGCCTCCTCGCGCTGTCTCTCAGTTGCTCTGTTGCGTGCCTCAACTGACGACTGTCAAATCCCGGGCTGTCAAATATGTGAGCAAAAAAAACCACAAAAAACAGCGAGGTATGCTCTTTTGCACTTTGCACTTGCACTTTATGCTGCGTGCGGTGATGAAAGCCACCGGAGTATTAAGCGGAGGGTGCCAGGTGGAAGGTGCAGAGGCACTTAAACGGAGGGCAGCAGTTGCCTGCTAAGTTAACCCACCCCTGGGCCCCCGCCAAGGTATTTTAGATTCCAAAGCATTACACGGCAATACACGGCGAGGCGAGGCGGGCTGTATACCGTTTGGGCTGATGGACGTGGAGCAACGCTCTCTCTCTCTCCTTCCCGCCTGCCTGCCTCCGCCTCTTACCACTGATTCACCGCTGATTCACCTCCGCCGTGCCGGGTGTAGAATGCAAGAATCTGAATGCCTGAGTGCTGCCTGAGGGCCGCTGCTGTTCCACCGGGCGTCTCCACGGGCGTCTCCCGTCTCCAGTCTCCAGGCCTCTCTCGGCTTTCGGCTTCACTCGCTCGCTTGCTTGCTACTTGCTGCTCCCTAGCGCCACCGGAAACGTCAGCCAATGTATAGGGCCCGTGGACCCAGCCAACACATAGGGCCCGTGGACCCACCCAACATGTAGGGCCCGTGGATGCAGCCAAGCACCGTGCTCTGTGCACCGCACACTGCAACCACCTCTCCCCTTCTAGGACTTGTCCACACTGTGTCCGTGGACCCAGCCAATGCGTAGGGCCTGTGGACCCAGCCAATGCATAGGGCCCATGGACCCAGCCAACGCGTAGGGCCCATGGACCCAGCCAAAGTGTAGGGCCTGTGGACCCCTTGCCAACAAGTAGGGCCCGTGTACCCCTTGCCAACAAGTAGAGCCCATGGACCCAGCCAAGCACCGTGCCCTGAGCACTGATGCTTGCTGAATAAAGGAACCCTCACTGCACCACTTCTTCGATGTCATTAACAGAAGAAACGACATCTTTCATTGAGCACCGAAAAGAAGCTTAACGTGAATCAGGGGATATTGCTCTTGTTTTTGTTTTTATTTTTTTGCAGCCCTCGCGGCACTATATATAATTAATCCAAGATGTTCTAGTAAGAATCAGGGCAGTGGTATTTTCACCCGTTGCCCTCTTCCCCAGGGATGCCTCCCACTTCCTCGCAGTATGCCAACGTCCTAGAGGGCCCTTGAAGCAGCTGCAGGCTAAGGCACTATGTTCATGATGGGTGTCCCAACAATGTGTTATTAAATAAGGATAGCTCGCTCTGTAAATAACAGGTGCTCATATGATTCAACTCGTTGGTATCTACTTGCTGCTTTATCTTACCGGGTCCACTGCTGGTGATCTAATGCTTACTTTCACTCCCTGTATGTGGCATGCATTACCCTCTGAGCTAGTTATCAGGCACTTAAGATAAGAACTTTATGTACACTGCACTAAGGCCAGACGTGCCCTAAAGATGTTTGGGTGAGGTGGTGAAGCACAGTCTGGATTTGGGGTGACCAAGACATTTTAACAACGGTGAGAGGGTTTCTGTATGTACTGATTTTCAAAGGACAGACACCGCCTCTTCTAAAGTTGCATTAGGTGCTTTTTTTTCAAGCTTCCTACATTGTACAAGGCGCATGGGCCTTCAAGACACTGTTGCAGTTCCTTGTGCGCCCATACGGGGGCGCTCTCCTTTGTGTTCAGGGTCATTATTTTCTGTCCATGTTCAATTGCGCTTAATAAGGCAGTGGTTTTCAAGTTAGGATAGCATTTATAACAGGTCCAGTAAAATGAGGTTGCTCAAGGAAACTCAGCAGTTAAACTAAATATATAATCATATAAGCTGCATTTTAGCAATTTCATTTCATTTCCAAACCGTTATATATGTGCTAGATGCACTTTTTATGTGAATTAAGTTAGTCCTTCTGATTCAACCTTTTACGCTGACAAAGGACTTCTGTTTTATGATATGGATATTTGAATTTCCGAACCGTTGGGATCCTCGGGTTGGTATATTGTGCGGCTTGTGATATGCAGACTTTTCCACACATAAGCAGGGCCCATCCCCATCTAGGAGACTCATTTACCTTTCAGAGCAAATTCTGACTCAGAAGCAAATTCCTGTTTGCAAAGGTGGGATTAAAACAAGTCCACCTGTTGAGCATCCTCTGGTGATGGCCTGCGTAGTTTACACCTAGAGGTGGGTGAGCCGCTGAAAGCTCGACCCCTGGAGCCGACTCTGGGTCCACCGAGGTTCTGTTGGACCCTTGGGCCCAGCTTTTAATATGGCTTCTGCACCATGGCTCATCCACTGTCATGCACAAAGAGGTCAAAACAGAGCATTAATGTCTAAGTTACAAAGGAGACCCAAATAGATATCTGTTCAGTGGCTGGTCCGTACAGAAAAAACCCAGAAAACCTGCTTAAACATAGATTCTCCGCTTAACCAAACTGAGTCATTGTAGTTAAAGATGTTATTTTATCGCTCCTCCTTTTTTTCCACTATGGAAAAAGACAGCACATTTAAAATCCTGTGTTACAAATGCAAGCTGTCCAAAAATATATTGTGTTTGATTTAATCAATCAATCAATCAATCAATCAGGGGATTGTAAGCGCACTCCTCACCCGTGAGGGTCTCAAGGCGCGGGGGATCAGTAGGTTCGATTGAGTCGAAGAGCCGGGTCTTCAGCGCCTTCCTGAAGGTGCTCAGGAAGGTGTCCCGTCTAATGTCGGTGGGGTGCTCGTTCCAGGTCTTGGCTGTGATGTAGGAGAAGGATCTACCCCATGCTCTGGCTCTGCAGATGCGCAGGGTTTTGACGAGGAGGAGGTTGGTGGAGCGGAGGTCTCATTTGGGTACGTGGAGGGTGACTCTGTCATTGAGGTATTAGGGTCCGGTGTTGTGTAGGCATTTGTAGGCGTAGGTGAATATCTTGAAGGTGACTCTTTTCACGACGGGGAGCCAGTGGAGCTTGCGTAGGTGTTGGCTGATGTGTTTGTGACGAGAGAGCCCGAGGCTGAGTCTGGCGGCCGTGTTCTGGATAGTCTGGAGGCTGCATAGTAGAGACGTGTTGATGCCAGTGATGGAGTGGGTAGAACAAAATTTTGTATACCCACCTATTCTGCATGTTTATACTAATTAGAATAATCCATTAATTATAATATTATTAATGTGTTTGTGTGAAGTTTAACCAACATTACTAATGTATGAAATAAACGTGGGATTTGCATTTTGCATGGCTAAAATAATTTGTAATTAACATATGCACGCATACTAATACTAGGAAAATAGAATATTTCATGACATATGTTGCTTTTGTGACGTTATCTTATGTTGCACCAGATGACATCAATGGGTGAATATGAACGCTTTAAATGTCGCAATATGCTAGATAATTACAAGCACATAGGGGAATGAGTGAGGGTTTAAAAATGTATTCGTTATTTCTATGTTTTAATTACTTTTTGTGTTTGTTTCGCTTAAGTTATCCTTTGGGCCTAAAATCAAGATGGCCGCCTGACATACTCGACTTGATAGCCACCATTCCATGAGGTTTTATACAAAGTGCGCCTGCGCCAACCCCATGTACCAGTGGCCTCAACATGACCCTAGACTTGCTGTGCCTTAGCAAGGTCACGATGGGATGCTTGCCAAATATTCAAACAAAGGACTTATGCAAGGAACCGGATGGATCATGCCTGACGATATGACCTCATGAACTGGACAATCTTAACTGACCAATGGATGATGCCCAAATCTTTAAAAATGTATCTTTTAGACCTTACTTTTATTATAAAAGACGGTAGAATAGAGAGGGAAAAAAAAGGCTGCTGTTAGATTGCGTGTTTCCTTTGCTGAGGGAGATGACGGTGATGCTACGTGACGGCTGTGTTCCTGAATCTTTGACAGACTGAATTGCTGCCCAATTTCTTGATGAACTAAGGACTTCCAAAATTTGTGGGCACTAACCGATACTTGCACGTCTCTGGTCCTTGACCCAATCTTTGGGACTGTAGCGAGATGACGACTAATTTTGATGACTTAGAGGACGACCGATAACCAGAATAGGTAAATATGGTGTTCTGTGATTTGCGTAATGATTAATAAATTTACTAGATGGAACTAAAATTCTTGCATTATTTAGATAAACAAAAATATTGATTAACAAGAAAATATGATTGGTTGTTTATTGAAAAGGGGATAGATCAGGATCTTTGAGTATGCTTTACCTGGACTAAATCATGAATACCAAATCAACTAATTGATCCATTGATTACGTGGGAGGAGTATCCTAATGTTTAGGTTTATGATGTGTAGTGATAAGGGTATTAGTGCATAGAAGTGTAAATAATTTGATCTCTATAGGTTATAAGGTATTGCTTTCATGTCAGCGCTTGGAACATTTATCTCTCCTGTAAGTGCAGGCCAGTGAGAAGCGAAGTGTGAATGTTGGTGTTATGGGCCCCACCAATGATAGTAGGAGTGAATGTATTAATGTGATAATTGGTCTGTGACGAAGGGAGGATATTAGGTACGGGGTTTTGTCCTTATTCCCGTTACCCAGGTGTCCTCGCTGCATCAGTTTTTCTGGTAGCAAGATTATGGTTATTATTGTTTTGGTTTGTTGATAATTGCTTGTACATTGCTTATCGATGACTGATTGGTACTGGTTTATGTAGTAACACTCTATGTTGAGTTGCGTCAGGTTCTATGTTGTTTATACCACATCTTGGAGGTAGGAAGTCGGAAGTTTGTAACGATTCCGTAGTAGAGCAGAGGTAAGCGCTGCTCTCGGGAAAGACGGAATTGTGGTAGCCCGTAGGTACACGGGGAAAATGTGTGACGATTGTAGTTGCATGACGCATTGTCTGGGTTCGGTTCGGTGACATCGCCATCTGTTGCCACTAGAAATATCTCCTCTATGAAAGAAGTGTATGGTAGCGAAGGTCACCTGTGAAATTTTGGTCTCAGGTACCAGGAGTCCAGAAGGAGCTCTGATAACGCTTATCACTAAAAAGGTAATAGGTGTTCCCTAAGCTTACTAGAAGGATAAAGTAGAGGGAAGTGCTACTTTATTAACGTGTGTTATAATTCTGTAGTAGGACAGACTGTTCGCTGTTCTCGGGAAAGACAGAATTCTGTGTGAATGTACTACATTTTCCGTATGAAAGTGTATAAATGAAATAGCATTCAGGTTAATTGTGAAACTCTGGTTTTATTTCTCAGGAGCATTGGGTCTCCAACTAGGTGTCTTAATTCTGGAGAAATGGTTAGCTAATGCTTGCTAGAAAGGTAAGGTAGAGGGATGTGCTACTTTATCAACGGAAGTAACGATTCCGTAGTAGGGCAGAGGTAAGCGCTGCTCTCTGGAAAGACAGAATTCTTGTGAGAAAGGTCATTGACTGTTCTTTGGTTAGCGAAGTGGACAATGGTGGCGTTTTTATGTCGTTACTAACAGATTTGTGAATTGGAAGAACGTAAAAAGCTTACCGAGAGAATTTTGTAAAGGAGGGGCTAACAGGAGCAGGAGCTGCGGCAGCGGCTGCTGATGTCAGAAAAGACCGCGCTGGGATTGGCCAGTCAGCTAGAGACATAGACGCTCCTGATTGGTGCGTTAGTGTACACCGCACTAGGAGTGGAGAATTACAGGGTGACTAAGACACTCCGGATTGGTGTGTTAGTGTGAGTCGCGCTACTATTGGCTAAAATAACAGAACAGTCGTAAGGAAAAGACTAGCGATACACGAAAGACGAAATATTGTATTACGATCCACCTGAAAAGGAGAAAAATACTGGTTTGGGAAAATCAAGAAATGGTTTAAAAAGGACAAACCGATTGTGACTAGGGAAGGACAGTTGCTTCTCCCGCCGAAATCGCCTGTATCCTTCATGGTTGCGAAATACGATATCATACTTGTATTTGAATAGACAATTGGGTAAAATACACTAAGAATGACGGAGTTTTGGCATTTCCATACCATGGTTCATTTAATTTAGCGGTTTTGAGAAATTTGAGAGAAAGAATGATGAACCTAGAACCGAGACCTAGACCGACACAGTTTGAAGCATTGACCGAATGGGAAGATGAAATGCATGACAGAGAGAGACAGAGGAGTGGCAGAAGGTATAAGTACAAGTTTGGTAGATATTGGCATGACACTCATGATGAGAGAATGAGAAGGTGGCGGAATGCGAGTATGACTGAAGGTCTGTTTCCTGTAAGAACTGCTGAAGAAGTTGGAGGTAAAAAATGTACGGAAAAAAGACATAATATAGAATCAAGAGGGTAAGGGGTGAATGAATCATAGGATAATGTTCTTGATGACATGTTTTATAAAAATCCACCTCCGTATCAACCAGAATCTGAAATGTTGACACCTAGTGCCCCAATGAGAGAAACTTTGCGAATCATTAAGACTGAACCAGTTCCCCAAGAATTAGGGACAAATAATGCCATCAGAGAGATAGAAAGAAAATCAGATGATAAAATGAGTGTTGAAAATTTGGCAGAATTAGCAAAAACAACTTTAGAATTAAATGAAAAGATAAGAGAATTGACAAAAAATTTAGAAGCTGTAACTGTTCCAGTGACTATAGGCCCTGTGATGCCTATTTTTGATAAACTGAAAGATACTGAACATTGTTTAACCGTCCCTTATATAATAAACAGATTGAAAAGACAAAGCAGAACCAAAATGAAAATCCATGGAGACAGACAATGAGTATGATCGAACCAAATGTTTCGAGTAATCCATGTATAGGTCCAAATGTAGCAGAAAGACATGCAATTATAATGGAATCAGTATTAGAGACACAAAGGGACTCAGAACGAAGTAATGTAGAGAAACCAGTAGGTCCATCTTCAGAAGAATTGAGTGAATGGTTGAGAAGCTTGCAGAAAAAAGACAAAGAATCCCAATCAATAGATGTGGCCAAATTACAAATGGTACTGGAAGAGCTAATAGTAAGAACTATCCCCACAGAGAAATTAAAAACTTATCAGGATGAGGAGTTACTGTTTTCGTGCAAAACTGTAACATGGAGAGCAAAAAATCTGCATGAAAAACTAGAAGAAGTAGCAAATGAAATGGGTATAGTTATTGAATAGGTGAAGGCTTTACAAAAACCATATCTAATAGATTTTACTGAAAAAGATACTGAAAATTTGAATACTACAGGACGGATAAGTCAGATTAAGGAGATAATTATTTTGTTGAGAAAATGGGGAGATGTAGATAAATGGAGAAGCAGGTGGTACCGAAAACGAGATGATGCCTCAGATAAAACATTTGCAGCATTGGAAAGGAAAAGGTAGTAACATAATGCCCCATGAGAGAAATTCCAGAAGGAGGATATGTACATGTTCCATGGACTAGACAAAATATTTTGTCATTTACAAATGATTTTCCTCGACTACGCAAAAAGCCTGTCGAGTGGTATAGGCAAGTGAACAAATTTGTGAAGTTATCTAAAGTATTATGGATTGATCTGAATAGCCTATTTGACATAATAGTACCAGCAGATTTATGGACAGAGTGCAAGCTTATGATAAATTGGCCAACACAGGAATACCCTAGGGATTCAAAGACAGGAGCCCCTGATCCAGAGGTTATGAAGAAATATGAACAGGTTATTGCCTTTCTGAAAAATAAAGTACCTCCTAAAGAAACAGATTGGGGGAAAATTGAAACAACTCATCAGGAAAGTAAGGAGTCGGTACATGCCTATTACGAAAGGCTGATTTTGGCCTTTAAACAGTTCAGTGGTGATGAAAATTTGAGTGAAAAGGATTCAAGTAATTTTGTATACAGATTTGTATATGGTCTATGTCCAGAAATCAGTGAAATGATATCAACATACTGTAGATTGGCAAAATAAGAAAATAGATGAAGTATTGAGACATGCAAAATATTTCAGTGATTGGATTGAGGCTAAACAGCGTAAATTAAAAGAGAAAGCTATGTGGGCACAAGTAAAAGTGGCAGAGAGGAAGGAAGCTCAGTTAGCGGAACAAGCGTATAATACAGGCCCTAGACAAAAATTAATTCCTGGGAAAGGTGAGGGAAATTTTAATATAGAAGAAGCTAAATAGAAATTCCCATGTCCTAATTGCGGTAGAGTAGGGCATTGGAAGTCCGAGTGTAAATTTCCCCCAAGTACTAACAATGAAAATGTATCATTGAATCCACAGGTGAAGAATGAGGTGAGTGGTCAACCACAGCGACAGCAGCAGGTTGTTCCCCAACAGAATCAAGTGCCAAAACCGCCTTTTCCACAAAGCAAAAACTCACAGAAATACAGTAATGAGACAGGATACTACAACGAAGAACAGGTAACCAAGCTGCCGCGCGCTAGCACTGTTTAGCTGTATTGGCTACAACGCGATGAGAGCGATTCAGAAGAGGGTTATTGACGGTGCCGAAGGGAGGAAGAGGAGTGTGTACTTGGCGCAACTCTAGAAGTAGACCAGACAGGCCCATTTGTGGATGGGAAGATAAATAATGAAAATGTAACTTTCTTAGTCGATACTGGTGCTACTCGATAAACTGTTAGGTCAGCTGATATTAAGAATCTTCCTCTTTCGGATGAAACGATCCAAGTAGTTGGTGTATCCAACAGACAGATTAAAACTTATCTTACAGAACCATTGAAAGTTAGCATAGGGAAATTCTCAGAAATGCACCGCTTTGTTGTGTGCGATACAAGTCCTGTGAATTTTTTAGGTAGGGATCTGCTGTGCAAAATGAATTGCACTATATTCTGTACCCCTGATGGGATAGCATTTGAAACTCCTGATGAAGATGTGCTATATAAAATGACTATGGCAAACAGGGAAACTGAGTTTACTGAAGCCTATGCTGTGTTTAAGCCTGATGAATTACCTAAAGAATTGAAACAGACCGTAAAAGCAGAAGTCTAGGATTTCACAGGGGAAGATATAGGACTAATGAGAAATGTAGACCCAGTAAAAATAACAGTGAAGGAAGGAGTAAGTTATCCAAATGTCCCTCAATATAAATTGACACCTGAGATAATTGAAGGAGTTACTCCTGTGATTGAAAAGATGATACAACAAGGCATTCTGAGAGAAATAATGAGTAGTCCATGTAGTTCCCCGATTATGGGACTGAAAAAGCCTAATGGAAAGTTCAGGATAGTGCAAGATTTGAGAAAAATAAATAACATTGTTGTGTCATGCTGTCCCATTGTACCAAATCCATTTGTGATTTTGTATCAGATTCCCCATGATGCAGAATGGTACACAGTGATTGATTTGTGCCATGCTTTCTTTTCCATTCCATTGCACCGTGACAGCCAGCAGATTTTTGCGTTTCGTTTTGGGAAATGTATTTTGGCGTGGTGCCGAATTCCACAGGGGTATACAGAAAGCCCCTCAATATTTAATCAGATATTTAAGAAATCCTTAGAGAGTTTAGAAATGCCCAAAAATTCAGTGTTAATACATCGACAACCTTCTTGTGGCGTCGAAAACCCGTGAAGCTTGTGAAATAGACACTATAGCCTTGCTGAATCATCTGGCTGATGGAGGACTTAAAGTGTCACCATCAAAATTACAATTTAGCAAGAATGAAGTACAATATTTGGGCCATAATATTGAAAAAGAACTGAGAAAGATAATGTTCCAGTGCGAGACCGGTAAGAATGGGGAATAACATGTACCAATACCCTCCCTGCGTCGCAGACCCGACGTCACACTAGCTCATTCACACACACAGTCATTGGTGGGGCCCATAACACCAACCCTCACACGTCTCTCTCACTGAGTCTGCACACACAGGAGGGATGACTAATTCAAGCGCTGGAAATGTGGGGGAATACCTTATTACCTATAGGAAAATATTTACATTAAATACATTATGTACATCTGCATCTGTAGAATCCTAGCTTTATCATCAAGGCACTCCACCCACTTGGTCGACGGACCAATTAGTTGGATTGGTTGATGGTGATTGTCAAGACCAGCTTAACCTCACCACAACAATATATTGAATTGCATAATTAATTGATTCTAAAAGAATCGCTAACACCTGAAATCATTTCAAAAGATTTTCTGTAATTAATTTGCATAAAGGAAATTATCATTTATTCTCTCACTATTAATTTTCACTTATTCAGGACATAAATCAAGAAACTTTTTAATAAAAGTCATGAAGAGAAAATGTAGGTTTGCATTAATTTCTTTATTCTCAAAATGGTTAAAAATCAATCCTTGGTCATGTAACTGACAGAGGGTTCCAAAATGAAGGATCAGTGAACCATAGTTAAAAACATGTATTTAATTCTAAAGATTTCCTACACTAAAACCTTCCTACCCAGCACTAAAACCCCAACGTACTTAATTAACCCTTGACCTCCTCAACGACTTCTCTCACCCAACCTAGTGTCCCCCAACGATCTCAAACCAACAGGGGACATCAGTGCACTGTCTGGCATAATTCCAAGCTCCCAGCATCTCTCCAAAACAGCTTTTCTCCTCCGCCTTTTCTCACTACAAACCCAAATTTTATACTGTCTTTGCTGGCTCTCTACCCATAAATGTTTCAACTCATGTCGTTTCCCTTGCTCTGATTGGTCATGACAATGCAGTTCTCAGCTCTCAGGATGTCCGTTCATAACAATGTAATTCTCAGCTTCCAGGATGTCCAGGAATAACAATGTGGTTCTCAGCTCCCAGGATGTCCGTGAATAACTTTATGTTTGACAAGCTGATAGATACAAATTTGACAGTCCTACAGTTCATTAGCAGGCATTCAAAGGTTAATTGGCAGACATTCAAAGGTCCATTGGCAGGTATTCAACTGTTCAGTGTCAGGGATTCAGCTGTTGCTACGTGGTCATTCTTTGGCAGGCATTCAACTCTTTCTCTTTGGCAGGCATTCAGCTGATCTTGTGCTATCATTCAGGCTCTCAGCAACTATTGGCATGGCCTCGAACATACTCAGCTGGAGTTGCAAAGTTCAGTGGAGCACGGTGCATGCACGAGGTTCCTCCAGCCAGATGATGCAAGCATTCTCTACTGCGAAGAACCGGGAAAACGAAGCCATCTTGAAACTGGCCACCAGCCAAACTACGATAAACACACACAAAGAAAATGTGAATACACAGAAAATAAGTGTTTTCTGTCCCCCACCCACCTGCGCTAATTCCCCTAAAAACTGTTACCTAGCGGAATAGCATCACACTGCAAGCCATTAAAATGAAGCAAAAGCAGCATGCAATGCACAATGTACACTATAACATCAGTGCTTATTGATTTGATTTATGATCTATCCAACTCCCATACTAGACTCTTGGTATTGGGAGACTTCAATTTATGGCCAGATGGTCCAACAGATTCCACTTTTAAAGATCTGGTGCAGGCTTGTCATAATATACAGTTGCAACAGCTAGTAACCTTGCCAACCTATTCAAAAGGTCATATCTTGGATCTGATTTTTGCAGACATAGGGAAAGTAGTTATACAGAACATTCAACCTCAATGCTGGACAGACCATGCGCTGGTTCACTTCACTCTTTCACTCCCCGCAAATTTTATGAAGAAATGTAGCCTAGGCGCTACTAGGGTGAGTAGACAATGGTCTAAGCTTCTGAAGCAGTCCACCTTGCCTGCCTTACTTCCGATGGGTTTTTCTTTGGGAGACAGTGTGGATGCGAGTTACGCAACTCTTAGCCACCGAATTGTGGCTTCACTGGACTCATTAGCTCCATTGCGTAAAATTAGAGATAGACCTACTCATGCTATGCCATGGTTTTCAGAGGAACTGTTTCAATTTAAACTTCAGTGCAAGAGGGCGGAGCGTGCCTGGAGAAAACACTACCAGGAATTAGATAGAGCCTGCTTTAGGCGAACTTTGGCAACCTATAAAGCACGGATCAGATGCGCTAAAGCTAAATTTCTAGAGGACTCTCTATTGTCGGTGGTGAAGAAATCTCAGGCGCTGTTTAAAATTGTAAAAGACCTATTGCGTCCTGCCTGTACTGCAAACGATGTCCCTGTATCTCAATCTCTGTGCGATTCGCTGGCACAGGCCTTTGAGAAGAATATTGCCACTATTATGAGTAATATGGCCACTCCGTCAAGCTCAGGCACTCAGTTCTTGCCCACTCCCACCTTGGCATCTGTCATGGAGGGAGATGTTGGTTTAGCATGCCTGAGTAGTTTCCCGGTTCCATCTTTTGAGGAATTTAGCGCGTTGGCTAATTGCGTCTCCTCGGGCTCGCCCCTTGATCCACTCCCTCATAAATTTTGGAAGCTATTTCGGGAAGAACTCTTTCCGCCATTATTTGCGATCTGCTGTCAATCCCTCAGGTCTGCACGAGTACCAGATTGCTGGAAGTTGGCAGTGGTGTCTCCACTTCTTAAGAAGGAAACTTTGGATTCTTCTTGCCCTGCCAATTACAGGCCCATTTCCCTTCTTCCTTTTCCAATCAAAATTTTTGAGAAATGGGCCACAAAACACCTTTCCAGCTATCTGGAGACCAACGCATGCCTGGATGTGGCCCAATTTGGATTTAGACCAGCCCATGGGACAGAGTCAGCATTGGTGACTGTGTTAGATGACCTTAGGACGCGTGCCGACCAAGGACGGGCAGCTTTCTTAGTGCTGCTCGACATGTCGGCCGCGTTCGATACGGTCAGCCATACGATCTTGATCAGGAGGCTGGAGGAAGTGGGGGTGACAGGTCTGGCCCTTGATTGGCTGGTGTCTTACCTGGATAACAGACACCAGGTAGTGGCGCTGCCACCGTTTAAATCTACCGTCAAAAGGGTTGGGCAGGGCGTGCCTCAGGGGTCAGCCATCAGCCCTATTCTCTTCAATCTTTACCTCCGCCCCCTGATCAAGCTGATAAAATCCTTTGGCATTGCAGTCACCAACTATGCGGACCACACCCAACTTATCTTCTCGTTTGAGGGTAAGGAGGCGGTGTCACAAGAGGTCTTCCATTGTTGCATGATCTCTACAGCAGATTGGTTATGCCACAACTCTTTACAATTTAACAGTTCCAAAACAGAGGTTTTACATTGTTCAACAGACCGTACCCCCAGGCCCCTTCCATTGGACTTCTGGCCCCCCTCCTTTCAGGGTACTAGTGCATCGGCAGACTGTGTGCGTAATTTGGGAGTACTTTTTGGCCCCAATCTTCAATTGGATGCATCCGTTAATAAAACAGTAGCCACGTGCATGGCTCTGCTCCACACACTTAGGAAGATATTACCACTTCTCCCAGCACAGGCCAGACCAGAGGTAGTGCGGAATACCATCTTGAGTAGGCTTGACTACTGTAACGCACTACTTCTGGGAGCTCCGGCGACTCTTGTGAGAAAATTACAGCGTGTGCAGAATTTTGCTGCCAAACTGGCCCTGTCACGCGGGCGTGCTGATTCCTCTATCAGTGCGCTCAGGGATCTTCATTCGCTGCCAGACCCTCAGCAGATCGAATTTAAAGCTCTCTGCTTAGTTTTTATGGCCCTTCATGAACAGGGTCCCATTCCTTTGCAGAATATGTTTTCGTGGTATACTCCGTCTAGATCTCTCCGCTCTGCTACAGCCTGTCTGGTGGTAGTCCCTATAATCCTGAGGACTCGGTTGGGAGGCCGGTCCTTCAGGTTTTCTGCAGCAACTCTGTGGAACTCTCTACCGTTGGCCTTGAGGAGGGTGGGAGATTTTCCTTCTTTTAAGAAAGCTCTGAAAACACACCTTTTCCCAAGAGTGGCGTAAAATGTGCAGTTGGTTTAATACATATCGTGCAGGTTTTCCATCAAAAGTCTAAGCGCCAGGATGCCCGTTGGGTGACAGTTATTGCGCTATATAAGTATATCTATACATCCTATACATACATACATAGACATGCACTATTACTCTATTTAAATGCGCAAAATAGATTAAACGTGCGTTTTACACCATTAATTAATATGTTAATCAAACCTGTACATGCAGCATATTTACCACATGTAATGTGTGTGTTTGGTTAATACACAGCAAACAAAAGTAATATATGACTTTGTTATGGGGGTGATTGGTCTGAACGGAGTACACACAAGATCTTCTGTACTCTGCTCCATCAATAACAATAGACAGGATCAGGATCGTAAAAGGAATGAGAGCTCCCATGACCCAAAGAGAGGTGAGAATGTTTCTTGGAATGGTTGGATACTGTCGCCCGTGGATTAGCAATTTCTCTCTGATTGCAAAGCCTTTGGTACGTTTGACAAGAAGTGATGTGAGATCCCATTGATTTGAACAAAGACGAATTGGCAGCTTTTAAGCGATTGAGAGATGGGTTGTGTGAAGCACCTGCATTAGGTATGCCTGATTATGAAAAGGAATTTGAGTTGTATTGCAGTGAGAGAAATGGATGTGCACTCTCTGTTCTAATACAAAAGTATGGAAAACTGAGGAGACCAGTTGCATACTTCTCATCAATGCTAGACCCAGCAGCTGTAGCCTTACCTGGGTGCTTGAAAGCAGTGGCTGCTACCTGTCGGAGTGTGGAACAGAGTGGAGGAATTGTGATGGGATATCCTGTGAAAGTGTTTGTACCACATGATGTGGCAATCCTTTTAATAAGGAGTCGCACTTAGTACATGACACATAGTCGGCTGACTAAGTATGAGAAAGTCATATTGGGTTCAACAAATGTAAGTCTTGTGATATGCTTGAATGTGAATCCTTCAAAGTTGCTGCCTGATGCTGAGAATGTGGAAGTCAGAGATGAAGCAGATCATGATTGTCTGGATGTACTCGATTTCTGTACCATACCACGTCCTGAAATAAAATATGTAATATTACCAGAAAGTGATTTTGTGATGTTTGTAGATGGGTCTTGCCTGGGAACAGATGATGGAATGCTGAGTGCAGCATATGCAGTTTGCACAGTTGCAGCAGTAACGGAAGCATCCTACCTGAAAGGAGTAAAATCGGCCCAAGTAGCTGAACTTGTTGCTTTGACTAGGGCATGTAAGATTGGTAAGAGTGTGAGAGTGACCGTGATAAATGACAGCCAATACGGATTCGATGTGGTGCATGATTTCGGCCAAATATGGCTGCAGAGAGGGTTTTTGACATCAAGTGGAACTCCCATTAAGAATGTTGAGGTGGTTGGAAAATTGCTTGAGGCGATACAGCTGCCTAGGCAATTGGCTGTTGTGAAGTGTGCTGCCCACAGTCAGTCTGGCGATTACACCGCCATCGGCAACAAGTACGCCAATGATATGGCTCAATACTGTGCACGTAATCAGAATTCGATAAACAGGACGAAGGAGAAGGAAGTGATTTCTTGCACCTTGATGTTTACTAACACTGTAGGTACTTGGGAAGAAGTAAGGCAACTGCAGGAAGAAGCAGGAGATGAGGAAATGAAGCAGTGGGTAAAAGCAGGATGTGAACCAAGGGAAAAGGACCATGTATGGGTCTATCGAGATGGAAGACCAGTTATGCCTGATAGCATGATGTCTGCCATGGCACGGATGTATCATGGCCAGGGACACATAGGGAGAGATGCTATGATCAGGTCATTCAAGCAGACCTGGTACAATGCAAAATTTAGACTTGTAGCAGAGAGTCTTTGTCAAAGGTGCCTTATATGTCAGCAATACATCCCTGGAAGAAAGACAGTAGTGAGCCTAGGAACAATAGGTCGAGACGGAGGGCCTTTTACCAGAATGTAAGTGGATTTCATTGAGATGCCTCTCTGTAACAGGTTGAGGTATGTTCTAGTCATGGTCTGTTTGTTTTCTAGATGGGTGGAAGCATTCCCAACAAGGAGAATTGATGGAATCACAGTGGCAAAATTACTTTTGAGGGAATTTATCCCTAGATTCGGGTTCCCAGTAACAATTGAATCAGACCGAGGAAGACATTTCCATAATGAGATCATAAAATTGATTTGTGAAGCATTGAATGTACGACAAAAACTACATTGTGCCTATCGCCCAGAGGCTTCTGGTGTGGTGGAACAGATGAATGGTACTATCAAAAACAGGATAGGGAAAATGTGTTTAGCCACAGGTATGAAATGGCCTGATGTCTTGCCTCTGGTACTCATGACTATTAGATCAATTCCAGACAGAACTACAGGGTTGAGCACTCATGAAATCATCATGGGTAGAGCAATGCGTCCTATGTTCATACCAGTCAACAAGCTGATTTCTATAACTCATGACATGATGTTGGATTACTGTAAAAGCCTGGCTGACGCAGTTCATTCTGTATTTCATCAGGTTGGAGCGGATGCCACCACCCTTGAAACGAAGCAAGCCCATGATCTGAGCCCAGGGGACTGGGTAAGAATCAAAGTACACAGAAGAAGAAACTGTCTGGTTCCAAGGTGGGGAAAACCACAACAAGTAATTTTGACCACAACAACAGCTGTGAAGTGTGCTGGACTGAAAAACTGGATTCATGCAAGTCACACATTGAGAATTCCAAATCCAGTGGATAGCACAGAAAAGGAATATTTTGACGAATCAGAATCTAGTACTGAATCAGATGACGATGAGACAAGAACCAAAGAAAACCCTGAAAGGGGGGAATCAGAGTTAAATCTAACTTTCATCCCCAGAAGTATTTCCTTGAGAAGAAGGCTACAGATTTCTGATACCAGCTCAGACTCAGAGACTGAACAAGGAACTCAATGTTTGAGAAAAGGAAAAGACAGTGAAAAGACAATTAAAGAAATTACTGAGAGAGAAGTTCCAGATGAAAGATTGAGAGAAATTCCACCTGAAATAACCAATTTAGATGGACAGGTGCCAGATACAGAGAGAGAGGGAAAGATTTCTGCGGAAGACCCCCGAGGAGGTGTAGGGAACTCCAGCATCCAGTTAGAAGAAGGGACCAGTAGTCAGCAGGAAGATTGCGTGCCGGAGATTCGAGGAGGGACAGAAGTAGGGAAAACGAAAGAAGTGGTGGTAAAGAAGCTGTTGAAAGTAAAAAGCAAGTTGAAACAGAGACAGAGGAAAGCGAAGACGAAGTACCTGAAGGTCGAGTTCTAAGAAAGAGAGCTTGGAGAACTGAAAAGAATGATAAAGGAAGTAAACTGAAAAGAGCAGCAAAAGACGAAGTTTGGCCGAATAAAATAAAAAGACTGAGATATCGATTGACATGAGTAAATTCACCAAGAGTGAATAAAGTAACGAGTCAAGAGAAATCAAAAGAACAGGAAATAGTTGTAATTAAAGAAAGCAAAAGAATGAGGAAACCTAAGCAGAAGTATAAGTCGCCAGAATGGACGTATGTGGCCTTGCCTGAAGTAAAAGAAGAGGCGGATAGCCAAGGAAATCCAGAGATGACTGTACCGGAAGTGGTTGAGGAGGACGAAGAATCAGAAATCCTGAGAGTTATCTTATCCGATCTTGGAGAAGAAGCTGATGTTCAGGACATTCTGTACTCAGATCACGAAGGAAAGGTGAAAGATGATGAGATGCCAAACTGAATGAGACAAGGAAGCTGCTAATGGAAAGACAATAAAATACGGGATAAAAGACAAAAACTGGTAGAACGAAGTAGGTGCTTAGAGCCTTGGGTTAGACAAACTAGTTGTGAAGTAGAAGAGGCTAAGTCAAAAGACACTGTTCATTTTAACAAAAATGGCAAACATAGATAGTAGAAAAGGTAGATGTATATTTTTGAAAAGATGGTGTAAATTGTGTTGTTGTTGTTGTACAGGATTACTAATGCTTCTGTGGATTATACTTGCTCTAATGATCTCATTTAAGGTTACTATAGATACAATAGAAGGACATAGTGAAAACAAAACTAATATAGAAAAGATTCGAAAGGTAGTTCTAACTAGAATAGGTATAAACTATTTGCATAAAGAAAGGTCAATAACTGATTTTTCTAATAATGTTTTTTCAAAATAATTGTATGAATATGTAAAGACAATGGATGTAAGGGACTGCTCCGTTTGTATGCAGTTACCTGCATCTGTATCGGAGGGAGTGACTTATCACCACCTTCCTGTAATTTATGGCATAACATGTAGTGTAATAGCTAGTTTATTTTATCAAACAGGGAAGTTAGAGTATTATTTTTCTGATGTAGATAACATAGTTTCACAAGTACCATCAATTAACAAGCTAAACAAGGTAAAACCTGCAAAGGTATTAGGTGAATTTTTCTTAGAGACTAAAGAACTAACATTAGAGTATATATTTAGTAACAATTTGACTTGCAGTTTAAAGAAAGAAGAAAATACATTTTTGGATATGGTTGAAGAAAGGAGATTGAAAATGCAAAGGAACGCATCTGAAGGAAAGGTGGAGAAGACAGTCTGGGATGTAGAAATGGAAAAACACTTGAAAGGAGAAGCTAGTCCAACTATGGCTTTAGATTGGCCTCAGAAAGGAAAACTGTGTATTAGAAGGAATCAAACTGCATATGATAATTACTTTGTAGGTAATAGTGAATGCCTTGATACATACCGAATCATGGGTGGATGGGGATTTAAAGGAGGAAATGATCCAGTTTTTCCTGGATTACACTTTATTTGCGGGAACAAGACGTATTATCGTTTGCCAGACCATTGGTATGGCACATGTTATGTAGGCCTGGTTTTCTCGAAGATTTTTCATATGGGAAGAGGAGAAGATGGTGTACATAATTTAGGTAGTTATTTAGCACGTAGGAAGAGATAATCTTTGTCAGAAATTGTGGGTGATATCTTTGGAGCATTGATACCAGCACTGGGAATATCTCTGAATGCAAACAAAATTAGAAGGCTATCAACAGTAGTGGATCGCTTGTCAACAAGCACCGCTGGAGGATTTTTATTGGTAAACACCGAAATGGGTGCCATGCGTGCCATGGTAATGCAAAATCGACTTGCCCTTGATATATTACTGGCAAAAGAGGGTGGAGTATGTGGAATGCTGAAAGTTCAACATTGTTGTACTTACATTCCAGCCGAAAGTAAATATTTGAACATTTATATTAAAAATATAACTGAACTGCATGACGAAATTGCACCACTGGAGGTTGAAGGTGTTTGAGAAAAGATTGGAAAGAAAATATCTGCTATTAAGAATTTCTTAGTAAACCTAGGTAGTACTTTTTTAGGTAAAATCTTATTTCCATTAACATGTGTGATTTTCCTGGTATTAATATTAAGTTTAGGGTGTCTTTGCCATAAAAAGAAGAAAATTTAGAAAAAGTTAAAAAGAGAAAATTTAAGGTGAAAAGATAAGAAACGAGAGGGAATATGAAGAAATAGAATTAGAAGAAGTTAAGGAAAATATGTATAAGAAAAGCAAAAAGAGAAGAGACTGGGGAGACTGAGTTGTGAATAACAGCAAGAACTCACTTTGACTCCATGAAAAGTAATACAAAATGGTACTGGTGTGGTGATATAAATAATCACCAAAGGGGGTTTGATGGAGCGGGTAGAACAACATTTTGTATACCCCCCTATTCTGCATGTTTATACTAATTAGAATAATCCATTAATTATAATATTATTAATGTGTTTGTGTGATGTTTAACCAACATTACTAATGTATGAAATGTACATGTGATTTGCATTTTGCATCACTAAAATAATTTGTAATTAACATATGCACGCATACTAATACTAGGAAAATAGAATATTGCATGATATATGTTGCTTTTGTGACGTTATCGCATGTTGCACCAGATGACATCAATGGGTGAATATGAACCATTTAAATGTTGCCATATGCTAGATAATTACAAGCACATAGGGGAATTAGTGAGGGTTTAACATTTTATTTGTTATTTCTATGTTTTAATTACTTTTTGTGTTTGTTTCGCTTAAGTTATCCTTTGGGCCTAAAATCAAGATGGCCGCCTGCCATACTCGACGGCCACCATTCCATGAGGTTTCAGACAAAGTGCGCCTGTGTCAACCTCATGTACCAGTGGCCTCAACATGACCCTAGACTTGCTGTGCCCTAGCAAGGTCACGATGGGGATGCTTGCCAAATATTCAAACAAAGGACTTATGCAAGGAACCGGATGGATCATGCATGACGATATGACCTCATGAACAGTGTGAAACTTCACCGGACGATCTTAACTGACCAATGGATGATGCCCAAATCTTTAAAAACGTTTCTTTTAGACCTTACTTTTATTATAAAAGACGGTAGAATAGAGAGGGGAAAAAAAGGCTGCTGTTAGATTGCTTGTTTCCTTTGCTGACGGAGACGACGGTGATGCTACGTGATGGCTGTGTTCCTGAATCTTTGACAAACTGAATTGATGCCCAATTTCTTGATGAACTAAGGACTTCCAAAATGTATGGGCACTAATCAATACTTGCACGTCTCTGGTCCTTGACCCAATCTTTGGGACTGTAGCGTGCTGATGACTAATTTTGATGACTTAGAGGATGACCGATAGCCAGAATAGGTAAATATGGTGTTCTGTGATTTGCGTAATGATTAATAAATTTACTAGATGGAACTAAAATTCTTGCATTATTTAGATAAACAAAAATATTGATTAATAAGAAAATGTGTTTGGTTGTTTATTGAAAAGGGGCTAGATCAGGATCTTTGAGTATGCTTTAGTTGGACTAAATCATCAATACCAAATCAACTAATTGATCCATTGATCACATGGGAGGAGTATCCTAATGTTTAGGTTTATGATGTGTAGTGATAAGGGTATTAGTGCATAGAAGTGTAAATAATTTTCTCTCTATAGGTTATAAGGTATTCCTTTCATGTCAGCGCTTGGAACATTTATCTCTCCTGTAAGTGCAGGCCAGTGAGAAGCAAAGTGTGAATGTTGCTGTTATGGGCCCCACCAATGATTGTAGGAGTGAATTTATTAATGTGATAATTGGTCTGTGACGAAGGGAGGATATTAGGTACGGGGTTTTGTCGAGATTCCCGTTACCCAGGTTTCCGCGCTACATCACCGTCTTAGAGGGCGTTTCCGTAGTTTAAAAGGCCATAATGTTCAATTATCTACAACAATCTTGGCCACGTGTAGGGTGCACGTCAAAACATTCTCGCCATATTAATGCCAAGGGCTCCACATGTGAAACAAACACTTTTTTGAACTGTTATTTGACTTAATCATTTTATCTGATGTGTGTTGTATGATTTACACAGCAAACATTTTCAGGGCTCGGCTCGCACAGTGACTCCAAGAGCCAAGCCAGACCGTTAGCTCACTCTGGCTCAGGTCGCCCTGTTAAATTACTGCCTCCAACACCTCTGTTTGCACCATATAAAATTTAGCAGAAACACATATAGGCTAACTGCATAATTCCTGAGTTTGAGTGTGTCCAAAAGGGGTGTGGAAGGAGACGGGGGCAATTATCACATCATATCCATCCCAAGGTCTGAAACTCGCACACCTGCATACAGTGCATACCTGATTAACACCACAGCCCTTGGTATTGGCATTTACCTGGTGTGCAATTTACAACCTCTTTGGTTGGTACACGCCACGCCTAATAACCCGTTGTTTCAGCCTCTCGGCAATAGCTTTATCTCAGGACAGCAGTTCAAAATAATTGGGTCTGAGGGCGCACATCTCACTTATTGACTTGATGGACGCCTTTTACTCAGTGTGTTCTATACAGTAAAGACCAGCACATATATTCACCCACACTAGTGACGTGTTCTGCACCTGTAGGACCAGAACATACATTAACCTTCACTAGTGACATGTTCTGCACCTGTCAGGCCAGCACATACATTAACCTACACTAGTGACGTGTTCTGCACCTGTAGGAGCAGCACATATATTAACCTTCACTAGTGACATGTTCTGCACCAGTAGGACCAGCACATACATTAACCTACACTAGTGATGTCCTCTGAGCCTGTAGCACCTGGAGGACCAGCACATAAATTAACCTACAATAGTGATGTGCTATGCACCTGTAGCGCCTAGAGGATGAGGTCTTGTGTAAAGCTCCGTTCTGGTGAGCCTCTAGCGGGTAAACATTTACCCATAGATAATGCGTCATGTCAGACCTTGGTACAATTGTTGCCTGAGGCCGATCCCTTGTTTACACACCTGTCTGGCCTCAAACCTTGCTGCGTCTCCCTGATGCCTTTTCTGGAACCTTCCATTGCTGAGAAGGTGTGTAGCTCCAAACAAAGCACAGCACAGACTCCTTGGGGACTCTTTCCATCCCAGATGCCAGCTTGTATTTTTCACACATTAAAGCTCCTCTGTGCAGACTGTAGTTATATGCACAGACCACTTCAGACACCTCGGACTGTCTCCCAATAAAATTTAACACAGACCACTCATCTCAGCATTTCTAACATTACAACCATCCTAACGCTTGGAAGGGAACAAGTTTTATATCACGGGTGATGCTATGTCAGAACACAGTACCACATAAACCCAGACACACACACAGACATAAACTAGGTAAACACACACACACACACAGACAGACACATAGTCTCACACATACACACAGATATAGAAACAGGCTAAGAATGACACATAGACACACACACACATATACACACAGTCTCACACACACTGACACACTCAGACACACATAGAGAGACAGATATACACACAGAGACAGACACACACAAACAAACAACAGACGCAAAGACAGACACATAGACAAACAGACAGACACAGACAGATCGACACACAGATGCATACAGCGATAGACACTCACCCAGATCCACACACACCCAGATAGACACACAGAGACACTGACAGACAGCCACAAAGATAGCCACAAACACACACATACACTGATAGACAGACAGAGACAGAAACACACACACACACACACACTCACACACACACACACACAGACAGACACACACACAGATGTTATCTGCATGTCTCCATCACATCAATGTGGTAAAGGTTACACATCAGAGACCTATCCCTCACCTGCACTGTAGCACATCATGTGTGAAAACATGAGGGGAGATAGCGACACCCCTCGAGGAGCTCAAGGGACAGGGGGGCTGGATATATCCCCTAACTCCTTAAGTTTTTTCAAGGAATTCAATTTAGCACAGGCAATAAAAGAAGATTCCTTTAAATCAATAGTCCCAAAAAAAGACTCTTGCAGGACAACCTGCACAACTGGGCGGGGGTGCTATGATGTAATATATAATGATGAGGCCCCCGAAGGACTGGGGCCCGTAAGGACTGGAGACCCTGAAGCACTGGGCTCCTGAAGAGCTGGAGCCTGTGTCCCTTGGAAGATGCACTTCTACTGAACTGCTGAGGAGAGATCAGGATTCGGCCCATAGCAGGTGAATCCCCATTTTATCTTGCCTCACCTGTAGCATGCACACAAGTCAGAGTAATTCCCCATTTCAGTAGAAAACCTTTGATTTGCAAGTAACTGAAAAGACTTTTGTATATGATTAATGGACTTAAAGACAGTAGAGTGACAACCTCAAGAGAAGCTCAGAAGGCAATGATACGGAGACACACACAGACAGACACACAGAGAGACACAAAGACACAGTGCACACCCAGACACACATAGACTCAAAGACAGTGGAGTGACTCAAGAGAAGGTCAGAGGCAGCGATGCAGAGACAATATTGAGCACAAGGTTAGTGAACTTTCCAGACTTTTAGAACAAAGGGAAACTCAAGAAATGAGAGAGTAATTCAATCATAGAACAGAAGCCATCAAACAATGCGGGCCCGATTCACAAAAGTAATTTTAGACAAAATCCTACCTTTACGACTTTCGATATTCACAAAGGGTTTTAAACCATCTGCTGCCACATTCCTTTACTCCAGCAATTTTCAGGCAACAAAAAAAATTTCAAGATAACTCCTGTGATTAAAGTTCTTCCTGGAGAGAGTTCAGAATTTTGTCAAGTTGAGGTTTTGACTCACTATAAAGTAGCGCAATTCTTCTTCAGCTATCACTCTGCCCGGCTCCCCAAAGTCTATCAAAAAAGCGCTATGGAGCATAGGCCATTCATATCGCTCTTTAAAATCATCACATTAAAAATCAACACCATCTGCCCTCATCCCTCCCATTAGCAAAGCTCATCCGATAGGCACAAGCTTTTCAAATGAAATTCTCCACCAAAGTACTGCTTCTCCCAGCATTAATGCATTCTCCACAGGGCATTATCATTGGGATATTTGCCCTTTCTCTATCTTTGTGCTGCTTCACCTCGAACCAAAGTGCATTATTAGATGCCCTCTGGACCTTTCAGTAATGAGGTAGTTGTTACACTAAGGTGTTTGCCCCAGCCTCTGTATCTCAACAATGTATATATGATTGATTGACAGGTGTCAGTGTATACGTAATAGAATCAGAAGATGAACCGTATCTTCGGTCAGGCTTCATTTTGTGGGACAGTTGTTTGACTTATCCTTTGATCTCCTGAGAAAACTGTTTACATCACACAAGCAGACAGACGTGGCGCCAACTTGCTCCCTCCAGACGCAGCGGTCTCTACAGAGACTTCAGTTGATATTTACTTTGAACAGCTTCTGCACACATGGCACTTTCCTGCCAATTACTGGGGCAGCAGGTTCCAGTTTATGGTTACGTGGCACTTCCACAGTCTCTTTAGAGCTCTTGGGCTGTGCTTGGGAAGGCCCTCGCCTCAGAGTGATGTGGAACTTGTCAGCTGCCATTTTGTACAAACATTGACAGTGCGAACGCCACTTGTAAACAACACTGGTCAAGCAGCTTGTTTGCCTTTTGACACAATAGATCTGTTGAGATAATACCCTGGGCAGTGGTATGTTCAAGATCTTTATTCCACCAACAGCTGACACAGCTTAGACACAGCATCCTTGCTTCTTCTCCCACCAGCTGCCCACTAACTCTCACGATATCCCAACAGTTAATATGGTACCCTTGGAGCATCACTGGATGGAACACCAGACCAGAGATATTACAAAAGCAAGACACACACATCTCCCTCCTATGGATTTTAAAGTTCCACTCATCACAATAATGTACAAAACTGAGCAAGAAAAATAAAAGTCAGAACATATGGAAATAAAAGCAAAACAGAGGAAACTGGTATACGCTTTAAAACTCACTCTTTTTACTTGTGGGTTCATACAGCACAACAAGTGCTCAAAGAGTGTCCCGGCGCTAACAGTAAAATATAGCCCAACAAATAAAAAAACTAAAAGGCTGACCCAAAGAGCTAAGCTCTGAGACGTTTCTTGAAGGGGAAAATGTCCCCGGTGGCCCTGAGTTGTACTGGAAAAGCATTCCACTCCTTGGCAGCCACATAAAAATAAGAGCTCCGCCCCATTTGTTACTTCTAAATCGAGAGATGACCACCAGCAAGGGATCGGAGGGCTGAAGAGACCTGACCGGTTGATACAGAATAAATCTGTTGGACGGGTACTGAGGGCCTTTGTGATTAAATGCGCTGTTCGTTAGAATTAGGTCTTTGAACCTGACACTTTCTTTCCCAGGCAGAGCTGGCTGGATGTGAACCCTCCAGGGGAGATGCAGAAAGGGTCCAGCGGTGGTATTCTGCACTAGTTGCAATCTCCTCAGGAGGCAGGCAGGCAACCCCCAGTAGAGTGAGTTGGCCTAGTCCAACCTAGAGGTGATCAATGCCTAGATCACTGTTTTTTGCTGCACGAGGAGAAGCAGATACAAAATGTTTTTAGCATTTGTAGCACGTCAAAACAGGTACCTACTATCCCTGCCACCTGAGGAGCAAAAGACACTGTGTTATCAAATGTCATCCCATATTACTCGCTACCGTAGGATGGGGGATAGAGGAGGATAACCTGAGGCCAAAAGCCATTGTTCCAAGTTGGGGGGACACCTGAAAAGCAAGATTTATGTCTTGCTGGCATTAGATTAGAGGCTACTGTCATGCTTCCATTGGAATACGGGAGTGATACATGCCTTTATTCAGACCATTGGGGGTTTTATGGTCCAAAGTGAGGAGAAGCTGTGTATCGTCAGCATATAAAGCAATTTGTATGCCAAACGATTCTATTATAGTCGCTAAAGGGGTCATATACACATTGAACAGTCTGGGGCTCAGTGCAAACCTCTGGGAACTACACAACCCAATGACTTTGGTTATGAGGTGAAAGGAGCCATCAAAACTTCTTGAGGTCTCTTTGCAAAGAAGGAACGCAGCCACGCCAAGGCTGGACCACCAAAACCTACTGCACCAACTCGCTGCAGGAGAGTAGAATGCAGGACCATATCAAAAGCTGCTGATGGATATAGAAGAACCAGTGTAACCTGCTTGCCCTCATCCACCACTAGCCACTAGACGTTGAATCAACTTGGCTTGTTTCCATCCCCTAGGCAGTATGGATAGTCAAATCAACTAATTAAGAAGCTAATTTAGGAGCGGATTGATTGGGGTACAGTTGGATAACAGGAAATGAAGTAGACAACAGTCATCCTGTGACCCAGATTTGCAAGATCTTAAGGAATGGGCAGAGTCCTATAGTGAGATGGGAGCAAATTCCTGCAATAATTTGACACTGAGTGGCAATAAAATTCTTGCTGAGCTGGGGAGCCATCAGTACTCATTGGGACATTTTTCAAAAGGAGTAGGGAGTCGACAAGGGATTTAATTTTGGTTAAAAAAAATCTAAAGATGAGTGCAGAGTTTGAGAGAAGGTGTTGAGTGTTGAAGCATGGAATCTGGATGGATACATTTATTTACAATTTTAAAGACCGCACCACGTTTGTTATCTGATGAGTCTAACTTTGCTTGAAGTCTATCAACCACACTGGAATCTACGAACTTCATCCGCTCCTCACACTGCAACCAGGATGGATAGAGTTTGGGCACCGCGAGCCTTCTCCTCATGTTATATAGTTCCTATATTACCCATGCAGAACCACAAGAAAATGTTAAATTGATGTATTGCCGAGCGGCAGGTTGGTGTCTCCTGCTCAATAACTGAATATCTTTACTCAGCATCCTTGAGAGAGCGTGGGATGAAAGCAACAACCTTCTGCTCTCCCTCCTTCACCTGGGACAATTCTGCACCAAGTGCCTTCAAAATCTCATAATTTATTAGGAAAGTTCTCCTTGTACCATCAAAATGACCAAGAGTCAGCATTCAGGCAATTTCATTATTTTTGACTTTGGAAGCCCTCTCAGCTTCATCAGTCCACTCAACCAGTTGGAACCTTCAAGTCTGCACAACACCGGCAAAATTCCTGACAAACTTAGAGTAATGCCCCCTAAAAAATACGTGATTTGGTCTTTATTGGAAGGAGATGGCATCTCAATGATTGAATTGGCCAACTCAATTTCAGGACTGTTTCCTTCTCCAGAAATGTTGTGGTTGAGATATTGCAAATGCCCTCCCCCCCCCCACAAACTTACACTTCTCTTTTTTCAAGGTAAGAACTCCATCCTTCAGTGCTGGTCAATACCTGCCTCAAAACATCATGATGTTGCTTATCCTTTCTATACACCAAGATATCATCTTGGAAATTCATTACAGACCATCTACCTTCCAACACTAATTCCATCAACCTTTGTAAGTACACTGTGGCTGAGGCTAACCAAAATGGAAGTCTCCTAAATCTATATGCTCCCAAAGGCATGGCGAAAGAGGTGAGGGCTCTGAAACCTTCATGCAGCAAAACCTGGTAGTAAGTGGCAGACAAATCCCTCACACTAAACACTATGGCCCCTTTAAGTGTGGTAAGACCCTGTGTGATATTCAGCAGTGTTTGGTGATTGATCCAAATGCTTTGATTGAGATCTCTGAGATTGACGCACATTCAGATCTTTGCACCATTCTCTTTCGGAGCAAGAACTACTAGTTATGCTTACAAACTCACACTGGCAGGATACTACGGCCCCAATACAGACGATCCTGCTCCCTTCAGAGATTTGCTTTCTGAATTGTTAAATTTTGCAGATCCCTTAATTCTGGCTGGCGACTTTAATGTGGTCTTACACCCTGCCCTGGATAGGTCATTGAAAAGTACAGCAATTTAGAATTTTAAAATGAGATCTAGGATTAAAAATGCTGTGAAGCAGCTAGGATGGTTTGATGTATGGAGAGATAAAATGAGGAACAGGAGAGGGCATACTTTTCATAACAAGAAATATGACCACAAGTCCAGGTAAGATCTCTTCTTGTTGAGTCTGGATTTGAAGAGATGGGTGCAGGATAAAAAAACATTTTGGGGGAACATCTCTCGGATCATTCGGCAGTAACTTTATCCATAAAAGTGTCAGCAAAGTTGATCCACAGAAGATGGACCCTAGATTGTGCTATTTATTTGGAGGAAGAGGTAATTTAGAATTTAATAGTGGATACAAAACCTTTTTTTAACCAATATGGACACTGCTCCAATGGAAGTTGTCTGGTACACGTATAAAGCTTTTTTGAGAGGTCATATGACGTCACTCAAATTAACAGACAGAAAAAGTACAGAGCTGAAGTGGAAGGGATAGAGCACACAATCCAAAGGCAGAGCAGAACCTTATTTCTCATGGAAGTAATCTGACGGACAAAGTGATTTCAGCAAACCTCCAGTCTCTTAAATTAGATGTGACTGTGGTGATCGATTCTAGGCTGAAAAAGAGATGGCAACCTAGCAAGCTAGCTCACTTCGGTTATTGGGAGGGCTGCAAGAAGCTTCTGGCATGGAAGACCAAACAAGATATTGCCAAAGGAACCATCAAAGAAGTAAACTCTGATATCTCTGGGATTTTACTTTTGAGCCCTTTAGAAATTGAAGAGTCTTTTCAAAAACATTTTGAAGAGGTATATCGTGAGGATCTGACTGTCCAGGAGGAAGCAAATAGGGCCTGTCTGGGCCAGGATATCCCGAATAAAATCACTGAGGATGAATCTCATAACTTGAATAGCTCGATAACAAGTAATGAGATCAAGAAAACATTAGCATCTAGAAAATCTGGTAAAGCTGCAGGACCAGATGACCTGCCTGTGGAACTGTATAAAGCGCTAATGGAAGCCCTTATTCCCGTTATGGTGAAGTCATTCTCCCATACTTTTAAAAAGGGCGGGAAAATGCCGCTATCTTGGAATGAAGCTACAGTCGCCTCGCTGATGTGATTCATACCGACCCATCTCTCTGCTAAATCTTGATTACAATATTTTAGCAGAGAGGTGAATGGAGTGATAAAAGGGGGGCTATTGCAAGGGATCAAAAAAGCTTCATTCGAGGGAGAGAAATTTGAGATCTTACTTATAATTTGATTGGGGCAATTGATTTAGCAACACTTTATAAAACACCACTGGCCATTATTACCTTGGATGCCACAAAGCCTTATAACAGAGTTAACTGTGCCTACTTGAAGTATTTACTGAGATTATGTAATCTGGGGGAAAACCTTTGCAGGACAGTTACTCCTATTTATCAAACTCTTATAGCCAGAATCTTAGTGAACCGGAACCTTTCCGCTCAAGTTAAAATCTGAAGGGTTGCCCGTTATCCCAGTTGCTTTTTAATCTATATATTGAGCCCCTAGCTGAAAAGATTAGAAGAAATCCCGGAATGCTTCCGCTTAAATAAAAATCCTGGGAAAGGAAGGTGGCTCCATACACCGATGATCTGATGGTTTTTAAATCAGATTTAAACACTTCAAAACCAATAATTTACAAGGAGACTCAACAGTTTGGTCAGGTCTCTGGTTATGAAATCAATGCGTCAAAGACTGAGGGTATGGCCTGGAACCTAGACACAAATGTCCATCCAACGAAAAAAGTGATAAGGTATCTGGGCATAAGGATTACACCCAACATTGAAGATATTACTGATACAAATTTCTACAAGATTAGCAAAGACTCACATAATTCCTTAACGAGCTGGGCTTACCTACCTCTAACATTAATAGGTAGAGTTAATTTAGTAAAATTGTTGGTTCTACCTAAACTCATTTTTTTATTACCAAACATCCCCCTGTCATTTAAAGAACAGGGACTGAAAAAACTCAAGGTAAAAAATAAACAGTTTTATATGGGCCTCAAAAGGCATTAGGATATCATGGAAGAAACTACACAGAAAGAAAAACAAGGGAGGGCTGTGTCTGCTAGATCTAGTTTCTTATGCATGGGTATTCCTAATGAGGGCCAGAAAAATGCTCATTAATGTACCAGACAGCTGAGACATAGGTACAATGTTTAAGAAGATGCTGCTAGATTTTAAGGGAGGGGACCAGGGCTTTTTATATAAATTTGATGACCCAAGATTTTTTTAAAGGTTCGCCTAACGATCTTAAATGGTCTAGCCTCTACATGGTTCAAGGTTAGGAAGTTGTTGAATATCGGTAATTACAGCGCATTGGCACCCATCTGGGATGCTCCGGGTCGCCTGAATGGACTAAGGACTCTCTGGCAACCCCGTTGAAAATAGCTGGAATATTACGTTGGTAACCGGAGGGTTCTCTGCTCTCTTGGGATTCTCTGAGTACACTTACGGATAATGAATTATCCAAATTTAAGTATTTGGAAATTAAGAGCTGGCATCAAGCCGTTGGTACGACAGTTGGCACGTCTAATTACTTGGAGATGACACTGAGGAAGAAAATTACGAAAAAGAAAGAGGTGGCGATTTTATATTGGCTGTTGGTAGACTTGGCAGAGGGCGAGTTTAAACTTCCATCGGAGCTGTGGGGAGAGTGTTCGCCTGGTGCCTATCCAGAAGACTTATGGTGAGTATCGTATAACATCTTGTATACCTCATTTCAAGCTGCAAACCTTAGGAGAAATCATATATTTTGTCTCCACAGGGTGTACTGGTCTCCCTTAAAGCTATCCACATTCACAAAGGGTCCTACTCCAAAATGTTCAACATTTTTCCAGGCTGAAGCAGATGGTGTCCATATGTTTTTAACTTGTCCAATGTTACACCATTTTTGGGTCGCTGTAGGTAGAGGTATGGAAGGCATGTTTGGGCCTGGAATCCAGGTGAGCACAATTTTGGTATTTTTTTGGGATGTCTCCATATTACGAGTTAATGTCCCTGGAGGAAAACAAGTTATTTTTTTATTTAATTTTACTTGAACGGAGAGACATATGTAAACTTTGGGTTAAAAGTACATCTCCCATGCTTCTAGAGTGGTTACTCTCTATTTAATTCACGATGAAGCTTGATAGAGCCTTATTAGAAAAAAAGAGCAATAAAAATGATTTTTTGGACACTATGTGAGGAATGGCTGGGTACTTTTGATCATCAGGGGGAATCAGTACAATGATTATGCCTCTACACCTAGTTACTTCACCTCTCTGGTTGTTCTGCGAGATGCACAGAGAGAAACAGAGTAGACCGAAAGGGAGGTTATGTGTATAGTGCATTCATTTAGCTCAGAGCTCTCCAGTCGGTGCCAATTAAGTGGGGGGCCGTGGAGACAGCTGAATTCCTCTCGGTTTATCTAATGGCGAATGAGGACTTACTAAAATAAAAAATAAAAAAGAACTACTAGGGCCAAACACTCTGAGGACTATATCTCTCTATCTCTTCATTTACCTCCAATTATATCAACCTGTTCAACTCATATTGCAAAGTCTTAATCATGTGACTGGCCACCTTCCTTACCTGAAGCACCACTGGCGTGTTGATTTTTTATAGATGATTTTATGCTTAAATCCTTTCAGAAGACCTAATTGATCCTTGAATACTTCTGTAAATTCATTCACCAAGCCAATGTCTTCCCCAATGGTGGCTACCAGCATGCCCTGATTGGAAGAATTGGGGTTCAAAACAATTCTCAAATCCCTCTGATGCCTCCACCGCAATAGGATGTCTCCCCACTTGACCATGTGTATTTTAATCACTATGTCTCTTCCCTTGAAATTTATAATCATCACCTTGTAGCCTACAAAGTCTATCTTTATCCCCCAGCACCCTTCTGGGAAAATCCCACCAGCCTGAATGGAGACCAGAATCCACCAAAACTGTGAGGCTTTTCCCTCCGGCGAACAGCCATTACAACACGGGTTTTACCACGCGTTGCTATTACATCGCGTGCGTTACAACGTAGTGTTCTATGTGTTTATGTTTTTTAATGTTTTAGTGTGTTTTTTGTAGTGTATTAGGGTTTAGGGTAGTGTTGTAGTGATTTAGGGTTTAGGGTAGTGATGTAGAGTTTGTGTAGTGATTTTGTGTTTTAGGGTTTAGGGTAGTGTAGTAGTGTTTGTGTAGTGTTTTAGGTTAGTGTAGTTATTAGGGTTTATGGTAGAGTAGTATTGTTTTACTAGTGTTTGTGTAGTGTTTTAGGGTTTAGCGTAGCGTATGTGTAGTGTAGTGTTTTAGGGTTTAGGGAAGTGTAGTGTTTTAGGGTTTAGGGTAGTGTAGTGGTGTTTTGGGGGTTAGGGTAATGTAGAGTTTGTGTAGTGGTTTAGGGTAGAGTAGTAGAGTTTGAAGTGCGTTAGGGATTAGGGTAGTGCTGTAGTGTGCATGTGTTGTGTTGTGTTTTAGGGTAGTGTCGGGGGGTCGTGTAGGTTAGTGTAATGTAATTGTAGGGGGAGGACTGGGGGGCGGGGGAGGGTTGTGTAGGGTAGTCACTTACCTTGCAAACTAACCACGAATATAGCTTTACCACGCATGCCTTTGCGTTGTAATGGCATGCGTGGTAAAGGCATATTCGTGGTAATAGTTTGCGATGTAATGGCATGCGTGGTATTACTATGCGATGTAATGACATACATTCTTTCCCTCCTATTTCAACCTCATATTCAGGCATCGTTATATGGTCATTGTCAACTATATCATCCACCTGATTAACATCTGTGGAGGAAGACACCACGTACAAAAATCCCATTCTGACTTCCCTCAGGCACGTCCAGCAGCTAATCCACCATCGTTCTCTTGCAAAACTGGGTAAAATGCCCATTTGGTCCACAATTACAACACACAGAATTATGTGCAATACAATTAGGACTTTCTGAACAATGGTAAGTACTCTTACATGTAAAACAGCTGGATTTGGATTCTTTTCCTGAACTAGGACCTCCATTGCAAGATGCTGCACCTTCACCACTTGGTTTTCTGAGGGATGTTCTTCTGATTGCCCCCAGATGCCTTGTCAGCAGCAGCCTTGCCAGGAAATGTAGACACGCTGTGCACCGGATGGGGTGTGTTCCCTAGCATTTCCTTAACCAACCCAGAAGCATGCTCCATGCCCCCCACTATCTCCATTGCTTTTTTGAGTGAGGGATGTGCATCATACCAATTAATCCCTGAACAGGGAACCAGTCAATTTGCCAAATTTATAGGTCAGTGCAAGATTTTTTAGAGAAGCCACATTGTTGGCTGCCTATTCCTATTTAGTCTGGGCCCTCATAAAATACGTGTGCCTCTCCATCACCACATTTATGCGTGGGCCAAAATGTTACTTGAGCATGGTGAGAGATATCTCAAAAACATCCTTTGGTTCACCTTGCCCGCTGCAAGTTCTTTCAGGATCTCTTAGATATTGCGTCCCTCGATGTCCAGATTGTGAAGAAGTACAGCCTGTTTCCCTGCTGCTGAGAATTCTCCCCCCAATTTCTATTCAATAGGAGTCAAAAAGACGCTTCCATCATATCCGGTTTTGGAATGCTGATGGTGCTGCCGACCTTACAAACAGAGTCTTCTCCATATCTCTTCTGCTTTACCTCTCTGTTCATTTTCAACACACACCCTAGTATAAAGTAAAATAGCTTGGTTACTCACCAGTAATCGTCACTACTCCAAGTCATAGTCTTCCTCGCAACAGTCACCCCGGAGCACTATGTGTTTGGGGCACAGCATTCATCCATATAAAAAAATCCCCACCCAACATGGCGGCCAGACAGTAAGTACCTGTAACATGACCAATAAGGGTGGGGTAAACCCACACCATATCCTGCAATACCTGACCCCCCAAAATAACAACTTAACCAAAGAAGAGAAGCCAAGAATACCCAAGAACCAGTGCAGCGACCAAAAGGACCATTTTTACTTTTTGTTCATCCCCCAATTCCCAAGGGTGGGAGGGAGGGAACAGGACTTTGACGAGGAAGACTATGACTCGAAGTAGTGAAGATTACTGGTAAGTAACGAGTCATTACCTTCCTCTTCCACCTTCCTTGTCACAGTCACCCTGGAGCGTATACCAAACCGCCAGACAAAACAAAAAGGAAACCAACAACCACAAGGATGCCAAGAAAGATAATTTGCAGATAAGCACAAATTAGTGAACTGCAGCAAGAACAGCAGAACCAAAATCCGCAGAAAACATTTCCCCCGTTCTCAATTTATAATGTGAGATGAAGGTATGTTGGAAGACCAAGTTGCAGCTGCAAAAATATCCTTCAACAAGGTGCCCTTAAAAGCCCAGATGGAAGCCTCACCCCTGTTGGAATGCCCCTGAATGACAGGATTAAGATAAACCCCTGAATGAAGATAGGCAAATGAAATAGCTGACCTAACCCAATGAGAAAGCGTAGGCATCATAGGGCGATGACCCTGCATAGCCACCCCTAAAGTGACAATCAGAAAAACCACCTGGCAAAAAGAGGTGGTTCACTCAAGGTAAAAACCAAGAGGCCTTGTCAAATGAAGAGAATGAAACAGGTTTTACTCCGCAGTAGAGGGGTTGGGAAAAAAAGCACAGAGAACAATGTCCTGGGCCAAATGGAAAGCAAGGCACCAATCTCCCCAAATGCCTCACTCAGGTGATAGCCACCAGAAAATAAACCTTCAGGGTCATAAATTCCAGAGACACAGAAGGGAGTTGCTCATACTGGGAGTGCTGGAATGAGTGTTGCATGGCATTAAGGACCAGAGGGAGATCCCATGGGGGAACAGGAGAAGAAACCACAGGCATCCAAAGATAGAAACTTCAAAGAAGGAGAGAATCCAAGCTGCAAATCCTCAGCAAAAGAGCATACTGTGGGGAAGTAAAGAGATCCAACCAAGGCCTACCAAACCTCTCTGAAATCGCCTGAAAAACCAGAGGAGACAGGGACAGAGATACAGAGGAAGGGAGAAGGTGGCTTAGCTGATCTGCATGCTGATTCTCCTTCCTTGTTAGCTAGATCGCAGACAGACCCAACAGTTTGTCTACTGCCCAAATAGTAATCTGGTCCCCTAGGAGAGCCAAAAGCAGAGAACAAGTCCCACCAAATTGTTCAAATAGGCCCGTGCCACCTGATTGTTTGTGCAGACCTGAACCAACCTGTTCTTAAGAAGAGGGGTAGAGTGCAAAGGAGCTTTGAAAAGCGGAGCCAGCTCCTTCCAATTCAAAGACATCCAGTACCCCGTGGGTGACCAAGAACCTTGAGAAGACAGAGTTTGAGCGTGGCCACCCAACCATAAGAGCTTGAATCAGTTGTCAGGGAACAGGGCACAGGAGAATCCAAGGGAACTACCTTCACCAGGATTTCCAGCAGCAACCACCACTGTAGCTGAAGAGAATGGTGGGAGCCACTGGAACTAGGGCATCATAATCCTGGGACTTCGGATTCCAGTGAGACAAAAGGTAATACACCAGATGGAAGAGATGCCTGTGAGCCTAAGGAACCAGGAAAAGGAAATCAGACATTTCCTACCTGAAACCTCAACCAGTCCCTTGCGGAAGCTGATTGAGCAGATAGGAGGGACTCCAGATGAGACCTGAGCCAAAGCTGGTGAGCGGTTGGAAAAACACCTTTACCAACAGAGTTTTGGATAAACTGGAGATCCTGAGATTTCATGAGGTGGGACCTGCTGAGTTCCACAATGAACCCATGGGAATCCAGGTATTTCATCACCAACGCCTCCTCCTCTTGGGTCTTAAGGAAAGATGAGGAAGTAATAAGCCTGTCATCAAGGTAAGGAAACAGATGCACCCAACAGACCCACCAGGGGAGGAAGGACCTTCGTGAACATCCCAGGGGCTGAGGGCAATCCAAAGGGGAGGACACAGAATTGGAAATTATACCCCAGGGTGAAGAACCTTAAATACCTCCGGGAAAGAGAATGCACAGTGATATGGAACTAAGCATTTAAAAGGTCAAAGGAAGCCAAAAAGGCCCCAGGAGAAATAAGGGGCAACATTTTCTGCAAAATCACCATCTTGAACTTCTGGTAAGGCACATAGGAATTTGCGGTCTTGAGATCCAGGACAGGGCAGTAACCCCCCAACAACTTCTGGACCAGTAACATCAGTGAATAACAACTCTGACCCCACTCCTTCTCTGGGACAGGAATTATGGCACCCTTCCGGTGAAGCTTGAAGACACCCTGCCGCAGGCCCTGAAGCTTCAGAGAATTCCAAGGAGTTAGAGTCAGGACAAAAATATCTGGAGGCCTAGAAGAGGAGTTAATAGAATAACCCTCTACCACCAGGTGAAAAACCCAGACATATGTGACGTCCCTTGCCAAAGCTGATGAAAAGGGCTTGGAGTGCCCCTTCCCAGCCAAGGGGGATTTCCAAGTGCCTGTCAATCACCAAACCTCTAACCTCTCACACAGGCCTCAGAGGTGTCAGGAGCTTAAGATCCTCCAGAGACTACTTCAACAGTTCTTCGAGTTGAGAGACAAAAAACTTAGCCCCATCAAAAGGTAAATGCAAAAAGAGGGACTTCCGGGAAGCCTCCGCCTTTCACGACCTCATCCAGATGTGCTGCCTAGCAGAATTAATGGAACCAGAAATGGCCAAAGCAGAGGACATAGAGTCAAAGGTAATGTCTGACAAGAAGCGCACTTGCAAGTTTCAACTCCATAAGGTACAGATGCAAATTAACATCATTCCCTTGCTGAAGTTCTTCCGATAACGTTTGAAAATCATGCAGGAGAGAATGATCTACATATGTGGCGTATGCCCCTGCCCGGATGAAAACGTTAGCGGCAGAGCAAGCCCATTTTGCAGCATTATCCAACTTCTTATCAACCAATCAGAGATGATGGAACCACTGAAAGCCAGACCAGCCATCAGAGTGTCCACCTTCACCTGAGGGGGAAACTTAGCCAGACAATTACTAAGAGGATACTTCTTAGTGAGGAACTGAGGGAACCCAACCTTATCGACATGATACCGTTCTCTGTACATAACCCCCACATGGATTTATGAATGGAAAGAACATCAGCCTCCTTCCAACGGTACTGCCAATAAAAAAAACTCCTCATCCATATGAACCTCAGTTGGAAAGGACAAATTGTCCTTTAAGTGGGTCATCACCTCCATCAATTCTGCACAATTCACAAACTGACCACACCGTTCCTCATCTGATCCATCAGGGTCTGGGTCAGGCTGGAAAGAAACCTTGGGAATATTAGGCACCGGACCCTCCTGTGCCACAAAAGCAGAAGCCACCGACTTATTGATCATGGCCTGAAGGACATCAAGATCCAATCCCACAGGCTGATGCGAGGAATCAGGCTCTGACACCTCAGAGCCAGAAGACTTAAGCCTATGCTTCTCAGATCATGTCCATTCCCAGCCAGCAATCAAAAAGAACTGCAGACATGGTTGAAGCAGAGGTGGTGTGTTTTTTCCCTGGTGCAGTTTGCCGGTGCCACTATGGAATACTGCACCAGGAAAAAAATACACCATCCCTAACACTCAGCAGGGGAGTAGCGACCCAGAAACAGTAACAACAATAAAAAAGTGGAGAAGCTTTTGCATTTCTACCCAAGCAATAAAATAAAACAGAACATACTCAACACTGCTTGAACACCAGTGGTGCACATCTATGGATGTTCCAGCCAGAACGCATAGAAAAAACAGTATATGGTCTGGGTTTGCCCCACCCTTATAGGTCAAGTGACAGGTACTTCCTGTCAGGCCACTATGTTGTTGGGGATTCTTTTCTATGGGTGAATGATGTGCTCCAGGTAGGCCTGGGCTAAAATTCCGTTCCGCTCGCGGAAATTGCGATAATTTGATATTTTCGCGTTCCGCGGAGAGCGCGAAAATGTCAAAATTTCCTCAATCCGCATTTTACCGGAAATTTTTTGCTTGCTCGCGCTGTAAAATAATACATTCTCGCACGCGCGCGTTCGCCTTACCTGAATCCCCGCGTTCGCCGACAAGTTTTCCCGATCCGGTCGCATTCTCCATGACAGGTTGAATTGTTGGTAGCCATTTGCGCTGTCTCGCGACAGTTCGCGCCAGCAGTAATGTCATTAGTCGCGCGATCACGTCTTTCTTTTCGCGATCATGCACCGTGAGACAAGTGAAAACAAGATGGCCGTGCCCGCGAGCAACCGCATGGGTAAGTTGGCGAGCTGCGACCACGCAGAAAATACCGCGAACGGGCGGGAAAAAAGCTTCCGCATCTTCGCAATATTTCCGCGTGTTTGCGGAGATTTTTAACATTTCCGTGTTAATTTGCGAAAGTGACTTTCGCAAATTCCGCCCACCCCTAGCTCCAGGGGGACTGTGACGAGGAAGATGAGGAGGAAGGTACTGACGCCAGCTACTAAGATCAAGCCTTTGAGAACATGTATTTATTTATTTGATGCCCCTGTTTCTTCTCATTCCATTCCTGGTTCTTCTCCTAGTTCCGCTCTCCCCTGTCTCTGCTTTATAAGGCATACAATTTCCAAACTCAATGGTCATCTTTGCTGTAAACTCAGTTTTCAGAAAGAAGATATTTCCATATGACTTCCTTTAAACAGTAATGCACTCTGCCTCCACAGGCTGTCTGTAATAATCATTTCTGTAACCTCTGAGGACCTCAGTGCCTGGAGACTCTCACAGGTGATTTGCTGCACTTTATTAAATCCTGATTGATTGATTGACCTCTTTTAGGAGCACTATAAATACTACAGTCCCAGTCAGGCCTGCCTCTTCTTTACTGCTCTAGTGAGAGCCAACAACATCTTCTTTTTTCCTGATTCATTTACAATATTAACATGAATAACAGTTTATTCTGTGTTGCATTTTCCTGCTATTCTGAATTTTTACTGTCTCTCAATGTTCTCTACTTTTAATCAAGCATTTCAAGTTGCTTAGGTGCTGTCATCTGACATGTTTATTGAAGCTGAGTTCTCCCAGGTGATTAATGCTTCCTCTGTGACCTTTTAAGTGTTTCTTCTTGAAAGACTAATGCATCTTTGGAGACAATTTTGTATACTCTGAGAAAGCTCTGCTTGGCAGGGCAAACTCCCGGTGTCAGTTGAGGTCACGGTTTGACCTTTATGGGCATTATTTCCAAATCCTTAATTTAGCAGTGTAACATCGGTTCCCCTTCATAGGCTTTTCTAGATCTGTATCACTTTGAGGCAATAGTGTTTCCTTAGAGAATACATGGTTAGCTAGTTCAAAAGGTTTTCCTGACACCTTCCATGGTTAGTTTAGTTGTGCTGTAGTGTTTAGATTTGGGTGAAGAAAAGAAAAGAAAACAAAGAAAACAAAAAAAAACAAAAATGTAATACAATCACTGAGAGTTAATTTGAAACTTTTCCACAAAACAATGCTTTAAGGTATAGGTGCATTCTTAATTCTTCAGTGCCACCGTTTCGAGAAACAGGTTGATCTATGGATGGATTTTCCAGCAATGTCAGCAGGAGCCTGTTGCAGAGGAACTTCTCCCTAAGGTTTGCGGCGTGGTCCATTTGGTGCTGAGCACCACCATGGACACAATGAATGAGCTGCCTGTGAGTTCAATTTCATGATCCTTTGAGGTTTATACCCCATCTCCCCCATGCACTGCTGATGATGCTCTTTCATCACAGGGTGATCTTTCTCCTGCAAGGTGTTTGGAGAAACCAAGAAAGTGCTCAAGAAAAAGAAGACACACACCTGAGGTGTCTCAAGTTATAAAGGGCAATTATTTTGGCCGGTGACTGATTGGGCTCGAGTAGGCATTCCGCAGAGGAGGGCTCGAGTGATGGAAGTGATGAGGGGTCACCTGTTGTTACCTTTCAGGATACAGATTCTACTGCTTCAATTACTCTAGTTTTGAATCAAAGATGTATTGAGTTGGGTGGTGACCCACAGGTTCAGGGTGATTGTATATGTGAGACGGTCTGATAAAGTCATCACTGATGTTCTAGAGCAGCCTTTCCTTGATCCAGATTCCATTGTTCAAGCTAGGTCAGGAGAAGGGGTTCATTTACCTTCTCTTTCAGATGTTGTTATCTTTTGTTAAAACAAAACACAAAGGGAGGACCAGACTATGGAGTGTAGAGATGGGACATACTACGGATGAAGATCTTCACAATTTTCTATGATCATTATAATGCACCACCTGCAGTGCGGAAGGGGAAAGGTTTCCACAAATGTGGACGCTGCAAAGCATGCAACCATAGTGCGAACGTTAATGAAGTCGCTCTTCAGAGGGTCCATAAAATGAATATTTGTGGGACTGAATTTGATGTTTATGCTATAACATGTCCATGTAGTAAATGGTACATAGGTTCCACTAATTTTCGAGTGAGACAACACATCTTCAAACACAGTAAAGCTATAGCGAACAAAGACTATAGCTACAGTATGGTAAAACATTTCCATGAAACCCATGAGGGTAACTAGACAGAGGCTAAAAAGGTTGGCCTAGATACAGCTCCTGTTGCCACAGAGGTGGCAACCGTCTGTCTACTTTATGGAGGCCAGAATCACGGTTGGGTCTTCAGGCTGGCTCCATTTTCTCACAGCGAATAAACAATGACGAAGAGCCATATTCACACCTATAAAGATGAATGAGTGTCTCCCGACCCTGATATGTGAAGTTCACCTTTAACTATTATGAATATTTTTTAACTGTGAGTTGATTATGAAGCTGGTTAATAGTTAATGCGGACTGTTGGCAAGAATAATGCAGGTTTGCATCATCAGCAGTCAGAAAGATTTGGGGAATGTATTATTTTTAAATATTGTACAGCACTGACATATTTCTTATTAAATCACAGGACCAGTGTTTGACGAGTAACATGAATACATGAATAGCCAGCAGTATAATTTAAATGCACCAGAGAATGGAGATGTTCCAGGTAACTATCACCTCTCCATATTGTCAATAGTCTGCAGTGATCTGATTATTAATATGATTATAATTTATCACGTGACACGTTTTACATGTTTACGCCAAGAGATAGAGCTACTATAGCAATATGTTTATTCGTAAACTATGAAAGCGCTCGTACTAAGATAAACCCATAGAACCTAAGTGACTGTATCTACAGAATGTTTGTACATGGAGTACTAAACCCAATCGATATGTATAAATGACAAAATCCCCCTCTTTTTCTGACATGTGAGAATTAAGAAGGGACATGCTCAGACTTTTTAACAATGTCTTATAATTGATCATTTCATGAGGTGCAATCTTATAGAATCGTTAACATTATACTATACAAAGATGATGAATTATTTTAAATTAAGTTAACATTGCCTTAGTACACACCTACAAATATGTTTAATTGATTTAATGTTTTTCAAATGAATTCTGTGAGATATTACGAAAGAATGACAATTTTTGGTTAAACATAATGAAGCATTTTTTCAATCTTCTCAAATCTTTTCCTAGTGTCTTTTATTGTTGCTTCCTTCATCACGCTCTATTTTTATTTAAATTACTCTACTGAAAATGACAATGTGTGGTCGAAACACGTCTTGTTTATCTGCTGAATAAAAAACAATTTATATATATACATATATATATATATATTCACTTAAAAAACCATAGGTTTCACACATGTTATGGTTAGCTGGACATTTCACTCGTAAAAAACCAATGAAATTCCCCCGTTATAGTTAGCTCAGATAACTATAACTCGCGCGCCCGCAATCCACTGCTGATGACATCATCCTTTGGATAGAGTGGCGGTCGTGCGAGTTATAGTTATCTGAGCTAACTATAACTGGGGAATTTCATTGGTTTTTTACGAGTGAAATGTCCAGCTAACTATAACATGTGTGAAACCTATGGTTTTTTAAGTGAATTTGCAAGGTTTTTTAAATGCTAAGTTACATATGTATTATTATATTTTTTATATTTTTATTTGACAATAAACTACGTATTAAAACGTTTTTTTTTTTTTAGGGTTTTTCAAGGTGCGCGCACCGTTCACGCATCGTGTGCGCACCCCGCGATTTTTTTACAAAAATTTCAAATGTCCTTCAGGGACCCCCTGACAAAGGCTAGGGGGTCAGGAACTCTCTACCCTGCCCCCTTTTCACGTTTGCCACCTTCCTTTTTCACTCTCGCACTGAAAACAAACAAAATGGCGGCCGACACTTCCTGATTTCGACCGATTCGAACGTTGGCTGACATTTAACCACCAATCAGAATTACGCTCGCGCACGTTAGGGTGCGCACCGTGCGCGGCAATAGATATATATGTGCTTTTAACTGCAATTTTCTTTAAAACTACTGAACGGATTGACTCCATATATGCAAAAGGCACTTTCCTGACCTGAGGACTACCTCTCTGCCAAATTTCAAGTAATTCTGTTCAGCCGTTCGGGCTGTACCTTCGACTAAAGGTCCTATGGGAAAATGCATGGGGAAAACGCGTTTTGGGACCCCCCTTTTTTCTCGGCCCCGCTCCTACCCTGAAAGTTTCGGGGGGATTCATCAAGCGGGGGCCGAGAAAAAGGGGGGGTCCCAAAACGCATTTTCCCCATGCATTTTTCCATAGGGACTCTAGTCGCAGCTACAGCCCGAACGGCAAACAGAATTATGTGAAATTTGGCAGAGAGGTAGCCATAAGGTCCATGAAGTGCCTTTTGCAGGTTTGGTGTAAATCTGTTCAGTATTTCCTGAGAAATTAGCATTTAAATCAATATATATATCTGTACGCCCGTACCGTGCGCGCACTGAGCAAGTCCTGTGCGCGCACCTTGCCGTGCGCGAGCGCACTTCTGATTGGTTGTTAGATGTCAGTAAACATTCGAATCGGTGGAAATCAGGAAGCAGCGGCCGCCATTTTGTCTCTCGCATAAAGAGGGGGTGATAAACAAAGGGGGAGAACTTGAAAAGGGGGCAGAGTGGGGAGATATTGACCCACTGGGCATTGTAAGGGGGTCACAGCAGGACCTTGTAGGGCAAAAAAAAAGATTTATATTTTGAAAAAAAAATATCGCCGAGTGCGCGCACCCAGCGCGCACCCGAAAAAAAACGATTTAAAAAAAAATAATAAAAAATCGCATTTAAGTGTTTAGATATAAGGTGGCTCTAAAAAGAGCCCTTGTGTTTATTGTTTGTTTTTTGGTACCTACAAGTAAGTACCGATGCAGAGTCTAAAGTTCAAGAGGAAGACTCTGTTGCCTTCATCAGTGAAGTGTACACCATCTCCTCTATAAATGTCTTGCATGTTGTAACACAAGTTGTTGTGGTATATAGAACCCATACCATAGTCTCTGAGGAAAGCAGAAATAGATTTGTTGACGTGCTTCCTTGCTTTGTCAATCTGCGGACAAAATTGGTTGGACCAGTTCCACTTTTGCCTTTGGCATATGTTAGAATATACGAAGGCAGTTTGTGGAAAAAGCGACATCAATTGCACAAAGGTGTCCTTAATAAGCATTTCCAGACCTACCCTAGTTAAAGTGCCTAGGTCATTTCCACCACAGTGCACAATAATAAGGTTAGGCTGTGGGAGATGTAGAAAGGTTTTCACCAAAGGCATTAATTGGTGCCACTTTAACCCTCTCTGACCAATCCATTTAATGTCTACATTTGGCAAAGCAAGGTCTCTCACCATACCTTTTTTCTGCAAATTTTTCACTCCAGAAGACATAGCTGTGACCTACAATCCACACTGTGAACATCTTCAAAGGAGATCTGGATGCACTCAGGAGGTGTCTTTCAGTAGAAAGGCAAAAAGAAATGAAAGACAGTTGAAAAATGGGGGCACACATACTTTTTTTTATAAAAAGAACTCATTGGCTGTTTCAAACCATTCTACACTAAAAACTAGGCTGTATGTTTAAATTTTAAAAAGCATGTTTTGTATTGGTTCAGAAAAATGTGTGAACAAAGAACATTAGTTTGGATTTGCTGTTAGGTTTGAAAAGTCAAGCACTCTTGCTCTTTGGAAATGAAACATTGTCTGCTGAACTTCTGACCTCTCTGCTCACACCTGTGTTCCATGACCTGTTGCTATGGTAGCAGGCAGAAGTCAAGTTGGGGGAAGGGTACATTTGGAAAGGGGTTGAAAGTTTTCAACCAATAGAAATGTGTGATTTCATTTGAAAAAAAGTGGGAAGCACTGAGATTTGTAATTAACATGTATATGTGTGAAAAAAGAGAGGGAAACTGTGCCATTAACTGGTTCTGCTGAGAGGAGAGAGGTGTTCAGCTCAGAGATTCTGGTCTGATAAACTGCTGTGTGACTGCCACATTTCTTTCCCAAATAACTAATTTTAAAGTGAGTTATGAGTTTGAGAGGGGGTGTTTGTGGTTAATTTAGATATAAACAAAAAGAATTGTGATTATGTGTTTAAAGTTGTGATTTACATTTTCTGTTTTGGGAGATATTTAACTGTCTTGAATATGTAAAATATTATGGAGTATTTTTTCACCATAAGTTAATGTGTACTGGTAACAATGAGGAATACTGTTTTGTGCCTACCATCAAACCATGAGTCTGTGTGCAGAGAAGAATTGTTGACAGAGATTTAATTTGTGTTGCTGTTGAAAAGTAAGACTTGCAGTTGAAAGAAAAGGACAGCTTCTTTTTAATTGTGATGGTTAGGATTTAGCAGAAATCACTTTGAAAGAAAAGAGAGGAAAATGGCAGCACATTTGAAAAAAGCATTAGTTCTGTAAGAATTGATGACCCAGGAAAGGGGCAGCCTGTGTTTTGTACCTACCAACACAGCATGAGTCTGTGTGCATATAGGAATTGTTGTCTGAGATTTAATTTGTGAAGTTGTTGTTCAGTAAGAAATGCAGTCCCAGGAAAGGGGCAGCCTGTGTTATGTGCTTAAAATGATGGCATGAGTCTGTGTGCGCACAGGAATTGTGGGCAGAGATTTAATTTGTGAAGATGTTGTTCAGTAAGAAATGCAGTCCCAGGAAAGGGGCAGCCTGTGTTATGTGCCTAAAATGATGGCATGACTCTGTGTGCACACAGGAATTGTGGGCAGAGATTTAATTTATGAAGTTGTTGTTCAGTAAGAAATGCAGTCCCAGGAAAGGGGCAGCCTGTGTTATGTGCGTAAAATGATGGCATGAGTCTGTGTGCGCACAGGAATTGTGGGCAGAGATTTAATTTGTGAAGATGTTGTTCAGTAAGAAATGCAGTCCCAGGAAAGGGGCAGTCTGTGTTATGTGCCTAAAATGATGGCATGACTCTGTGTGCACACAGGAATTGTGGGCAGAGATTTAATTTATGAAGTTGTTGTTCAGTAAGAAATGCAGTCCCAGGAAAGGGGCAGCCTGTGTTATGTGCGTAAAATGATGGCATGAGTCTGTGTGCGCACAGGAATTGTGGGCAGAGATTTAATTTGTGAAGATGTTGTTCAGTAAGAAATGCAGTCCCAGGAAAGGGGCAGCCTGTTGTGTTTACACAAATTATCCCTTAGCACACATGCACTGTTACATACATCCATGCAGTCTTCATGCAGTTCTGGAAGTCTCTTTGCTCATCTGTCTTGCACCAGACAATACACAGTCTTCAGAAACACACTCTTGGCACACACGCAGCAGCTTCTCCAACACTCTCATGTGTAGTACTCAGCTCTGTGTGCTGTTTCAGATAGCAATGTGTAATGCAAACACATTCAACGTCACCAAGGCCTCATTTAAATTGATCTAGTCTAATCACTCACCCTGTAACACATGGTCATGGTCTTAAGGAGCTGTTAGGACATGTGCTGTTTTCTGCTTCTGTAAATGATATGGGAAATGTGTCAGGCAGTAACAGTAATTTGGTACTATTCAGGGACACTGTTTTGTTCAAAAAAACATAGCATGAGTCTGTGTGCGCACAGGAATTGTGGGCAGAGATTTAGTTTGTGAAGTTGTTGTTCAGTAAGAAATGCAGTCCCAGGAAAGGGGCAGCCTGTGTTATGTGCCTAAAATGATGGCATGACTCTGTGCGCACACAGGAATTGTGGGCAGAGATTTAATTTGTGAAGATGTTGTTCAGTAAGAAATGCAGTCCCAGGAAAGGGGCAGCCTGTGTTATGTGCCTAAAATGATGGCATGACTCTGTGTGCACACAGGAATTGTGGGCAGAGATTTAATTTATGAATTTGTTGTTCAGTAAGAAATGCAGTCCCAGGAAAGGGGCAGCCTGTGTTATGTGCGTAAAATGATGGCATGAGTCTGTGTGCGCACAGGAATTGTGGGCAGAGATTTAATTTGTGAAGATGTTGTTCAGTAAGAAATGCAGTCCCAGGAAAGGGGCAGCCTGTTGTGTTTACACAAATTATCCCTTAGCACACATGCACTGTTACATACATCCCTGCAGTCTTCATGCAGTTCTGGAAGTCTCTTTGCTCATCTGTCTTGCACCAGACAATACACAGTCTTCAGAAACACACTCTTGGCACACACGCAGCAGCTTCTCCAAAACTCTCATGAGTAGTACTCAGCTCTGTGTGCTGTTTCAGATAGCAATGTGTAATGCAAACACATTCAACGTCACCAAGGCCTCATTTAAATTGATCTAGTCTAATCACTCACCCTGTAACACATGGTCATGGTCTTAAGGAGCTGTTAGGACATGTGCTGTTTTCTGCTTCTGTAAATGATAAGGGAAATGTGTCAGGCAGTAACAGTAATTTGGTACTATTCAGGGACACTGTTTTGTTAAAAAAAACATAGCATGAGTCTGTGTGCGCACAGGAATTGTGGGCAGAGATTTAGTTTGTGAAGTTGTTGTTCAGTAAGAATCGCAGTCCCAGGAAAGGGGCAGCCTGTTGTGTTTACACAAATTATCCCTTAGCACACATGCACTGTTACGTACATCCCTGCAGTCTTCATGCAGTTCTGGAAATCTCCTTGCTCATGTCTCTTGCAGCTGACAATACATATTCTGCAGAAACACACTCTTGGGACACACGCAGCAGCTTCTCCAACACTCCCATGCGTACTACTCAGGACTGTGTGTAATGCAAACACATTCAACGTCACCAAGGCCTCATTTTCTTTGCTCTACTCTAAACACTCACCCAGGTTGCAGATACTTATGGTATGAAGTAGCTGTTAGGAAATGTGCTCTTTTCTGCCTCTGTGATCTACAAGGAAAATGTGTAAGGCTGTAACAGCAATTATCACTTGATCTACCAGAGTAGTAAATGTGTTTTGAATTTGCAAATCAAATTCTGTTTTCTGCTTAGAAGCACTCCATGAGGCTGTGTGCGCACAGGAATTGTGGCCACAGATATAATTTGTGTTGCAGTTGTTCTGTAAAACATGCACTTGCAGGAAAGGGGCAGCTTGTTTTTTTTCAACTGTGGTGGTTAGCACTGTGCACAAATTAGTAAATCACAAATGAGAGACAAATGGAAACACATTTGAAATTAATGAAAAGTAAAAAAAAATATTTTAATGAATTATAATTACAAAAAGGATTTTTTTTTAAGTTCCTTGCAGGTATTGCTGAGCAACAGTGAAAAAAAAAATGCCTTTAAGGACAAGAAAGAGGAAAGAAAAGCAACAACAAGTATATCTGGACAAAACTGGGAAAAAAAAAGTAGGAGGAGAAGCTGGTGATGGCAAAAAGAAAAAGTCTACTGGTAAGCAGAGCAGAGATTTCTTAAAAAAGATTTTCAAAAAACAAAAAAATAGCAAAAATAACTGTAAAACAAACAGTGTTTTATGTACAAAGCAACAACACAGTCAACAGCAAAAAAAAAGCTAATGTACAATCAGAAGTATGTTAAACTGATTTAACAAGAAAATTAGATTTTAAAAACATTCGTCGAAAAATGTTTCATAGAAGAGTGATGTTAAATTTGCTAAAGGATGTGAAAAAATATAAGAAAAAAACAAAATTTATTAAGAAAAAAAAATGTATAGAAAATATTGTAAGTAAGGCTTTGGAAATAAAAAGAAAACTTTTTATTCTAATTTTGAATAGGATGCGTAGATTAGATAAAAAAGTAACTTTTGTAAAGTGTTCTTGGGAGAATGGAAACACAGTTCAAGTACTGAACCATTTTTTAATGAAGAGAGTTATCTTCAAAGTAATAGTTTGTTGCATGCAGTTGACACCAATGGTAGAGCATATGAAGTTAAGGATGGTTGTGTGATGGAAAAAGAGAAAATGGTCCCAAGAAATGAGGAAGAAGTAATGGCTGCTGATGCTATGGGGAGACGTCCAAAAGCCCCAGTGTACACTTGGAACTGTAGTAGTATTTGTACTGTGCGTCAGGAATCTATTGATAAATTACGTGACTTTCTAAGAGAATATAGTAAAAAGAGTGTAAAACAGAAGATGAAGGTGCTTCAAACACTAGATCCATGCAGAGTGAGAGAAAATACTGGTTTGCAGGGACATTCTCTGGCTTGTCTATCTAGAAAAGTGTGTAAAAGTGTTTTTCATCATTTTAGGATGCTGGCTGTTCATCATACTGAAATGAGAAAGTTTGTGAGAACATTGTATTTTGCTAAAAGTCCAGCAGTAAAGTTGAATGAGTTGAATAATTCTCTGTTCCGTGGATCTGTATCAGATGTAGTGAAGGTTACTGATGAGATTCAGTTTTGTTACTTTGGTCCAGAACAAGAAAGTGCAGAAAAGGACACAGTAAATGAGGAAAATGAGGAACAGAATGTAGAACTCATTATTACTAAAAATTTTGAGGATGAAATGACAAAATTTACTATCACCTCTAATAAAAGACCAAATATTACTTGTATTTGTTGCCGCAGAAGTCATTATAAAATTCAAACAAGGAATGTTGATCTGTATAAAAAAAGTGAAAATGAAGATAATTATAAGTGGAAGGATTTTGCAACATATATATTTCTTGAAAATTGTTTTGAATTGGGTGAAGATCAGCGTATTTGTAAATACTGTTATAACAAGTTAGAAGAAAATAGAATGCCGACCAGAGCTGTACATAATAATTTAGAATTGGATGCTATTCCTGCCGAACTTTCTGAATTAAATACATATGAGTCTATACTCATTCAATGTGTTCATCCGTTCCAGACCATAGTACGTATGGAGCCCAAAACTGGTAAATTACCTCCTTCTGATTTACTGAGAGGTTTAAAAGGAAGAGTGGTGTATTTGCCCTTGGATTTGAAAAAAAATATAGAAATTATTGATGCAGATACTTTGGAAACTGAACCATTAGTAATTCTGGTTAATGGTGTACCTACAAAGAATAAGAAGATTTGGCAGGAGCTGGTGGATGTACGAAAAGTACAAAGAGCAAATTTGTATTTGAAAAAAAATAATAAATGGTATGAATCAATTTATAGATGAAGAAGAAGAAGATTTACAAGAAGACACAGAAACACCAACTGGTCAAATTGAAAAAGTGGACAAGTCAAAGGAAGAAGAAATTTATGAACATTTTAGCATACATCCTCTTCATTCAAAAGAAGTTATGGGAGACAATATTGATCTCTTTCAGATGAAGAAAGCAAAAGGAACTCCAGTGAGTGTATGGGAGGAGAGCTTGGAAGCTCGATGTTTTCCTCAGCTGTTTCCTACAGGAAAAGGTGGACGATACGATGAACGCCCAGAACAGATTCCTGCTTCTGAGTATCGGACTACAAGATTATATGCAGAAGATCCAAGATTTCGTCAAAGTATTCCTTATTTGTTCCATCTTTTATTTGAAAGCGACTTGTCTGCATTATCTTATGCAGTAAATCACATTTTAAAAAGTGGAGTACATTTACAAAATGTGTCTGCTAAGGATTTTATGGAGAAAGTGCAGCACCGAGATGATCATTTGGAAACACAACTGATCAATCTGATGGCTTGTCAGCGTGGGACAAATGAATATTGGTACCGACGCCATGGTGAATTAAAATGCATGTTACGGAATTTAGGAACTCCTACATGGTTTCTAACCCTAAGCTGTGCCGAGTACGCTTGGGATGATTTACTGGATTTTCTAGGAGAGGCAAATTCAAACATTAAAAACATTGAATACAAGACAGCAGGAGAACTGTGCTCATTGGATCCAGTTAATGTTTGCAGATATTTCAATCATAGATTTGAGGCTATGATGTCCTTCATCTGCAATAAAAAAAATCCACCTCTTGGAGAAGTAGTGGATTTCTTTTGGAGAAAAGAGTACCAGGCAAGAGGTGCTCCTCATATTCATATGCTGTTGTGGATCAAGGATGCCCCAAAGTTTGGAACAGATACTGATGAAGCAGTGTTATCTTTCATTGAAGAATATGCAACATGTGCTATACCTAAAAGCACAGAAGAGAAAAAGTTAAAAGAACAAGTTTTACGTTTCCAAAGTCATCGGTGTGGAAAATACTGTCGACGGAAGTACAAGACCAAAGATAAATTCTACACAAAGTGTCGATTTGGATTTCCTAGACCTGTTCTTTCAAAAGGAAGAATCAACAGTTTTATGTCAGCTGTGTGACATACTATAACCAGAAAATCTCCCAAAAATACCTACAACCTAAAAAGAAAAGAAGAGTCAAAATTTATAAATGACTTCAACCCAGTCATTTTATCCATGTGGAATGCTAACATGGATATTTAGTATGTGGCAGACAATTCTATTGCTGTTGCTCGGTATGTGACATCTTACATCACTAAATCTGAGAAAACAGAATTGAAGGAAATGTGGGAAGAGATTTCTCACGAGAAGACTGTCAGTAAGAAGCTGTACAGTTTCAGTTTAAAGATGTTATCGCATCGAGAAATTGGATCCTTCGAATGCTCAGATAGGTTATCATCTGCAAGTCTTTACTCGAAATCCAGAAGAATAATTTGGGTAAGCTTAGGCCTTGCAGGAATGTGAAATCGGGTACTGAAATCTGTTGGAGAAATTGAATATTTGGCCGAGAATGACCCAGAAAGTACAGATATTTTGAAATCAAACATGTTGGACACATATTACCCAAAGAGAAGTCATCATCTTGAGAACATGTGTCTCTATGAAGTGCTGCAGAACTACATTTTTTCACGGAAAGCCACAGAAGACATCAACAATGGAAAATATAAAGTCATTGGTGAGGAAGGATGTTTGGTGAAGCAAACAAAAGGAAGTTTGATAAATCACAGGAAGCTCAGTTGTGAAACTACTGACAAAAAGGAATTTTACTACTTGGCTCTTTTACAGCTGTTTAAACCATGGTGTTCAGAGAACGAACTACTGGGAGAATTTCAAAGCTATGAAGATTCTTTTAATGCTAGCAAAGACAGCATAGAATGCAGTACTTTCACAACTTATGTCCAAATGTTAAATGAAGAAAATGAACAGGAAGCAAAAATTGCGGCTGAAGTAGCTAGAGACAGTTCTCAAGACAGCCAAAGTTCAGGAACACTTAGTCAAGATCCCCTAGGACAACCAATCATAGAAAATGAAGCTGCAGTAGCCATGACTGAAGTAGAAACGGCTATGAATCAAGCTCAGGAAGATTCAATCGACTTACTAAATCTGGAACAACAACTGAATGAAGAACAAAAAGAAATTTATGAAGAAGTCACCAAAAAAATTGATCATGGATTACTACATGAAAAGAAAGAGTGCTCATGCACATCATTTGAACCAATCAGGATGTATGTGAGTGGACAAGCTGGAACTGGTAAAAGTTTCTTAATAAAAGTCATCAGAAGCTACCTACAGCAAAAAACAGCTTCAAATTTGTCTTGTGTGGTAACTGCTCCAACTGGGTTAGCAGCCTATAACATAAAAGGAATTACCTTACATCGCTTGCTAATGTTACCAGTGGAGCATGAGAACAAAATAGAATACCACAAGCTAACTGGAGAAGCATGCCTCGAAGTTTCAAGAGTGTTGAAGAAGATGCAAGTTCTCATTATTGATGAGGTGAGCATGGTATCAAACTTAATGCTTGCCTTTGTGCATTTAAGAATGCAACAAATTCTTAAGAGAGACTATGACGTGTTATTTGGAGGTAAACACGTCATAGTTTTTGGAGATCTTTTACAGCTCACTCCAGTTAAAGGACAACCAGTGTTTAATACTGTGACACATGAAGACACGAAGAAGTCATTAGGAAGCATTGGTAATGCGAATATTTGGTCATTCTTTGAGTACAAAGAACTCACTAACAATATGAGACAAGCAAACAACGAAGATTATGCAAATATTCTGAAAGATATCAGAATTGGACTACTCACAGAAGTTGGCAAAAAAGCATTACAGAGTCGGTTGCTACATAACTTATTTCCAAATGAAGAAATAGTTGCAGAGAAAATATACAAGAACATTGCAGAAAAAAATGCTGTAATCTGCTTAATGCCAATACTACGTGAGTGCTCAATATTCAATGAGGAACTTTTGAAATTGGAAAAGGAAGAGATTAAGAAAATGGAAGCAGAGGACAAAATTCAGCATGAAAGAATTACTTTTACATTAACAGGCAAACTGAAAAATAAATTGGATTCACTAGAGAAGAACATTTCCAAAACAGCTGGATTAGAAAAAAAACTATATGTTTGCATGAATTGTCGAGTGATTTTAAGGAGAAATTTGGATGTAGAAAAAGGTTTAGTGAATGGAGCTATGGGAAGAGTTGTGGGTTTTATTAATTATCAGAAAAAAGAAGGAATTGAATGTTTAAAAATAAAATTTGATCAGATAGAAGAAGTTAAAGACATTTGTCGTTGTTCAGTTCGTTTCATGCTTGTGAAAGACTTATATGTACGTAGGAAGCAGTTTCCGTTTTCTCTAGCATATGCTGTAACTATTCACAAGTCTCAAGGATTGACTGTAGATAGTGCTTTTGTAAACATTGGTTCTACTGTGTTCAAAGAAGGTATGGCATATGTTGCTTTGTCACGAGTGAAAACATTATCTGGTTTATTTATGATAGACTTTGATGATTCAAAAGTTAGTGCTGATACAAACTGTGTAAAGGAGTATAATAGATTAAGAAGAACCTATGCTCCTCATTTAGGTCAGTATCCTGTGATTGAAAAACATGTTGTTTGTCGGAAAAGGAAATTTGAGAATATCTGTAATGTGGATGAACAGAACAAAAAAAAAAAGGACAGTGATGTGATAGCAAGGAAAAAGAAAAAGGACAGTGTTGAAGAGGTTGTTGGTTGCCATTTTGAAAATAGCTCTGGTGTCAACTGCTATGCAAATGTAGTGCTGAATGTTGTATTTTATCTTGAAAAGTTGCTAGAACAGATAATAGTAAATCATGGAAAAAGATTGTGTTCTCTGCTGAGTCTCCTTTTTGAGAAGCTGAGTACTGATAAAACTGAAATAGAAAGTGCTTCTGATGTTAGAAATCTTTTAGATGTATGTTGTGCTTGTACACAGTTTAAAGAAAATGTCCAGCAAGATGCACAGGAATTCTTAATATATATTTTGAGTGTACTAGAAGATGAAGGAGTAGAAGTAGAAAACTTATTTGGTGTCTCTTACAAATGGGAACATTGCTGTGAAAACTGTATGAACACATGTAGTAGTAATGTTGATTCAGAAAGGTTCATATTTTTACCATTACCACAAAGTAAATCAGTGACTTTTAGTAAATTAGTTAAAGATGCCAATCACAACATGGAATGTTCTGAATGTAAATCAGACATGTTTTCCACATTATTTTTACAGAAATATGGTCAGTATGTAATTTTAATGATGCAACGTTGTAGAGCTGATGGTTCAAAATTGGAAACTTTAATAAAGAAGTTTACAGGACAGCAATTATCAATTTCTGGAAAAACTTTTGTTACAGTTGCAATAATTTTTCATGAAGGATCTACTGTAACTTCTGGGCATTACACAGTTTATCTTAAATGTGAAAAAGGCTGGACACTGTGTAATGATTCCCAATTGATTTTCAAGCAACGTTTGCCTTATGATTTACCCAATTCTTATTTAATTTTTCTGAAACCTAAATTTTGAAAACTAAAAACTGCATCTGAACAAAGCATTTTTTGTATTTTTAAAGGATTATAATTGAAGATATCACTTAAAAAGGATTTTAAAATTACTATTTGGCCTAAAGGAAAAGTAATAAAAACAATTGTGGACTCCTTTGACAGAAATTATTTTGGCATGTGTGCTTTTGCGACAAGGTTTAAAGACGGTTTGTCTAGAAAATTTTTATTCATCTAGAGAAGTACTTGTAATATATATGTAATATTTCTAACAAGGTATATTTTAGTGAGGAATGTTTTAGGGCTTTTTTTAAGCAATCTTTCAGATTGTTTTTTTTTTGCCCGCTGTTAAATGATGAATACAATTGTTTTCACTATTTTAAGTGAAAAATAAAAAATTCTGAAAACAGCAAAAAAGGGCATAAAATTGCTTTGTAAAATATGTAAAAACATGTAATGCTTTTTGTAATGTATGATTGAATATTAATACTTGTTTTCTTTTTTTGCAGAACTGGAAAGAAAAAATAAAAAAAAAATTCTGTTCCCTTGCAAAATACTTTAAATATGTTTTTTTCTAAAAATTTTTTTTTTTTTTAAAAATAAGTGAAACATATTAGTATTACTCAATCCTCCCTTTTCATGCTTTCATTTCTTCACCTCTTTTTGTACATTAATTAAAAAAAAAAAAAAAAAAAAAAAATTAAAAAAAAACCTTGGGTGCGTGCAGGGTGCGCGCACCCCAAAAAAAACAAAAAAAAAAATCCCCCCAAAACATTTTTGGGGGTTTAGTTTATAAGTGGCTCTTAAAAGAGCCCTTGAGTTAATGAAGGGATACAGGAAGAGAAAAACGAAAAAAAAGAAAAAACATCTATGGCCTACTGCACTCATGGGCATCAAATTTTCTCTGAATGAGATCAAGACTGGTCTCACACACAGAAATAAGTTTACCGCAATCAGTGCAGCGTGTGGACAACCTCGCAAAACAAGGTGGTCCAAAACGAGGTGTGGAAGAAGGCAAAGGCACCACTGCAGAAGAAGTGCTCGGCTGAGCTGCCGAAGATGTGCTCGGCTGAGCTGCTGCAGATGTCGTCGGTAGAGCAGGTGGAGGGTTTGCTCCAGAAGCTCGACGAAAAGTCACTGGATGCATTTTGTCAACATGCCTTAACATAGTGTGAATGCTAAAAGAATATTTCTTGTTAGGATTCCCACGTGACAAGACTTTTTGACACAGTACACATGTAACTTTATGTGCATTTACCTTTTTTTGTCCCTCTGGAAAAGTGAAAAACTGCCATATAAAGCTGTCTTTCTGCTTCCTGCTCCTCTGCCTCTCAAGAGTGTCCTGGTCACTGTCTGAAGATGGTTGCTGTTCAGCCATTGTCTCTCAACAACAGAATAGCTCCTTCTCCAAAGGAATCAGAACTAATAATGAGGGGAGTAGGTGTGGTTTGGGAAGAATCTGGAACTGAAAGTACTTCAAACCAATCAAAAGTGATGATTCTTGATCACATGACTTGCCATGAGGGGATTGGGTGTGGTGTTGAAACAATCAGAAACTGAAAGTAATGATAACCAATAAGAAGTGCTGTTTTATTATGCATATACCCGAGGTGCGCGCACTGCGCAAGCTCCAAGCGCGCACCTCGTGATTACGTATGCGCGAACGCGTAGGAGCGCATGTGCATACGTCATATGTGCGTACGTAGCGCGCATACGTTGAACACGCGTATACGCGACCGTTTTTGCACGTAATTTTAGCGTATGCGGAAGTAAACCGCGTGGAGCGCGTAGGACGCACGCACGCATGCGTACGTACGTACGCATACGTACTGGGTACGCGCTCCCAGCGCGCACTATGACGTATATATGCGTACGTAAATAACGTACGGCGGTATTCATAAAAAACTTACGAAATTGTACTAGGAGCGCGCTCAGAGCGCGCACCCCAAGAATTTATATATAAAAAAAAAAAAAAAAAGAAAAATTAATTGCAAAAATTAAAAAAACTGTTCAACTTTATCCTAATTGAATTTTTTTAAAAAAAGCAAAAACAAATAAAAAGATACAGATAATATATAAATGAATACATAGGAATTTTATTTTTAATATAAAATATTTTTTTTTAATTAAATAATTCAAAAATTAGCATTTAAAAAACCGTACAAATTCACTGAAAAAAACCAAAGGTTTCACACACATTATAGTTAGGAATTAGCATTTAAAAAACCTTGCAAATTCACTGAAAAAACCATAGGTTTCACACATGTTATAGTTAGCTGGACATTTCACTTGTGAAAAACCAATGAAATTCCACCGTTATAGTTAGTTCAGCTAACTATAACTCGCGCCCCCGCAATGCACTGCTGATGACGTCACATATTACATCACTCATGACATGGTCAGTGACATCACTCATGACATCACTCATGACATCTCAAATGACAGCACTGATGACATCATACAGTGAATGTGTATTTTTCTGAAAATTAAATATGTTTTATATATGTATAGCTCAAGGACAATGGAAGAATAAATGGGTATATAAGTGTCTAAATGGATGATTTGTTTTTGAAAAATTGATTGTATAACAGACTGATTAAGTGTATCTTAGTGAATACATGGCTTAGTGAGTAATGTTTAAATAAGTAAATATCTTTATCAGTCTCTCACTTTGTGTATAAGTGGCTGCATGGGTTGGTGAGTAGCTACATGGGTGTTTATATAGGTTATTAGTTGGTTTTTTTAGTATCAGTGTGAGTGTGTGTATGGTTCGGTGGGGGTATTACGTACTGCATAGGTACATGAATGAGTGACTCACTGTTTGTATGTGTTGAAGACAGCATGTCTGCAGGACTGTATGGGTGGATGAGTGTGTGCATGGGTGTGTTAGTGAGTGAATGACTGTCTCAATAGTGTCTCTATGAGTAACTACATATTTTTTAAACTAGTATATGTGACTATTGGTGTATATAACTGAGTATATGTGAGAGTGAGAGATTGAAAGAGTTCCTGTATGAATAAATATGTGTTTCTATAAGTGATTGTTTAAAAGACTAAGTATGTGTAAGTTCCCGTAGAAGTAAGTGCGGTGGTGTGTGTATAAATGTATATGCAAGTAAATGTATGTTTCTTTCTTTATTTTCATGAGTGACTATGTGTGTCAGTAACTCTGTGGATGTGAGGCATTGTGTAACAGGATGTATAGGTGTATGAGTACATATGATGAGTGAGTACATGTATGAGTGACTGTACAGGACTGTTGGTGAATGAGTGGATGTGTATGTGGATCTTAGAATTACTGAAGAGGTTGTTGTAACTGGTATTGGTATGTCCATTTTTTTGAAAATTTTAGTCTCTATTTTTGAATGTTTGTATCAAAGGTTATATTCGGGTGAGAGGAGGTCTGACACTCTGTCACAAGGATGATGTCATCAGTGATGTCATTTGAGATGTCATCAGTGATGTCATGAGTGATGTCACTGACCATGTCATGAGTGATGTAATATGTGACGTCATCAGCAGTGCATTGCGGGGGCGCGAGTTATAGTTAGCTGAACTAACTATAACGGGGGAATTTCATTGGTTTTTCACGAGTGAAATGTCCAGCTAGCTATAACATATGTGAAACCTATGGTTTTTTCAGTGAATATATATATATATATATATATATATATATATATATTATCTAATGGCGGCCGCCAGTAGATAGTTATAGTTAGGACCGTGTTTCCATAGGAGATCTGAAAATTCTATTTTGAATAACTTTGGCGCCGGTTGACGAATCTTCACAAAATTTTCAAAACTAATGGGGCGCTCCACTCAACTCCTACCCTGAAAGTCTCGGGGTGATTCATCAAGCGGGGGCTGAGAAAAAAGGGGGGTCCCAAAATGCGTTTTCCCTATGCATTTTCCCATAGGACCTTTAGTCGAAGGTACAGCCCGAACGGCTGAACAGAATTACTTGAAATTTGACAAAATGGTAGTCCTCAGGTCAGGCATGTGCCTTTTGCATATATGGTGTCAATCTGTTCAGTAGTTCCTGAGAAAATTAGAGTTAAATGTATTTATATATCTATGGCCTCGGAGGATCGGCGCACCCTTCCCGCACCCTAAGCGCACCATCCCCGAACCGTGTGCACACCTTCCTGATCACGTGCTGAATGCTAATTGGCTGTCGAGTGTCTGTCTACATTCGAAACCAGGAACTGTTGGCAGCCATTTTGTGCCTTGGTAGAAGCGAGGCTGAAGAAGTAAGGGGAATATGTGTTTAAAACATATAAAGGGGGCAGGGTAGAAATAGCAACTACCTCCCTCTTCCAGGACCATCTCCCCCTTCCATGACCACCTCCCCCTTTCAGCACTTTGCAAACGCATAGGGCCCATGGACCCAGCCAAGCACTGCACACTGCAACCACCTCCCCTTTCCAGTACTTGGCCATGTAGGGTCCATGAGACCCAGCCAAGCACTGTTCTCTGTGCACCGCAGACTGCAATCACCTTGCCCTTCCAGGACCACCTCCCCCTTCCAGGACCACCACTTCCCTTCCAGGAATTGGCCGCGATGTGCCTGTGGACACGGCCAATGCGTAGGGCCCGTGGACCCAGCCAACACGTAGGGCCCATTCACCCAGCCAACAGGTAGGGCCCGTGGACCCAGCCAATGCGTAAGGCCTGTGGTCCCAGCCAATGCGTAGTGCCCATAGACCCAGCAAACACGTAGGGCCAGTGGACCCAGCCAGCGTGTAGGGCCTGAGAACCCAGCCAATGTGTAGGGCCAGTGGACCCAGCCAAGCACTGTGCCCTGAGCACCGGAGACTGCTACAACCTCCCCTTTCCAGGACTTGGCCGTGTAGGGCCCGTGAGACCCAGCCAAGCACTGTGCCATGAACACCACAAACTGAAACCACCTCCCACCTTCCAGGGCCACTTTACCCTTCCAGGACCACCTCACCCTTCCAGGACCACCTCCCCCCTTCCAGGACGTCGCCGCAATGTGCCTGTGGACCCAGCCAACATGTAGGGCCTGTGGACCCAGCCAACGTGTAGGGCCCGTGGACCCAGCCAATGCTTAGGGCCTGTGGACCCAGCCAATGCGTAGGGCCTGTCGACCAAGCCAATGTGTAGGGCCCGTGGACCCAGCCAACGTGTAGGGCCCGTAAACCCAGTCAATGCATAGGGCCCGTGGACCCAACCAACGTGCTGTGGCCATGGACTCAGCCAAAGTATAGTGCCCATGGACCCAGCCAACGTGTAGGGCCCGTGGACCCAGCCAACGCATAGGGCCCGTGAACCCAGTCAACGTGTAGGGCCCGTGGAACCAGCCAATGCGCTGTGCCCATGGACCCAGCCAAAGTGTAGTGCCCGTGGACCAAGCCAACATGTAGGGCCTGTGGACACAGCGAACGTGAAGGGCCCGTGGAACCAGCCAACACGTTGGGCCAGTAGACCCAGCCAAAGCATGGAGCCCATGGACCCTGCCAAAGCATAGGGCCCATGGACCCAGCCAAAATGTAGGGCCCGTGGACTCAGCCAACGTGTAGGGCCAATGGACCCAGCCAAAGCATAGGGACCGTGGACCCACCCAAGCACCGCACACTGCAACCACCTCCCCCTTCCAGGACTTGGCCATGTATGGCCCATGAGAAACAGCCAAGCACTGTGCTCCGAGCACTACAGACTGCAATCACCTTGCCCTTCCAGGACGACCTCTACCTTCCAGGACCACCTCTCCCCTTCCAGGCCTTGGCTGCGCTGTGCCTGTGGGCCCAGCCAACATGTAGGGCCTGTGGACCCAGCCAACGCATAGGGCTCATTGACCCAGCCTACGCATAGGGCCCGTAGACCCAGCCAACACATAGGGCCTGTGGACCCAGCCAATACGAGGGGCCCATGGACCCAGACAACGCGTAGGGCCCTTGGTCCCAGCCAACATGTAGGGCCTGTGGACCCAGCCAGCGAGAAGGGCCTGTGGACCCAGCCAATGTGTAGGGCCCATGGAATCAGCCAATGAATAGGGACCGTTGACCCACCCAAGCACTGTGCCCTGAACATCGCAAACTGAAACCACCTCCCTCCTTCCAGGACCACTTCACCCTTTCAGTACCACCTCACCCTTCCAGGACCACCTCCCCCCTTTCAGGACGTCACCGCAATGTGCCCGTGGACCTAGTCAATGTGTAGGGCCTGTGGACCCAGCCAACGTGTAGGGCCCGTCGACCAAGCCAATGTGTAGGGCCCGTGGACCCAGCCAACGTGTAGGGCCAGTGGACCCAGCCAAAGGTTATGACCCGTGAACCCAGTCAATGCATAGGGCCCGTGGACCCAACCAACGTGCTGTGGCCATGGACCCAGCCAAAGTATAGTGCCCATGGACCCAGCCAACGTGTAGGGCCCATGGACCAAGCCAACACATAGGGCCCGTGAACCCAGTCAACGTGTAGGGCCCGTGGACCCAGCCAATCCGCTGTGCCCATGGACCCAGCCAAAGTGTAGTGCCCGTGGATCAAGTCAACATGTAGGGCCCGTGGACACAGCAAACGTGAAGGGTCCGTGGACCCAGCCAACACGTTGGGCCAGGGACCCAGTCAAAGCATAGGGCCCATGGACCTAGCCAATGTGGAGGGACCATGGACCCAGCCAACGTGTACGGCCCGTGGACCGAGCCAATGCTTAGGACCCATCGACCCAGCCAATGTGTAGGGCCCGTCGACCAAGCCAACATGTACGGCCCATGGACCCAGCCAATGTGTAGGGCCCGTGGACCCAGCCAACGGGTCTGGCCCGTGAACCCAGTCAATGCGCTGTGAACCCAGCCAATGTGTAGGGCCCGTGGACCCGTGGACCCTGCCAATGCATAGGGCCAGTGAACCCAATCAACGCGTAGGGCCCGTGGACCCAGCCAATGCGCTGTGCCCATGGACCCAGCCAAAGTATAGTGCCCGTGGACCAAGGTAACATGTAGGGCCCGTGGACCCAGCCAACGAGAAGGGCCCGTGGACCCAACTAAAGTGTAGGGCCCATGGACACAGCCAACGCATAGGACCGTTGGACACAGCCAACATGTAGGGCCAGTGGACCCAGTCAATGTGCAGGGCCCATGGACCCAGCCAACGCATAGGGACCATGGACCCAGCCAAGCACCACACACCGCAACCACCTCCCCCTTCCAGGACTTGGCCGTGCAGTGCCCGTGAGACCCAGCCAAGCACTGTGCTCTGAGGACTGCAGACTGCAATCACCTTGGCCTTCCAGGACGACCTCCACCTTCCAGGACCATCTCTCCCCTTCCAGGACTTGGCCGCGCTGTGCCAGTGGACCCAGCCAACATGTAGGGCCTGTGTACCCAGCCAATGCATAGGGCTCATGGACCCAGCCAATACGTAGGGCCCGTGGACCCAGCCAATGCGTAGGGTCCTTGGACCCTGCCAATGTGTAGGGCCTGAGGACTCAGCCAACGTGTGGGGCCCGTTGACCCAGCCAACGTGTAGGGCTCATGGAAATAGCCAATGCATAGGGCTCGTTGACCCAGCCAAACACCATGCCCTGAGCACCACAGACTGTAATCACCTCCCACTTCCAGGACTTGGTGGTGTAGGGCCTGTGAGACCCAGCCAAGCACTGTGCCCCGAGCACCGCAGACTGCAACCACCTTCCCCTTCCAGGACCACCTCCCCCTTCCAGGACCACCTCTCCCCTTCCTGGACTTGGCCAATCTGTGCCCATGAACCCAGCCAATGCGTAGGGCCCGTGGACCCAGCCAACGTATAAGGCCTGTGGACCCAGCCAACGGGTATGGCCCATGAACCCAGTAAATTCGTAGGGCCAGTGGACCCAGCCAACACGCTGTGCCCATGGACCCTGACAAAGTGTAGTACCCATGGACCCAACCAATGTGTAGGGTCTGTGGACCCAGCCAATGCATAGGGCCCATGAACCCACTCAACATGTAGGGCCCATGGACCCAGCCAACGCGCTGTGCCCATGGACCCAGCCAAAGTGTAGTGCCTGTGGACCAAGCCAACGTGTAGGGCCCGTGGACCCAGCCAACATGAAGGGCCTGTGGACCATGCAAACACATTGGGCCCGTGCACCCAGCCAAAGCGTAGGGCCCGTGGACCCAGCCAACGCATAGGACCCATTGACCCAGCCAACATGTAGGGCCCGTGGACCCAGCCAATGTGTAGGCCCCATGAACCCAGCCAAAGCATAGGGACCGTGGACCCAGCCAAGCACCGCACAATACAACCACCTCCCACTTCCAGGACTTGGCCGTGTAGGGCCCGCAAGACCCAACTAAGCACTGTGCTCTGAGCACCGCAGACTGCAATCACCTTGCCCTTCCAGGACCACACCCACCTTCCAGGACCACCTCTTCCCTTCCAGGACTTGGCCACGCTGAGCCTGTGGACCCATCCAACACGTAGGGCCTGTGGACCCAGCCAACACATAGGGGACCCAGCCAACACATAGGGCCCATGGACCCAGCCAATAAATAGGGCCCACAGACCCAGCCAACACATAGGGCCTGTGGACCCAGCCAATGCGTAGGGCCCGTGGACCCTGCCAACGTATAGGGCCTTTGGATCCAACCAATGTGTAGGGCCTGTGGACCCAGCCAATGTGTAGGGCCTGTGGACCCAGCCAAAGTGTAGGGCCCGTGGAACCTGCCAATGCATAGGGCCCGTTTACCCAGCCAAACACCATGCCCTGAGCACCGCAGACTACAACCACCTCCCCCTTCTAGGGCTTGGTGGTGTAGGGCCTGTGAGACCCAGCCAAGTACTGTGCCCTGAGCACCGCAGACTGCAACCACCTTCCCCTTCCAGGACCATCTCTTCCTTCCAGGACCACTTCTCCCCTTCCAGGACTTGGCCACGCTGTGCCCGTGGACCCAACCAATGCGTAGGGCCTATGGACCCAGACAATGCGTTGGGCCCATGGTCCCAGCCAATGTGTAGGACCCATGGACCAGCCAACACATAGGGCCTGTGGACCCAGCAAAGCACCGTGCCCTGAGCACTGCAGACTGCAACCATCTCTCCCCTTCATGGACTTGGGCGTGTTGTGTCCATGGCCACAGCAAACACATAGGACCTGTGTACCCTGCCAATGCGTATTGACCGTGGACCCAGCCAACGCGTAGGGCCCGTGGACCCAGCCAACGTGTAGGGCATATGGAACCAGCCAAGGCATAGGGCCCGTTGACCCAGCCAAGCACTGTGCCCTGAGCACTGCACACTGCAACCACCTCCCCCTTCCAGGACTTGGCCTTGTAGGGCCCGTGAGACCCAGAAAAGCACTGTACTCTGAGCACCTCAGACTGCAACCACCTCCACCTTCCAGGACAACCTCCCCCTTCCAGGACCACCTCTCCCCTTCTAGGACTTGGCTGCGCTGTGCCCGTGGACCCAGCCAACACCTAGGGCCTGTGGACCCAGCCAACACGCAGGGCCTGTGGAGCCAGCCAAGGTATAGGGCCCGTGGACCCAGCCAATCTATAGGGCCCGTGGACCCAGCCAACATGTAGGGCCCATGGACCCAGCCAATGTGTAGGATCCATGGACCCAGCCAACATGTAGGGTCCGTGGAAGCAGCCAAGCACCGTGCCCTGTGCACCGCACACTGCAACCACCTCTCCCCTTCTAGGACTTGGCCACGTTGTGTCCGTCGACCCAATCAATCAATCAATCACAAAATGTGTAAAGCGCACTACATACCCGTGAGTGTTTCAAGGCACTGGGAGGGGGGGTGCAGCTGAGTTGTCTCCTGAAGGTCAGTAGGTCTTCGGTTTGTCGCAGGTAGAGGGGGAGGGTGTTCCAGGTCCAGTAGTTCTCCGGATGCGTGGGTCCCTGGCCAGGGCGTGGTCAGTGGAGTGGAGTTTCCTGTTGGGTACGTAGAAGGAGAGTCGACTGTTGAGATAGGCTGGGCCGATTTTGTGGAGTGCCTTGTGTGCGTGGATCAGGAGCTTGAAGGAGATTCTATTGTCGGCGGGGAGCCAGTGCAGGTTCCTCAGGTGGGGAGTGATGTGGTCGCGGCGTGGGACGTCGAGGATCAGGCGTGCAGAGGTGTTCTGGATTCTCTGTAGTCTGTTGATGAGCTTGGACGAGGCTCTGGCGTAGAGGGCGTTTCCGTAGTCCAGTCTGCTGCTGACTAGGGCATGGGTGACTGTTTTACTCGTGTTTGTCAGGATCCATCTGTAGATCTTGCGGAGCATGGGGAGGGTGTTGAAACAGGTGGAGGAGAATGCGTTGACTTGTTTGGTCATGGAGAGTTTCGAGACGAGGATTACTCCCAGGTTGCGTGCGTGGTCGGTGGGGGCCGGGGGAGACCCCAGTGATGTGGGCCACCAGGAGTCGTCCCATGCGGGGGGGTTGGACTCGAGGATGAGGATTTCCATCTTGTCTGTGTTCAGTTTGAGGCGGCTGTCCTCCATCCAGCCTGCGACGGCCTTCATTCCCTGGTGGAGGTTGGATTTGGTGGTGAGGGTGTCCTTGGTGAGGGAGATGATCAGCTGGGTGTCGTCGGCATAGGAGATTATGTTGAGGTCGTGCTGTCGGGCGATGTGTGCTAGTGGTGCCATGTAGATGTTGAACAGCGTCGGGCTGAGGGAAGATCCTTGAGGGACGGCGCAGATGATCTCGGAGGCATCGGATCGGAACGGGGGGAGGCGGACTCTCTGAGTTCTGCCGGAGAGGAAGGAGGTGGTCCAGTCCAGGGCCTTGTCTTGGATCCCTGCATCACGGAGGCGCATGCGTAGTGTGCGGTGGCAGATGGTGGCAAAGGCGGTGGAGAGGTGCAGGTGGATGAGGGCCGCCGTTTCGCCGTTGTCTAGCAGGATCCTGATGTCATCTGTGGCGATGATGAGGGCGGTCTCAGTGCTGTGGTTGCTGTGGAATCCTGATTGGGATGGGTCCAGGATGTTGTTGTCTTCGAGGTGACGGGTGAGCTGGGTGTTTACTATCTTCTCGATGACCTTTGCTGGGAACGGAAGCAGGGAGATGGGTCGGAAGTTCTTGAGGTCGCTCGGATCCGCCTTGGGTTTCTTCAGTAGTGCATTGATCTCTGTGTGCTTCCAGTTCTCAGGGAAGGTGGCGGTCTCGAAGGAGAGGTTTATGATTTTGTGCAGGTGGGGTGCGATGGAATTGCTGGCTTTGTTGAAGATGTGGTGCGGGAGAGGGTCGGACGGGGATCTGGAGTGGATTGTTCCCATGGTCTTGATTGTGTCCTCGATGCTCACGTTGGCCCAGGTTGTCAGGGTGTCGTGGGCGGTGGGGTGTGGTGAGTTCGGTGCGACACGGTCGGCAGGGGTCGTCCGGGGTCTGAAGCTGTTATGGATGTCGGTGATTTTCCGGTGAAAGAAGGTGGTGAGGGTGTCGCACAGGGCTTGCGATGGCAGGATGTCGTTGGCGTTGTAGCTGGGGTTGGAGAGTTCCTTCACGATGGTGAAGAGCTCATTGCTGTTGTGTGCATTGTTGTCAAAGTGGTCTGTGAAGGAGGTCCTTTTGGCGGTCCAGATGAGGTGGTGGTGGTTGCGGATGGCGTCTTTGGGGGCAGTGTGGCTGTCTTGCGTCTTGTTGCTGTACCATATGTTTTCCAGTTTCCGGCAGGTGCGTTTTGAGTCGAGGAGTTCTTGGGTGAACCAGCTGACTCTTCTGCTGGTGTCTCTGCTGGTGGGATTTTTCAGCGGGCGTCGGTGTTGGCGCAGTCGTTCATCCAGCATTCGAGGGTGAGTGCACCCTCATCGGGGTTGGTGGGGTTCATCAGAGGGTTGAGTATGAGGCTTGTCTGTAGTTGTTCTTGGGTGACTTGCCCCTGCAGCGGCGGGGGGTCTGTAGTGTGCGGTGGTGTGTGAGGGGTTTTCGGAAGGAGAAGTGGATGCAGTGGTGGTCTGTCCAGGTGAGTTCGGAGGCGTGGCTGAAGGTGACGAGGGGGCTTGAGGAGGAGATGGCATCTAGCGTGTGGCCGGCAATGTGGGTCGGTGTCGTGACGAGCTGTTTCAGTCCGAGGTTGGCGAGGTTGTCGATGTTGTTCTCCAGATGATAGTTCAGGTCTCCGAGGAGGATGTATTCGGTGGAGGTCAGCGCGTGCGTGCTGATGAGGTCGGCAATGGAGTCGCAGCCAACGCGTAAGGCCTGTGGACCCAGCCAATGCATAGGGCCCATGGACCCAGCCAATGCGTAGGGCCCATGGACCCAGCCAACGTGTAGGGCCTGTTGACCCCTTGCCAACAAGTAGGGCCCGTGGACCCCTTGCCAACAAGTAGGGTCCATGGACCCAGCCAAGCACCGTGCCCTGAGCACTGAAGCTTGCTGAAAAAAGCATCACTCATTGCACCACTTCTTCGGTGTCATTAACAGAAGCAACAACATCTTTCATGGAGCACCGACAAGAAGCTTAATGTGAATCAGGGGATATTGCTCTTGCTTTTGTTTTTATTTTTTTGCAGCCCTCGCGGCACTATTGATAATGAATCCAAGATGTTCTAGTCCGAATCAGGGCAGTGGTATTTTCACCCGATGCCCTCTTCCCCAGGGATGCCTCCCGCTTCCTCGCAGTATGCCAACGTCCTAGAGGGCCCTTGAAGCAGCTGCAGGCTAAGGCGCTATGTTCATGATGGGTGTCCCAACAATGTGTTATTAAATAAGGCAAACTCGCTCTGTAAATAGCAGGTGTTCATATGATTCAACTCGTTGGTATCTACTTGCTGCTTTATCTTACCAGGTCCACTGCTGGTAATCTAATGCTTACTTTCACTCCCTGTATGTGGCATGCATTACCTTCTGAGCTAGTTATCAGGCACTTAAGATAAGAAATGTATATACACTGCACCAAGGCCAGACACGCCCTAAAGAAGGTTTGGGTGAGGTGGTGAAGCACAGTCTGGATTTTGGGTGACCAAGGCATTTTAACAATGGTGAGAGGGTTTCTGTATGTATTGATTTTCAAAGGACAGACACCGCCTCTTCTAAAGTTGCATTAGGTGCTTGTTTTTCAAGCTTCCTACATTGTACAAGGCACATGGGACTTCAAGACACTGTTGCAGTTCCTTGTGCGCCCATACAGGGGGTGCTCTCCTCTGTGTTCAGGATCAGGGTCATTATTTTCTGTCCATGTTCAATTGAACTGAATAAGGCAGTAGTTTTCAAGTTAGGATAGCAGTTATAATAGAGCCAGTACTTTTGCTGCTTGAGGCCACATCATACCTGTGTATTTTCCTGGGTGCTGTCCAACAATCGTTGTGTGTCTCCCTCCCGCCGCCGCCATTCAAACGCGGCCGCAGTGCGGAGGGGGACTACGTTCCCCAGCATCCCCAGTGGCGGAACAGGAAGCGGAACAGGAACCCGCCTCTTGCATTCTCGCGCCTGGAGGCGCTTAAAATCGAACTGAGCCACCGCCTCGCGGGACCGCGTGTGGGTCCACGCCGGGCTAAGCCCGGGCAAAGGGCGGGCCCTCTGTGGCCCTCAGAGGCCTAAGGAGGCTGGGCTGGGCCGCTCCATTGTTGTTCTGTTATTCCAACGCAGTGCATGGACAGTGACATTCTGCATCTAAAACTGGTAGCGTGAGCTGTCATTGTTTAAGTCTTTCTTTATTGCTGTCATTGCCGTCCTTAGATATTGTTTAGATATATTATTTGACTTTGTAAGTGCTAATTGTTATCGGTATTTGACGTTTCCTTATATATCTTGTTTGTGTTATTATGACTCAACCAGTCCCTTAAGAGAAACTTACGTTAGGAGGGACTATTAACAGGGGAACATTAGACAATTATGTAATTAGGCCCAATATTGCAATTGATAGGGATATTGTTCTCGAGGAATGTCGGGCTGAGAGACGCCGCTCTATTGAGTTCGTAAAAAATAAGCGTCCTCCCCAGGCCATGTCATCGTTAGGTATGTCATCGCAACCTATTATGTCCTGTGAAAGCAGGACATTTGATTCTTCTTTTTCTGATAATATATCGTTACTTCTTCAAAACAGATCCCTTTCATCTTCACCTTCACCTGACTTAAACAATGCTCAAATAATAACTTTGTGTCCGTCTCCTAGAGAATCCCAGAGCCAAATGTTTCATTAGAGGCCCAGTTATCACCTCCTCTGATCACACAAAAAACGACCAGTATTGTGGAAATTCACCAACCACAAGGTCCACCACCAAAGAAAAGAAGAAAGAAGGGGAGTGGACTAAAGAGGGATAAATCTAACCCAACCATTTTTGGTATTTCTAAGCCTTCTCCATTAATAGAATCCTTATCATCCACATCGGCTAATTCACCACATCTTTCAACATCTGAAGGATCAGATTCTTACTTAGTGGGAAACATTGAAACGTTTGAAAAATTAATTAGATCATTCATATTATCATTATTAGAGAGACTAAAAAGAATAGTCTCCAAGTTGGGGAATTTAGAACAGACCATTGGGGAGATCAAGGCGGGAACTAAAGATTTACCAAAATCCCTATCGGAAATTCTAACTACTGCCCCAGCCTTAAATACTACTGATCAACAGGGAGACAAAGCTTTGACTCAGATAAAAACAAAAACCCTGACCTTGTTGTCTTCACAAAAACATCATTTAGAGGGAAAGAGTAGAGGGAAAGAGGTGGAGGTGGGTGGGATACTCAATTCTCAACAAATTATTCAAAAACCAATTGCTAAAGGAGATTCCACAGTGGCGCCTATTTCTAAAAACTATAATGTGGACCTACCTCTGGAAGCAGTTCCCCTCGTGGTGGTCCTCACGGGAGTCCCTCTTTTAAAAGATGGAAAAAGAGAAGATCACTCTCAATTAAAAAATAAGGTTATGTATTGGCTTAAGCAGAATCGTCCACTTCCCCTAGAAATAAATGGAGAGATTCTACATGTCAGGCGTCTCCCTTGGTTAGGACGTAGAAAAAAAGATTCCATGGGGGATATCATTATAATCAATTTCAGAGACTAAAGGGCTGTAAAATATATTCTCAATTGGCCTTCTTCAAATCACAGTAGCTCAATTGAAGCCCATGATTTACCCTATTTTTATCCTAGAGTAATGTTAACCTCTGAAGCAGATTTGCATCTATTATCTAATAATAATGATGATTCCATCAGACGACCATCCCAACAACAGGATGTGTACCCTAGGCCCCCACCTGGGCATCAAGTTGAATATTTAAATCATCTATTTCAACACTCGGAGTGCCAATCCAGGCCTCCCTTTTTAGCCCAGAGGAATTTTCATCCTAACTCATTATATCAACATCAGAATGATCTTTTAAGACCTTTTTTTCAAACTCGGAGTCATCCTCTTGCCCCTCAATTTTACCCCCAGGTTGATCGGTATCAAAATGATTATCCAAGGTTTCCTTCTCAACATCATGTTGATCGATTTAGGCCTCTACCACATTGTCAGGAAGATTGCTTTGGGCCTAGCTTTAGACCCCAGGAGGATTACCCTCTACCCCTTCATAACCGCTATGCAGTACTATCAGGTTTGGAAGGAGTAGATTGACTTGAATCAGGTTGAATCTACCCAGATTATTGAACAGGATTTAAATTCTACTACTAGTCCTGTATTAGAAATACAGGAACGCACTAAGGAGGAAAGTAAACCTCGGATAGCAACCCTATTTTGGAATATAGCAGGTCATCGTTCAAAGGTCGCAAATGATATATGGATGAATTTTAGATTGAAATTTGATATCATAGCGCTTCAGGAGACATGGACGACTGATGTGATACATATGGAAGGTTTTAAAACGTATTTTTCCCCCGCTCAACCTTCCAGCTCAGGTAGAGCGAAAGGAGGGCTATCAATTTATGTTTCAAATACCCTTAATATAAAGGAAATAGTCCTGATAAATCTGGATTTAAATTTCCAGTTACTTAGGTTGATGTTAAGCAATAGTGATAATTTTCTAATAGTGAATGTCTATAATAATCTCTCTGAGATTGAGGCACTGAAGATGGCATCTTTGATCTGCTCAGCACTAACAACTAGAAGGAGGAAGTCAGTAACCGAAGAGGTAATTATTTGGGGTGGGGATTTCAATCTGGGACCATGTTTAACTACCAACATTTGTGATATCCTCGATGAATTTGGAAACCCCATCCCACATTTTACTCATTCCACTCTAGGTAACTACTTAAATGAATCCCTTCTTGAGTTAGATCTGGTCATTGCAAATACTTTGAATAACGAGACCTTGTTACCGGCTCCCACTTTTCACGGTAGAGGCTACTCAACAATTATAGATTATATTCTGGTTTCGAATGGCGAAAGGATTCCAGATGCAGAATTTAATAGACATAATATTGTCCTAAGCGATCATTATCCCCTCAGTATTTCTTTGCCATTGACCCACAAACCAAAAAGTGGTTTGGGTTCCATTTTGTTACAAAATAATTTGGCACTAAGCAAATTAAATGGTTATGCACTTAAATGGGGGAAAGTTGACCCTGTAATAATCACAAAACAGGTGATAGTGAGGGCTTATTCCTCTATTTTGAAATGTCTTAACTTGGATACTACCCACGCAGAAGTCATTACAAATTTTGAACTGATCGTTAGAGCGATCAATGAGGCGTTGTGGGTAGAAATAAAACATCACTCGAAAAATAAGAAGGGCTGGTTCAATCATGACTGTACAATTGCCTACTCAAACTTAAAAACTGCATTGAGGAATCCAGTTACGGTCCCATATGAGTTAACAGCATTAAGGAAAGTTTATAATTCGGCACTGAAAAACAGAAAAAAGGAACTAAAAAATCAACTCTGGGAGCAATTACATGAAACGTGTAGCCATAAAAATTCGGCTGCTTTTTGGCAAATAGTCAAGTCTCCCTTTCTAGCAGACAATACTAACCAACCAAAGCTAGATGTAGCAATAGAGGAAAAGGAATGGGTTTCCTATTTCTCCAAGATTTTTTCAGTAGACACGGATTCTATTAAACCGCAGGACCAAAAACTGCAGGACCCTAATTTTTTGAACGATTTAGAAACTATTTATCCAATTGATTTACAGTTTACATTGAAACAAACCATTCAGGCTCTGAGTGCAAGTAAAAATGGAAAGGCACCGGGCCCAGATGGTGTCCCCATTGATCTATTCAAAGCTCAAATGGACCTCTGGACTCCTCTTTTGACTAGAGTCCTGAATGCATCTAGTAATATAGGTCTGTTAACCTCTTGGTCAAAATCCGTATTAGTTCCCATCTTTAAAAAAGGAGATCGGCATTCAGTAACCTGCTACCGACCAATCTCAATTCAATTCAATCAAGCTTTATTCGGCAATTAAGTCATAAAAGCACATTTACGAACATTACATAAAACAGTTAATAAAAAGTTAAAATTACAATTAAATCTTTGAGCAACCGTCAAGCTAGCTATTTTTAAAACAGAAAAGGAAAAAGAAAAAACATAATTAGTGGGGCCAGCCCATATACACTTATATTACACAAGTATTAGCATGGTATAGCATTACTTTAGCTACCTAGATATGATAACTACAACAGGTAGATTTTGGCTGGATACAATATTGTTTTTAGGTGGAGAAAGTTACAGCGTGCCTCAGTGCTTTTGACCTTATTCCCCAGGCCCACCCTAAGAATTTGGCCACAGCTATACAGATCGGTGGTGCGGAATCTGTGCACAGAATGCGAAGAGCTATAGCATATCTTCTGATACCCAGAAATCTACAGATTGGTTTTATCCATATTTCCCGGGGTGCTACATACATTGGACAAAAAAATAATACATGTCCTACATTCTCACATTCTTCTACACATCTATAACACCTGTCGTTCTTGGTTCCTTGTCCCCCCCATCTGGAAGTAAATTCTGCAACAGATAAAGTACCCACCCGTAACTGGAAATATAATTTACGGTCTAGGGTTTTTTCAATAATATCCCAGTACTTCTCTAAGAGAGGATAGGCTTTTAGATCAAGAATATAGGTGGGTGGAAAGGCCTTGGGAGATTTCCGACTTATAGACCCATTCCCAATACATTATTTTCAGCTTTTATTTGGATGGGAAAACAGCATTTGCAGGATCTTTCCAAAGTTCAATCAAGCCTATACTACCCAAAAGAGATTCAATCCCATGTAACCATCTTATTTTACGGGACCTATCAGTTTCAATTATGTCCACAAAGCCACTCCTGTAATGGGCAAGTTCGTCTGTACACCAGAGCCGACGCCAATACAGTATTGGACGAAGCTTCGCCAGATGTTCAAGTGGCTTTTTGCCAAGGTCCAACAGTAGAGGTCGTAGTGGCGTGCTAGAAGGGAGGTTTGTGATCTTGCGTAAAAACGCAATTTCTAATACCTTCAGACCGTTCAGGTTACCAAAGCCCCAGAGCTCAGCCCCATAAAGGCATGAGCTCAGGACCTTAGCCCCATAGATTTCTAAAACTAGAGAAATTGGCTTGGTGTGTGAGGTTTTAAATCTAGACAGAAGAGCACCTGATTTCTGTTTATGTTGTAACACGGCACGATCTAACTGGCAGCCCCAACGCATATCTTTCTGTAGTGTTATGCCCAGATATGTAAATGAGGTAACCTCCTCCAAAGGTAACCTGTTCATATAAATTTTTCCCTTGAAGGATTTATGGGCATTAAATGACATGAACTTTGTTTTCCCCGTATTGACTTCCAAACCCCTTGCTGTGCAAAATTCTTCAAAGCGCCCGAGAGCCTTCTGTAGGCCACTTGGGGTCTTGGAAATAATTAATGTGTCATCCGCAAACATGAGGATAGGAATGCGTACTCCTGCCAAGGCCGGTGCGTCGGTGGGGGTCAGTGAGAGGTGACTGGCCACCCCGTTGACAAAGAGCGAGAACAGAGTCGGCACTAAAACGCACCCCTGCCGCACGCCCCTGCCAACCGGGAAGTCCTCTGTCACCTCCCCCACACCCCCCCACCGCACCCGGGCTACATTTCCCTCATGTAAGCGGATGATCACGGTAAGAAGCTCAGGTGCAATACCCATTTCCCTCAGAACCTGCCAGAGCCTACTGCGTGGAACCAAGTCGAAGGCTGCTTTTAGGTCCACAAACACCGTATATAGGGTGCCGTTCCCCAAGATCACCGTCTTCCAATACAAGTTGACAAAACGGAAAACTTGGTCAATTGTAATTGTCCGGGATCGGAACCCTGCCTGCATTGGGCTTAAAATATCCTGGTCTTCTATCCATATTTGGATTACATGGAGGAACATGCGGCCTATAATCTTATGAATCGAATCTATGAGACTGATTGGCCTATAATTGCTTGCGATTGATTTATCCCCTTTTTTGAATACTGGGACAATTTCTGCACCCTTCCACGAGGGGGGGATATCAGCTCCCTGGGCAATTGCATTAGCAAGTCGCATAATATAACTAGACCAGAGACTTCTGCCATTAATAAACACGTCCGCAGGAATTCCATCCATACCAGGAGCTTTGCCCCCAACCACTTTATCTAGGGCTCTATCTACATCTTTTAATGAAAATATTGCCCTATCATAATAAAAATAGCTAGAAGTCTCACTGTGTGTATTTTCACCGGGTGCAGCATACTGGGGTTTGAAGTAGTCAACCCATGCATTCTGCGCCACGTTGTTCTGTGGCCGCTCTGCTATGCCACCCCTGTCCCATTTGTATGTATCCCAAAATTCCTTGCTATTCTTGTTCCTGCAAGCATCAAGGAGATCCTTCCACATTTCATTATCCCATGTTTCCTTTGCCTCCTTCAGTATCTTCCCATAATGTGACCTAGCGGATCTTACAAGTAGTGGATCTTTCTGTTTGAGTGCGCTACCAAGTTTAACCCGGGCTTCCCTACAAGCAAGATTATACCATCCCTCTTTTTTATGGTGTTTGGAATTTCTTTTTGAAATTGGTTTAAAAAAATATTTTCTCAAGCCCGCAAAAAGCTTGTTATGAACTTCCACCACTATGTGGCGGAAGCTTTGGCAATCTATTCCTCTACCCGGTACTTCAAGTGCACCGGTTACTTCTTCATTTATTGCTAATAGGGTCTTTGGGTCTTCTGCAATCCGATCCCATTTTAAATAACGCATATTGTTAGACAGTAGATGTTCAGACTCATGAGTGCCTTGCTGCAATGATAGATAACCAAGCAGGGACATGCTAAATGATGAAGCTAATGGGTGGTGGTCGCTCTCAATTCGGTTGACTACCTTCATGTCTCTGAAGTGAGGCCAAAGTGTAACATGAATGAGCAAGTAATCTATTCTGCTTGCCCTACGACCATCATCAAAAGTGTTAGTCCCTAATTTATCGGACAAACTTCTACCATTGGCTGCTCTCATATGATTGCCTAAGCACAGTCCATTTAGCTGGATTACTGCCTCCGTCCACCTTTTTACAGGAGCGATCTCAAGAAATGGAATTCCCCAACTAGCATCTTCTTCTGCAGTAAGCTGAGATGTGTCATGATCCAGGCGCTCAAAGGAAGTAATAAAATCACCTGCTACAATAGGTAGAGTGTTCGGGGGCAAGGACTCTATTGCTTCTTCCAGTAACTTTACGACTGGAGACTTTTTGCCCCCCGGCAGACCTCGTGCATAAACGTTAAAGATTTCTAACTTAATCCCAGACTTTGAAGCAATCTTTACAGATAAAATATCGTCACTAATTCTGGGTCCTTGGGTAACTCGACATCCCAAGTCTTGCTTTAACCATATGGTTAGCCCGCCGGACGGGCGACCTCTTACGCTTTTTAAAGCTGGGATATAAAAGTTAAGAAATCCATTACATAACAGGGGCTCTATTAGCCACGTCTCTTGGAAGAGACATATATCAAATTTAGATATAAAACCCAACCAATCAGGGTCTACAGCTTTAGGGCCTAGACCTGCTATGTTCCAGGATATTAAGGACATTGAGCCGCTCTTAGTGTTTCCTCCCTTGGTGGAGCTTGGGCTCCATGGTAAGAGGCTTAAACTATCCCTTTCTAGGTGAGCCAGTTTATCCTTAGTGGGAGTACTTACGTTGGTTATAACACCGAGCTCTACTTCTCTGCCTAAATCTATGACACAGCTTAATGGGAATATCACCCCGGTCCCTATGGTTGGACTGCTTTTCTCCCCTATCTGATACTGGTCAGATGTTGTTTTCTCGGCAGATTCATTACCTACTTCAACATCCACAGTTGCAATGGTACAATCTACCCATTTTTCTGCAGAGATTATAGCTGGTTTACTTGATTTATTCCTCTTACTGTGGAGGTTTAGACGTCAATCACAGTCTTCCAAACCAGAGGACCCAATTGTCTCATACTGCACATTAGGTCCTCTGTTATGCCTGGGCCAAGTATCGATACCTCTCTGGCCACAGTCCACAAGGGCAGGGAAAGAATAGGAGTACAAGAATTGGGATTCTGCCAATTGCAGATGTGTTCCACTGCCCTGGTGTCTCTAAAATTAATTATTATACAATCTCCCTCTATTGTTTTCCTCTTAGAGCCTACCCAGTTAACTTGTCGTGCAAAAAGAATTTCTGTTGAGACTTGCTGGGGTAAGGGGCGGTTTGAATTTAACCAGAACACACATTTATTCTTCAGTTCCCTATAGTCCTCCCTTTTGTCTAAACCCAGAGGCTTGACCCCTGCCAATATTATCACATAGGGTCTAGACTCTGGAGGGAGGTGTATACTTGGGAATTTTCTTATTGCCGGAATACTGGATGTTACCCTCCCTGGTTGCTCAACTACTGGGCTACCGCTTACTGGTACCATTGCGCTCCCCACACTCTCTGCATTACATGTAGTAGTCTTGGTAATATCCCGAGTTGCCTGCCCCGTTATCGGCGGATTAATTTTAACTACAGTGGGAATAGAAGTTGGGGCGACTTTAACATTTATAGCACTTTTGTCAGATGACATAACAGGTAACTTGTCGCACGCCGGACAATTACTAACATTTTTCTGGCGAGTCTGTGTTGACGAGTACACCAACTCCAAACATGTCAGTCTATTTTCAATGCCATTCAGTCTATCGTATATTGGTTGACATGTTTTGTAGAATATTGACTCTATATTTCCCCAAAGTCATCTCCTACGTTTTGTAATTCCTTGGGTGGGGCTAATGGAGATGGTCTTGGTGCTCCATCCTTTTCACCGACTAGGGTTACTTCTGGAAGAGAGGGGGACATCTCAGGAGTATCCATGGGAATAATTTGCCTTGCCTTTGCAGTTTGACGTCCGTTTAACGGTTCTTCGCGTTTCCTTTTGGGTCTCTGATTTTTCATGCTCACCCTGTTGTTTGGAGGAGGTATTTTTACCTTTGGGTTCGTGGCAGACCGAGTCTTTACACTCTCAGACAGACCAACGGTTTGGGTAAAGTCTATTTGACCCATTCTTGGTCTGGTAGTGAGGTTAGCTCCTTCGGATTCCGGAATGCAATGAATAGATCTTCAATGGGAGGGAGAGATATTTTCCGGCACACATATCACAGAGCCTACATCATTGTCAGATCCCTGTTTTGCGTTGTGGGCCGGAGAATGTGCGTAAGTCAGATGGCCCAGAGAGGAGCGTTTGTCTACAAGAGAGCCCAAGGATAGGCGTTTCTCGGTATAATCTATTTCCTTGTCCAAGATGGAAGACACTCTTACCAAGAATTGGTCTAATGTACCGGCCAGGGACTTCCATCCCATATCAGAAGCGGCAGTCATTATGCAGAAGTAAATGTATATTAGACTTGGCTTGGGGCCTCAAATCACACTATAGAATGCTGCTCGTATAACAAACAAATGATAATTATATCCCTAATATTTGGGCACCAAATGGATAGTAAAGTATGACTGACCTTATTAGTTAGGTCAAAGGGGGTGGCCCCGACCCGACCTCAATCGTCCTCTAACGGGCTCAAACGGGCCCGCCCTTGGTCTGGGCTTCGTCCGGCGTGCGTCCGCGCTGCGGTAGTAGTGAATGATCTTTGTACTGGCGGCTGGGTGGGTGATGCACTGCAGGTGTGTGCCTCCAGGCACTCTGGGCCACGTAGTCCCGCTTACTGCCTTCTCCAACCGCGATGCGGCTCCCGCGCCAGCGGGAGCGGCGAGGTTCTTTGTACTGGCGGGTGGGTGGGTGATGCACTGCAGGTGTGTGCCTCCAGGCACTCTGGGCCACGTAGTCCCGCTTACTGCCTTCTCCAACTGCGATGCGGCTCCCGCGCCAGCGGGAGCGGCGAGGTTCTTTGTACTGGCGGGTGGGTGGGTGATGCATTGCAGGTGTGTGCCTCCAGGCACTCTGGGCCACGTAGTCCCGCTTACTGCCTTCTCCAACCGTGAAGCGGCTCCCGCGCCAGCGGGAGCGGCGAGGTTCTTTGTACTGGCGGGTGGGTGGGTGATGCACTGCAGGTGTGTGCCTCCAGGCACTCTGGGCCACGTAGTCCCGCTTACTGCCTTCTCCAACCGCGATGCGGCTCCCGCGCCAGCGGGAGCGGCGAGGTTCTTTGTACTGGCGGGTGGGTGGGTGATGCACTGCAGGTGTGTGCCTCCAGGCACTCTGGGCCATGCAGTCCCGCTTACTGCCTTCTCCAACCGCGATGCGGCTCCCGCGCCAGCGGGAGCGGCGAGGTTCTTTGTATTGGCGGGTGGGTGGGTGATGCACTGCAGGTGTGTGCCTCCAGGCACTCTGGGCCACGTACTCCCGCTTACTGCCTTCTCCAACCGCGATGCGGCTCACGCGCCAGCGGGAGCGGCGAGGTTCTTTGTACTGGCGGGTGATGCACTGCAGGTGTGTGCCTCCAGGCACTCTGGGCCACGTAGTCCCGCTTACTGCCTTCTCCAACCGCGATGCGGCTCCCGCGCCAGTGGGAGCGGCGAGGTTCTTTGTACTGGCGGGTGGGTGGGTGATGCACTGCAGGTGTGTGCCTCCAGGCACTCTGGGCCATGCAGTCCCGCTTACTGCCTTCTCCAACCGCGATGCGGCTCCCGCGCCAGCGGGAGCGGCGAGGTTCTTTGTATTGGCGGGTGGGTGGGTGATGCACTGCAGGTGTGTGCCTCCAGGCACTCTGGGCCACGTACTCCCGCTTACTGCCTTCTCCAACCGCGATGCGGCTCACGCGCCAGCGGGAGCGGCGAGGTTCTTTGTACTGGTGGGTGATGCACTGCAGGTGTGTGCCTCCAGGCACTCTGGGCCACGTAGTCCCACTTACTGCCTTCTCCAACCGCGATGCGGCTCCCGCGCCAGCGGGAGCGGCGAGGTTCTTTGTACTGGCGGGTGGGTGGGTGATGCACTGCAGGTGTGTGCCTCCAGGCACTCTGGGCCACGTAGTCCCGCTTACTGACTTCTCCAACCGCGATGCGGCTCTTGCGCTAGCGGGAGCGGCAAGGTTCTTTGTACTGGCGGGTGGGTGGGTGATGCACTGCAGGTGTGTGCCTCCAGGCACTCTGGGCCACGTAGTCCTGCTTACTGCCTTCTCCAACCGCGATGCGGCTCCCGCGCCAGCGGAAGTGGCGAGGTTCTTTGTACTGGCGGGTGGGTGGGTGATGCACTGCAGGTGTGTGCCTCCAGGCACTCTGGGCCACGTAGTCCCGCTTACTGCCTTCTCCAACCGCGATGCGGCTCCCCGACCAATCTCTCTTTTAGACTCCTTGGGAAAATTTGCAGGTAGAGTCATTTTAGAGCAACTACAAGAGTGGGTGGAGGAGGGCAGGGTTATATCCGACTTGCAGTACGGCTTTCGCCAAGGTTTGGGGACTATTGAACAGGCCCTAAATGTGTCACTTTTAATAGACAAATATGTTTATATAAAAGGAGGAGAACTTTATATGGTCTATGTAGACTTATCAGCCGCATTTGATTGTGTCTCTCATTCTAAACTTTGGAGCTTATTGGCTGATATGGGGGCCCCATCAAATTTGGTTAAGTTCATGAGGGAACTCTATGCAAATGCCACTGCAAGAGTGCGTTACGGGGTGGGGGGAGAGCTGACGGAAGATTTTCCAGTAAGAAAAGGAGTTAGGCAAGGGTGTGTCCTGGCCCCTTTTCTTTTTACCCTTTATACAAATGGTCTGGAAAAGGAGATGTTGAAAGGATCCCAAGACCTCCCAATGGTTCATAACCGCCCAATACCCGCACTCCTTTATGCAGATGACACTGTTATTCTTGCACGTACCCCGAATTTAAACAGATATTCCACATTTATGGCAGGCCTTGACCTTAGGATAAATATTAGTAAAACTTTTGTCATGAGGGCAAGTTCCTCCCAAAAAACTACAAGTAAAATGAGGGGTATCTATTTGAATAAAGAAAAAATAGCCACCACACAAAAAGTTCCATATTTAGGTATAACAATAGACCATAAACTCACCTGGAAACCGGTTGTAGAAACAAGAAAACTATCTTTTTAAGAACAACTGCAGCTTTGGCTAAATTTACCAGAAGGTTGGGAAACAGAGCTCCCCGTGAAATCATTACGATCTACAAAGCCAAGTGTTTATCAGTGGCTTTGTATGGTGCAGGTCTCTGGGGATTTGTGGGCACAAATACAATTCAGAAAGTTGAAAACTCGTTTCTAAGGTTTGTCCTCGCACTTCCTGGGAGTGCGGGCAACTTTGCTTGTCACATAGAACTGGGTTTAGCCTATGTGACGGACCTATCAAAAATTCAACCACTCTTATTATGGCATAGGATTTGGTCCTCAGACGAAGCAACCCTCACTCAATCCATCTTGTTTGATTGTTTAGCCATGGACAATGTCCGTAGGTCCAGGTGGCTACGGTACATAGCAAACTTTTTCCATGACTTGGGCTGGGACAAATACTATCTCAACCCCTCTTTAATACGAGAGGTTTCGAGGAAAACACTAAAAAATAAAGGTCTCGCCCACTTAGAGGAATTGAGATTAATGAGCGAAATCACTAAACCTACTGTTACCCACAGTTTAATGACACAACTGGTCCCTATAATACAGCCGTACCTCACTTTTAACATCACGAGTTACGACCGGTATTTATTGGTAAGATTTAGGATGAATATTTTTCATCGAATGGTTACATTTCCAGGCCGCAACGATTGGGCTAAGGTTCTTACTCCTTGTCCTTGTGATGACATTTCCTCACAATCAACTTTGCATACTATTCTTTTTTGTAAATTCTATATGGAATCAATGAAAAAATGGCTTATTCCACTTTTGACGCATTATGGTCATAGACAATGTCGCCCAGCTTTACTTTTTTTGCAGTTGTTAGAGGGTGAAAAGTTGGTATATATACTAGCTAGCTTTTTGAAATGTATAATCCGTCACCGTAGTAATTTAGATTAATTATAGAATGAAGATTAGCTACGGACCAGATAATTAGTAATGGATTCACCCTTCTCTCTGATTGTGAACTGCTTATTTTTATTGTGTGATAATTAAATGTTGTGTATATCCTATATAAAGATCCCTTGCAATAACGTGAGGCAGGCTATACATTTTACTGTGAAAATATCTTGTTTTTAATATTGGTATTTTATTGTGTGTTTTTTATGAATGATTATTTTTTATGTATGCTTTTATGATTTTATTTTTACAATCGAAATAAAGCAGATTTGATTTGATTTGATTTGATTTGAATAGATCCAGTAAAATGAGGTTGCTCAAGGAAACTCAGAAGGTAAATTAATTATATAATCATATAAACTGCATTTCGGCAATTTCATTTAATTTCCAAACCGTTATATATGTGCTAGATGCATTTTTTATGTGAATTAAGTTAGTCCTTCTGATTCAACCCTTTACGCAGACAAAGGACTTCTAATTTATGATATGGATATTTGAGTTTCCCGAATCGTTGGGATCCTGGGGTTGGTATATTGTGCGGTTTGTGATATGCAGACTCTTCCACACATAAGCAGGGCCCATCCACGTCTATGAGACTCATTTATTCTCCGAGCAAATTCTGATTCAGAAGCAAACTCCTGTTTGCAAAGGTGGGATTAAAACAAGTCCACCTGTTGAGCATCCTTTGGTGATGGCCTGCGTAGTTTACACCTAGAGGTGGGTGAGCCGCTGAAAGCTCGAACCTGGAGCCGACTCTGGGTCCACCGAGGTTCTGTTGGACCCTTGGGCCCAGCTTTTAATATGGCTTCTGCCTGCACCATGGCTCATCGACCTTCATGCACAAAGAGGTCAAAACAGAGCATTAATGTCTGAGTTACAAAGGAGACCCAAATAGATATCTGTTCAGTGGCTGGTCTGTACAGAATGAACCCAGAAAACCTGCATTAAACATAGATTCTCCGCTTAACCAAATGGAGTGATTGTAGTTAAAGATGTTATTTTATCGCTCCTCCTTTTTTTCCACTATGGAAAAAGATAGCACCTTTAAAATCCTGTGTTACAAATGCAAGCTGTCCAAAAATATCTTGTGTTTGATTGAATTAATCAACCAATCAATCAGGGGATTGTAAGCGCACTACTCACCCATGAGGGTCACAAGGTGCGGGGGGGATCAGCAGGCTCGCTTGAGTCGAAGAGCCGGGTCTTCAGCGCCTTCCTGAAGGTGCTCAGGAAGGGGTCCCGTCTGATGTCAGTGGGGAGCTTGTTCCAGGTCTTGGCTGTGATGTAGGAGAAGGATCTACCCCATGCTCTGGCTCTGCAGATGCGCAGGGTTTTGGCGAGGAGGAGGTTGGTGGAGCAGAGGTCTCATTTGGGTACGTGGAGGGTGACTTTGTCATTAAGGTATTAGGGTCCGGTGTTGTGTAGGCATTTGTAGGTGTAGGTGAGTATCTTGAAGGTGACTCTTTTCTCAACGGGAGCCAGTGGAGCTTGCGTAGGTGTTGGCTGATGTGTTTGTGTCGAGGGATCCCGAGGATGAGTCTGGCGGCCGTGTTCTGGATAGTCTGGAGGCTGCATAGTAGAGATGTGTTGATGCCAGTGATGGAGCGGGTAGAACAAAATTTTGTATACCCCCCCTATTCTGTAAGTTTATACTAATTAGAATAATCCATTAATTATAATATTATTAATGTGTTTGTGTGAAGTTTAACCAACATTACTAATGTATGAAATATATGTGGGATTTGCATTTTGCATGGCTAAAATAATTTGTAATTAACATATGTACGCATACTAATACTAGGAAAATAGAATATTGCATGACATATGTTGCTTTTGTGACGTTATCTTATGTTGCACCAGATGACATCAATGGGTGAATATGAACGCTTTAAATGTCGCCATATGCTACATAATTACAAGCACATAGGGGAATTAGTGAGGTTTTAACATTTTATTAGTTATTTCTATGTTTTAATTACTTTTTGTGTTTGTTTCACTTAAGTTATTCTTTGGGCCTAAAATCAAGATGGCCGCCTGACATACTCGACGGCCACCATTCCACGAGGCTTCAGAGAAAGTGCGTCTGTGCCAACCCCATGTACCTGTGGCCTCAACATGACCCTAGACTTGCTGCGCCTTAGCAATGTCACGATGGGATGCTTGCCAAATATTCAAACAAAGGACTTATGCAAGGAAGGATGGATCATGCCTGATGATATGACCTCATGAACTGTGTGAAACTTCACCGGACGATCTTAACTGACCAATGGATGATGCCCAAATCTTTAAAAATGTATCTTTTAGACCTTACTTTTATTATAAAAGACGGTAGAATAGAGAGGGAAAAAAAAGGCTGCTGTTAGATTGCGTGTTACTTTGCTGACGGAGACGACGGTGACGCTATGTGACGGCTGTGTTCCTGAATCTTTGACAGACTGAATCGCTGCCCAATTTCTTGATGAACTAAGGTTTTCCAAAATGTATCGGCACTAATCGTTACTTGCACAGCTCTGGTCCTTGACTCAATCTTTGGGACTGTAACGTTTTGACAACTAATTTTGATGACTTAGAGGACGACCGATAGCCAGAATAGGTAAATATGGTGTTCTGTGATTTGCGTAATGATTAAATAATTGGTCTGTGACGAAGGGTGGATATTAGGCACGGGGTTTTGTCCTGATTCCCGTTAACCAGGTTTCTGCGCTACATCAGTTTTTCTGGTAGCAAGATGATGGTTGTTATTGTTGTGGTTTGGTGATAATTGCTTGTACATTGCTTATCGATGATTGATTGGTATTGGTTTATGTATTAACACTCTATGTTGAACTGCGTCAGGTTCTATGTTGTTTACATGACTTCTGGGAGGTAGGAAGTCGGAAGTTTGTAACGGTTCTGTAGTAGAGCAGAGGTAAGCGCTGCTCTCGGGAAAGACGGAATTGTTGTTGCCCGTAGGTACACGGGGAAAACGTGTGACGATTATAGTTGCACGACGCATTGTCTAGGTTCGGTTCGGTGACATCGCCATGTGTTGTCACTAGAAATATCTCCTGTATGAAAGAAGTGTATGGTAGCGAAGGTCACCTGTGAAATTTTGGTCTTAGGTACCAGGAGTCCAGAAGGAGCTCTGATAACGCTTATCACTGAAAAGGTAATAGGTGTTCCCTAAGCTTGCTAAAGGATAAAGTAGAGGGAAGTGCTACTTTATTAACGTGTGTTATAATTCTGTAGTAGGACAGACTGTTTGCTGTTCTCGGGCAAGACATAATTCTGTGTGAATGTACTACATTTTCCTTATGAAAGTGTATGAATGAAATAGAATTCAGGTTAATTGTGAAATTCTGGTTTTATTTCTCAGGAGCATTGTGTCTCCAACTAAGGGGCATATCAACAAGAAAATGCGATAATTATTTTTATCGCTGGCGAAGTCCTCTGTTTCAGAATAAGTTCCGGTGCTTAGTGATGGCGATAAAATCTAAGCGCTGGCGATAAAAAAACGCACGCTAAGCCACAAAAAGCAGAGATAAGCAGGTTAACTCCAAAATTAGCCTGTCAATTGCCAACAGGCCTGCATTTTGCACGCAGCAAGCAGGAAAATGCACTATAAAAGGCCCCCAAGCAGGAAAAAAAAATGGAATCCAGTGACCAGAGAGCAGAGCTGACCAGAGACATGGAGGAAGCAGGACCAAGCGCAGAGACGACAGCGAACCCCACAGCCAGCCAGGAGGAGCAGGAAGCGAGCCAGGGGAAGGAAAAGAGGAGGAGGAACCCCAGGTTCAGCCACCAGGAGAATCAGGTCCTGTATAGCCTGGTGGCTGAACACCAGCAGGAGCTGTTCATAAGGAAGACAGTGCCATTGTCCAGAAAGAAACGCATCTGGGAGGAGATCACAGCTAAGGTCAATGCTGTGGGAGAGAGGAAGAGGAGGACCGTGGAGGAGGTGAAAAAACGCTGGAACGACAGCAAGAAAAATACCAAGGAGAAGATGGCCGCCAACCGGAGGGCAGCCATGGCCACCGGAGGTGGTAGCCCCATGCCGCAGCTGGAGCTGGATGACCAGGAGGAACTGGTGGCGCAAGTCATTACAGAGGAGATGCTGGTTGGAGTGCCGGTTCGGGACACCGCTGCAGGTCAACAGACACAACCACAGGGTGAGTACAAACTATGGAGTGGGTGGACGGGGTGGATGGCCACAATGGCACACATATATAATAAATAGCATACCCACAATTACTGTGGTTCAGGTCCCAGATGGCCCTGTGCATGGTGGCGTGCCACACATAAACATTGCAAGACACACTTTAACGGACACACTGACATCCAAATGTGCACTGAAACCTCAGAAAAACACAGGCTAGCTACATCATCAGACCACAAAATAAGTGCCTACAAAATGCACACCTTGCACCATCACAACCTATATCCAAATTATCTCCACAAGGCCGCAACTCACAGGTGCCGAAATGAGTATGCAGTGTGAATGTGACTGATAACGCGCATGTGTAAGCATGCCAAAAGCAAGAACAGCACACCTGCAAAATAGCACATGTGGCTGACTTGAGTGCAAGGTTGTGCGTGGCCAACAAGGGTGACTTGGAGGGCCACACACAACCTTGCACATGACCCAGACACATGTGCAATGTTGCAGCTGTGCTGAGCCTGCTGCTGGCATGCTTACTCGTGCACGGGACCAGTCACATTCACAGTGCGTACTCATTTTGGCACATGGGTAGTTGCGGACTTCTGAAGGAGGCTTGGATAAGTGTGATGAGATGAGAAAGTAATGAGTCACTCCGCATACCGACAACACATGCAATGTCACACCAAAAATACGGATTATGGGGAATATTACCAAGGACGGTGTTAAAATAATAGCTCCGTGAGCGGGAGAAAACTGCCACTAAAGCGGCAATAATGGCCCTGAAAAAATGCCCTGGAGAATTACAATACAAGCCCATGGTCACACCAGACCATGGACTTCTATTGGAATTTACTAGGGCATATTATCAAGGCCATGATCGCCGCTTAAGCGGCAGTTCTCTGCTTCTCAAGTGCCGATAATCTGTAATCTGTAAATCTGTAATGCTGTCCCTGATAATTTGGCCCTTAGTTGTGTGCTCTCCATTGCAAAATACAACGTGGGGTGTACCATGAAAGGCATTCAGTCATCCAAAGGCAACTCACCTGCATGCACACATATCCCTGTCCATAATACCCCCCACCCTCTCCCGCCCCACGTCAACGCATGGCATTTACTATTTTCATTATCAAAATTTAAACATCCTCATGTCTGCGTAAACAAGCTCTTCAGACGTAACAATTGTGCAAACCTAGGGACATATTACCAAGATCAGCGTTAAGATCATTGCTGCCTTAGCGGCAGCAAACTGCCACTAATGTTGCGGTAATGGGCTTGATAATATGCCCCTGGGAATTCCCAGAGAAGGCCATGTTCACACCATAAGATGGACTCCTTTGGGAATTCACAAGGGCCGATCATCAAGCCCAACCCCGCCGCTATAGTGGCAGTTACCTGCCGCTAAAGCCCCAATCACATAAACGCTGATCCCAGTAATATGGCCCCTAGTTCATCTCCACTCCTTATGGTGTTCATTTTTCTGAGCATATGATCCTTGGCTTTTGTTACAATGACATGTCTCCTCTACTACCATCAATATGAAGAACCATGTAATAAGGGGCATACCAAACAATTAACAACACAGGCCATATAAACCAACATCACCAGCACCAATCCATACGAAAGTCTATTTCACAATCCCTCAAGCCATGTCACTACCCATGTTGCTCTGTACTCCTTGATAGCCTTACCAGTGCGTAATCTGTGGTAAACTGTGCCATCCAGAAGCTAAACACCAAAAACACAATATACAGGCTACCGCTTGAGATTCGCCCATCATGCATGTCCTCAATGGTGTAGTATGATCACATCTGCGTGCTATAAAGGCACTAGCCTGGTACCAGCTCACCTGGCTCAGTGTTGACATTGCACTCGCTGTCTTCTTCCACAAATGGGCAAATAAATGGTCCCATGCCCTAGCCGCATCAAGTGATCCCTTGCCCACTGTACCCTTGACCAGTAGTAGCCTAACTATCCCATCACACTCTGCCCATTTGGTGAACTATTGATTGAAACTCGTGGCCCCACTTGCCTTCCAGTGCATCGTAATATCCCCTCATGGCCAATAATAATTCCCTATCCATAAACTTGCGGCAAGCACACGTTGAGCTGTGTGTGGTAAGCAATGTAGGATAGAAGCCCCCTACGACAGATCAACCTCATTGGCTATCAACACCTTCAATACTGTCATCAGTATGGTCCAATAAGTTGCCTAAAGTGGTCACACCAAAATCATGTTTGGAAAGTATGCCCCCTCTCCCTTAACCCTTGTGCATGCCTATGAGTCAGTGTAGAAACATGCATTGACTTACTGCCGGTGTGAGGTAAGGCAATGCAAAACAAATTAAATAAGCCTTTGGAAGTGGGTGTGCCTGCAGCACCTCCATGCTTACTCCACAATCTCTGCACAAGCCCTTTCCGGGATCTCTCGAACTACATCTACCTCCCATTTCAATTACGAATGTCCAAAGGGGGCAGCTCCACGAGACACATGCGCATGTACAGGCATGTGACTGCCTTAAACTTTACAGCAATGTCAAGAAGTATTGGCACCCTAAATTAGGCTCAGGTCATGCTTGGTCCCCTTCACAATGCGCACAAATATCCGCTGTGACCGCTGCATGGAGTATGTAGTCCCCCATTTGAGAATCAAACCGCTCGTGCAGAGTGCAGAGTCTAGAATGTTTGCGCCTTCTATGATGCACAATACGGCCCACCACTGCCACAAACACTCCACATGTGGGACCAAATCTCTGGGTAATGGGTGTGGACACTGTCTGCTCATACAGCAACAACATTTGCCATACATATAATCAAGGAAGTTCAGAAAATTATTCCCACTTCTGCGGCCTGAAACAGACACATAATTGGTGATTATGTGTCTGATAACATGCAGCAGAGAATTCTAATCAAAGGCCATATTCACACCAGAACATGTGCTCATCCTTGAATTATATGTGGCACATTGCCAAGGACATCTTAGCTGCTTGTAGCGGAAGTCTCCTGCTGCTAAAGCACAGATAACAACATGGACGTCCATGATAACATGCCCCCAAGTAGGCTGACATTGCCAATGTGCCAATAGTGGGCACTCATCACACATCAACAATAGCACACTAAACACATGCACATGTGCAAGCCCCTGCAAAACAGTAACTCCTTGAGCCACACTGATAAGGCATGTGATAGGGCATGATGGATAGCATTACTGCAGGACAAAGAGATTCACATGGTGCAGGACACCTCACTGATGTTGCGGAGTGTGGAACTCATCCTCAAGGGAGCATGTCACACCCTGGCACAAATGTATGTAAACACAACCCCTGATGTGAACAAGACACTTGATGACCTACTATGCACAAGTGTCACTACTCTGACAAGGATACACCATCCACACAGATTTACACATGTCTGCATTGTCCATACACAGAAGTCAAAGGCCCATTTCATGAAAGAGACAAGGGGCAGCTAAACAAAGGCAGCATGTGCCACCATCACACAATGCATTGTACACACATACAAATCGGAGCAGCTCAACATTGCCTAATAGGTGTGGCGGACTGCATCAGTCACATAACACAAACCAAAACACAACAGGTAGCATTTGTGTGTAGACACTGTCGAGACATATTTCTCACCTAGCCAACTAGTGATATTACAACGTACAAGTACACACACACATCTGTGATGTCTCTGAAATAATCACCATCAAGTAACTAGTATGTATATTGTACAAAATATCTATCATGTACAGTCTCCCTCAGTCTGATTGTTAAGTCAAATAATGCATGTCCATACATGGATCCCACTGTTAAACTGTATCTCCCATGAACATTTCAGAGGGAGCGACAACACCTCCTGGACAGCGGGACTACCCTCTCCACCACAATGACTGATCCATAACACCAACTATCAATATGGACGAGTTTGACTGTATCCTCGATTCCTTCGCAACACCAACTCCAGTAGCAGGGCTACCCACCAGCATTGTGCCCAGCCCACCCCCTGCACAAACCACCCAGCAGCAAGCACCTCTAACCACAGCTGCCTCCCAGGACCCAGCCAGCACATATGCGGCCTTTCAAAACATGGTGCTGGAGGTACAACGGGAGACACGGGACTTTGTGCGGGTGGGCCTTGAGAGCCTGGCAGTCAACTTTGAGGAGCTCAGGGGGTGTCTGAATGGCCTTGAAAACAACTTTGCGAGGCTGCCAGACATCCACACCTCCCTCAATCACATCCAACGCTCCCTGGATGACATTGCAGGGGTCCTGATCCGGAGAGTGGACACACTGTCCCGGCAGGATAGCTCCAGCAGTGTCTCTGCTGCATTTTCCCGACTGGCAGGGGTAATGGAGTCCAGGGAGCGTTGGGAGCTCCAACAGATGGCTGCCACGGCTCAACACCAGCGCAATCTGGAACAGATATGGCAGGCCATGCTTCTCCACATGACAGTTTTACCTCCCCACGGTCCTGTGACATCTGCTGCTTGCGCATCCACATCCTTAGCTCCGCCCCTGATGTGTCTGTGCCTCACAATGCTGCTCCCATCATACCACCGCCCACATGTGAGACACACGACACATCATCGGATGAAGCTGAGGATGAAACTGACACCATGGTGATGCGCAAGTTCAGCTAGCAGTGATGTACAAAGGCCTGTTGGTTTGTACGCCACAACATCTTACTGCCCTTCCTCTCCCACTGTCTGCCGACGTCCATCAACACCCAGCGTGGACCCACACATTGACCCACAGCAGATCTCCTCTTGTTCATTGACAATGGCACTGCTAAATCCGCCTCCTCTCCTGGCTCTGTCGCTCGCAATGGACTGCCAATCCCATGTCCTATGGTCAAGTTCTGCTCAATGCAAAACCACTTATTTTTGTAAATAAATGCACTTTAATGACACAGGTGTGTGTGTTCATGAACAATCAAGCAATTAACTTAGGTAATAAGTAAGGGGCAGTGAATTCACAAGAAGGTCCAGCAAGGCTAAATCAATCTATGTACATGTGTGACCTGATACGGATAGGCAGTGAGATGGCTGTGTATGTGCAAAAGCTATCTTGCCAATTGTACTATGACAACATCTTTAAAGTGCACCACTAACCCCTGCGTGTCTCAAGGAGCGGGGGTGGGTGGGAGTCTGCCACTGCTTGCAAAACCCATTATTGAGGACTCACATTAATGTCAGTATGTGCTGTGCCTGCTGCAGGAGGGTGGGGAGAGTGTCCCAGTTGTTTGCGTTGAGGTGGCATACTGAACTCCTGCCGCAGTTAGATGTCCAGATGTGGGGTCTGTGGCCATTGCAATGTCAGCGTAGCGGACCTGCTGGATTGGGGTGCAGAAGCTGAGTTGTCTGTTGAGGTATGCATGTCCGGAGTTGTGGAGTGGCTTGTGTGCGTGGTTCTTGCGTGTGGAGGTGAGACACTTGTTGGCGGTGAGCCAGTGCAGGTCTCACAGGTGGTGTGTGACGTGCTGTCATTGAGGGATGTTGAGGACCAGCTGTACAGAGGCGTCATTAATGGGTCTAAGTTGGTATTAGAGTTTGTTCGAGGCACCTGCATAGAGGATGTAACTGTATTGCAACTTGCTGATGCAGAGTGCCTGTGTGACTGTACTCCATGTCTTGGTGGTAATCCACCTGTTGAACTTGACAAGCCTCTGGAGGGTGATGAAGCTGGAGGACAAGATGTTGTTTTCCTGTTTTTGCATGGAGAGAGTAGACTTGATGTTGAACCCCATGGTGCATGTGTGGGTGGTTGTTTCTGGATCTGTTCCAAGGGCTAACGCACACCAGGAGGTGCTACATGCGTGGGGGTGGATTTGAGGATGAGCATTTCTGTCTTGTCTGATGTTTATCTCCTGTTGGCAGTTCTTCCTCCACTCAGCAATGTCTTACAGTCCGACATGTTGTATGGTTGTGTAAGTGAGGGTGGCCATGGTGAGGGAGAAGATCAGCTGGCTGTTGTTCTCGTAGGAGATGATGTTGAGGTTGGGCAGTTGTGTAATGTGTGCAAGTGGTAACATGTACATTTAGAAAAATGTTGTGTGAGGGATGAGCCCTAGGTTAATGCACAGAAGATCACTGTGGACTCTGAGCAGGAAGGGTGGAGGAGGGCGGACTGGGGTCTGCCGTAGAGGAGGGAGTTTGTCCATTCACGAGCCTTGTCTCGGATCTCGTTGTCATGTATGCGTGTGCATAGTGTGAAGTGCAAGACAGTGTTGAAGTAAAATCACAGATACTGGTCAATGAGTGCTGCTCTTTCACTGTTGTCCATCCGTGGCATTATGTAATTGGTGGCAGAGATGTCTCCAGTTTGCTGCAGGAGTTGCCGCTGATGCACAAATGGAACGGATCATGGATGCTGTTCCCATAAAGTAAGTGGGTCAGTTGTCTGTTGATGGACCTCACACGAATAGCAGCAGGGAGAGGGTACGGAAGCAAACGGTGGTCCTTGGGTTCAGTCATTTGTGTGTGGAGTATGGGGTTGATATCGGCGTGCTTGCAGCTCCATGTCAATGTACAATTTATGAGGGAGATGTTGATGCTCATCTGGATATGGGGTGCAATGGTGGGGCTGGCTTTGGAGCAGATGTGGTGTGGGCATGTGCCTGAGGTAGATCCATAGTGGATGTAGTACCAGATGTGCTTTGTGTTTGTGTTGGTCCAGGAGAGCCAGGGGTTGCCGTGTATGGGATCCGTGGTGATGGAGGCCTCAGTGCTATTCGTGGCAGTCGTGGTGTTGTAGCTGTTGTGGATGGCTGCACACTTGCGATGGACAAAAGTAAATAAGGAGTTGCACAGGTCTTGCAAAGGTGGGATGGTGTTGTTGTTGGAGCTGGTTTAGGAGAGTTATTTCACTAGGTTGAAGAGCACTTGGCTGTTGTGTGCGTTGTTGGCAATGCGGTCTTTGAAGGAGGGCCAATTGCATAACTGTGGAGTTGATGGTGTCTTTCTTCACTATCTCATGGCAGGGCGGCATTGATGCCTGGTGTTCTGCATTGAACCAGCTGGCTCACTTGCTGGTGTGTCTGTTGGAGTGTGTCTTAATCTTGGCGAGTGTGTTTGTGCTGTTGCCTATCCCTTGTCTGACGTACTGTGTGCTGGAGTGAGTGTGGGTAGTTGTGCTCCAGGCAAGGTTGATGGTTATCTGTGCTTCTGTGACTGTGCTCCAGCAGTGCCAGTGGATCTGTAGGGTGTGGTGGCGCGTGGTGTTTTCATGGAAAGAGAATTTGCTGCGTTGATGGTTGTTCCAGTGGAGGTTGGCTGGGTGGTTGGAGTAGACGTGGGAGCTTGCAGATAATCTGTGGTCAAGCGTGTGGCTGTTGTGGTGGGTGGGTGTTGTGACAAGTTGTATGAACCCAAGGGTGGCCAGGGTGTCGGTTAGGGTGGTGGATACAGTGCCGTCAATGGACACGAGGTGGAAGTTCAGACCGATGTGAAGGATGTAGTCTGTGGATGTGAGGGCATGTGTACCGACAAAGTTGTTGATGGAGATGCAGAACTGTGTTCGGGGTCTGAAGCCTATGTCGACGCGGGTTACTCTGAGGGTGGTTTTTGAATTGTTGTGGACCTGGATGTGCATGTGTCTTGCGTTGATGAGGATGTTGCTGTGGTTGTTTCAGACTCTGCGAGTTTTCCTGTTGACGATGTCAATTCATTGTCCTACTCTGTTGGGGCGGTCCCTGTGGTTGATCTTGTAGCTGCACAGGATGGCTATGGCGAGGGATTGTTCGGAGCCGGGGTACAATTAGGTCACTGTCATGGAGACCATGTCTGGGGAGGTAGAGTTGAGTAGGTCCCATAGTTCACTAGTGTGTTGGCATCTGTGGCAGGTGTTGGGGACAATGCATCTGATATACTTTGCTTACAACAGAGTGGGTGGATTTCCAGATTCAATGATGGTGACAATGCATTACCGGCTGGAGATGTGTCCTTGTGTGCGTACTGTTCTGTCCATGAAGCTGGTGTATGATCGTCCTATGTTGAGGGCGTTGAGTGTGCTAGCATTGTAGTGGCAACTATTGTAGTTGCGTTATCGGAACCAGGATGTTCCTGAACTTAGTGTGGGCCTGCCGTGGAGGTATGCAAGTGGAAGGTGAGTTTGGAGGATCAGCCTGGCATGTTGGTGTTACAAAAGTGCATGTTGCTGTGCGGCTCAGCAGGGGAAACTGTGGCGGGAAGGGAGAGCGGAGGTGGTTTGAAAAACATGTGTCCAAATACAGGCTAAGAAATGTAAAAGAGCAATACAACTAAAGCCATCAGAAGGGGGCACAGTGTTTCAAAATAAATAACACTTGCAATGACGCCAAAGATGAGACAACCGGAGTCAGAGAGTGAAGAAGGCACACAGGGTGGCCAACAAGATTACACGGCCAAAATAGCACTGACAACATTGAACTGATGGCACAACTAGCAATATGCAAATTCTGCTCACACTACATGTATGACATGTGTGTGAGAAATTATTATCTTTCATGCATGGGATTCACCCACTTGTTGAGGAACTGCTGAATGGACTTTGAGTGAGTGTGCCCTGGACTCCAGCCAATCAGGTGCCCAGGGCCTATGTTCCTTCCCTAAACACTAACATTCACAATTGTCTAACCATGGACAATTTCCTACAATCCACGTCTGGTTGGGAGGCTGTCTAGGCTGCCACACATCAGACATGTTGCTGGACCCCAGGGTGCACAGCCCCCACTCCCCCGGGCCTGCAATAATGCACATGCTGGGCGGGGTGCTAGGTCTCCTCCCCCAGGATGGCCGGGGGGAACCTTCAAAGGCATGCAGACTCAGTGAGCTTCGACAGGCCACGGACTGCGCCCAGAAAAATGTCCCCAACACTCCGTTCTGACACCCACTCTTGTGGGAAGACTGGCCGGAAACACAAAATAAGTACAGGGTATGTTCCAGCCTGCCCACACCAACCCTCAACTGGGGCAGGCAAGGTGAAGGCCATCTCCGTGCGCTCTCCATCTTGAAGATGTGAAGCCACGCACAATCAGGACTAGGCTACTGGCCCACTCCCACAGGTGAGTGGCAGGATAGTGTGTGTATCTACCCCAGGGCAGGGACACATTGGTCCCTGCCCTGTAGCTACCTGTAACGCAACTAAACCTAGTATTTAGAGGCACCCTGAACCTTCATTCCCCAGATTAATGAAAGGAAGAGCAAGAAGAAAGAAAGTACCGTGCAGCTGCTAAGAAGACAAATACAGCAACTGCTTTGGACCCAGCCCTACTGGCCTGTTGGCCCTTGAAAATGTTCCTGCCACAGACCAGACCCACTTGTGGCCAGCAACATCACAAACCCCTGCCGACATGGCTCCCTTGTGACTGTGATCATATGGGAGGCCCATGAGCAGTGGCTCTGCCCAAAGCAACTTTCCAACCCCTGGCATCATCATGGAAGCGCAAAGCATGCACACCCTGCACTGGACAAGCCTGGCCTGTGTTTGAGTGGACAAAGACCACGATGACGTCCCCCCTGGCAACTGTGACCCCAAATCTGACCACCAAGGTCTCACCGCGACACTCATTTCTACGCCTGCAGCCTCAGAACCAGGGACCCCCCCAGCCACAATCAACAGAGGGTAAGCTTTATCCAGACCAAAAGTCACCCCAGCACCCGACGCACTGCGGCCCCCTATGCCCGACTCTGGGGGACATACCCACCCTCAAAATACCCAATTTAAATCACAAAGTGGTAGGGGCACATGAACAAACTGCAAACCCGAGCTTGCAGCCTTGGTTTCCCCAGAAGCTTTCACATTGCAATCCATTGAGCGCACAAAGGGTCAAAGGCACCCTCCATCCACTTGCCCCAATGGCCCTGGCAGTGTAACTTCTACTCCTACCTACTTCCCACATTTGCCCTGAGCAAGTGACCAGGACCCCAGCTCCCACATCCGCTTGGCCTCCTAGTCAGCAGGCAGCAACCAAGGACCTCCTGCCTCCCATAGGATAACATCGTGCAACACTCACTCTGCCCCCGTCTGACACAGTCCCACAGAGGGTGTACCAACTGTACAAACCTGAGCCTGGGGGAACCTTGAGTCTGTGCACAGAACCCTAACTCTGCCAGTCGAGTACTTACCAAAAAGGTGATAAACCAAATTTATTCCATAGGGTAACATTGATTGGTTTCAGAAGAAAGTCCTTGTAAGTGTTGAGATCCGAAAAGTTACAGGTTTTGCTAGAAAAGAACCAACTAACAGAAATTGGAATACTCACCTGCTATTAGGAGAGATCCCAATGCTGGATCTTGTTGCTCAGCACTGACCCTGAAAACCCGTCACAAGCGTATTTACCAATCACACTATTTACTTCCATAGGAAATCAGTGGCAGTGACTCAGTCAAATTTCTTCTTAGGATCAAGTTTAGTACTTGCTAATTATTTCTTGAAAATCGCAACAGCAACTACAACGGATATACTCACATGTTTCCAAGACCTTGCACAGGACTGAATATAGAATCCAGGCCATGACTTACAAAAGTTATCCTGGAAGTAATCATTACCAAATCACTTCCAACTCACATTGAGCTCAATGTATTATTGTGTTTGAAATTGTGTTGCCGATTGCAACAGCTTGTAACTATTACCTACCAAAGTCAATGGCACATTGCCAAAGTATGTAATTAAAGCCTCGCAATCTGAGTAAGTATCTGTTGATACCTATTGTTGGATATAAAATAAAACAAACCTATATTTTTATATCAAAAACAGTGGCCTTGAGTTCAGTTATTGAGTGTGTGAGACTGAGTGTGTACAACAAAGGATTTGTACTGTCCTCTGATACTGCCTTACTGCTTGACCAAGGTAACACTTCATAGAGTAAGGTCACATCTAACTTTAAACTCTGCACAGACTCTGGTGACTGTGGACGTAACAATTGTGAAACAGCATATACGTAGCCACTTTCTAACAATATGCATCTGTGACAACATGTACAAGTCTGTTGCAGGACAGAAGTAGTGTCAGAAAGAATGATACCAAAGCATACTCTCCTGGCATATAGCCAAACACGGGACATGTTTGCCAAAGATTGTTGTGATGTAGCACATTGCATGTCACATCTCTCGGTGTTCACCACAGATTCACATGGCTGAGGAAACCCAAGGGCACAGGTCTAACACACATATATGGAACTACAAACTAGGCCACAATGAAGATGAGTCCACAATACTTACTGATTCCAATGTGCATTGCGTCAGCTAGCTCCTACCTGTGCAAAACCTATGCAATAGCTACTTCTGAACACTGCCATGAAGTGCACACATATTGGCCAATGTGCCCACGGATGTCATGTGAACTGCACTCTGCATATAGTCTGGATCACTGGAAAGATTACAAGGGTGTCATCACTATGAGACAATGCAATGATAACAGCTGGGATGAGTGGCTATGGCACTGTTGGTACAGGGAGCAATGCAGCATGACACTACTTGTGTGCAGCACAACTGTGTATCTGCAAACCAACATCATCAGGTCCCAAGCCATTACTGTAATGAGTAAGTGTGTCACCAAAGTAAGAAATTCGAAGTTAAGTCTGTATTCCAGACAGTGCTAATACTCCAAGACACCTGTGAGTGACCTCTATTCCAAACTCATTACTCAGACTCATATCACTCATGTGACTCACTGACACTGTTGTGCCATGTGACATTAGCAATGGACCCACAATTTTCAAACAGCATGCATGGAATGGAGATCGATTGGCCATGGCCAGGAACATGTGAGATGTTGGAGGTCACCATGAAGTGTCACCAGAGTAGGCCGTAAACCACACTTGCTAATCTATCAGACATGCAAGGTCATTGTGCTCACAACAAAGGTATCTGGCCTCTATCCATCCTGCTGAGTGACAGGTCACGACCATAGTGACACATACACTGATTTCTCTAAAGATGGTATGATTTGCACAAGATGGTGCAAGACCCACTCCCCCGCATCAGCCATTATATAGGTGCGAGCAGAAATCTATGGTTAACCAGATTTATTTAACAAAGACATATATATGAAAGGAAACCTACACTAATCTATGTCTCTAACTCTAGCCTTAACCTAAATACAAATGAGAATGCTACATAAAACTATATTAAATAACTATTTACAAATACTGAACAAGAGTAAATACATCAACCCCCCACCCAAATATAAATTAAACCTATCCCCAAATCCTATGAAATACAAATATTAAAAACAATCTAACACTAACCCTAACTAAGCCTACACTAAACCTATACTAAACAACACATACAACTAGGACATAACACAACATAATAATAAAAGGGGACAGTGTGGGAAGGGAGAAGAGGGGGGAGGTGAGAACTGGGGTAGTGTTCAGGGCAGTCCAAGGTGGGCCCTGGTCTCGTGGATCTGCCGGTTAAGGTACAGGTATTCATGGCGGAGGTCCTCGAGGAGTTTAGTGTGGTGATTGAGAGTCTGCATAATGAGTGACAGTCCAGGGTCCATGGTGTCCGGTGCTGGTGCTGGTGCTGTTGGGGGTGCAGGTGCTGGTGCTGCTGGCGGTGCCGGGGCTGGTGCTGCTGCAGGTGCTGGTGCTGGTGTGGGGGCTGGTGCTGGTGCCGGGGCTGGCACAGGTGGGCCTGGCACTGGTGCGGGTGTGGCAGCAGTGGGACCGACATCACCGGATCCCACGATGACACCTGAGGTGGACGGTGTTGAGCCGCTGCCAGGGGTGACACATTCTGGCAGCGTCGGCCAGGTCACTGCCCTCCTCTCGGCCCGGTACCTCCGTGTCATCAAGCGGTATCCCTTGTGGACCTTACGCACATGGAGGTACCGGTCCTTGGCCACCTGGAAGCGGTGCAGTTCCTCAGGTGTCATGTTGTCTGAGAGAGAATAAAAATCTATGTCAGGTTTCTTTATCTTACACTATGTAACTGTACAACATGAGATCAGTATCACAAGTGGAAAACAACATGTTAAGTCAAGGACTGACCTGTTACACACAATGTCTACGCATGATTAAATAACTACATGCTGTTGAGACTGACATGACAGCGCATGGCATGGGACATGCACTGACACAACTGAACGCTAAGGATACACTACAAACGTGGCACCTTTGGACAACCGGGCTGTGTGTGACCTGTACAATTGACTTCATTCGGGAGGCATAACCCCTGCGTGCACAGCTCAAACCTCTCCCACCCTGTGACAGACAGCTGCATCAGAATTACAATGCACATGTGCAGCCATGTGTGTCCCCAGGAACTGTGTGCAGTACATGAAGTTAGTGCCAGGACAGGCAAGGGGGTATGTGTGCAGGTGTGAATACCTACCTATTTGAGTCTCACACTACGTGCACAATAACAGGCCTGGGACTGCCCTACTCACACTTGTAATCATGCTGCATCATGCCGCACACATGGAAACATGTTTAGTGTAGGAATGCGGACTTAGGCACTTACTCACTCCACCATTACTATGCAATTTGTGATAGTCATCCACTGCGAGGGGGATACATCATTGACCCACAACTGCCAGTCATGCATGTGTTGTAACCCCCAATCGCAATCCACAGTAGAGATGAGCATGCATGCTTCTAATACGCAAACTGTTATAATGGATTACACTTTGCAATGGCACCCTGGGGTCATGAGGATTGTGTAATTGTTATGGCTAATGTGTACACACAGATCTTGTTGCGGCAGTCCTGATTAGCTCATCTATGTGACATCAAATGATGCATAGCTAATGCATGGCAATGAAATGTGTGTTAAGTGATGTCACAAATTGTGTCAGATGAGTTTGTACACATGATCCTGATTCCAGCCTGGTATGTCCACACGGATATAGCCTGTCGACACCATTGTAGTGCACAAATATAAATTCTCAATTGACGTACACATCTATGGAATGTGTTTGTGTAACACACCATTGACAATATTGGATCAGAGCTACACCCTGCCACTTCTGCTTCTGTGCTATGCAGCATACCTTCGGCATCACGATGCCAAGATGTCGGACCTTGTACGGACATAATAGCACTGCCTCATTGTGCACAAAGCTACACCCACTGCACGCCCCTTGGACGATGTCTACCGCATGTAAGTGTGCCATCTTGACTAGGCTGCACAAATGAACATGGGAGTAAATGCTAGTGGCCTATTGCCATCACAACTGCAGCGTAAATGCCTAGTTGGCAGCATTATTAGCTCGGAAATAGGCACATGAATTGACACGTGTATCAATGACTGTTGATGGACAAACTCACAACTCTGAATGAGATGCATTGTACTCCTTTACACTACCATATTAGACACAGTACGGAAAGGCTGAATACCTCAGCACATCATAGGCAATTGACATGCGATACACACCCATACTGACAATCAACAACGTGCTGCATTTGGCACAGACAGTCATGACCACGCAACATGTCAATATTTCTTGTCACTACACACCAGTGGCGTGTGGGTCCCGGAAACGGTCAATGTCCCCCTGGGTGATCGGTTGGCGGCCATCTGTGAGAGGACAAATGCAAATAGGTGTTGTTAGTAAACCCCAGCAAAGGTGGCATATTCACAATGTGAATAGTTACAGTGAGAAACAATGCAACATCCCTGTGGTGTTGACTTCATGTTAGCGACATGACTGGGCCTACTTTGAATGGCATCCATACACAAACATGTTGAAGCAGATGCTGCACAGCCAAAACAGTTGTTTCACGCAATATCAAGGCACCTCATCCTCACGGGGCGCAAAAAATACAATTTTAATCATCATTCTTGACCAGTTGCAGCGGATTTCAGCATTGAATCACAAGCCCACCAATATGCAGACTCCACAAGAAAGGGATCCAAGACAAGGCCCTCAACTGGATCAGCTCTGTCCTCAACATACATACGTGTGGGTCAGACCAGCCGTGGAGTCCGCCAGAGATCCTAATTCAGCCCTAGAATCTTTCACATCTACATGTCTGGGCACGCCACAATCATGATTAGCTATGGGGTCAACATTCTACCATAGGCATACGACTGGCAACTCCTCCTCGACACATCCAGCCAACACAACTACAGCAAACTAAAGTATTGCGAATCAATGACAGAGCTTGCTAGATGAATGTCAAAGAGCTGCATGCAAGTGAGCCACAACAAAATAGAAGTACCCATCATGCGCAAAAGCATACACGCATGTCATTACACAGGCTCCTCACACAACATGGGGGACCCACACCCCAAGACGGCCCAGGCACGTGACATGTAATCCATCATGGACTCCGATGTCCAAGATAATTGCAAGATCTATCCGGTCTCATCATCGTGCTTCCACACACTCTTCCTCCTGTGTCAGACACTCAAATGACTCCTACTCAGACACACATAGACACTCACTCATGCCCTGTGCAATATCTCACCCTACTACGGCAACACAGTCCATTACATATTTAACATGGACCACAACCAAAAGCTGCAGGACATCTCAAATGCAACCACAGGACTGATCATCACACTGCCAGGACCCAGTCACACCTCCCACCACCTGCGCACACTCCACTGTCTCCACATCAAAGCTAGAGTCACATTCAAAATGTGCACCCAGGATCACACAGCCAGCCACAACACTGGGCAAACATACCTTAACATCCCACTCAATTTCCATGGCACATCAAAGGACCCGACGATCCAAACAGCTAGCCCATGCCATGTTCCCCGCCCCAGAGGGACCTGATTGTGAGTCTGCTACTTTTCCTAAATTGCAGATATGGCCTGTGGCACACTTCCGCTACACCTCTGACAGGCAATGTTGGTCCACATCTCCAAGCACTAACTCTGAAAATGTATCTTCAACAGACACACCCGAACATGCAAACACCGCCATGCCCCTGCAACCCTTCCTGCAGAGTATTAGCTCACATTATGCATGTGTGTTTTGGGATGTTTGACACCGGGGATGTCCATTCCTACGTTGTATTTCCAATGGCACAGTTACTCGACGCAGTCGCCAATCGTCACTCTACCTTGCACACTGCATGGCGCACATCATTATTGTGTATATTTCTAGACTATCCCAACACCTTCCGTACTGTTGTACACACTGTAGTGGGAAGAGTGTGTAATGCAAATCCAAGGTCAAGAACATCATGCGCAAGTATTTATTGCACAACGCATTGCATTGACCACGTTGTTACAGTATCAGGGTCTTGGGACAGCATTAAAACATATTTGGGCATATGTATCAAGCAATTTGTCATTCGCAAACGCTGACATTCGCAAGGAAACAGCTTTTGTGAAGACAAAATCTCTAAACTGGATGTATGAGCCTTTTTTGCATCGCAATAATGATAACTTGCTATGTTTTGGTTTCATTAATTTGGCATAACCATTTAAGGAATAGCAAATTGCAATTCCTTCACTGCTAGGTAACAAGCACCCAAGTTGTGTGACTTATCCGTAAGAAATTGCTAATTACCAGCACCTTCAAGTTGGTGGTATGATGCAAAATCGTATTGAGAAGCACTTTTTCGCATTTTTAAATGTGACATGTGGCGCGCACATTCATGCCCTTATGGCATGTATGTGCACCATATGCGCATACATGCTCATTTCAGGGGTGCATCAGGGTGTAATCATGACACCCTTGCACCTTAGAAATAAATCCGATTTGGTGATTACCAATTTTGGAATAGCATTTTGAGACTGACTACCCATTCATTCCTATGGGCCTCCTGGCCCTTGGTCATGAATGTGAAGGTATTTCTTCTTAGCAAAATTGCTCTTTGACATTTGCAATTAATGAAAAATGTGATTTCGGTACATATCTGCAAATTTTTACAGACCTCCCATTTTGCAATTCTTAAATTTGAGACATATGCCCCCTTATCTTCTTCTCACACACGTCACTCATATATGAACGTAACATTAGTTGTGGCCAACAAGGAAATTGGTACTTACCACCCTGGATGCCAGGCAGGACACCGGTGTAGTCCAGCAGGTCCGCCTCCCACGCCAGCATGTCCTACCAGCGGTGCTTCAACTACCGCACAGTCCTGGTCACTTTGAAATAGCAGAGCATCTGCGCCCGCACGCGGTCCCACAGCAACTTGCGCACCGGAACACCATATCCCTGGAGGATGCGCCCTCCCCTCTCCAGCATTAGTGGCAGGTGGCACCGCACCAGCCACAGGAAGCCACCCAATGCCTCCTCAGACATCCGCCCTGACCTGCCGTCCCCCGGCATCTCCACACACCCCAGTTCTCAACACCACAAGACAAAACAGAAAACCCAAGGAGGAAAATAGTAAATAAAAAACACACAAAACACAAGACTGAGGACAATAGACAGTATAAAGTAAATTAAATGTAATACAAATACAAAAAACACGTTAGAAAGGACACAGCACCACAGCAACACTCCAATCAAAACTCTCCAACAGCACAATCACTACAACACCTCCTCACTCAGCCAAATCCAACAGAATGTGCTCAAAAGAGAAAGTGAAAGTGAATGCCACACACATGGAGACAGGAAGCAGGCATAGATCACTTCCTGTGTGTCAGAGACAATTTTTTCCCCTTAGCAACAAGAAAATGCACGCTAAGGGGCCGCTACTGTACTGTGGCTGATACTGTTATGGGTATGCGTCCCGTTTTCATGAAAAGCGATCAAAATCTGCACGCTAAGGGGCAGCTAATGGAATAATGAAGCATCCATGCGACCAGAATCTGCACGCTAAGGACCCGCTAATGTCAATATGCTTACTGTAATGGGTATGCGGCCCGTTTTCATGAAAAGCGATCAAATTCTGCACGCTAAGGGGCAGCTAATGGAATAATGCAGCATCCATGCGACCAGATTCTGCACGCTAAGGACCCGCTAATGTCAATATGCTTACTGTAGTGTGTTTGCATACAGTGTAATGAAAAGCAATCAAATGCTGCATGCTAAGGGGCAGCTAATGGAATCATGCAGCATCCATGCGACCAGAATCTGCACTTTAAGGACCCGCTAATGTCAATATGCTTACTGTAGTGTGTATGCGGCATCTTTCATAGCTTTCAATGGTTTTCTTCACGCTAAGAGGCTGATACTGGCCTGATGCTTATACCGTATTGGGGAGTGTGTCCAGCCATGTGCGTTCAAATGCGCGTGTGATATATCATCGTGTTTGCGATGTGGATCTCACATCCTGGTAGTCATTGGCCAATGATGGACATTCAGGGCAATACTGTGGTCACTGCACAATAATACAATGTGAAGATAGGTTTGCACAATGACGGACAAATCCATTTGAGTGTTACCTATTTTTATAGTAAGGCAGGCTAATGTTGGCAAACCAGCTTGCTGGCTACATCCGGATGTCAGACGTGCATGCATTGTGTGCATTTACACAGTTTTTAATCCGCCACATGGAGGCTGGACGCATACCGGAAGAGCAATAACAGCCACTAGGAGCGTCTTCCATTTTCCAATGATTAACCATGTAGGACAGAGAAGTGGACCAATCATGGAAGAGTGCAAAAAAACACCCCTCCCCCAATAAGCCTCCCACAACCCCACCTTCCCCAATAGTTTCTGCCTACCTAGATGAGAGTAAGCATACACAATATGTGTGTAAGGGGGCCCCCTCGTCACTCCACTGTGTGACCGGCAGAGGATGATTGCCCCATCGTTGGTATGCGTCAGACCTGCAAGTACTTTGGGCATGTGACTTCCCTCATATCTCTCGACAATGAAGTCACAAAGGGCAAACACCGTGTGGAGAAACTCTCTCAGCCTTCCCTCGGCAGCCCAAGACAGGCGCTCAAGAGCTAATAGGTTAGTTAGACATTGTAAGCAGAACATGAGCCCTGGGACTGCCATTTCCCCCCACTGTGATAGGATAACCTGCCTGTCTGCCGGCAAAGCTGTAACTATTTGCCTAGCCCTGAGGGATCCTATTGAGTAGGCCTTGGGCTGTGAGAGGGCAAGGAGAGTGTACTCCGGTGCGCCGGACATTGCTATGTTGCACGCTGTATCTATGTTATCGAAGGACTCACCACAATATATCTAAAATTTTTGACAATGCATGAGTAAGTGCAAAAGTGTACCAGTCATCCTGCAGCCCTGACAGCAGCAATCGGGCTGGCTGTTATACCAGACATGTAGTTGCACGTGTGTGTGACAACAATGAGAGCAAACCTTGTAGGGGGTTCCAGTCCCCGCTACACTGTGCACAGTGTGGTGTGCGCAATACAGAATACGTTCCTATTCCTTGGCTTATGTTGGCCTCTGCAGCTACATTTCCATCAAAACCGGCACTTTTGTGCACTGACCACTCAGAGTGGTGATGAGCATTTTGTACATATCCGATATGGGGAATGTTTGTCCTTCTTACGCGCTGACCACTTTGCATGTGACGTAACCAACGTCGAGTCCCGTGAGCTCGTGTGGTATTTTGCATCATGAATACACTAAAGCAGTGGGAAAATCATAATCCTGTATGGGCCACAGACATGGCACAAGTCCTTTTACATCAAAGATAGACCCTATGCTCTGGCAGCCCAGTTTTTGCCAGCAATGGAATATCGCTGATTCCTGAGCCAGGGGCAAGTCAAGTTGGTCCACGCTGTAGTTCTTTGGTGAGGGGAATGAGGCCCACCCCTTCCATACTGCCACCCTGTCCAAGACCTTGTGGGTGGGCGCCCTAACCAGCAATGAGTCCAAGCCCCAGGACCAGTGCTTATGGGCTAGCCACAGTTAGATCCAGAAGTTTTTTCCCCAACACAGACTGGTCCATGAAGTTCCATTGCTTCTCCCATAGCAGCCTATTCCATTCAAATCAGAGGCATGTGGCTTGTTAGTAGCCAACAATGATGTGAAATCCCAGGCAGCCTTTCAAGTTGGGCCATGTGAACTGAACATGTGGGAGGCAAGTCCACTTGCCCTCCCTGACAGACTTAGTTATGATGGCTTGCAATTGTGTGAGTGCACGGTGGTTGGACACCATGTGTCCAAATTGACATACTTTGGAAATGCGTGGACGACTCAACATGTACCCTCCCACTAGGCCTCAAAAACATGTGAGGCTCAGTTTTGAGCAGCAGTCCAGCGCCTTATCTGTCTCATCCAATAGTGTGGGATATTTGTACAGGCAAGAGTCGGAGCAAGTTGGAGGGCCAGGTACTGTGTATCCCACTGCACACAACAGAATGGCAATTGTTGTTCCATGGCCAACACTTCCTCAGGGGTATACACAGACTACCTTTTATGTTCCAAGACAGTCAACACCAAAAATGGCATGTGACATTACTCATCCCCACATCTTTGTGTGATTTCACAGACATTCATTACAAAAAGGGATGTGAATTGTAAGGGTAGTACTCCTCTGGGGTGGTCTGTAGGTGATGGGTATGTGTGCATATTGACCGGACAATATGGGTGGGCATGATGTGCCCTACTCACACGTGCAGCTCCAAAAGCACTGTGGGGGAGTAGGAGTGCAGCTCCTACTTATCCAAATAGACATGTCTTGTTTTTCTGCATGTTAGCATGCTGGGTGTGAGATTGTGTGAATTTGATTTTCATATCATCCATGGCTTTGCTTGCGGCGTAAGGGGCAGCTCTCCCTCTGCCTTGTTATTTGCCAATCCAGGTCGAGTCTGCAACGTCAAGGTTGTCAGATCAGCTGTTCCTCTTGGGGATGTTGAGGTTGACTCTGTCATGGATGTCTTTGTGGATGATGATCTGTAGTGAATTGAATGTGTGTGTGAGTAGTTGGCGGCTTTCTCCTTGTTGTTGCTACATTGGATGTTCTGTGTGTGTTGCCTCTTGGGTTTGGGATGTGTGTTTCTGAAGACAGGTGTGTCTGCCGCTTTCATGCTGTGCTATTACTTGTGTAGTGGCGTTTTGTATCTCCCTGCGTAGACTTTGTTGCAGTAGTCCAGTCTGCTGTGGATGATTGCGTTTTGGACAATTGTTAGACTTCCTGGGGTTATACGTTGTGATGGATTAGGTTGGGTCTGTAGGCAGCTGGAGCATGCAAGGGAGTAGATCTTGGTGAGCAGGATGATGTTGTACTTGGGATGATGGCAAACTTGCGTGCATGGTCTGTCAGTGAGGGCGGGCTCACACGGGCTGTCATCCACCAGAGGTTGTCCCATGCGGATGTGGATGGAGCGGAGATGAGGAGGTCAGTCTTCTCACAGTTGATCTTTACTCCGAAGTGTGTCATCCAATCTGCTAGTTCCGACATTTATTCCTGGGAGCTGTTTTTTGGGTCTTCTGCGTTATTCTGGAGGGGGAGGATGTGCTGTGTGTTGTCTGTGTGGTATGATATGCTTACCCCGTGCTGTCTAGCAATGGCAGTGAGTGTGGACATGTGCATCTAGCAAAACGTGTGTGTTAGTGACGCTCCATGTTGTACTCCAGGAGGGGGATTTTCCTTGTATCCCCTTGTGGTGGTGTCTGGCATGTGGTGTGTGCTGTGTGAGAGGGTGTTTGTGGCTGCATAGAGGTGTAGTAGGATGTGTTGTCCACAATGTGACACAGGTCAAGTGGCATGCATATTTAAGCATTATCAGCATGGTATAAGTTCTTGGTGCTGTGCTTGATACCCAAACAAGACTGGGAGTGGTCCATGATGGAGTTCTCTTCAATGTAGCCAGTCATCTGGGTGTTTATGTGTCTCTCAGTGACTTTGTCCACCACGGGGTGCAGGGAGATGGTCAGATAGTTCATCTTGTCTGTTGGGTCATACTGCCAATGTGCTGATTTGTTCATAGTAGAGACCGGTCTTGACTCTCTTCCTGAAGGTGTCCGGAGATGGTGTGCATGTGAGGTCTGCTGGTGGCTCATTCTATGTCTTGGATGCATGCTGAGATATATTTTCATGCTTGGCACCATTTAACACCCACTTCTCAGATTTGATCAACATTCCATGCACAATTTTGAGATTTGTCCTGAAATTTTGACTCCGAATTGCCCATGAAATGCATTATTTGGCACTTACAAACACATGACATTTCCATTTGTAATGATTAGTACACCCTATGAATCTTGGTTTGCATGCTATTTGACACACGCATTGAGGAATTCTGTGCCAGATTTAACTCCTTGTAAAGTCAAGTTGTGCACGATTAACACCCTGTTAACTCTCTGTGATGCAGAAACATACACCACAGGATTGTCATTTTGGACTCTTACTTGCAATTATTGTACAATGGTAACATTTCATAGTGATATACTGATGCAGGAAAGTGACTTGCAGACAGGGTATGTGTGTTGAGTTTGTTTATTGTCACAAACACTTGATGCAAATTTCCATATACATGTATTGCTTTTTGTCAGTCACAATGTGATGTGCTCAAGTGAAATAATTGTTTATTATCCTGTCCCTTCAGGCAATTCCAGCAGCATTGGCAGTGGGGTGTGGGCCACCTCGTTGATCTTCTTCATCATCTTGATCATCAGCTGGTGCTGCAGGCACTTCGATCCAGCGAGCATTTGTGCGGACACAAATGTTGTGTAATACACAACATGCTATTATTATTTTGTTGACCATTTCTGGGCTGTACAGCAGTTTGCCACCTGTAATGTCCAGGCACCGGAAACGTGACTTGAGCACGCCAAATGTTCGCTCCATGATCCCACGTGTGCGTCGATGTGCAGCATTGTACTGCCTCTGTGCCTGGGTGGTGGGGTTTCTAATTGGTGTCATCCACGGGCAGAGAGCATATCCTTGATCACCTATGAGTTGTAATAGGGAGATGTGTACATGATTCATTAGGCATACTACGTTGGCAGTGTTGACATATTTTGCAATTGTTCTTTTAGCTATTTTTTTACTTAGGTTAGACATGTGTTGCTTCTGGCTATTTAGCGGCATCAATGCTGAGTACATTGCCTCAGTGTTGATTCTCCAACCATCCTTTTTGCTGATGTTTGCTGCACGGTTGCATAAGTGTCACTACAAGTGTCCAAAATGGGAATGATGCCTGCACAATAACCACAGACACCGACAGGCAGTCTGGCTCTCCTAACATCTAGCCATAGCACTGATCCACACTCGTTGCAGTCCCCGCCATGTGAATGTTCAAATGACATAGGCCACGCATGGCACAGCTGACATTCAGACATGTATATCATGCTGATGGCAGACCTGTGACACCACACAAGCCACGCAATTGTATGTCCCAAGGTAATACGGAGGAACAGACCACAGCCACCTCACCTGCAGGGCCCAGTGGGGACAGTGACGGTTGGCACACACCATCAACACTGACTTGTGACACAACGTAAACTTACTGGCCTGCGTCATCTGTCATTAGCAGAGCTTTAGATTCACATGACGCAACTTCTCACAGTCATTCTCACTATGTGGTTTCTTCTACAAGATCAGACTGTCCACACACTTCCCCACGCTGATACACATGGCATGGCTTACCTTTGCACAATTCTTAGCAATTGTAATGGTTTAGCATTTGACAGGTCAATTACTACACTCAAGTAGCAACCACATACACATCCCCTTACTCATCGGGCAACCACATGACACACCATATGACAGGGTTGAGGCAGTGAAATATTAGTGGCACAGTGAGAGAGGAGATGCTACTAAATACCATCAACAGCAGCATCCAACAACACTGCAGTCAACAACAATGGTGCAGTATGGTGGTTCAATGACACAATTTCCGGCCTATGCATGCACATTTTCCCCACTCTGCACTTCCTGCAATCAAAGTGCTTTGTTACAACCTTGGTCACGACAGACCGCAGACTTGACACAATGCTTGTACATGTGTGAGTACTTGTGAAACATTGGCTCACCCTTATAGGTCACCGGGAAAAAGTTCTGCAACATGATCATCTTCATCAACCATGCGACCACACACCGGACTGGGATACCAGTCCAGATGACTTTTATGAGGTTAATGGATAGACAGGTACTGGGGGTTACTCTACACCATGGGTATTCACATACTTTCTCTCTGGTCCCAAATTGGCTGTGTGGTTTGTGTCCCTGTGGCACACAGGTGAGGGGGGGTCAGTGGGGAAGGGGGCAGGGCTAGTGAGTAAGGGAACTGACCATGTGGTTGGACACAGGCCCCTGGTGCGCACACCCTCGGTCACTGAGCCACCAGAACCGGCATATACACATCTCTCACTCTCTCTCTCTCTCTGCCTCTGCCTCCCTCTCTCTGTCTCCCTTCCCCACTCTGTCTCTCCCTCCCTTGCTCTGTCTCTCCCTCCCTCGGTCGCCCTCGGTCTCCCTCCCCCTGTCGCACTCATCCCTCTGTCTCCCTCCCTGTGTCTCTTTGCCTCTCTCTCCCTCTGTCACCTTCTGTCACCTCCCCCCCTGGCACCCTGGGCTGGGACAGCTTCCTGGGCACACACACAGCCACACCCCAGTACATCACAGGTATTTCATGGTGCATTTACTTGTTAAATAATTTTTGGTGTGTTTCACCTCCACACTGTCTATTGCTGGACTCGCACATCCCCCATGGGGCGGAGTATCTCAGAGTCTGCGCTGTTGCAGCAGTGTTTGGTGGCACTTTCTGAAATCTGCAGACATGGCACACAGGTACAATGTCGGCAAGGTCCACAGACAAACAAGACAGTCTTGCCAGGCTGCTGGCAGCATGTGTGTCATACTGTGAGTAGCCGTGCTCTACACAGTGGAGCCTGGATACCTCATCCTCGTACACAATACATCAACATGTGCCCATGCATTTTGTGCCCCCCCCTTCAGTACCTAGGCAATGTATTTACATCCTCCCTCTAGATGGGTCAACATGATTGTGTTTTTTGTGCATGTGGTGTGTTCAGTTGGTACTTACCGACGAGGAATGCATTTCCATATGTGCCATCCTGGAAGCGCTGGTTTATGATGCATTGTCTGAAGATGAATGAATCATGCACACTCCCTGGAAATTTGGCAACGATATATGTGAACAGTCCGTGGTGGTCCACTTTTGCCTGCACATTCATTGAATGGGTGTGCTTCCTGTTGCGGTAGATGTGTTCGCTGTCAGCAGGGGGCACAAATGGTACATGTGTGCAGTCAATTGCACCGATCACCTGTGGTATGCCAGCAATGGCATGGAATCCTTGCTTGATGGCAATCTGCTCCTGCACAGTGTTGGGGAAGTATAGGTTCTGCGGAATCAGGCTGTGTATGGCATCCAAGACAGTGGGGAGGAAGGTTGAGAAGGATGCCTGTGATACGCCACCGACTCTGGCTGTTGTTGTTTGGAATGTCCCAGAGGCCAAGAAGAGCAGCACAGCGAGCAATTTTGTCTGCGGAGGGATATTGGTTGTACGCTCTGTTGGTGGCGTCAGCCTGTGGGCATTGAGGGTCAGGATGTACTGGATGGATGTCCTTTTGAGCCTGTAGCGGGCTATGACTTCCTCTGGCCTTAAGTCTGTGAGGTAGAAACGTCTGCGCAGTGAGCGCTGTCTTCTTTGTCGCTGCATGGGTGGTGGTGGTCCCAGTGGTGGTGGCATTGACGTGGTTGTTGTAGTTGCTGCTGCAGCACTGGTGGGAGTCTGAGTTGCAGGATGACTATCTCCATGACTTCTGTGGCTGTTCTGGGAGACTCAGGACAACTCTCCCTTATATACACCCACTTATCTCCAGTTTAAGTCAGGTTTTTATCAGGTGTTAGAAACTGAAGTTAGCGGGAGTTAGCGTGCGTTTTTTTGTAGCTAAGCGTTTTGGAGATAACCTTGTTAACCCCTTCGCTGCTAGGCCTTTTCCCCCCTGTGCTAAGCCTTTTTTGGGCTATTTGGGGTAGTGCGCGCTTAGGCCCCTGTAACTTCTTGACCGCATAAGGTATCCACGCTAGATTTGCGTCCTTTTCTTCCAACATCATGGGGATTTTAACCCCTTCAGCGCGGCGCGGATTACTGCGCTGTGCTGAAGGGTTCATGCGCGGGCAGGGCCGTGACGGAGCGGTTCCGTCATCCGCACAGCGCGCCGTCACAAGCATCGAAAGGGTTAATATGGAGCAGCTATGTTAGCGACTTTTTTCATGAAATTTCAGTCAGGAACGCCGACCTTGCATATCATTAGCGATATTTATCGCTGGCTTGGAAGGCGATAAAAATCCGGTAGCTATCGCCGGAAAACTCACGCTAACAGGGGTTAGCGTCGCCTTGTTGATGAGGCGATATAAATATCGTCGCTTTCTGGACGCTAAAGCGGCGATAAAAAATTATCGCCGCCTTGTTGATATGCCCCTAGGTGTCTTAATTCTGGAGAAATGGTTAGCTGATGCTTGTTAGAAGGTTAAAGTAGAGGGATGTGCTACTTTATCAACGGAAGTAACAATTCCGTAGTAGGGCAGAGGTAAGCGCTGCTCTCTGGAAAGATGGAATTCTTGTGAGAAAGGTCATTGACTGTTCTTTGGTTAACGAAGCGGACAATGGTGGCGTTTTTATGTCATTACTAACAGATTTGTGAATTGGAAGAACGTAAAAAGCTTACCGAGAGAATTTTGTAAAGGAGGAGGTAACAGGAGCAGGAGCTGTGGCAGCGGCTGCTGTCATCAGAAAGACCGCACTGCGATTGGCCAGTCAGCTAGAGACGTAGACGCTCCTGATTGGTACGTTAGTGTACGCCGCGCTAGGAGTGGAGAATTACAGGGTGACGTAGACACTCCGGATTGGTGCATTAGTGTGAGTCTCGCTGGGATTGGAGAATTGCAGAAGTGACGTAGACGATCCGGATTGGTGAGTTAGTGTGAGTCGCGCTACGATTGGTTAAAATAACAGAACAGTCGTAAGGAAAAGACTAGCGATACACAAAAGATGAAATAATGTATTACGATCCACCTGAAAAGGAGAAAAAGTCCTGGTTTGGGAAAATCAAGAAATGGTTTAAAAAGGACAAACCGATGGTGACTAGGGAAGGACAGTTGCTTCCCCCGCCAAAATCTCCTGTATCCTTTATGGTTGCGAAATACGGATATCATACTTGTATTTGGTTAGACAATTGGGTAAAATACACTAAGAATGACGGAGTTTTGGCATTTCCAGACCATGGTTCATTTAATTTAGTGATTTTGAGAAATTTGAGAGAAAGAATGATGAACCTAGAACCGAGACCTAGACCGACACAGATTGCAGCATTGACTGAATGGGAAGATGAAATGCATGAGTGGCGGTAGGTATAAGTACATGTTAGGTAGATATGGGCATGACACTCATGATGAGAGAATGAGAAGGTGGCGGAATGCGAGTATGACTGAAGGTCTGTTTCCCGTAAGAACTGCTGAAGAAGTTGGAGGTAAAAAATGTACGGAAAAAAGACATAATATAGAATCAAGAGGGTAAGGGGTGAATGAATCGGAGGATGATGTTCTTGATGACATGTTTTATCAAAATCCACCTCCGTATCAACCAGAATCTGAAATGGTGACACCAAGTGCCCCAATGAGAGAAACTTTGCGAATCATTAAGACTGAACCAGTTCCCCAAGAATTGGGGGAAAATAATGCCATCAGAGAGTTAGAAAGAAAATCAGATGATAAAATGAGTTGTGAAAATTCGGCAGATAAGCAAAAACAACTTTAGAATTAACTGAAAAGATAAGAGAATTGACAAAAAAAATTTAAGCTGTAACTGTTCCAGTGACCTTAGACCCTGTGATGCCTATTTTTGATAAACAGAAAGATAGTGAACATTGTTTAACCGTCCCTTATAATAGTAATAAACAGATTGAAAAGACAAAGCAGAACCAAAATGAAAATCCATGGAGACAGACAAGGAGTATGATCCAACTAAATGTTTCGAGTAACCCATTTATAGGTCCAAATGTAGCAGAAAGACATACAATGACAATGGAATCAGTATTAGAGACACAAAGGGACTCAGAACGAAGTAACATAGAGAAACCAGTAGGTCCATCTTCAGAAGAATTGAGTAAATGGTTGAGAAGTTTGCAGAAAAAAGACAAGGAATCCCAATCAATAGATTTGGCCAAATTACGAATGGTACTGGAAGAGCTAATAGTAGGAACTATCCCCACAGAGAAATTAAAAACTTATCAGGATGAGGAGTTACTGTTTTCGTGCAAAAGTGTAACATGGAGAGCAAAAAATCTGCATGAAAGACTAGAAGAAGACGCAAATGAAATGGGTATAGATATTGAAAAGGTGAAGGCTTTACAAAAACCATATCGAATAGATTTTACTGAAAAATATATTGAAAATTTGAATACTACAGGACAGATAAGTCAGATTAAGGAGATAATTACTTTGTTGAGAAAATGGGGAGATGTAGATAAATGGAGAATTAGGTGGTACCGAAAATGAGATGATGCCTCAGATAAAACATTTGCAGCTTTCCCGGTGAGAGAAAAGGAAAAGGTAGTAACAGAATGCCCCATGAGAGAAATTCCAGGAGGAGGAAATGTACATGTTCCATGGACTAGCCAAGATATTTTGTCATTTACAAATGATTTTCCTCGACTACACGAAAAGCCTGTCGAGTTGTATAGGCAAGTGTACAGATTTGTGAAGTTATCTAAAGTATTATGGATTGATCTGAATAGCCCATTTGACATAATAGTACTAGCAGATTTATGGACAGAGTGCAAGCTTATGATAAATTGGCCAACACAGGAATACCCTAGGGATTCAAAGACAGGAGCCCCTGATCCAGATGTTATGAAGAAATATGAACAGGTTATTGCCTTTCTGAAAAATAAAGTACCTTCTAAAGAAACAGATTGGGTGAAAATTGACAGAACTCATCAGGAAAGTAAGGAGTCGGTACATGCCTATTACGAAAGGCTGATTTTGGCCTTTAAACTGTTCAGTGGTGATGAAAATTTGAGTGAAAAGGATTTAGGTCATTTTGTATACAGATTTGTATATGGTCTATGTCCAGAAATCAGTGAAATGATCAAAAAACATACTTTAGATTGGCAAAATAGAAAAATAGATGAAATATTGAGACATGCAAAATATTTCAGTGATGAGATTGAAGCAAAACAGCGTAAATTAAAAGCGAAAGCTCTGTGGGCACAAGTAAAAGTGGCAGAGAGGCAGGAAGCTCAGTTAGTGGAACAAGCGAATAATACAGGCCTTAGACAAAAATTCATTCCTGGGAAAGGTAAGGGAAATTTTAATATAGAAGAAGCTAAAAAGAAATTCCCATGTCATAATTGTGGTAGAGTAGGGCATTAGAAATCCGAGTGTAAATTTTCCCCTAGTACTAACAATGAAAATGCATCATTGAATCCACAGGTGCAGAATGAGGTGAGTGGTCAACCGCAGCGACAGCAGCAGGTTGTTACCCAACAGAATCAGGTGCCAAAACCGCCTTTTCCACAAAGCAAAAACTCACAGAAATACAGTAATGAGACAGGATTCTACAACGAAGAACAGGTAACTAAGCTGCCGCGTGCTAGCGCTGTTTCGCAGTATTGGCTACAACTCGATGAGAGCGGAAGAGGGTTATTGACGGTGCCGAAGGGAGGAAGAAGAGTGCATACTTGGCGCAACTCTAGAAGTAGACCAGACAGGCCCATTTGTGGATGGGAAGATAAATAATGAAAATATAACTTTCTTAGTTGATACTGGTGCTACTCGATAAACTGTTAGGTCAGCTGATATTAAGAATCTTCCTCTTTCGGATGAAACGATCCAAGTAGTTGGTGTATCCAACAGACAGATTAAAACTTATCTTACAGAACCATTGAACGTTAGCATAGGGAAATTCTCCAAAATCTACCGCTTTGTTGTGTGCAATACAAGTCCTGTGAATTTGTTAGGTGGGATTTGCTGTGCAAAATGAATAGCACTATATTCTGTACCCCTGGTGGGATAGCATTTGAGACTCCTGATGAAGATGTGCTATATAAAATGACTATGGCAAACGGGGAAACTGAGGTTACTGAAGCCTATGCTGTGTTTAACCCTGATGAATTACCTAAAGAATTGAAACAGACCGTAAAAGCAGAAGTCTGGGATTTCACAGGGGAAGATATGGGACTATTGAGAAATGTAGACCCAGTTAAAATAACAGTGAAGGAAGGAGTAAGTTATCCAAATGTCCCTCAATATAAATTGACACCTGAGATAATTGAAGGAGTTACTCCTGTGATTGAAAAGATGATAAAACAAGGCATTCTGAGAGAAATAATGAGCAGTCCATGTAATTCCCCGATTATGGGACTGAAAAAGCCTAATGGAAAGTTCAGGATAGTGCAAGATTTGAGAAACATAAATAAAATTGTTGCCCCATTGTACAAAATCCATCTGTGATTTTGTATCATATTCCCCATGATGATTGATCTATGCCATGCTTTCTTTTCCATTCCATTGCACCGTGACAGCAAGCAGATTTTTGCGTTTCGTTTTGGCGAACGTATTTTGGCTTGGTGTCGAATTCCACAGGGGTATGCAGAAAGCCCCACAATATTTAATCAGATATTGAAGAAATCCTTAGAGAGTTTAGAAATGCCCGAAAATTCAGTGTTAGTCCAATGCATCGACGACCTTCTTGTGGCATCGAAAACCCGTGAAGCTTGTGAAATAGACACTATAGCCTTGCTGAATCATCTGGCTGATGGAGGACTTAAAATGTCACCATGTGCAATTTTGCAAGAAAGAAGTACAATATTTGGGCCATTATATTGAAAAAGGACTGAGAAAGATAATGCTCCAGCTCGAGACCGTGAAGAATGGTGAATAACATGTACCAATACCCTCCCTGCGTCGCAGACCCGACATCACACTAGCTCATTCACACACGCAGTCATTGGTGGGGCCCATAACACCAACCCTCACACGTCTCTCTCACTGAGTCTGCACACAAAGGAGGGATGAGTAATTCAAGCGCTGGATATGTTGGGGAATACCTTATTACCTATAGGAAAATATTTACATTAAATACATTATGTACATCTGCATCTGTAGAATCCTAGCTTTATCATCAAGGCACTCCACCCACTTGGTCGACGGACCAATTAGTTGGATTGGTTGATGGTGACTGTCAAGACCAGCTTAACCTCACCACAACAATATATTGAATTGCATAATTAATTGATTCTAAAAGAATCACTAACACCTGAAATCATTTCAAAAGATTTTATGTAATTAATTTGCATAAAGGAAATTATCATTTATTCTCTCACTATTAATTTTTACTTGAGCATTGCCATTTATTCCGGACATAAATCAAGAAACTGTTTAATAAAAGTCATGAAGAGAAAATGTAGGTTTGCATTCATTTCATTATTCTCAAAATGGTTATAAATCAATCCTTGGTCATGTAACTGACAGAGGGTTCCAAAATGAAGGAGCAGTGAACCACAGTTAAAAACATGCATTTCATTCTAAAGATTTCCTACACTAAAACCTTCCTACCCAGCACTAAAACCCCAACGTACTTAATTAACCCTTGACCTCCTCGACGACTTCTCTCACCCAGGCTATTGTCCCGCAACGATCTCGAACCAACAGGGGCCATCAGTGCACAGTCTGGCATAATTCCAAGTCCCAGGATTTCTCCAAAGCAGCTTTTCTCCTCCGCCTTTTCTCACTACAAACCCCAATTTTGGTCTGATATTTATGCTGTGTTTGCTGGCTCTCTACCCTCAAATGTTTCAACTCATGTCGTTTCCCTTGCTCTGATTGGTTATGACAATGCAGTTCTCAGCTCTCAGGATATCTGTTCATAACAATGTAATTCTCAGCTTCCTGGATGTCCAGGAATAACAATGTGGTTCTCAGCTCCCAGGATGTCCGTGAATAACTTTATGCTTGACAAGCTGATAGATACAAATTTGACTGTCCTACAGTTCATTAGCAGGCATTCAAAGGTTCATTGGCAGGCATTCAAAGGTTCATTGGCAGGGGTTCAACTGTTCAATATCAGGGAATCATCTGTTTCTACGTGGTCATTCTTTGGCAGGCATTCAACTCTTTCTCTTTGGCAGGCATTCAGCTGTTCTCGTGCTATCATTCAGGCTCTCAGCAACTACTGGCATGGCCTCGAACATAGTCAGCTGGAGTTGCAAAGTTCAGTGAAGCACGGTGCATGCACGAGGTTCCTCCAGCCAGATGATGCAAGCATTTTCTACTGTGCAGAACCGGGAAAAACGAAGCCATCTTGAAACTGAATACACAGAAAATTAGTGTTTTCTGTCCCCCCACCCACCAGCGCTAATATTTATCCCCTAAAAACTGTTACCTAGCGGAAAAGCATCACACTGCAAGCCATTAAAATGAAGCAAAAGCAGCATGCAATGCACAATGTACACTACAACATAGACATGCACTATTCTCTATTTAATAGATTAAACATGCGTTTTACACTATTAATTAATATGTTAATCAAACCTGTAAATGCAGAGCATTTCCCACATGTAATGTGTGTGTTTGGTTAATACACAGCAAACAAAAGTAAAATATTACTTTGTTATGGGGGTGATTGGTCTGAACGGAGTACACACAAGATCTTCTGTACTCTGCTCCATCAATAACAATAGACAGGATCAGGATCATAAAAGGAATGAGAGCTTCCATGACCCAAAGAGAGGTGAGAATGTTTCTTGGAATGGATGGATACTGTCGCCCGTGGATTAGCAATTTCTCTCTGATTGCAAGGCCTTTGGTACGTTTGACAAGAAGTGATGTGAGAGATCCCATTGATTTGAACAAAGAAGAATTGGCAGCTTTTAAGCGATTGAGAGATGGGTTGTGTGAAGCACATGCATAAGGTATGCCTGATTATGAAAAGAATTAGAGTTGTATTGCAGTGAGAGAAATGGATGTGCACTCTCTGTTCTAATACAAAAGTATGGAAAACTGAGGAGACCAATTGCATACTTCTCATCAATGCTAGACCCAGCAGCTGTAGCCTTACCTGGGTGCTTGAAAGCAGTGGCTGCTACCTGTCGGAGTGTGGAACAGAGTGGAGGAATTGTGATGGGATATCCTGTGAAAGTGTTTGTACCACATGATGTGGCAATCCTTTTAACAAAGAGTCGCACTCAGTACATGACACATAGTTGGCTGACTAAGTATGAGAAAGTCATATTGGGTGCAACAAATGTAAGTCTTGTGAGATGCTTGAATGTGAATCCTTCAACGTTTCTGCCTGATGCTGAGAATGTGGAAGTCAGAGATGAAGCAGATCATGATTGTCTGGAGGTACTCGATTTCTGTACCAAACCACGTCCTGAAATAAAAGATGTAACATTACCAGAAAGTGATTTTGTGATGTTTGTAGATGGGTCTTGCCTGGGAACAGATGATGGAATGCTGAGTGCAGCATATGCAGTTTGCACAGTTGCAGCAGTTAATTTATTTATTTATTTATTTTTCAGATTTATAGCGCGCATAGCTGCCCCAGCAATGGGGCGTCCCAGCGCGATCAGAGAAACGAGAGAGTGGCGGGACAGAAAGGTGATTATTCAACGGCAGGGAAGAGCCAGTTCTTGATCGCCTTGCGGAAGGAGATATGAGTCTTTATCTGTCTGATGGAAAGAGGGAGACGATTCCTCTTTAACGCTGCAAGACAGCGGAAAGACCGTCCCCCAGCTTTTGCTCTCACCGTCCGGGGTACGATAGCCAGCAGCTGGTTGGATGATCTAAGAGATCGTTGAGGTGTATACGGTTGAAGTAGCTTAGATAGACCCAATGGAGCCTGTTGAGAGAGAATTCTATGAGCAACACATAAGGTTTTAAATTGAATTCTTTTCTCAACAGGCAACCAATGCAGCTTGGGAAGGATATGTGCAACCCATGCAGATCTCGGGAGTGCCACTAGCATACGTACTGCGGCATTCTGGGCTCTCTGTAAACGCATGATACAGGATTTGTTCGCCCCAAGATACAATCCATTCCCATAGTCCAGTCTCGATAGTATAGTCGCCTGAATGATGGTCTGACGATCTCTAGGGGGAAAAAGCCCAGTACTGGCTTCAAACCACGCAGTAGGCCAAAAGTCAGACCGCTATCGATCCAGAAACCCAAGTTTTTGACCGCTTCTTTGGGCACAGGGGCTGGCTTAAGGTTGTCAGGCCAGCAATGATCAGACCATAGGTCCCGATCTTTTCCAAATACTGACACCTCAGATTTACTGGTGTTAAGTTGGAGATAATTGCTGGCCATCCAGTCTGCCACCTCAGCAAGATCTTCCCTGAATCTACTTAGATTTGCGGTGTTCTTTTTGGAGTAGGCAATCACTAATTGGGTGTCGTCAGCATATGACACTATTGACAGACCCCTCTTCCGAGCCACCTGGGCCAGAGGTTGCATGTAGATATTAAACAAGAGGGGGCTCAGGATAGACCCCTGAGGCACTCCTCGTTGTAAGGCATACCTCCGGGATTGAAATGGTGGCATCCATATCTGAAAAGATCTTCCAGTTAGAAAGGCTCGGCACCAGTCGAGAGCCAGATCCCTCACTCCAATATCAGATAGCCGCTTTAGTAGGATTTCATGGGAGACCGTGTCAAAGGCGGCACTTAGATTGAGAAGAACTAAGGCTGCCGAGTCCCCTACATCCAGTATCCCTCGGATTTCCTCCGTCACTGTTAACAAGGCCGACTCAGTGCCATGCCGGGCTCTAAAACCGTTCTGCGACGGGTCAAGGATAGTATTTAGTTCAATGAACTCCATCACAATAGTCTGGACATGTAGTTCTACCATTTTTGCTAAAAAAGGAAGTTGCGAAATTGGACGATAGTTACCCGGGTCGGCCGGGTCCAGCGACAGCTTTTTCAGCAGAGGGATAACTTTTGCGTGTTTCCATGTTGCAGGTACTATAGCTGACTCTAGAGAGAGATTCATCAATTCAAGATACACTGGTAGAATGGGCGGCATGACTTGAGAAAGATTTTTTGGGGCCAGGGGATCAATAGGTGAACCAGATTTGATTTTTTTGAACAGGGCCTCCAAACTTGTTAGAGATAGCGCTGGAAACGATAGCAAGCTATTTAGGCCCAGGGAGGCAGTAATGGAAGCATCCTACCTGAAAGGAGTAAAATCGGCCCAAGTAGCTGAACTTGTTTCTTTGACTAGGGCATGTAAGATTGGTATGAGTGTGAGAGTGACCGTGATAACTGACAGCCAGTACGGATTCGGTGTGGTGCAAGATTTCGGCCAAATATGGCTGCAGAGAGGTTTTTGACGTCAAGTGGAACTCCCATTAAGAATGCTGAGGTGGTTGGAAAATTGCTTCAATCAATCAATCACAGCATTTATATAGCGCACTACTCACCCGGAGGGTCTCAAGGCGCTAGGGGAGGGGGGGTCCGCTACTGCTCGAACAGCCTGGTCTTGAGCTGCTTCCTGAAGGCGAGGTGGTCCTGGGTCAGGCGGAGGTGGGTCGGGAGGGAGTTCCAAGTCTTGGCAGCCAGGTAGGAGAAGGACCTTCCTCCTGTGGTGGCTCTTCGGATCCGGGGGACGGCGGCGAGGGCATGGCCGGTCGATCGAAGTTGGCGTGTGGGAGCGTAGAAGTTGAGGCGGCTGTTGAGGTATCCTGGGCCTTGGTTGTGTAGGGCCTTGTGTGCGTGGGTGAGGAGACGGAAGGTGATTCTCTTGTTGACCGGGAGCCAGTGCAGATCTCGCAGGTGTCCGGAGATGTGGCTGAGACGGGGGATGTCCAGGATGCGTCGTGCTGAGGCGTTCTGGATTCGCTGGAGTCTCTTCTGGAGTTTGGCGGTGGTTCCGGCGTAGAGGGAGTTGCCATAGTCCAGACGGCTGGTGACGAGGGCCTGGGTGACCGTCTTCCTGTTCTCGGTTGGGATCCACCGGAAGATCTTACGTAGCATGCGCAGGATGTTGAAGCATGACGAGGAGACGGCGTTGACTTGTCAGGTCATGGAGAGGGAGGAGTCCAGGATGAAGCCCAGGTTGCGTGCGTGGTCTGTTGGTGCGCTTCCCAGGGCGGGGGGCCACCAGGAGTCGTCCCAGGCGGAGGGTGAAGAACCCAGGATGAGGACTTCCGTCTTGTCCGAGTTCAGTTTCAGGCGGCTGTTCATCATCCACTTGGCTACGTCTGTCATCCCTTCGTGTAGGTTGGCCCTGGCGGTGGCGGGGTCGTTGGTGAGGGAGAGGATCAGCTGGGTGTCATCGGCGTAGGAGATGATGTTGAGGTTGTGTTGGCGTGTGATGGCTGCGAGGGGGCTCATGTAGACGTTGAAGAGGGTTGGGCTGAGCGAGGAGCCTTGAGGAACACCGCAGATGACTTCGGTGGCTTCTGATCTGAACGGGGGGAGGCGGACTCTCTGTGTCCTTCCGGCGAGGAATGAGATGATCCATTCCAGTGCCTTCTCCTGGATTCCGACGTTGCTGAGGCGCTGCACTAGGGTACGGTGGCAAACAGTGTCGAAGGCCGCGGAGAGGTCGAGGAGGATGAGGGCCGCTGTTTCTCCATTGTCGAGCAGGGCTCGGATGTCATCGGTAGCTGCGATCAGGGCGGTCTCGGTGCTGTGGTTGGCCCGGAAGCCAGACTGTGAGAGTTCGAGGGATCCGTTCGTCTTGAGGAAGGCGGCCAGCTGCTTGTTGACGGTCTTCTCGATGACTTTTGCTGGATACGGGAGCAGCGAGATGGGGCGGTAGTTCTTGAGGTCGGTGGGGTCGGCTGATGGCTTCTTTAGTAGGGCGCTGAGTTCGGCGTGCTTCCAGCTCTCCGGGAAGGTAGCAGTGACGAAGGAGGTGTTGATGATGTCCCGCAGGTGGGGTGCGATGACAGCGTCGGCCTTGTTGAAGACGTGGTGAGGGCAGGGGTCGGTTGGAGATCCGGAGTGGATGGAGTTCATCGTGCGGATGGTGTCTTCGGTGCTGATCGGGGTCCAGGCTCGGAGGGTGGTGGTGGGTGGCGTTGCTGTGGACGTGGCGTGGGTCGGATGGGTGCTGAAGCTGTTGTGTATGTCCGCGATCTTGTTGTGGAAGTAGGAGGCGAGGGAGTTGCAGAGGTCTTGCGAAGGGGTGATGTCGTTGTTTCCGGCGTTGAGGTTGGAGAGCTCTTTCACGATGTTGAAGAGTTCCTTGCAGTTGTGTGCGTTGTTATCCAGTCGGTTCTTGAAAGCCGTTTCCTTGGCGGTGCGGATCAGTTGGTGGTGCTTCCGGGTGGCGAGCTTGAGGGTGGACCTGTTGTCCGGTGTGGGTTCCTTTCTCCAGACTTTCTCGAGGGCTCGGCAGTTCTTCTTGGAGCTCTTGAGTTCGTCGGTGAACCATGGGGATTTCTTACTGCCGGGTCTGCTGGGCGGGGTCCTCAGAGGGGCGAGTTCGTCCGCGCAGTTGCTGATCCACTTCGTGAGGTTGTCGGCGGCCTGGCTGGGGTTCGCTGAGCTGGCCGGAGGGTGCTGGCTCAGGGAAGCGGCGAGCTGGTCGGCTGTGATCTTGTTCCAGCTTCTTCGTGCAACCTGTTGCTGGTGGTGGTGGATCGTCGTTCTCCTGAAGGTGAAGTGGATGCATCTGTGGTCCGTCCAGTGGAGTTCTGTGGCGTGGCTGAAATCGACGTCTTTGCTGGATGAGAAGATGGCGTCGAGTGTGTGTCCGGCGAGGTGGGTGGGGGTGCTCACCAGTTGCTTGAGTCCAAGGTTGGCGAGGTTGTCGAGCAGGGTGGTGGTGTTGCGGTCGTTATTGTTCTCCAGGTGGAAGTTGAAGTCCCCCAGGAGGATGTAGTCAGCGGAGGGGAGGGCATGAGGGCTGACGAAGTCGGCGATGTCCTCGCTGAATTGGGTGCGTGGTCCCGGAGGTCGGTAGATCAGGGTGCCTCTGAGGGTGGTCTTCGGGTCGGTGTGGATCTGGAAATGCAGGTGTTCGGCGGAGGGTGGGGTGTTGTCCGTGCTGGTCGTGATGCGGATGGTGTTCCTGTGGATGATGGCGATGCCTCCTCCCACCTGGTTGGCGTTGCGGTCCCTCCGGGTGATCTTGTAGCCCTCTGGGATGGCGATGGCAATGTCGGGCGCTGAGGAGGCGTTTATCCAGGTCTCCGTGATGAAGGCAACGTCAGGGGCTGTGGCGTATAGGAGGTTCCAGAGTTCGATGGCGTGTCTGTGGACGGAGCGGGTGTTGAGCAGGATGCACTTGAGGTGGTTGCTGCTGGTGTTCGGCTTGGCAGGTGCTGGTGCCGGGCAGGTCCGGATGCAGGTGAACTGGCAGGCGAGGCAGCTGAAGGGTCCGTGGGTGTGCTTCGGAGTAGCTCGGTAGCATCCCTGGGTCCTGCCGGTGTTGAGTGCGATGAGTGTTGTGGCGTCGTAGGACTGTCGGGTCGTATTCCGTCGGTGGGGTCCAGGGGTCCTGGCACTGGGCGTGGTCCAGGCGCGGACGGGCGTAGACGTGCTTGCCTTTGGCACGCCTTCGGTGCACAATCGGCGCGCTCGCTGCGCGTGACCGCTGCGCGTTCGCACGGTCGCCATATATGGCGAAGTGCGCGGGTGGGCGGAGCAGCTGGGAGGCGGGAGCGGGGAGGGTACAGAAAGAAAAGGGGCGGGGTTACCGGTGGTGGCGGGAAGCGGGGAGCGGGGAGGGATGAGACGGGGGTGGCCGAGGGGGGCAAACCAGGGAAACAACGGAGGAGAGAAAAACAATTAGTGCAACAACAGCAATACAATTACAATAAAAACGGACCGAAAACGAGGTAAAACAAATACAGGGACACCAGAATCAAGGCAAAAACAAATAAAGGGTCACAGGGCAGGAATCGAGTGCAGACCACGCCGCTCGGTGGCAGGGGGCGTGGTCTCGCGGCTGAGACGGGGCAGGCGAGGCACAGGGCGGGAAGGCACACGCAGCAGCTGGTGGCCGTGCGGCGCGGGGGTGTCCCAGAACTGGGTCACACTCACCTGCATCGCACGGTCGCCATATATGGCCAAGTGCGCGGGTGGGCGGAGCAGCTGGGAGGCGGGAGCGGGGAGGGTACAGAAAGAAAAGGGGCGGGGTTACCGGTGGTGGCGGGAAGCGGGGAGCGGGGAGGGATGAGACGGGGGTGGCCGAGGGGGGCAAACCAGGGAAACAACGGAGGAGAGAAAAACAATTAGTGCAACAACAGCAATACAATTACAATAAAAACGGACCGAAAACGAGGCAAAACAAATACAGGGACACCAAAATCAAGGCAAAAACAAATAAAGGGTCACAGGGCAGGAATCGAGTGCAGACCACGCCGCTCGGTGGCAGGGGGCGTGGTCTCGCGGCTGAGACGGGGCAGGCGAGGCACAGGGCGGGAAGGCACACGCAGCAGCTGGTGGCCGTGCGGCGCGGGGGTGTCCCAGAACTGTTGAAATGTTGAAGAATTCCTTGCTGTTGTGGGCGTTGTTGTCCAGTCTTTCCTTGAATGCAGTTTTCTTGGTGGCGTGGATCAGTTGGTGGTGTTTTCGGGTGGCGAGCTTGAGGGCAGTCATGTTGTTCGGTGTTGGGTCTCTGCGCCAGGCTTTCTCGAGGGCTCGGCAGTTCTTCTTGGAGCTCTTGAGTTCTTCGGTGAACCATGGGGCTTTCTTGCTGCCGGGTCTGCTAGGCGGGGTCTTCAGAGGGGCGAGGTCGTCTGCGCAGTTGCTGATCCACTTCGCGAGGTTGGTGGCCGCCTGGCTTGGGTTCGTTGCGCTGGTGGGAGGGTTCGTGCTCAGGGAAGTCGCGAGCTGGTCGGCTGTGATCTTGTTCCAGCTTCTGCGTGCAACCTGTTGCTGGTGGTGGTGGATCGTGGTCCTTCTAAAGCTGAAGTGGACGCAGCTGTGGTCCGTCCAGTGGAGTCCGGTGGCGTGGCTGAAGGCGATGTCCTTGCTGGATGAGAAGATGGGGTCGAGTGTGTGCCCGGCGTAGTGAGTGGGGGTGGTCACCAGTTGCTTGAGACCGAGGTTGGCGAGGTTGTCCAGTAGGGTGGTGGTGTTGCGGTCGTTGTTGTTCTCCAGGTGGAAGTTGAGGTCCCCGAGGAGGAAGTAGTCAGCGGAGGGGAGGGCGTGCGGGCTGATGAAATCGGCGATGTCTTCGCTGAATTGTGTGCGTGGTCCCGGGGGTCTGTAGATGAGGGTGCCTCTGAGGGTGGTCTTGGGGTTGATGTGGATCTGGAAGTGCAGGTGTTCGACGGGTGCGAGGGTGTCGTCGGTGTTGGTCGTGATGCAGATGGAGTTCCTGTGGATGATGGCGATGCGTCCTCCTGTCTGGTTGACGCGGTCCCTCCGGATGATCTTGTAGCCGTCCGGGATGGCGATGTCGGGCGCTGAGGAGGCGTTCATCCAGGTTTCCGTGAGGAAGGCGACGTCTGGGGCTGTGGTGTCGAGCAGGTTCCAGAGCTCGACGGCGTGTCTGTGGACAGAGCGGGTGTTGAGCAGGATGCACTTGAGGTGGTTGCTGCTGGAGTTCGGCTTGGTCGGTGCTGGTGTGGTGCAGGTCCGAATGCAGGTGAACTTGCAGGAATGGCAGCAGAAGGGTCCGTGGGTGCGTCTCAGGGTGGCTCGATAGCAGCCCGGGATTCTGCCGGCGTTGAGTGCGTAGAGTTCGGTGGCGTCGTAGGTCCGGCGGGTGGGCTGGTGTCTGCGGGGGGCCAGGGGTCCTGGCACTGGGCGCGGTCCAGGCGCGGACGGGCGCAGATGGGCTTACCTTTGGCACACCTTCGGCGCTCAATCGGTGCTCCAGCTGCACGCGTCCGCTGCGCGGTCGCTCTGGGTGCGTCATAAGAAGGGAGCCGGGAGGGGAGGGTCCGCTGGGAGGCGGGAGCGTGTTAGCCTATCGGCTGGCGGGGGGGCGGGCCGCAGGCAGGCAGCGGTGGGGAAAATCGAGTGCGCGCTTGGCGGGCGGCCCTGCGGCGGCTAGGTCGCTGGGGGAGGGAGAAGACGGCGTTCGGCGATCAGGCAGGCACAGGCAGCAGGTGAGGCACAGGAGCAGGAGGGACAAGGAGCGTGGGCGCGACCAGGCCGATGAAGGCGCAGTGGTCGCTCCCGAGAAGGAGTCTGGGTCCCCTTAAGAAGGGAGCCAGGAGGGGAGGGTCCGCTGGGAGGCGGGAGCGTGTTAGCCTATCGGCTGGTGGGGGGGCGGGGCCGCAGGCAGGCTACGGCGGGAAAATTGAGTGCGGGCTTGGCGGGCGGCCCTGCGGCGGCTGGGGTGCTGTGGGAGGGAGAAGACGGCGTTCGGCGATCAGGCAGGCACAGGCAGCAGGTGAGGCACAGGAGCAGGAGGGACGAGGAGCGTGGGGGCGACCAGGCCGATGAAGGCGCAGTGGTCGATACAGCTGTCTAGGCAATTGGCTGTTGTAAAGTGTGCTGCCCACACTCAGTCTGGCGATTACATCGCCATCGGCAACAAGTACGCCAATGATATGGCTCAATACTGTGCATGCAATTAGAATTCGATAAACAGGGCGAAGGAGAAGGAAGGGATTTCTTGCACCTTGATGTTTACTAACACTGTAGGTACCTGGGAAGAAGTAAGGCAATTGCAAGAAGAAGCAGGAGATGAGGAAATGAAGCAGTGGGTAAAAGCAGGATATGCACCAAGGGAAAAGGACCATGTATGGGTCTATCGAGATGGAAGACCAGTTATGCCTGATAGCATGATGTCTGCCATGGCACGGATGTATCATGGCCAGGGACACATAGGGAGAGATGCTATGATCAGGTCGTTCAAGCAGACCTGCTACAATGCAAAATTTAGACTTGTACCAGAGAGTCTCTGTCAAAGGTGCCTTATATGTCAGCAATACAACCCTGGAAGAAAGACAGTAGTGAGCCTAGGAATAATAGGTCGAGAAGGAGGGCCTTTTACCAGAATGTAAGTGGATTTCATTGAGATGCCTCCCTGTAACAGGTTGAGGTATGTTCTAGTTATGGTCTGTTTGTTTTCTAGATGGATGAAGCATTCCCAGCAAGGAGAAATGATGGAATCACAGTGGCAAAATTACTTTTGAGGGAATTTATCCCTAGATTCGGGTTCCCAGTAACAATTGAATCAGACCGAGGAAGACATTTCCATAATGAGATCATAAAATTGATTTGTGAAGCATTGAATGTACGACAAAAACTACATTGTGCCTATCGCCCAGAGGCTTCTGGTGTGGTGGAACAGATGAATGGTACTATCAAAAACAGGATAGGGAAAATGTGTTTAGCCACAGGTATGAAATGGCCTGATGTCTTGCCTCTAGTACTCATGACTATTAGATCAATTCCAGACAGAACTACAGGGTTGAGCCCCATGAAATCATCATGGGTAGAGCAATGCGTCCTGTGTTCATACCAGTCAACAAGCTGATGCCTATAACTCATGACATGGTGTTGGATTACTGTAAAAGCCTGGCTGACGCAGTTCATTCTGTGTTTCATCAGGTCGGAGTGGATGCCACCACCCTTGAAAAGAAGCAAGGCCATGATCTGAGCCCAGGGGACTGGGTAAGAATCAAAGTACACAGAAGAAGAAACTGTCTGGTTCCAAGGTGGGGAAAACCACGACAAGTAATGTTGACCACAACAACAGCTGTGAAGTGTGCTGGACTGAAAAACTGGATTCATGAAAGTCAAACATTGAGAATTCCAAATCCAGTGGATAGCACAGAAAAGGAATATTTTGACGAATCAGAATCTAGTACTGAATCAGATGACGAAGAGACAAGAACCAAAGAAAACCCTGAAAATGGGAATCAGAGTCAAATCTAACTTTCATCCCCAGAAGCATTTCCTTGAGACGAAGGCTACAGATTTCTGATACCAGCACAGACTCAGAGACTGAACAAGGAACTCAATGTTTGAGAAAAGGAAAAGACAGTGAAAAGACAATTAAAGAAATTACTGAGAGAGAAGTTCCAGATGAAAGATTGAGAGAAATTACACCTGAAATAACCAATTTAGATGGACAGGTGCTAGATACAGAGAGAGGAAGGGAAAGATTTCTGAGGAAGACCCCCTAGGAGGTGTAGGGAACTCCAACATCCAGTTAGAAGAAGGGACAAGTAGTCAGCAGGAAGATTGCGTGCCGGAGATTCGAGGAGGGACAGAAGTAGGGAAAACGAAAGAAGTGGTGGAAAATGAAGCTGTTGAAAGTAAAAAGCAAGTTGAAACAGAGTCAGAGGAAAGCGAAGGCGAAGTACCTGAAGGTTGAGTTCTAAGAAAGAGAGCTTGGAGAAATGAAAAGTATGATAAAGGAAATAAACTGAAAAGAGCAGCAAAAGACGAAGTTTGGCTGAATAAAATAAAAAGACTGAGATATCGACTGACACGAGTAAATTCACCAAGAGCTGAACAAGACGAGGAAATAGTTTTAATTAAAGAAAGCAAAAGAACGACGAAACCTAACCAGAAGTATAAGTCGCCAGAATGGACATATGTGGCATTGCCTGAAGTAAAAGAAGAGGTAGATAGCCAAGGAAATCCAGAGGTGACTGTACCGGAAGTGGTTGAGGAGGACGAAGAATCAGAAATCCTGAGAGTTATCTTATCCGATATTGGAGAAGAAGCGGATGTTCAGGACATTCTGTACTCAGATCACGAAGGCAAGTTGAAAGATGATGAGATGCCAAACTGAATAAGACAAGGAAGGTGCTAATGGAAAGACAATAAAATACGGGAATAAAGACAAAAACTGGTAGTACCAAGTAGGTGCTTAGAGCCTTGGGTTAGACAAACTAGTTGTGAAGTAGAAGAGGCTAAGTCAAAAGACACTGTTCATTTGAACAAAAATGGCAAACACAGATAGTAGAAAAGGTAGATGTATATTTTTGAAAAGATGGTGTAAAATGTGTTGTTGTTGTACAGGATTACTAATGCTTCTGTGGAGTATACTTGCTCTAATGATCTCATTTAAGGTTACTATAGATACAATAGAAGGACATAGTGAAAACAAAACTAATATAGAAAAGATTCAAAAGGTAGTTCCAACTAGAATAGTTATAAACTATTTGCATAAAGACAGGTCAATAACTGATTTTTCTAATGTATTTTTAAAATTATTGTATGAATATGTAAAGACAATGGACGTAAGTGACTGCTACGTTTGTATGCAGTTACCTGCATCTGTATCGGAGGGAGTGACTTATCACCACCTTCCTGTAATTTATGGAATAACATGTAGTGTAATAGCTAGTTTATTTTATCAAACAGGGAAGTTAGAGTATGAGATGTAGATAACATAGTTTCACAAGTACCATCAATTAACAAGCTAAACAAGGTAAAACCTGCAAAGGTATTAGGTGAATTTTTCTTAGAGACTAAAGAACTAACATTAGAGTATATATTTAGAAACAATTTGACTTGCAGTTTAAAGAAAGAAGAAAATACATTTTTGGATATGGTTGAAGAAAGGAGATTGAAAATGCAAAGGAAGGCATCTGAAGGAAAGGTGGAGAAGACAGTCTGGGATGTAGAAATGGAAAAACACTTGAAAGGAGAAGCTAGTCCAACTATGGCTTTAGATTGGCCTCAGAAAGGAAAACTGTGTATTATCAGCAATCAAACTGCATATGATAATTACTTTGTAGGTAATAGTGAATGTCATGATACATACCGAATCATGGGTGGATGGGGATTTAAAGGAGGAAATGATCCAGATTTTCCTGGATTACACTTTATTTGCAGGAACAATGCGTATTATCGTTTGTCAGACCATTGGTATGGCACATGTTATGTAGGCCTGGTTTTCTCGAAAATTTTTCAAATGGGAAGAGGAAAAGATGGTGCACATAAATTAGGTAGATATTTAGCACGTAGGAAGAGAGAATCTTGGTCAGAAATTGTGGGTGTTATCTTTGGAGCATTGATACCAGCACTGGGAATATCTCTGAATGCAAACAAAATTAGAAGGCTATCAACAGTAGTGGACCGCTTGTCAACAAGCACCGCTGGCGGATTTTTAATGGTAAACACAGAAATGGTTGCCATGCGTGCCATGGTAATGCAAAATCGACTTGCCCTTGATATATTATTGGCAAAAGAGGGTGGAGTCTGTGGAATGCTGAAAGTTCAACATTGTTGTACTTACATTCCAGATGAAAGTAAAGATTTGAAAATTTATATTAAAAATATAACTGAACTGCATGACGAAATTGCACCACTGGAGGTTGAAGGTGTTTGGGAAAAGATTGGAAAGAAAACATCTGCTATTAAGAATTTCTTAGTAAACCTAGGTAGTACTGTTATAGGTAAAATCTTATTTCCATTAACATGTGTGATTTTCCTAGTATTAATATTAAGATTAGGGTGCCATAAAAAGCAGAAAATTCTGAAAAAGTTAAAAAGAGAAAATTTAAGGAGAAAAGATAAGAAACGAGAGGGAATATGAAGAAATAGAATTAGAAGAAGTTAAGGAAAATATGTATAAGAAAAGCAAAAAGAGAAGAGACTGGGGAGACTGAGTTGTGAATAAAAGCAAGAACTCACTTCGACTCCATGAAAAGTAATACAAACTTTTAATGGTGTGGTGATATATTCACCAAAGGGGGGATTGATGGGCGGGTAGAACAAAATTTTGTATACCCCCCTATTCTGCATGTTAATACTAATTAGAATAATCCATTAATATTATTCATGTGTTTGTGTGAAGTTTAACCAACATTACTAATGTATGAAATGTACGTGGGATTTGCATTTTGCATGACTAAAATAATTTGTAATTAACATATGCACGCATACTAATACTAGGAAAATAGAATATTGCATGATATATGTTGCTTTTGTGACGTTATCGTATGTTGCACCAGATGACATCAGTGGGTGAATATGAACGCTTTAAATGTCGCCATATGCTAGATAATTACAAGCACATAGGGGAATTAGTGAGGGTTTAACATTTTATTCTTTATTTCTATGTTTTAGTTACTTTTTGTGTTTGTTTCGCTTCAGTTATCCTTTGGGCCTAAAATCAAGATGGCCGCCTGACATACTCAACGGCCACCATTCCATGAGGTTTTAGACAAAGTGCGCCTGCGCCAACCCCATATACCAGTGGCCTCAACATGACCCTAGACTTGCTGTCCCTTAGCAAGGTCACGATGGGATGCTTGCCAAATATTCAAACAAAGGACTTATGCAAGGAACCGGATGGATCATGCCTGACGATATGACCTCATGAACTGGACGATCTTAACTGACCAATGGATGATGCCCAAATCTTAAAAAATGTATCTTTTAGGCCTTACTTTTATTATAAAAGATGGTAGAATAGAGAGGGAAAAAAAAGGCTGCTGTTAGATTGCGTGTTTCCTTTTCTGACGGAGACGACGGTGACGCTACGTGACGGCTGTGTTACTGAATCTTTGACAGACTGAATTGCTACCCAATTTCTTAATGAACTAAGGGCTTCCAAAATTTATGGGCACTAATCGATACTTGCACGTCTCTGGTCCTTGACTCAATCTTTGGGACTGTAGCGTGCTGACGACTAATTTTGATGACTTAGAGGACGACCAATAGCCAGAATAGGTAAATATGGTGTTCTGTGATTTGCGTAATGATTAAAAATTTACTAGATGGAACTAAAATTCTTGCATTATTTAGATAAACAAAAATATTGATTAACAAGAAAATGTGTTTAGTTGTTTATTGAAAAGAAGCTAGATCAGGATCTTTGATATGATTTAGCTGGACTAAATCATCAATACCAAATCAACTAATTGATCCATTGATCACATGGGAGGAGTATCCTAATGTTTAGTTTTATGATGTGTAGTTATAAGGGTATATTAGTGCATAGAAGTGTAAATAATTTTCTCTCTATAGGTTATAAGGTATTCCTTTCATGTCAGCGCTTGGAACATTTATCTCTCCTGTAAGTGCAGGCCAGTGAGAAGAGAAGTGTGAATATTGGTGTTAAGGGCCCCACCAATGATTGTAGGAGTGAAGGTGTTAATGTGATAAATGGTCTGTGGCGAAGGGAGGATATTAGGTACGGGGTTTTGTCCTGATTCCCGTTACCCAGGGTTCCGCGCTACGTCACCGGCTTAGAGGGCGTTTCCGTAGTTTAAAAGGCCATAATGTTCAATTATCTACAACAATCTTGGGCACGTGTAGGGTGCACGTCAAAACATTCTCGCCATATTAATGCCAAGGGCTCCACATGTGAAACAGACACTTTTTTGAACTGTTATTTGACTTAATCATTTTATCTGATGTTTGTTGTATGATTTACACAGCAAACATTTTCAGGGCTCGGGTCGCACAGTGGCTCCAAGAGCCAAGCCAGACCGTTAGCTCACTCTGGCTCAGGTCGCCCTGTTAATTTACTGCCTCGCACACCTCGGTTTGCACCATTTAAAATTTAGCAGAAACACGTATAGGCTAACTGCATAATTCCTGAGTTTGAGCGTGTCCAAAAGGGGTGTGGAAGGAGACGTGGGCCATTCTCACATCATATCCATTCCAAGGTCTGAAACTCGCACACCTGCATACAGTGCATACCTGAATAACACCACAGCCCATGGTATCGGCATTTACCTTGTGTGCAATTTGCAACCTCCTTGGTTGGTACACGCCTAATAACTAGGGGTGGGCGGAATTTGCGAAATCGACTTTCACAAATTATCGTGAAAATGTTCAAAATTATCGCAAACAACCGGAAATATCGCGAAAATGCAGAAGTTTTTTTCCTGCCTGTTCGGGGTATTTTCTGCGTGGTTGTGGCTCGCCAACTTACCCATGCAGTTGCTCGCGGGCGCGGCCATCTTGTTTTCACTCTTCTCGCGGTGCATGATCGCGAGAAGAAAGACGTGATCGCGCGACTAATGACATTGCTGCGGGCGCGAACTGTCGCGAGACAGCGCAAATGGCTACCAACAATCCAACATCTTGTGGAGAACGCGACCGGATCGGGAAAACTTGTCGGCGAACGCGGGGATTCAGGTAAGGCGAACGCGCGCGTGCGAGAATGTATTATTTTACAGCACGAGCAAGCAAAAAATTTCCGGTAAAATGCGGATTGAGGAAATTTTGACATTTTCGCGCTCTCCGCGGAACGCGAAAATGTCAAATTTCTGGAACCTTCCATTGCTGAGAAGGTGTGTAGCTCCAAACAAAGCACAGCACAGACTCCTTGGGGACTCTTTCCATCCCAGATGCCAGCTTGTATTTTTCACACATTAAAGCTCCTCTGTGCAGACTGTAGTTATATGCACAGACCACTTCAGACACCTCGGACTGTCTCCCAATAAAATTTAACACAGACCACTCATCTCAGCATTTCTAACATTACAACCATCCTAACGCTTGGAAGGGAACACGTTTTATATCACGGGTGATGCTATGTCAGCACACAGTACCACATAAACCCAGACACACACACAGACATAAACTAGGTAAACACACACACACACACAGACAGACACATAGTCTCACACATACACACAGATATAGAAACAGGCTAAGAATGACACATAGACACACACACACATATACACACAGTCTCACACACACTGACACACTCAGACACACATAGAGAGACAGATATACACACAGAGACAGACACACACAAACAAACAACAGACGCAAAGACAGACACATAGACAAACAGACAGACACAGACAGATCGACACACAGATGCATACAGCGATAGACACTCACCCAGATCCACACACACCCAGATAGACACACAGAGACACTGACAGACAGCCACAAAGATAGCCACAAACACACACATACACTGATAGACAGACAGAGACAGAGACAGAAACACACACACACACACACACACACTCACACACACACACACAGACAGACACACACACAGATGTTATCTGCATGTCTCCATCACATCAATGTGGTAAAGGTTACACATCAGAGACCTATCCCTCACCTGCACTGTAGCACATCATGTGTGAAAACATGAGGGGAGATAGCGACACCCCTCGAGGAGCTCAAGGGACAGGGGGGCTGGATATATCCCCTAACTCCTTAAGTTTTTTCAAGGAATTCAATTTAGCACAGGCAATAAAAGAAGATTCCTTTAAATCAATAGTCCCAAAAAAAGACTCTTGCAGGACAACCTGCACAACTGGGCGGGGGTGCTATGATGTAATATATAATGATGAGGCCCCCGAAGGACTGGGGCCCGTAAGGACTGGAGCCCCTGAAGCACTGGGCTCCTTAAGAGCTGGAGCCTGTGTCCCTTGGAAGATGCACTTCTACTGAACTGCTGAGGAGAGATCAGGATTCGGCCCTATAGCAGGTGAATCCCCATTTTATCTTGCCTCACCTGTAGCATGCACACAAGTCAGAGTAATTCCCCATTTCAGTAGAAAACCTTTGATTTGCAAGTAACTGAAAAGACTTTTGTATATGATTAATGGATTTAAAGACAGTAGAGTGACAACCTCAAGAGAAGCTCAGAAGGCAATGATACGGAGACACACACAGACAGACACACAGAGAGACACAAAGACACAGTGCACACCCAGACACACATAGACTCAAAGACAGTGGAGTGACTCAAGAGAAGGTCAGAGGCAGCGATGCAGAGACAATATTGAGCACAAGGTTAGTGAACTTTCCAGACTTTTAGAACAAAGGGAAACTCAAGAAATGAGAGAGTAATTCAATCATAGAACAGAAGCCATCAAACAATGCGGGCCCGATTCACAAAAGTAATTTTAGACAAAATCCTACCTTTACGACTTTCGATATTCACAAAGGGTTTTAAACCATCTGCTGCCACATTCCTTTACTCCAGCAATTTTCAGGCAACAAAAAAAATGTCAAGATAACTCCTGTGATTAAAGTTCTTCCTGGAGAGAGTTCAGAATTTTGTCAAGTTGAGGTTTTGACTCACTATAAAATAGCCCAATTCTTCTTCAGCTATCACTCTGCCCGGCTCCCCAAAGTCTATCAAAAAGCGCTATGGAGCATAGGCCATTCATATCGCTCTTTAAAATCATCACATTAAAAATCAACACCATCTGCCCTCATCCCTCCCATTAGCAAAGCTCATCCGATAGGCAAAAGCTTTTCAAATGAAATTCTCCACCAAAGTACTGCTTCTCCCAGCATTAATGCATTCTCCACAGGGCATTATCATTGGGGTATTTGCCCTTTCTCTATCTTTGTGCTGCTTCACCTCGAACCAAAGTGCATTATTAGATGCCCTCTGGACCTTTCAGTAATGAGGTAGTTGTTACACTAAGGTGTTTGCCCCAGCCTCTGTATCTCAACAATGTATATATGATTGATTGACAGGTGTCAGTGTATACGTAATAGAATCAGAAGATGAACCGTATCTTCGGTCAGGCTTCATTTTGTGGGACAGTTGTTTGACTTATCCTTTGATCTCCTGAGAAAACTGTTTACATCACACAAGCAGACAGACGTGGCGCCAACTTCCTCCCTCCAGACGCAGCGGTCTCTACAGAGACTTCAGTTGATATTTACTTTGAACAGCTTCAGCACACATGGCACTTTCCTGCCAATTACTGGGGCAGCAGGTTCCAGTTTATGGTTACGTGGCACTTCCACAGTCTCTTTAGAGCTCTTGGCCTGTGCTTGGGAAGGCCCTCGCATCAGAGTGACATGGAGCTTGTCAGCCGCCATTTTGTACAAACAGTGACAGAGTGAACGCCACTTGTAAACGACACTGGTCAAGCAGCTTGTTCGCCTTTTGACACAATAGATCTGTTGAGATAATACCCTGGGCAGTGGTATGTTCAAGATCTTTATTCCACCAACAGCTGACACAGCTTAGACACAGCGTCCTTGCTTCTTCTCCCACCAGCTGCCCACTAACTCTCGCGATATCCCACGAGTTACTACGGTACCCTAGGAGCATCACTGGATGGAACACCAGACCAGGGATATTACAAAAGCAAGACACACACATCTCCCTACTATGGATATTAAAGATCCACTCATCACAATAATGTACAAAACTGAGCACGAAAAAAAAAAGTCAAAACATATGGAAATAAAAGCAAAACAGAGGAAACTGGTATATGCTTTAAAAATCAATCTTATTTCTTGTGGGTTTATACAGCGCAACATGTGCTCAAAGAGTGTCCCGGCGCTAACAGTCAAATCTAGCCCAACATATAAAAGAACTAAAAGGCTGACCCAAAGAGCTCAGCTTCGAGAAGTTACTTGAAGGGGAAAATGTCCCCGGTGGCCCTGAGTTGTACTGGAAGAGCATTCCACCCAAGAGCTTCGCCCCATTTGTTCCTTCTAAATCGAGAGATGACCACCAGCAAGGGATCGGAGGGCTGAAGAGACCTGACCGGTTGATACAGAATAAATCTGTTGGACGGGTACGGAGGGCCTTTGCGGTTAAATGCGCTGTGAGTTAGAACCAGGCCTTTGAACCTGACACTTTCTTTCACAGGCAGAGCTGGCTGGATGTGAACCCTCCAGGGGAGGTGCAGAAAGGGTCCAGCGGTGGTATTCTGCACTAGTTGCAATCTCCTCAGGAGGTAGGCAGGCAACCCCCAGTAGAGTGAGCTGGCCTAGTCCAACCTAGTGGTGATCAATGCTTAGAACACTGTTTTTTGCTGCACGAGGAGAAGCAGATACAAAATGTTTTTAGCATTTGTAGCACGCCAAAACAGGTACCTACTATCCCTGCCACCTGAGGAGCAAAAGACACTGTGTTATCAAATGTCATCCCATATTACTCGCTACCGTAGGATGGGGGATAGAGGAGGATAACCTGAGGCCAAAGCCATTGTTCCAAGTTGGGGGGAGACCTGAAAAGCAAGATGTATGTCTTGCTGGCATTAGATTAGAGGCTGCTGTCATGCATCCATTGGAATACGGGGGTGTTACATGCCTTTACTCCGACCATTGGAGGTTTTATGGTCCAAAGTGAGGAGAAGCTGTGTATCGTCAGCATATAAAGCAATTTGTATGCCAAACGATTCTATTAGAGTCGCTAAAGGGGTCATATACACATTGAACAGTCTGGGGCTCAGTGCAGACCTCTGGGAACTACACAACCCAATGCCTTTGGTTATGAGGTGAAAGGAGCCATCAAAACTTCTTGAGGTCTCTTTGCAAAGAAGGAATGCAGCCAAGCCAAGGCAGGACCACCAAAAGCTACTGCATCAACACGCTACAGGAGAGTAGAATGCAGGACCATATCAAAAGCTGCGGATGGATATAGAAGAACCAGTGTAACCTGCTTGCCCTCATCCACCACTAGCCACTAGACGTTGAATCAACTTGGCTTGTTTCCAACCCCTAGGCAGTATGGATAGTCAAATCAACTAATTAAGAAGCTGATTTAGGAGCGGATTGATTGGGGTACAGTTGGATACCAGGAAATGAAGTAGACAACTGTCATCCTGTGACCCAGATTTGCAAGATCTTAAGGAATGGGCAGAGTCCTATAGTGCGATGGGAGCAAATTCCTGCAATAATTTGACACTGAGTGGCAATAAAACTTCTTGCTGAGCTGAGGAGCCATCAGTACTCATTGGGACATTTTTCAAAAGGAGTAGGGAGTCGACAAGGGATTTAATTTTGGTTAAAAAAAAACGAAAGATGAGTGCAGAGTTTGAGAGAAGGTGTTGAGTGTTGAAGCATGGAATCTGGATGGATACATTTATTTACAATTTTAAAGACCTCACCAGGTTTGTTATCCGATGAGTCTAACTTTGCTTGAAGTCTCTCAACTACACTGGAATCTACGAACTTCATCCGCTCCTCACACTGCAACCAGGATGGATTGAGTTTGGACCCCGCAAGCCTTCTCCTCATGTTATGTAGTTCCTATATTACCCATGCAGAACCACGAGAAAATGTTAAATTGATGTATTACCGTGCTGCAGGCTTTTCAGATCCATTAATTCTGGCTGGCGACTTTAATATGGTCTTAGACCCAGCCCTGGATAGGTCAATGAAAAGTAGAGCAATTTAGAATTTTAAAATGAGATCTAGGATAAAAAATGCTGTGAAGCAGCTAGAATGGTTTGATGTATGGAGAGATAAAATGAGGAACAGGAGAGGGTATACTTTTCATAACAAGAAATATGACCACAAGTGCAGGTTAGATCTCTTCTTGTCGAGTCTGGATTTGAAGAGATGGGTGCAGGATAAAAAAACATTTGGGGGAACATCTCTTGGATCATTCGGCAGTAACGTTATTCATCAAAGTGGCAGCAAAGTTGATCCACAGAAGATGGACCCTAGATTGTGCTATTTTTTGGGAGGAATAGGTAATTGAGAATTTAATAGTGGATACAAAAGCTTTTTTTTACCCAATATGGACACTGCTCCAATGGAAGTTGTCTGGGACACGTATAAAGCTTTTTTGAGAGGTCATATAACATCACTCCAAATAGACAGACAGAAAAAGTACAGAGCTGAAATGGAAGGGATAGAGCACACAATCCAAAGGCAGAGCAGAACATTATTTCTCATGGAAGTAATTTGATGGACAAAGTGATTTCAGCAAACCTCCAGTCTCTTAAATTAGATGTGACTGTGGTGATCGATTCTAGGCTGAAAAAGAGATGGCAACCTAGCAAGCTAGCTCACTTCGAGTATGGGGAGGGCTGCAAGAAGCTTCTGGCATGGAAGACCAAACAAGATATTGCCAGAGGAACCATCAAAGAAGTAAACTCTGATATCTCTGGGATTTTACTTATGAGCCCTGTAGAAATTGAAGAGTCTTTTCAAAAACATTTTGAAGAGGTATATCGTGAGGATCTGACTGTAAAGGAGGAAGCAAATAGGGCCTGGCTGGGCCAAGATCTCCCGAATAAAATCACTGAGGATGAATCTCATAACTTGAATAGCTCGATAACAAGTAATGAGATCAAGAAAACATCAGCAGCTAGAAAATCTATTAAAGCTGCAGGACCAGATGACCGGCCTGTGGAACTGTATAAAGCACTAATGGAAGCCCTTATTCCCGTTATGGTGAAGTTATTCTCCCATACTTTTAAAAAGGGAGGGAAAATGCCGCTATCTTGGAATGAAGCTACAGTCACCTCGCTCATGTGATTCATACCGACCCATCTCTCTGCTAAATCTTGATTACAATATTTTGGCAGAGAGGTTGAATGGAGTGATAAAAGGGGGGCTACTGCAGAGGGATCAAAAAGGCTTCATTCGAGGGAGAGAAATTTGAGATCTTACTTATAATTTGATTGGGGCAATCGATTTAGCAACACTTTATAAAACACCACTGGCCATTATTACCTTGGATGCGACAAAGACATTTAACAGAGTTAACTGTGCCTACTTGAAGTATATACTGAGATTATTTAATCTGGGGGAAAACCTTTGCAGGACAGTTACTCCTATTTATCAAACTCCTATAGCCAGAATCTTAGTGAACCGGAACCTTTCAGCTCAAGTTAAAATCTGAAGGGGCACAAGGCAGGGTTGCCCGTTATCCCAGTTGCTTTTTAATCTATATTTTGAGCCCCTAGCTGAAAAGATTAGAAGAAATCCCGGAATGCCTCTGCTTAAATATAAATCCTGGGAAAGGAAGGTGGCTCCATACACCGATGATCTGATAGTTTTTACATCAGATTTAAACACTTCAAAACCAATAATTTACAAGGAGACTCAACAGTTTGGTCAGGTCTCTGGTTATGAAATCAATGCGTCAAAGACTGAGGGTATGGCCTGGAACCTAGACACAAATGTCCATCCAACGAAAAAAGTGATAAGGTATCTCGGCATAAGGATTACACCCAACATTGAAGATATTACTGATACAAATTTCTACAAGATTAGCAAAGATTCACATAATTCCTTAACGAGCTGGGCTTACCTACCTCTAACATTAATAGGTAGAGATAATTTAGTAAAAATGTTGGTTCTACCTAAACTCATTTTTTTATTACAAAACATCCCCCTGTCATTTAAAGAACAGGGACTGAAAAAACTCAAGGCAAAAATAAACAGTTTTATATGGGCCTCAAAAGGCATTAGGATATCATGGACGAAACTACACAGAAAGAAAAACAAGGTAGGGCTGTGTCTGCTAGATCTAGTTTCTTATGCCTGGGTATTCCTAATGAGGGCCAGGAAAATGCTCATTAATGTACCAGACAGCTCAGACATAGGTACAATGTTTAAGAAGATGCTGCTAGATTTTAAGGGAGGGGACCAGGGCTTTTTATATATTTTTGATGACCCAAGATTTTTTTAAAAGGTTCGCCTAAAGATTTTGAATGGTCTAGCCTCTACATGGTTCAAGGTTAGGAAGTTGTTGAATATCGGTTATTACAGCGCATTGGCACCCATCTGGAATGCTCCGGGCCGCCTGAATGGAATAAGGACTCTCTGGCAACCCCGTTGAAAATAGCTGGAATATTACGTTGGTAACCGGAGGGTTCTCTGCTCTCTTGGGTTTCTCTGAGTACACTTACGGATAATGGATTATCCAAATTTAAGTATTTGCAAATTAAGAGCTGGCATCAAGCCGTTGGTATGACAGTTGGCACGTCTAATTACTTGGAGGTGACACTGAGGAAGAAAATTACGAAAAAGAAAGAGGTGGCGATTTTATTTTGGCAGTTGGTAGACTTGGCAGAGGGCGAATTTAAACTTCCATCGGAGCTGTGGGGAGAGTGCTTGCCTGGCGCCTATCCAGAAGACTTATGGTAAGTATCGTATAACATCTTGTAAACCACATTTCAAGCTGCAAACCTAAGGAGAAATCATATATTTTGTCTCCACAGGGTGTACTGGTCTCCCTTAAATTTATCCACATTCACAAAGGGTCCTACTCCAAAATGTCCAACATTTTTCCAGGCTGAAGCAGATGATGTCCATATGTTTTTAACTTGTCCAATGTTACACCATTTTTGGGATGCTGTAAGCAGAGTTATTGAAGACATGTTTGGGCCTGGAATCAAGGTGAGCACAATTTTTGTATTTTTTTGGGGTGTCTCCATATTGCGAGTCAAAGTCCCTGGAGGAAAACAAGGGTTTTTTTTATTTAATTTTACTTGAACAGAGAGACATATGTAAACTTTGGGTTAAAAGTACATCTCCCATGCTTCTAGAGTGGTTACTCTCTATTTAATACACAATGAAGCTTGATAGAGCCTTATTAGAAAAAATGAGCAAGAAAAATGATTTTTTGGGCACCATGTGAGGAATGGCTGGGTACTTTTGATCATCAGGGGGAATCAGTACCATGATTATGCCTCTACACTGAGTTACTTCACCTCTCTGGTTGCTCAGCGAGATGCACAGAGAGAAACAGAGCAGACCGAAAGGGAGGTTCTGCGTATAATGCATTCATTTAGCTCAGAGCTCTCCAGTCGGTGTGAATTAAGTGGGGGGCCGCGGAGACAACTGAACTCCTCTCGGTTTATCTAATGGCGAATGAGGACTTACTAAAATAAAAAATAAAAAAGAACTACTAGGGCCAAACACTCTAAGGACTATGGGGCATATCAACAACAACCGGCGATAATTATCGCTCAGCGCTCTTAGCGTGAGGATAATTATCGCCGGCTAGCGTTGATTTTTATCGCTGAGATAGCGTGCTATTAGCAACGCTTATCTCAATAGCGATAAAAATGCTCACGCTAAGTGGCTAACGTGAGAATATCGCTGGAAACCCAGCGATAATCTCACGTTAGCTTGTTGATAGGGACGGGCAAACTTAGCCATGATATCCTCCTTCCATAGCATATCATGGCTAAGTCAGAAAAATACCAGACGTAAAAAAGCAGCGTTAACCACGGTTAGCGCTGCTTTTTTTGTCTCTAACAGGGTTAGCGATATTCTTGATAATAGGAGAAATGGCGCTTAGCAACATTTCTCCTATTATTTTACTCTGGAACGCCCCCTTTGCATCTCATTAGAGATGCAAGGGGAAGCGTAGAGTAAAAGGGTGCTAACATGCAAATTTGCATGTTAGCACCCTGTTGTTGATAGGGTGCTAGTTTTATCTCTGCTTTTTTGGCTTTTAAGGCCAAAAAAGCAGAGATAAAGCCCTTGTTGATATGCCCCCAAATCTCTCTATCTCCTCATTTACCTCCAATTATATCAACCTGTTCAACTCATATTGCAAAGTCTTAATCATGTGACTGGCCACCTTCCTTGCCTGATGCACCACAGGCGTGGTGATTTTTTATAGATGATTTTATGCTTAAATCATTTCAGAAGTCCTAATTGATCCTTGAATACTTCTGTAAATTCATTCACCAAGCCAATGTCTTCCCCAATGGTGGCTACCATCATGCCCTGATTGGAAGAATTGGGGTTCAAAACAATTCTCAAATCCCTCTGATGCCTCCACCCCAATAGGATGTCTCCCCACTTGGCCATGCGTATTTTAACCACTATCTCTCTTCCCTTGAAATTTATAATCATCACCTTGTAGCCTACAAAGTCTATCTTTATCCCCCAGCACCCTTCTGGGAAAATCTTAGAAGGTTGCAACACAACACCACTCTTCCCATAGACGTCTTCCCATCCCCCACCAGCCTGAATAGAGACAAGAATCCACCAAAACTATGAGGCTTTTCCCTCCTATTTCAACCTCATATTCAGGCATCGTTATATGGTCATTGTCAACTATATCATCCACCTGATTAACATCTGTGGAGGAAGACAACACGTACAAAAATCCCATTCTGACTCCCCTCAGGCACATTCAGCACCTAATCCACCATCGTTCTCTTGCAAAATTGGGTAAAATGCCCATTTGGTCCACAATTACAACACACAGAATTCCGTGCAATACAATTAGGACTTTCTGAACGATGGTAAGTACTGTTACATGTAAAACAGCTGAATTTGGATTCTTTTCCTGAACTGGGACCTCAATTGCAAGATGCTGCACCTTCACCACTTGGTTTTCTGAGGGATGTTCTTCTGATTGCCCCCAATTGCCTTGTCAGCAGCAGCCTTGTCAGGAAATGTAGACACGCTGTGCACTGGATGGGTGTGTTCCCTAGCATTTCCTTTACACACCCAGAAGCATGCTCCATGCCCCCTATTATCTCCATTGCTTTTTTGAGTGAGGGATGTGCATCATACCAATTAATCCCTGAACAGGGAACCAGTCAATTCACCAAATTTACAGGTCAGTGCAAGATTTTTTAGAGAAGCCACATTGTTGGCTGCCTGTTCTTATTTAGTCTGGGCCCTCATAAAATACGTGTGCCTCTCCATCACCACATTTATGCGCGGGCCAAAATGTTACTTAAGCATGGTGAGAGACATCTCAAAAACATCCGTTGGTTCACCTTGCCCGTTGCAAGTTCTTTCAGGGTCTCATAGATATTGCGTCCCTCGATGTCCAGATTGTGAAGAAGTACAGCCTGTTTCCTTGCTGCTGAGAATTCTCCCCCCAATTGCTATCAAATAGGAGTCAAAAAGATGCTTCCATCATATCCGGTTTTGGAATGCTGATGGTGCTGCCGACCTTACAAACAGAGTCTTCTCCATCTCTCTTCTGCTTTACCTCTCTGTTCATTTTCAACACACACCCTAGTCTAAAGTAAAATAGCTGGGTTACTCACCAGTAATCGTCACTAATCCAAGTCATAGTCTTCTTTGCAACAGTCAACCCGGAGCACTATGTGTTTGGGACACAGCATTCACACATATAAAAAAATCCCCACCCAACATGGCGGCCTGACTGTAAGTACCTGTAACCAGACCTATAAGGGTTAGGTAAACCCACACCATATCCTGCAATACCCAACCCCCCAAAAGAACAACTTAACCAAAGAAGAGAAGCAAAGAAGACCCAAGAACCAGTCCAGCGACCAGAAGGACCATTTTAAATTTTTGTTCATGCCCCAATTACCAAGGGTGGGAGGGAGGGAACAGGACTTTGATGAGGAAGACTATGACTCGGAGTAATGAAGATTACCAGTACGTAACGAGTCATTACCTTCCTCCACCACCTTCCTTGTCACAGTCACCCTGGAGCGTATACCAAACCGCCAGACAAAACAAAAAGGAAACCAACAACCACAAGGACGCCAATAAAGATAATTTGCAGATAAGCACAAATCAGTGAACTGCAGCAAGAACAGCAGAACCAAAATCCGCAGAAAACATTTCCCCCGTTCTCAATTTATAATGGGAGATGAAGGTATGTTGGAAGACCAAGTTGCAGCTGCAAAAATATCCTTCAACAAGGTGCCCTTAAACGCCCAGAAGGAAGCCACACCCCTGTTGGAATGCCCCTGAATGACAGGATTAAGATAAACCCCTGAATGAAGATAGGCAAATGAAATAGCTGACCTAACCCAATGAGAAAGCGTAGCCATCATAGGGCGATGACCCTGCATAGCCACCCCTAAAGTGACAATCAGAAAATCCACCTGGCAAAAAGAGGTGGTTCACTCAAGGTAAAAACCAAGAGGCCTTGTCAAATGAAGAGAATGAAACAGGTTTTACTCCGCAGTAGAGGGGTTGGGAAAAAAAAGCACAGAGAACAATGTCCTGGGCCAAATGGAAAGCAAGGCACCAATCTCCCCAAATGCCTCACTCAGGTGATAGCCACCAGAAAACAAACCTTCAGGGTCATAAATTCCAGAGACACAGAAGGGAGTTGCTCATACTGGGAGTGCTGCAAGGAGTGTTGCATGGCATTAAGGACCAGAGGGCGAGCCCACAGGAGAACAGGAGAAGAAACCACAGGCATCCAAAGATAGAAACTTCAAAGAAGGAGAGAATCCAAGGTGCAAAACCTCAGCAAAAGAGCATACTGTGGGGAAGTAAAGAGATCCAACCAAGGCCTACCAAACCTCTCTGAAATCGCCTGAAAAAACAGAGGAGACAGGGACAGAGATACAGAGGAAGGGAGAAGGTGGCTTAGCTAATCTGGATGCTTATTCTCCTTCCTTGGCAGCTAGATCCCAGACAGACCCAACAGTTTATCTTCTGCCCAAACACTAATCTGGTCCTCTAGGAGAGCCAAAAGCAGAGAACAAGTCCCACCAAATTGTTCAAATAGGCCCGTGCCACCTGATTGTTTGTGCAGACCTGAACCAACCTGTTCTTGAAAAGAGAGGTAGAGTGCAGAAGAGCTTTGAAAACCGCAGCCAGCTCCTTCCAATTTAAAGACATCCAGTACCCCATGGGTGACCAAGAACCTTGAGAAGACAGAGTTTGAGCGTGGCCACCCAACCATAAGAGCTTGAATCAGTTGTCAAGGAACAGGGCACAGGAGAATCCAAGGGAACTACCTTCACCAAGATTTCCAGCAGCAACCACCACTGTAGCTGAAGAGAATGGTGGGAGACACTGGAACTAGCGCATAATAATCCTGGGACTTCAGAATCCAGTGAGACAAAAGGTGATACACCAGATAGAAGAGATGCCTGTGAGCCTAAGGAACCAGGAAAAGGAAATCAGACATTTCCTACCTGAAACCTCAACCAGTCCCTTGCTGAAGATGATTGAGTAGATAGGAGGGACTCCAGATGAGACCTGAGCCAAAGCTAGTGAGCGGTTGGAAAAACACCTTTGCCAACAGAGTTTTGGATTAGCTGGAGCTCCTGAGATTGGATGAGGTGGGGCCTGCTGAGTTACACAATGAACCCATGGGCCTCCAGGTATTTCATCACCAACGCCTCCTCCTCTTGGGCCTTAAGGAAAGATGAGGAAGTAATAAGCCTGTCATCAAGGTAAGGAAACAGATGCACCCAACAGACCCACCAGGGGAGAAAGGACCTTTGTGAACAGCCCAGGGGCTGAGGGCAATTCAAAGGGGAGGACACAGAATTGGAAATTATACCCCAGGGTGTAGAACCTTAAATACCTCCGGGAAAGAGAATGCACAGGGATATGGAACTAAGCATTCAAAAGGTCAAAGGAAGCCAAAAAGGCCCCAGGAGACATAAGGGACAACATTTTCTGCAAACTCACCCTCTTGAACTTCTGGTAAGGCACATAGGAATTTGCGGTATTAAGATCCAGGACAGGGCAGTAACCCCCCAACAGCTTCTGGACCAGTAACATCAGTGAATAACACCTCTGACCCCACTCCTTCTCTGGGACAGGAATTATGGCACCCTTCCGGAGAAGCTTGAAGACCCCCTGCTGCAGGCCCTGAAGCTTCAGAGAATTCCAAGGAGTTAGAGTCAGGACACAAATATCTGGAGGCCTAGAAGAGAAGTTAATAGAATAACCCTCTACCACCAGGTGAAAAACCCAGACATATGTGACGTCACTTGCCCAAGCTGATGAAAATTTTCCGATTCAACCTCCCACTCTTAGATAGTCATGATTTTGTGGTGGAATTGGTAAGGGCAGCTCATGCAGACTGGTGCCAGGACTTATTAGAGGAGGTAGTGCCACAGCCATGTCCCCTCCCACAAAAGAGCTGGGAGTGCCCCTTCCCAGCCAAGGGGGATTTCCAAGTGCCTGTCAATTACCAAACCCCTGACCTCTCACGCAGGCCTCAGAGGTGTCAGGAGCTTAAGATCCTCCAGAGACTACTTCACCAGTTCCTCGAGTTGAGAGACAAACAACTTAGCCCCATCAAAGGGTAAATGCAAAAAGAGGGACTTCTGGGAAGCCTCCGCCTTTCACGACCTCATCCAGATGTGCTGCCTAGCAGAATTAATGGAACCAGAAATGGCCAAAGCAGAGGACATAGAGTCAAAGGTAATGTCTGACAAGAAGCGCACTTGCAACTCAATAAGGTACAGATGCAAATTAACATCATCCCCTTGCTGAAGTTCTTCCGATAACGTTTGAAAATCATGCAGGAGAGAATGATCTACTAGGGTGACTGTGACGAGGAAGATGAGGAGGAAGGTACTGACGCCAGCTACTAAGATCAAGCCTTTGAGAACATGTATTTATTTATTTGATCCCCCTGTTTCTTCTCATTCCATTCCTGGTTCTTCTCCTAGTTCCGCTCTCCCCTGTCTCTGCTTTATAAGGCATACAATTTCCAACTCAATGGTCATCTTTGCCGTATACTCAGTTTTCGGAAAGAAGATATTTCCATATGACTTCCTTTAAACAGTAATGCACTATGCCTCCACAGGCTGTCTGTAATAATCATTTCTGTAACCTCTGAGGGCCTCAGTGCCTGGAGACTCTCACAGGTGATTTGCTGCACTTTATTAAATCCTGATTGATTGAATGATTGATTGATTGATTGACCTCTTTAAGGAGCACTATAAATACTGCAGTCCCAGTCAGGCCTGCCTCTTCTTTCCTGCTCTAGTGAGAGCCAACAACATCTTCTTTTTTCCTGATTCATTTAAAATATTAACATGAATAACAGTTTATTCTGTGTTGCATTTTACTGCTATTCTGAATTGTTACTGTCTCTCAATGTCCTCTACTTTTAGTCAAGCATTTCAAGTTGCTTAGGTGCTGTCATGTGACATGTTTATTGAAGCTGAGTTCTCCCAGGTGATTAATGCTTCCTCTGTGACCTTTTAAGTGTTTTTTCTTGAAAGACTAATGCATCTTTGGAGACAATTTTGTATACTCTGTGAAAGCTCTGCTTGGCAGGGCAAACTCCCGGTGTCAGTTGAGGTCACGGTTTGACCTTTATGGGCATTATTTCCAAATCCTTAATTTAGCAGTGTAACATTGGTTCACCTTCCTAGGCTTTTCTAGATCTGTATCACTTTGAGGCAATAGTGTTTCCTTCGAGAATACATGGTTAGCTAGTTCAAAAGGTTTTCCTGACACCTTCCATGGTTAGTTTAGTTGTGCTGTAGTGTTTAGATTTGGGTGAAGAAAAGAAAAGAAAACAAAACAAAGAAAACAAAAAAAAACAAAAAAGTAACACAATCACTGAGAGTTAATTTGAAACTTTTCCACAAAACAATGCTTTAAGGTATAGGTGCATTCTTAATTCTTCAGTGCCACCATTTGGAGAAACAGATTGATCTATGGATGGACTTGAGATTTTCCAGCAATGTCAGAAGGAGCCTGTTGCAGAGGAACTTCTGCCTAAGGTTTGCGGCTTGGTCTATTTGGTGATGAGCACCACCATGGACACAATGAATGAGCTGCCTGTGAGTACAATTTCATGATCCTTTGATAGGTCTATACCCCATCTCCCCCATGCACTACTGATGATGCTCTTTCATCACAGGATGATCTTTCTCCTGCTAGGTGTTTGGAGAAACCAAGAAAGTGCTCAAGAAAAAGAAGACACACACCTGAGGTGTCTCAAGTTATAAAGGGCAATTATTTTGGCCGGTGACTGATTGGGCTCGAGTAGGCATTCCGCAGAGGAGGGCTCGAGTGATGAAAGGGATGAGGGGTCACCTGTTGTTACTTTTCAGGATACAGATTCTACTGCTTCAATTACTCTAGATTTGAATCAAAGTGGCATTGAGTTGGGTGGTGACCCACAGGTTCAGGGTGATTGTATATGTGAGACGGTCTGATAAAGTCATCACTGACGTTCTAGAGCAGCCTTTCCTTGATCCAGGTTCCATTGTTCAAGCTAGGTCAAGAGAAAGGGGTTCATTTACCTTCTCTTTCAGATGTTGTTATCTTTTGTTAAAACAAAACACAAAGGGAGGACCAGACTATGGAGTGTAGAGATGGGACATACTGCGGATGAAGAACTTCACAATTTTCTATGATCATTATATTGCACCACCTGCAGTGCAGAAGGGGAAAGGTTTCCTCAAATGTGGACGCTGCAAAGCATGTAACCATAGTGCGAACCTTAATGAAGTCGCTCTTCAGAGGGTCCATAAAAAATGGCGAATTCCCAAAATGAATATTTATCGGACTGAATTTGATGTTTATGCTGTAACATGTCCATGTAGTAAATGGTACATAGGTTCCACTACTTTTCGAGTAAAAAAACACATCTTCAAACACTGTAAAGCTATAGCGAACAAAGAATATAGCTACAGTATGGTAAAACATTTCCATGAAACCCATGAGGGTAAGTAGACAGAGGCTAAATATTTTGGCCTAGATTCAGCTCCTGTTGCCACAGAGGTGGCAACCGTCAGTCTACTTTATGGATGCTAGAATCACGGTTGGGTCTTCAGGCTGGCTCCATTTTCTCACAGCGAATAAACAATGACGAAGAGCCATATTCACACCTATAAAGATGAATGAGTGTCTCCCGACCCTGATATGTGAAGTTCACCTTTAACTATTATGAATCTTTTTTTAACTGTTAGTTGATTAAGAAGCTGGTTATTAGTTAAATGCGGACTGTTGGCAAGAATAATGCAGGTTTGCATCATCAGCAGTCAGAATGGTTTGGGGAATGTATTTTTTTTGTTAAATATTGTACAGCACTGACATATTTCTTATTAAATCACAGGACCAGTGTTTGACGAGTGACATGAATACATGAATAGCCAGCATTATAATTTAAATGCACCAGAGAATGGAGATGTTCCAAGCAACTATCACCTCTCCATATTGTCAATAGTCTGCAGTGGTTTGATTATTAATATGATTATAATTTATCACGTGACACGTTTTACATGTTTACGCCAAGAGATAGAGCTACTATAGCAATAAGTTTATTCGTAAACTATGAAAGCGCTCGTACTAAGATAAACCCATAGAACCTAAGTGACTGTATCAACAGAAAGTTTGCACATGGAGTACTAAACCCAATCGATATGTATAAATGACAAAATCCCCCTCTTTTTCTGACATGCGAGAATTAAGAAGGGACATGCTCAAATTTTTTAACAATGTCTTATAATTGATCATTTCATGAGGTGCAATCTTATAGAATCGTTAACATTATACTATACAAAGATGATGAATTATTTTAAATTAAGTTAACATTGCCTTAGTACACACCTACAAATATGTTTAAATGATTTAATGTTTTTCAAATGAATTCTGTGAGATATTAAGAAAGAATGACAATTTTTTGTTAAACATAATGAAGCATTTTTTCAATCTTCTCAAATCTTTTCATTGTGTCTTTTATTGTTCCTTCCTTCATCACGCTCTATTTTTTTTAAAATTACTCTACTGAAAATGACAATGTGTGGTCGAAACACATCTTGTTTATCTGCTGAATAAAAAACAATTTTTATATATATATCAAGCTCCTTACTTGCACAGTAAATTAGGGCCAGCACTCACGTTAGGTATAAACCATTAAGATTTATTCACGAGACTCGATGATAACAACAAACGCGTTTCGGCGTCAGCCTTCGTCAGTGTCGACGAGCGCCGTTGTCGTGGCAACTTAAATTCAAAACAAATGCGTGCAATGGACAAAGGACTTATGCTCGACTTCGAGCGCCATCTTAGAATATGTTATTATTCACATATCATGCCTTGAAATATTACAACCTAAATGTAATCATCTGGTCAGATTATACAGTGATTCCACCATAACCACAAATTAATTAGCGAGTTTATTCACAAATCATTTGTATTAGCGCATAAATTAAATTAAAACATGATTTCGCCCTGGATGGGCTCGCGCTATTACTTCAAGCACCAGTTTGTAACATGTTAGCATATATGTTTCAATAGTGATAGATCTAGCACATAATTAATTAGAGGAATCTATCTCCAACTTTTTGTGTTAGCGCAATAAAGTTGTATAGTTCAATGACATTCTATGAATAACAAAATAACGCCCTCAATGGGCTAGCGTTAAAAGTTCAAGCTTCCTCTTGGGACATGTTTACATACATATAATAACCGTGATCAATCTATCACATAGCATATGGTGTCACTTATGTTTCTTAATCCACTGGTGTCTGCATATCGCCCTGTATGGGCATTCTATAGTGGTCTTATCGGCATCATTTCTTATACAGTATGACCAGATCTTTTTCAGTTCAGTAATCGCATCCAAAATTACACAGAGTGTGGGTAACCAATTTCTATTCACATCACAGATGAACTGCAAGTTCCTCCCCACTATTAAGACCACCCGGATGTTTTGTTTGTAGGTCTATAATATAGCGAGATTCCAATCTCCTCAGACTCCTCTCTCTGTCACCTCCCCTGATGCTCTTCGGGACATGGTCGAGACAGAAAAATTGCAACAGAGATCTATTACTGTTGTGCTTACTCGCAAAATGGCGTGCAACAGGATAGTTCGTGTCTCTACTAGTTATTGCCCTTTGGTGTTATATATATATATATATATATTACCTACTGGCGGTCGCCAGTAGGTAGTTATAGTTAGGACCTATTTTCCATAGGAAATCTGCAACATTCTATTTGGGATAACGTTGGCGCCGGTTGACGAATTCGTCAAGCGGTGGCCGAGAAAAAAGGGGGTTCCCAAAACGCATTTTTCCCCATGCATTTTCCCATAGGATCTGTTGACGCAGCTACAGCCTGAACTGCTGAATGGAATTACACCAAATTTGGCAAAGAGGTAGTCCTCAGTTCAGACACGTGCCTTTTGCTTAAATGGTGTAAATCCGTTCAGTAGTTCCTGAGAAAATTAGAGTTAAATATACATATATATGTACATATATATCTATGGCCTCGGAGGATCTGCGCACCCTCCCCGCACCCTAAGCGCACCCTCCCCGAACCGTGCGGGCACCTTCCCGATCACGCGCTGAATGCTAATTGGCTGTCGAGTGTCTGTCTACATTCGGAACCAGGAACTGTTGGCAGCCATTTTGTGCCTTGGTAGAAGCGAGGCTGAAGAAGTAAGGGGAATAAGTGTTTAAAACATATAAAGGGGGCAGGGTAGAAATAGCAACTACCTCCCTCTTCCAGGACCATCTTCCCCTTCCAGGACCACCTCCACCTTTCAGCACTTGGCCAACGCATAGGGCCCATGGACCCAGCCAAGCACTGCACACTGCAACCACCTCCCCTTTCCAGGACTTGGCCATGTAGGGTCCATGAGACCCAGCCAAGCACTGTTCTCTGGGCACCGCAGACTGCAATCACCTTGCCCTTCCAGGACCACCTCCTCCTTCCAGGACCACCACTTTCCTTCCAGGAATTGGCCGCGATGTGCCTGTGGACGCAGCCAATGTTTAGGGCCCGTGGACCCAGCCAACACGTATAGCCCATGGACCCAGCCAACAGGTAGGGCCCGTGGACCCAGCCGATGCGTATGGCCTGTGGTCCCAGCCAATGCGTAGTGCCCATAGACCCAGCAAACACATAGGGCCAGTGGACCCAGCCTGCGTGTAGGGCCTGAGAACCCAGCCAATGTGTAGGGCCGGTGGACCCAGCCAAGCACTGTGCCCTGAGCACCGGAGACTGCTATCACCTTGCCCTTCCAGGACGACCTCCACCTTCCAGGACCATCTCTCCCCTTCCAGGACTTGGCCGCGCTGTGCCTGTGGACCCAGCCAACATGTAGGGCCTGTGTTCCCAGCCAATGCATAGGGCTCATGGACCCAGCCAATACGTAGGGCCCGTGGACCCAGCCAACGAGTAGGGTCTTTGGACCTAGCCAACGTGTAGGGCCTGTGGACTCAGCCAACGTGTGGGGCCCGTGGACCCAGCCAAAGTGTAGGGCTCATGGAACCAGCAAATGCATAGGGCCTGTTGACCCAGCCAAACACCGTGCCCTGAGCACCACAGACTGCAATCACCTCCCCCTTCCAGGACTTGGTGGTGTAGGGCCTGTGAGACCCAGCAAAGCACTGTGCTCTGAGCACCGCAGACTGCAACCACCTTCCCCTTCCAGGACCACCTCCCCCTTCCAGGACCACCTCACCCCTTCCAGGACTTGGCCACTCTGTGCCCGAGGAACCCAGCCAATGCGTAGAGCCTGTGGACCCAGCCAACGCATAGGGCCCGTGGACCCAGACAAGGCATAGGGCCCATGGTCCCAGCCAATGTGTAGGACCCATGGACACAGCCAACACATAGGGCCCATGGACCCAGCAAAGCACCATGTCCTGAGCACCGCAGACTGCAACCATCTCTCTCCTTCCAGGACTTGGCCGTGCTGTGTACATGGACCCAGAAAAAGCGTAGGGCCTGTGGACCCAGCCAACGAGTAGGATCCGTGGACCCAGCCAACGCGTAGGGCCCGTGGACCCAGCCAACGTGTAGGGCCTGTGGAACCAGCCAACGCATAGGCCCGTTGACCCAGCTAAGCACCGTGCCCTGAGCACAGCACACTGTAACCACCTCCCCCTTCCAGGACTTGGTCTTGAAGGGCCCGTGAGACCCAGCAAAGCACTGTGCCCTGATCACCACAGACTGCAACCACTTCTACCTTCCAGGACAACCTCCTCCTTTCCAGGACCCCTCTCCCCTTCCTGGACTTGGCCACGCTGTGTCCATGGACCCAGGCAACGCGTAGGGACTGTGGACCCAGCAAACGCATAGGGCCCCTGGACCCAGCCAACGTATAGGGCCTGTGGACCCAGTCAACATGTAGGGCCCATGGACCCAGCCAATGTGTAGGGTCCGTGGAAGAAGGGACATGCTCACATTTTTTAACAATGTCTTATAATTGATCATTTCATGAGGTGCAATCTTATAGAATCGTTAACATTATATTATACAAAGATGATGAATTATTTTAAATTAAGTTAACATTGCCTTAGTACACACCTAAAAATATGTTTAATTGATTTAATGTTTTTCAAATGAATTCTGTGAGATATTAAGAAAGAATGACAATTTTTTGTTAAACATAATGAAGCATTTTTTCAATCTTCTCAAATCTTTTCCTTGTGTCTTTTATTGTTCCTTCCTACATCACGCTCTATTTTTTTTTAAATTACTCTACTGAAAATGACAATGTGTGGTCGAAACACATCTTGTTTATCTGCTGAATAAAAAACAATTTATATATATATATATATATATATATATATATATATATATATATTTTCTGCAAAGCGACCCACTTCGGAAATCACAGGGCGCTCTCAGGCGGTGCGTTACGAGACGGCAGGGTCAGGCCGTGATTAATTGTTCATTCGTTTCCCCATGGGGCTGGGTTCTCGCGCACTCCCGGAAAGAACAGATCGTCACCAAATCATTTCGTCAGGTTTCTTTCTTTATTACAGCATGCCAGTTAGAAAAAGCTCTACGCGTTTCAGTCCCACCAGGGACCTTGTTCACGAGACTGGTCTTTGGTCAAACTTTTTTTGTTTGTTTTAAATCCACCTCTACAATCAACAGTGACATCACTTCCTATTCCGGAGCTAGGCATTCTGGTACATGAAGTTCAATCAGTTTCGAAGTTCATACTGTCCCCCATTAAATTAAATAAAACGAATACTGGGATTCAAACCCTTAAGTAAGGATGCAACATAGGTATATGTACATAATTACGACAACCTTCGTGAATAATGCAATAATATAACTGAAATTCTATTTCATTGGTTTGAAACTAACACCCTCTAGTGGGTCATCCTTTTTAACCTAAGTAATACACTCATAATTAATTTAACTAGGTGTCGAAGGTAGGTAGTCACTGTTGATTGTAGAGGTGGATTTAAAACAAACAAAAAAAGTTTGACCAAAGACCAGTCTCGTGAACAAGGTCCCTGGTGGGACTGAAACGCGTAGAGCTTTTTCTAACTGGCATGCTGTAATAAAGAAAGAAACCTGACGAAATGATTTGGTGACGATCTGTTCTTTCCGGGAGTGCGCGAGAACCCAGCCCCATGGGGAAACGAATGAACAATTAATCACGGCCTGACCCTGCCGTCTCGTAACGCACCGCCTGAGAGCGCCCTGTGATTTCCGAAGTGGGTCGCTTTGCAGAAAATTCACGTGGAAATCGGGTGAACGCCGGCTAAAATACAAGGATTGCGGACAAAGGCTTGCCGAGATAAGCTGTAACGGGAGACGCGAGTCCGGAGGGAAACGTGGAGCCCGGGGAGGCTGAAATCGGTAAGCAAGTCACTTTGCATTGCTTTGTTACATACAATGTATCCAATCGAGGAACAATAGCCGGTTGGTCTTGATAGTGCATATTCCCCGCGATATACAAGAGTCAATCCTAGACTCGGAAACTATTTCCTTGGAAACAGCGGTATGCCAATATACACTAAGGCGGAAAGAACTAACCAGATAAGAAGATTGTCTTGATCTATAAACTCAGCATTAATTCAGTATCACTGGCCAGTTAAAGATGGATAAAAGAGCAGTTAACAGGAATGCACTCATTGACACGTTTTTCGATGAAGAAAATGTTACCAATACCGGCGAAGGAGCATCAAGTGGCTCTAATAAGCCTGACATTAAAAAGAAATTAAGAACATGGGAGAAACTGTCCAAAAAAGAAATAAACAAGTGGTGGGAGGTGGCGTCTCTAAAGAAATATCTTGAAGTCAAACGAGTGCCACGTGGACTTCGCATTGGCTTGATGCCCAATCATGTGGACACAAGTAATGAATTATTAAGTGAATGGGGCGAATTCATCTTAAAATCATCACTAGGATTGATGGAAATCTTAGTTAAACACATTGCCATTGCTTTAGAGAAGACCACCTCTCAACTAAAAGAAATCGAGAAAGAACTCGCAACTGCGGAGATGAACTCGGATTTAATTAAATTCAAAGAAGAATTGGAGCACTATATTGAAAAACATGAAGTTACTGTACGAAGCAGAAAACAATCCAAATTTCAACGCGACAAGGAAGACTACTTGGAAGGCCGCATTTTTACCTATGCGAGGAAATACGACCGCTTCAAACAGTATGAAAAATCTGACATAGAAACAAATAGTAGCAGTCTGTCCTCACTCACATCAACGGACTTAAGTGACCTAGAGGGAGATCCAACTGAAGCAAGAACAAAGCGCTCTTTTTTAGGGGAAATGAGATTGGCCCTGCAACAAAAGAATTGGGAAAAGACTACGGGAGGACCATCCCCCAACAATCGAGGAAGAGGCAGGGGACGTGGCAACGCCCGCAGAAATCAACAAGGAGAGGCAAGCGAAAGTACAAAACAAAGTTTCAGCGCAAACCGAGTGGGAACGATGACACGGAGCATGCGACAGAAATGGACCTAAAAAATCTTGAGAATACTGTCACCAATGACACAAACGAACTACAAGTCATTAACCTCTCAAAAAAAGTCCTCACGGAAACTGAAATGGAACTCCTTAAACGTGGCCTCAACTTTTGTCCCACCAGTGGCATGGATCTAGCGGAAACAAGAATAGATCTATATAAATTCATCAGAAAAATCAAACTAGCGAAACTGTTCACCGAAAACCCAAAAATGGCCAAACTCAGTGGTACCACTACAACACCGAACATGGATCTAATTGCACAGGATGCAGAACACTTCATCACCCTAATGGAATTGGATAAAAACCCTGAAGAAGAAAGAGGGGACCTACAGACTTATTGTGACCAACTGGGAGCAGGAACCAGTCGGAAGAAATCGCAATCTAAATTCTATCCGCAATTGCCACACGGAAACAAAATTGATTTGTTTCACGAGTGTGTGATACGAGATCTTTATAAACTTAACCACTCAAAAAAACGAGACAATTTGACATGTGAAGAACGAAAAGCGCTGTCCATTCTAAAAAATGATGATACCATCGAAATAAAAATGGCAGATAAGGGAGGAAACGTCATTGTTTTAGACAAAGAGGCTTACATGAAAGAAGCATACTCACAACTCAGAAATGAAGAATACTATGAAAAATTGAAAACTAACCCTACTAAGAAATGGAAAGAAGAACTGGATATGAAATTGGACACATGGAGCAAGCAGGGTTTATTGGATGAGGACGAAGCAAAATACCTTAGAACGGAATATCCCAAAATGGCCACAATTTATTTTCTGCCGAAAATACATAAGAACTCAAAACACCCTCCAGGCAGACCAATAATTTCAGCCAAGGATGCTTTATTGGAACCAATGGCCAACTTTCTAGATGTGTTCCTTTTACCATTTGTCAAGGGCCTCCCTTCATATCTTCAAGACACAGGAGATCTATTGAGACACTTATTAGATACCCCATGGCACTCTACATACAAACTCATCACGATGGATGTTATTTCATTATACTCTAACATCCAGAACGACATTGGACTCAACGCATGTAAACACTTCTTGTCGGAGAGAAACATTCATTTTTCCAACCACAACAAGATGTTGTTAGAAATGATCCAGATGTGCCTGGAACAGAACTCGTTCATGTTTGGAGAGGAAATATTTCGCCAACGCAAGGGTACTGCTATGGGATTTTCCTTCAGTCCATCTTACGCCTGCCTAACCATGGGTCAATGGGAGAAAACCTGGGCATGGAGCATGGAAAATGACGTCTTTGTCAACAAAACCATAGCCTGGTTTAGATATATCGACGACTTGTTGATTGTCTGGGAAGGAACGGAGCAGGAATTTGCGGATTACTTTGAAATCTTGAATAATTCATATTTCAATTTGAAATTCACATACAACATCAGTGACCAAAGAGTGGTATTTCTAGACACTGAAATTTATATCTCGGAAAACACTGTCCATACCACCTTGCACCGCAAAACCACAGCGACCAATGCAGTTCTTCACGCTGGGAGTTTTCATCAAAAAAGTCTAATTGACAACATTCCTTACGGCGAGTTCCTGAGGATTAAAAGAATTTGCTCTAAAGAGGAGGAGTGGGTTAAACATCGAAATCAAGCCATCTCAAGATTCAAACAAAGAAATTACAGTACCAAGACGATTCAAACCTCATTGCTAAAAACGACTAATATCATCAGGCAGGACCTGTTGAAAGAAAAACCCAAAGAAACAAACGAAGAAAACAAAATAAGATTCATTACTACCCACTCCACGGAAAATTCTAAAGTGATGCAAATACTTCGCAAAAACTGGCATATCCTCCATATGGACACCACAACAGCTACTATAATGGGGGATCACCCAAACATCACGTACAGAAGGGCCAAAAACCTAAGAGATCAACTGGTCCATAGTCATTTTAGAAATCCTAAAAAACAAGACACTTGGCTCAAACCCAAAGGATTTTTTAAATGCACAAGCTGCAAAGTATGTACTATCGCACAAAACACTAAAGAAGTACTGATGGCAAACAAACGTACATGGCAAATTCAACAGCTGATTAACTGTAAGACCCAATTTGTAATCTACATCATAGAATGTCCATGCCCTATGAAATATGTGGGGAGTACAAAATGCGAATTGAAAAAACGCATCTTGGAACACGTAAGGGCCACCATCAACATCGACAGGAGCAATGCGGTGGCCAAACATATGGAGAAGGTACATAAAGGAAACTGGAAAGATCTGAGATTTTATGCCATCGAAGCAGTGGGGACACATCCCAGAGGAGGAGACCGTGAAAGAGTGATGAGGCAAAAAGAATCGAAGCACATCCTTAATTTCAGAACTTTGACCCCTGACGGTCTAAATCAAGACGAGGAACTCCACTACCATCTTTAATATGCAGAACTATTTTTCACCATGAGTGACATTCTCTGAAACTGTCAGCAATTTCAGCTGTTTTAATTGTTTATTTTTTGATTTTTGATTATTTATTTTCATCACAGTTTGGGTAGACTCGGGAGCACTGGGCAGAACAGTATTAATCTTAACCAAAATAAGAATCGAAACGAAAAACAGACTGGGAAGAAATTCAGTTATAAAACAATGTTTTATTAATAAGGGCCCACCAGAGGGCGAATTCGACACCTAGTTAAATTAATTATGAGTGTATTACTTAGGTTAAAAAGGATGACCCACTAGAGGGTGTTAGTTTCAAACCAATGAAATAGAATTTCAGTTATATTATTGCATTATTCACGAAGGTTGTCGTAATTATGTACATATACCTATGTTGCATCCTTACTTAAGGGTTTGAATCCCAGTATTCGTTTTATTTAATTTAATGGGGGACAGTATGAACTTCGAAACTGATTGAACTTCATGTACCAGAATGCCTAGCTCCGGAATAGGAAGTGATGTCACTGTTGATTGTAGAGGTGGATTTAAAACAAACAAAAAAAGTTTGACCAAAGACCAGTCTCGTGAACAAGGTCCCTGGTGGGACTGAAACGCGTAGAGCTTTTTCTAACTGGCATGCTGTAATAAAGAAAGAAACCTGACGAAATGATTTGGTGACGATCTGTTCTTTCCGGGAGTGCGCGAGAACCCAGCCCCATGGGGAAACGAATGAACAATATATATATATATATATATATATATATATATATATATATATCAAGTCCAATCCCCTATTTTTCAAAGAAAAACCGGGGCCGACACATGCTCAGCGTTGTCAGAAGCTTTTTATTTTCAAATTCAAGCGCTCCAGATACATAAATGAAACGCTAGTCAGACGCGTTTCAGCCTGTCGGCTTTCCTCAGTGCCAATGTTCCATCAAATGATTGTTGTTTCACCTGGGGGCCAGTTTTAAAATAGAGAATGGTTCGCTCTGATTGGTGTAATGTATTAAGCCAGCCTCCCCATAGCGCTGCTCCCACTTAGTCCATGTCGGGTTTTCATACACTCCGTAGCGAGTGAAAAATACAGTGAATCTTCACTCGAAAAGCCAAGTGGCTTCCCAGTCCTGCTGGCAAGGGCTTGCACTTAGTCCCGGCATCTCAAAAGCGGGTTCAATAAATCCCAACTGGCAAACACCTAACGCAGCACACAACTGCGTCCTCTCTCCCCGTCTGGCATTCCAACTCAGGTGAGTGTCCTTTCCATACGGGGGGCGCCGCGCTGTAGTTCCATACAACACCAAAGATTAGCAAGTCCTGCGCGGAGCTCCAAACCGGGAGGGCGTGCCGGTAAGCGGTGCTTGCTATGCCGCTTTAACATCAAGTCCAATCCCCTATTTTTCAAAGAAAAACCGGGGCCGACACATGCTCAGCGTTGTCAGAAGCTTTTTATTTTCAAATTCAAGCGCTCCAGATACATAAATGAAACGCTAGTCAGACGCGTTTCAGCCTGTCGGCTTTCCTCAGTGCCAATGTTCCATCAAATGATTGTTGTTTCACCTGGGGGCCAGTTTTAAAATAGAGAATGGTTCGCTCTGATTGGTGTAATGTATTAAGCCAGCCTCCCCATAGCGCTGCTCCCACTTAGTCCATGTCGGGTTTTCATACACTCCGTAGCGAGTGAAAAATACAGTGAATCTTCACTCGAAAAGCCAAGTGGCTTCCCAGTCCTGCTGGCAAGGGCTTGCACTTAGTCCCGGCATCTCAAAAGCGGGTTCAATAAATCCCAACTGGCAAACACCTAACGCAGCACACAACTGCGTCCTCTCTCCCCGTCTGGCATTCCAACTCAGGTGAGTGTCCTTTCCATACGGGGGGCGCCGCGCTGTAGTTCCATACAACACCAAAGATTAGCAAGTCCTGCGCGGAGCTCCAAACCGGGAGGGCGTGCCGGTAAGCGGTGCTTGCTATGCCGCTTTAACATCAAGTCCAATCCCCTATTTTTCAAAGAAAAACCGGGGCCGACACATGCTCAGCGTTGTCAGAAGCTTTTTATTTTCAAATTCAAGCGCTCCAGATACATAAATGAAACGCTAGGCAGACGCGTTTCAGCCTGTCGGCTTTCCTCAGTGCCAATGTTCCATCAAATGATTGTTGTTTCACCTGGGGGCCAGTTTTAAAATAGAGAATGGTTCGCTCTGATTGGTGTAATGTATTAAGCCAGCCTCCCCATAGCGCTGCTCCCACTTAGTCCATGTCGGGTTTTCATACACTCCGTAGCGAGTGAAAAATACAGTGAATCTTCACTCGAAAAGCCAAGTGGCTTCCCAGTCCTGCTGGCAAGGGCTTGCACTTAGTCCCGGCATCTCAAAAGCGGGTTCAATAAATCCCAACTGGCAAACACCTAACGCAGCACACAACTGCGTCCTCTCTCCCCGTCTGGCATTCCAACTCAGGTGAGTGTCCTTTCCATACGGGGGGGCGCCGCGCTGTAGTTCCATACAACACCAAAGATTAGCAAGTCCTGCGCGGAGCTCCAAACCGGGAGGGCGTGCCGGTAAGCGGTGCTTGCTATGCCGCTTTAACATCAAGTCCAATCCCCTATTTTTCAAAGAAAAACCGGGGCCGACACATGCTCAGCGTTGTCAGAAGCTTTTTATTTTCAAATTCAAGCGCTCCAGATACATAAATGAAACGCTAGGCAGACGCGTTTCAGCCTGTCGGCTTTCCTCAGTGCCAATGTTCCATCAAATGATTGTTGTTTCACCTAGGGGCCAGTTTTAAAATAGAGAATGGTTCGCTCTGATTGGTATAATGTATTAAGCCAGCCTCCCCATAGCGCTGCTCCCACTTAGTCCATGTCGGGTTTTCATACACTCCGTAGCGAGTGAAAAATACAGTGAATCTTCACTCGAAAAGCCAAGTGGCTTCCCAGTCCTGCTGGCAAGGGCTTGCACTTAGTCCCGGCATCTCAAAAGCGGGTTCAATAAATCCCAACTGGCAAACACCTAACGCAGCACACAACTGTGTCCTCTCTCCCCGTCTGGCATTCCAACTCAGGTGAGTATATATATATTACCTACTGGCGGTCGCCAGTAGGTAGTTATAGTTAGGACCTATTTTCCATAGGAAATACGCAACATTCTATTTGAAATAACGTTGGCGCCGGTTGACGAATCTTCGCGAAATTTTCCAAACTTTTGGCCAGCTCCGGTCCGCTCCTATCCTGAAAATTTCACGGTGATTCGTCAAGCGGGGGCCGAGAAAAAAGGGGGTTCCCAAAATGCGTTTTTCCCCATGCATTTTCCCATAGGATCTGTTGTAAACAGTAATGAGACAGGATTCTACAACGAAGAAAAGGTAACTAAGCTGCCGCGCGCTAGCACTGTTTAGCTGTATTGGCTACAACGCGATGAGAGCGATTCAGAAGAGGGTTATTGATGGTGCCGAAGGGAGGAAGAGGAGTGTGTACTTGGCGCAACTCTAGAAGTAGACCAGACAGGCCCATTTGTGGATGGGAAGATAAATAATGAAAATATTACTTTCCTAGTAGATACTGGGGCTACTCGATAAACTGTTAGGTCAGCTGAAATTAAGAATCTTCCTCTTTCGGATTAAACGATCCAAGTAGTTGGTGTATCCAACAGACAGATTAAAACTTATCTTACAGAACCATTGAAAGTTAGCATAGGTAAATTCTCAGAAATGCACCGCTTTGTTGTGTGCGATACAAGTCCTGTGAATTTGTTAGGTAGGGATTTGCTGTGCAAAATGAATTGCACTATATTCTGTACCCCTGGTGGGATAGCATTTGAGACCCCTGATGAAGATGCGCTATATAAAATGACTATGACAAACAGGGAAACTGAGGTTACTGAAGCCTATGCTGTGTTTAACCCTGATGAATTACCTAAAGAATTGAAACAGACCGTAAAAGCAGAAGTCTGGGATTTCACAGGGGAAGATATGGGACTAATGAGAAATGTAGACCGAGTAAAAATAACAGTGAAGGAAGGAGTAAGTTATCCAAATGTCCCTCAATATAAATTGACAGCTGAGATAATTGAAGGAGTTACTCTTGTGATTGAAAAGATGATAAAACAAGGCATTTTGACAGAAATAATGAGCAGTTCATGTAATTCCCCAATTATGGGACTGACAAAGCCTAATGGAAAGTTCAGGATAGTGCAAGATTTGAGAAACATAAATAAAATTGTTGCCCCATTGTACCAAATCCATCTGTGATTTTGTATCAGATTCCCCATGATGCAGAATGGTATACAGTGATTGATCTATGCCATGCTTTCTTTTCCATTCCATTGCACCGTGACAGCCAGCAGATTTTTGCGTTTCATTTTGGCGAACATATTTTGGCTTAGTGCCGAATTCCACAGGGGTATGCAGAAAGCCCCTCAATATTTAATCACATATTGAAGAAATCCTTAGAGAGTTTAGAAATGCCCGAAAATTCAGTGTTAGTCCAATAGATCGATGACCTTTTTGTGGCGTTGAAAACCCGTGAAGCTTGTGAAATAGACACTATAGCCTTGCTGAATCATCTGGCTGATGGAGGACTTAAAGTGTCACCATCAAAATTACAATTTTGCAAGAAAGAAGTACAATATTTGGGCCATAATATTGAAAAAGGACTGAGAACGATAATGTTCCAGCTCGAGACCAGGAAGAATGGGGAATAACATGTACCAATACCCTTCCTGCGTCGCAGACCCAACGTCACACTAGATCATTCACACACGCAGTCATTGGTGGGGCCCATAACACCAACTCTCACACGTCTCTCTCACTGAGTCTGCACACACAGGAGGGATGAGTAATTCAAGCGGTGGACATGTGGAGGAATACCTTATTACCTATAGGAAAATATTTACATTACATACATTATGTACATCTGCATCTGTAGAATCCTAGCTTTATCATCAAGGCACTCCACCCACTTGGTCGACGGACCAATTAGTTGGATTGGTTGATGGTGATTGTCAAGACCAGCTTAACCTCACTACAACGATATATTGAATTGCATAATTAATTGATTCTAAAAGAATCACTAACACCTGAAATCATTTCAAAAGATTTTATGTAATTAATTTGCATAAAGGAAATTATCATTTATTCTCTCACTATTAATTTTCACTTGAGCATTGCCATTTATTCCGGACATAAATCAAGAAACTGTTTAATAAAAGTCATGAAGAGAAAATGTAGGTTTGCATTCATTTCATTATTCTCAAAATGGTTATAAATCAATCCTTGGTCATGTAACTGACAGAGGGTTCCAAAATGAAGGAGCAGTGAACCACAGTTAAAAACATGCATTTCATTCGAAAGATTTCCTACACTAAAACCTTCCTACCCAGCACTAAAACCCCAACGTCCTTAATTAACCCATGACCTTCTCGACGACTTCTCTCACCCAAGCTAGTGTACCGCAACGATCTCGAACCAACAGGGGCCGTCAGTGCACAGTCTGGCATAATTCCAAGCTCCCAGGATTTCTCCAAAGCAGCTTTTCTCCTCCGCCTTTTCTCACTACAAACCCCAATTTTGGTCTGATATTTATGCTGTGTTTGTTGGCTCTCTACCCTCAAATGTTTCAACTCATTCATTCATCGGCTGGGATTCAACTGTTCAATGTCAGGGATTCAGCTGTTTCTACGTGGTCATTCTTTGGCAGGCATTAAACTCTTTCTCTTCGGCAGGCATTCAGCTGTTCTCGTGCTATCATTCAGGCAGTCAGCAACTACCGGCATGGCCTCGATCATAGTCAGCTGGAGTTGCAAAGTTCAGTGGAGCACGGTGCATGCACGAGGTTCCTCCAGCCAGATGATGCAAGCATTTTCTACTGTGCAGAACCGGGAAAAACGAACCCATCTTGAAACTGGCCACCAGCCAAACTACGATAGACACACGCAAAGAAAATCTGAATACACAGAAAATTAGTGTTTTCTGTCCCCCCACCCACCAGGGCTAATATGTATCCCCTAAAAACTGTTACCTAGCGGAAAAGCATCACACTGCAAGCCATTAAAATGAAGCAAAAGCAGCATGCAATGCACAATGTACACTACAACATAGACATGCACTATTACTCTATTTAAATGCACAAAATAGATTAAACGTGTTTTACACTATTAATTAATATGTTAATCAAACCTGTAAATGCAGAGCATTTCCCACATGTAATGTGTGTGTTTGGTTAATACACAGCAAACAAAAGAAAAATATTACTTTGTTATGGGGGTGATTGGTCTGAACGGAGTACACACAAGATCTTCTGTACTCTGCTCCATCAATAACAATAGACAGGATCAGGATCATAAAAGGAATGAGAGCTCCCATGACCCAAAGAGAGGTGAGAATGTTTCTTGGAATGGTTGGATATTGTCGCCAGTGGATTAGCAATTTCTCTCTGATTGCAAAGCCTTTGGTACGTTTGACAACAAGTGATGTGAGAGATCCCATTGATTTGAACAAAGAAGAATTGGCAGCTTTTAAGCGATTGAGAGATGGGTTGTGTGAAGCACCTGCATTAGGTATGCCTGATTATGAAAAGGAATTTGAGTTGTATTGCAGTGAGAGAATTGGATGTGCACTCACTGTTCTAATACAAAAGTATGGAAAACTGAGGAGACCAGTTGCATACTTCTCATCAATGCTAGACCCAGCAGCTGTAGCCTTACCTGGGTGCTTGAAAGCAGTGGCTGCTACCTGTCGGAGTGTGGAACAGAGTGGAGGAATTGTGATGGGATATCCTGTGAAAGTGTTTGTACCACATGATGTGGCAATCCTTTTAACAAAGAGTCGCACTCAGTACATGACACATAGTTGGCTGACTAAGTATGAGAAAGTCATATTGGGTCCAACAAATGTAAGTCTTGTGAGATGCTTGAATGTGAATCCTTCAACGTTGCTGCCTGATGCTGAGAATGTGGAAGTCAGAGATGAAGCAGATCATGATTGTCTGGAGGTACTCGATTTCTGTACCAAACCACGTCCTGAAATAAAAGATGTAACATTACCAGAAAGTGATTTTGTGATGTTTGTAGATGGGTCTTGCCTGGGAACAGATGAAGGAGTGCTGAGTGCAGCATATGCAGTTTGCACAGTTGCAGCAGTAATGGAAGCATCCTACCTGAAAGGAGTAAAATCGGCCCAAGTAGCTGAACTTGTTGCTTTGACTAGGGCATGTAAGATTGGGAAGAGTGTGAGAGTGACCGTGATAAATGACAGCCAATACGGATTCGGTGTGGTGCACGATTTCGGGAAATATGGCTGCAGAGAGGGTTTTTGACATCAAGTGGAACTCCCATTAAGAATGCTGAGGTGGTTGGAAAATTGCTTGAGGCGATACAGCTACCTAGGCAATTGGCTGTTGTAAAGTGTGCTGCCCACACTCAGTCTGGCGATTACATCGCCATCGGCAACAAGTACGCCAATGATATGGCTCAATACTGTGCACGTAATTAGAATTCGATAAATAGGGTGAAGGAGAAGGAAGTGATTTCTTGCACCTTGATGTTTACTTACACTGTAGGAACCTGGGAAGAAGTAAGACAACTGCAGGAAGAAGCAGGAGATGAGAAAATGAAGCAGTGGGTAAAAGCAGGATGTGCACCAAGGGAAAAGGACCATGTATGGGTCCATCGAGATGGAAGACCAGTTATGCCTGATAGCATGATGTCTGCCATGGCACGGATGTATCATGGCCAGGGACACATAGGGAGAGATGCTATGATCAGGTCGTTCAAGCAGACCTGGTACAATGCAAAATTTAGACTTGTAGCAGAGAGTCTTTGTCAAAGGTGCCTTATATGTCAGCAATACAACCCTGGAAGAAAGACAGTAGTGAGCCTAGGAACAATAGGTCGAGAAGGAGGGCCTTTTACCAGAATGTAAGTGGATTTCATTGAGATGCCTCCCTGTAACAGGTTGAGGTATGTTCTAGTTATGATCTGTTTGTTTTCTAGTTGGGTGGAAGCATTCCCAACAAGGAAAAATGATGGAATCACAGTGGCAAAATTACTTTTGAGGGAATTTATCCCTAGATTCGGGTTCCCAGTAACAATTGAATCAGACCGAGGAAGACATTTCCATAATGAGATCATAAAATTGATTTGTGAAGCATTGAATGTACGACAAAAACTACATTGTGCCTATCGCCCAGAGGCTTCTGGTGTGGTGGAACAGATGAATGGTACTATCAAAAACAGGATAGGGAAAATGTGTTTAGCCACAGGTATGAAATGGCCTGATGTCTTGCCTCTAGTACTCACTACTATCAGATCAATTCCAGACAGAACTACAGGGTTGAGCCCCCATGAAATCATCATGGGTAGAGCAATGCGTCCTGTGTTCATACCAGTCAACAAGCTGATGCCTATAACTCATGACATGGTGTTGGATTACTATAAAAGCCTGGCTGACGCAATTCATTCTGTGTTTCATCAGGTTGGAGCGGATGCCACCACCCTTGAAAAGAAGCCAGCCCATGATCTGAGCCCAGGGGACTGGGTAAGAATCAAAGTACATAGAAGAATAAACTGTCTGGTTCCAAGGTGGGGAAAACCACGACAAGTAATTTTGACCACAACAACAGCTGTGAAGTGTGCTGGACTGAAAAACTGGATTCATGCATGTCAAACATTGAGAATTCCAAATCCAGTGGATAGCACAGAAAAGGAATATTTTGACGAATCAGAATCTAGTACTGAATCAGATGACGAAGAGACAAGAACCAAAGAAAACCCAGAAAGGGGGGAATCAGAGTCAAATCTAACTTTCATCCCCAGAAGCATTTCCTTGAGAAGATGGCTACAGATTTCTGATACCAGCACAGACTCAGAGACTGAACAAGGAACTCAATGTTTGAGAAAAGGAAAAGACAGTGAAAAGACAATTAAAGAAATTACTGAGAGAGAAGTTCCAAATGAAAGATTGAGAGAAATTACACCTGAAATAACCAATTTAGATGGACAGGTGCTAGATACAGAGAGAGAGGGAAAGATTTCTGCGGAAGACCCCCAAGGAGGTGTAGGGAACTCCAAAATCCAGTTAGAAGAAGCGACAAGTAGTCAGCAGGAAGATTGCGTGCCGAAGATTCGAGGAGGGACAGAAGTAGGGAAAACGAAAGAAGTGGTGGAAAAAGAAGCTGTTGAAAGTGAAAAGCAAGTTGAAACAGAGTCAGAGGAAAGCGAAGACGAAGTACCTGAAGGTTGAGTTCTAAGAAAGAGAGCTTGGAGAACTGAAAAGTATGATAAAGGAAGTAAACTAAAAAGAGCAGCAAAAGACGATGTTTGGCCGAATAAAATAAAAAAACTGAGATATCGACTGACACGAGTAAATTCACCAAGAGCTGAACAAGACGAGGAAATAGTTGTAATTAAAGAAAGCAAAAGAACGAGGAAACCTAACCAGAAGTATAAGTCGCCAGAATGGACATATGTGGCATTGCCTGAAGTAAAAGAAGAGGTGGATAGCCAGGGAAATCCAGAGGTGACTGTACCGGAAGTGGTTGAGGAGGACGAAGAATCAGAAATCCTGAGAGTTATCTTATCCGATATTGGAGAAGAAGCGGATGTTCAGGACATTCTGTACTCAGATCACGAAGGAAAGGTGAAAGATGATGAGATGCCAAACTGAATGAGACAAGGAAGGTGCTAATGGAAAGACAATAAAATATGGGAAAAAAGACAAAAACTGGTAGAACCAAGTAGGTGCTTAGAGCCTTGGGTTAGACAAACTAGTTGTGAAGTAGAAGAGGCTTTTTTCCGGTGGTGGCTCGCAGCAAATATGGCAAAAATCAAGGCCCGTGATCTGCGTGGTAAGAAGAAGGAAGATCTTCTGAAACAGCTTGATGACCTCAAGGTCGAATTGTCGCAGCTCCGGGTTGCTAAAGTGACTGGTGAAGCTACATCCAAGCTGTCCAAGATCTGGGTTGTCCGAAAATCCATTGCCAGAGTCCTCACAGTCATCAACCAGACACAGAAGGAAAACCTGCGAAAATTTTACAAAGGCAAGAAGTACAAGCCCCTTGATTTGAGGCCCAAGAAGACTCGTGCTTTGCGCCGTAGACTCAACAAATACGAAGCGGGTTTGAAGACCAAAAAACAAGTCCGAAAAGAGCGTCTATACCCAATGCGCAAATTTGCTTTGAAAGCTTAAATGTGTTCTACAAAATAAAGGCTATATGGTTGAGTATTCTAGAAGAGGCTAAGTCAAAAGACACTGTTCATTTTAACAAAAATGGCAAACACAGATAGTAGAAAAGGTAGATGTATATTTTTGAAAAGATGGTGTAAAATGTGTTGTTGTTGTACAAGATTACTAATGCTTCTGTGGAGTATACTTGCTCTAATGATCTCATTTAAGGTTACTATAGATACAATAGAAAGACATAGTGAAAACAAAACTAATATAGAAAAGATTCAAAAGGTAGTTCCAACTAGAATAGTTATAAACTATTTGCATAAAGACAGGTCAATAACTGATTTTTTTAATAATGTATTTTCAAAATTATTGTATGAATATGTAAAGACAATGGACATAAGGGACTGCTACGTTTGTATGCAGTTACCTGCATCTGTATCGGAGGGAGTGACTTATCACCAACTTCCTGTAATTTATGGAATAACATGTAGTGTAATAGCTAGTTTATTTCATCAAACAGGGAAGTTAGAGTATTATTTTTCAGATGTAGATAACATAGTTTCACAAGTACCATCAATTAACAAGCTAAACAAGGTAAAACCTGCAAAGGTATGAGGTGAATTTTTCTTAGAGACTAAAGAACTAACATTAAAGTATATATTTAGAAACAATTTGACATGCAGTTTAAAGAAAGAAGAAAATACATTTTTGGATATGGTTGAAGAAAGGAGATTGAAAATGCAAAGGAAGGCATCTGAAGGAAAGGTGGAGAAGACAGTCTGGGATGTAGAAATGGAAAAACACTTGAAAGGAGAAGCTAGTCCAACTATGGCTTTAGATTGGCCTCAGAAAGGAAAACTGTGTATTAGCAGGAATCAAACTGCATATGATAATTACTTTGTAGGTAATAGTGAATGTCATGATACATACCAAATCATGGGTGGATGGGGATTTAAAGGAGGAAATTATCCAGTTTTTCCTGGATTACACTTTATTTGCAGGAACAAGGCGTATTATCGTTTGCCAGACCATTGGTAAGGCACATGTTATGTAGGCCTGGTTTTCTCGAAGATTTTTCATATGGGAAGAGGAGAAGATGGTGCACATAATTTAGGTAGTTATTTAGCACGTAGGAAGAGAGAATCTTGGTCAGAAATTGTGGGTGATATCTTTGGAGCATTGATACCAGCACTGGGAATATCTCTGAATGCAAACAAAATTAGAAGGCTATCAACATTAGTGGATCGCTTGTCAACAAGCACCGCTGGCGGATTTTTATTGGTAAACACAGAAATGGTTGCCATGCGTGCCATGGTAATGCAAAATCGACTTGCCCTTGATATATGATTGACAAAAGAGGGTGGAGTCTGTGGAATGCTGAAAGTTCAACATTGTTGTACTTACATTCCAGATGAAAGTAAAGATTTGAAAATTTATATTAAAAATATAACTGAACTGCATGACGAAATTGCACCACTGGAGGTTGAAGGTGTTTGGGAAAAGATTGGAAAGAAAACATCTGCTATTAAGAATTTCTTAGTAAACCTAGGTAGTACTTTTTTAGGTAAAATCTTATTTCCATTAACATGTGTGATTTTCCTAGTATTAATAGTAAGATTAGGGTGTCTTTGCCATAAAAAGAAGAAAATTCAGAAAAAGTTAAAAAGAGAAAATTTAAGGAGAAAAGATAAGAAACAAGAAAGGAAATATGGAGAAATAGAATAAGAAGAAGTTAAGGAAAATATGTATAAGACAGCAAAAAGAGAAGAGACTAAGGGAGACTGAGTTGTGAATAAAAGCAAGAACTCACTTCGACTCCATGAAAAGTAATACAAACTTTTAATGGTGTGGTGATAGATTCACCAAAGGGGGGATTGATGGAGCGGGTAGAACAACATTTTGTATACCCCCCTATTCTGCATGTTTATACTAATTAGAATAATACATTAATATTATTAATGTGTTTGTGTGAAGTTTAACCAACATTACTAATGTATGAAATATACGTGGGATTTGCATTTTGCATGGCTAAAATAATTTGTAATTAACATATGCACGCATACTAATACTAGGAAAATAGAATATTGCATGATATATGTTGCTTTTGTGACGTTATTGTATGTTGCACCAGATGACATCAATGGGTGAATATGAACGCTTTAAATGTCGCCATATGCTAGATAATTACAAGCACAAAGGAGAATTAGTTAGGGTTTAACATTTTATTCGTTATTTCTATGTTTTAGTTACTTTTTGTGTTTGTTTCGCTTAAGTTATCCTTTGGGCCTAAAATCAAGAGCCGGCCACCATTCCATGAGGTTTTAGACAAAGTGCGCCTGCGCCAACCCCATGTACCAGTGGCCTCAACATGACCCTAGACTTGCTGTCCCTTAGCAAGGTCACGATGGGATGCTAGCCAAATATTCAAACAAAGGACTTATGTAAGGAACCGGATCTATCATGCCTGACTATATGACCTCATGAACTGTGTGAAACTTCACCGGACAATCTTAACTGACCAATGGATGATGCCCAAATCTTTAAAAATGTATCTTTTGACCTTACTTTTATTATAAAAGACGGTAGAATAGAGAGGGAAAAAAAGGCTGCTGTTAGATTGCGTGTTTCCTTTGCTGACGGAGAAGACGGTGACGCTACGTGACAGCTGTGTTCCTGAATCTTTGACAGACTGAATTGCTGCCCAATTTCTTGATGAACTAAGAGCTTCCAAAATTTATGGGCACTAATCGATACTTGCACGTCTCTGGTCCTTGACCCAATCTTTGGGACTGTAGCATGCTGACGACTAATTTTGATGACTTAGAGGACGACCAATAGCCAGAATAGGTAAATATGGTGTTCTGTAATTTGCGTAATGATTAATACATTTACTAGATGGAATTAAAATTCTTGCATTATTTAGATAAACAAAAATATTGATTAACAAGAAAATGTGCTTGGTTGTTTATTGAAAAGGGGCTAGATCAGGATCTTTGAGTATGCTTTAGCTGGACTAAATCATCAACACCAAATCAACTAATTGATCCATTGATCACAAGGGAGGAGTATCCTAATGTTTAGGTTTATGATGTGTAGTGATAAGGGTATTAGTGCATAGAAGTGTAAACAATTTTCTCTGTATAGGTTATAAGGTATTCCTTTCATGTCAGCGCTTGGAACATTTATCTCTCCTGTAAGTGCAGGCCAGTGAGAAGAGAAGTGTGAATGTTGCTGTTATGGGCCCCGCCAATGATTGTAGGAGTGAATGTATTAATGTGATAATTGGTCTGTGACGAAGGGAGGATATTAGGTACGGGGTTTTGTCCTGATTCCCGTTACCCAGGTTTCCGCGCTACATCACCAGCTTAGAGGGCGTTTCCGTAGTTTAAAAGGCCATAATGTTCAATTATCTACAACAATCTTGGGCACGTGTAGGGTGCACGTCAAAACATTCTCGCCATATTAATGCCAAGGGCTCCACATGTGAAACAGACACTTTTTTTTAACTGTGATTTGACTTAATCATTTTATCTGATGTTTGTTGTATGATTTACACCGCAAACATTTTCAGGGCTCGGCTCGCACAGTGGCTCCAAGAGACAAGCCAGTCCGTTAGCTCACTCTGGCACAGGTCTCCCTGTTAATTTACTGCCTCGCACACCTCTGTTTGCACCATATAAAATTTAGCAGAAACACGTATAGGCTAACTGCATAATTCCTGAGTTTGAGCGTGTCCAAAAGTTGTGTGGAAGGAGGCGTGGGCAATTATCACATCATATCCATTCCGAAGTCTGAAACTCGCACACCTGCATACAGTGCATACCTGATTAACACCACAGCCCATGGTATCGGCATTTATCTTGTGTGCAATTTGCAACCTCTTTGGTTGGTACACGCCTAATAACCCGTTGTTTCAGCCTCTCGGCAATAGCTTTATCGCAGGACAGCAGTTCAAAATAATTGGATCTGAGGGCGCACATCTCACTTATTGACTTGATGGACGCCTTTTACTCAGTGTGTTCTATACAATAAAGACCAGCACATATATTCACCTACACTAATGACGTGTTCTGCACCTGTAGGACTAGAATATACATTAACCTGCACTAGTGACATGCTCTGCACCTGTCGGGCCAGCACATACATTAACCTACACTAGTGACGTGTTCTGCACCTGTAAGACCAGCACATACATTAACCTACACTAGTGACATGCTCTGCACCTGTCGGGCCAGCACATACATTAACCTTCACTAGTGACATGTTCTGCACCTGTAGGACCAGCACATACATTACCCTTCACTAGTGACATATTCTGCACCAGTAGGACCAGCACATACATTAACCTACACTAGTGATGTGCTCTGAGCCTGTAGCACCTGGAGGACCAGCACATACAATAACCTACAATAGTGATGTGCTATGCACCTGTAGCGCCTAGAGGATGAGGTCTTGTGTAAAGCTCCGTTCTGGTGAGCCTCTAGCGGGTAAACATTTCCCCACAGAGAATGCGTAACGTCAGACCTTGGTACAATTGTTGCCTGAGGCCGATCCCTTGTTTACACACCTGCCTGTCCTTAAACCTTGCTGCGTCTCTCTGATGCCAGTTCTGGAACCTTCCATTGCTGAGAAGGTGTGTAGCTTCAAACAAAGCACAGCACAGACTCCTTGGGGACTCTTTCCATCCCAGATGACAGCTTGTAATTTTCACACATTAAAGCCCCTCTGTGCAGACTGTAGTTATATGCACAGACCACTTCAGACACCTCGGACTGTCTCCCAATAAAATTTAACACAGACCACACATCTCAGTGTTTCTAACATTACAACAATCCTAACGCTTGAAAGGGAACAAGTGTTATATCACAGGTTATGCTATGTCAGCATACAGTACCACATAAACCCAGACACACATACAGACATAAACTAGGTAAACACACACACACACACACGCAGACAGACACACAGTCTCACACATACACACAGATACAGAAACAGGTTTAGAATGACACATAGACACACACACACATATACACAGTCTCACACACACTGACACACATAGACAGACAGATATACACACAGAGACAGACACACAGACACACACAAACAAACAACAGATTCATAGACAGACAGACAGAGACAGATCGACACACAGACACATACAGCAATAGACACTCACCCAGATACACAAACACCCAGATAGACACACAGAGACACTGACAGACAGCCACAAAGACAGCCACAAACACACACATACACTGACAGTCAGACAGAGACAGAAACACAGACATATGGGGGGACACACACACACGCACACACACACACTCACACACAGAGACAGACACACACACAGATGTTATCTGCATGTCTCCATCACATCAATTTGGTAAAGGTTACACATGAGAGACCTATCCTCACCTGTACTGTAGCACATCATGTGTGAAAACATGAGGGGGGATAGCGACACCCCTCGAGGAGCTCAAGGGACAGGGGGGCTGGATATATCCCCTAACTCCTTAAGTTTTTTCAAGGAATCCAATTTAGCACTGGTAATAAAAGAAGATTTCTTTAAATCAATGGACCTAAAAAAAGGATCTTGCAGGACAACCTGCACAACTGGGCGGGGTTGCTGCAATGTAATATATAAAGATGAGGCCCCCCGAAGGACTGGGGCCCGTAATGACTGGAGCCCCTGAAGCACTGGGCTCCTGAAGAGCTGGAGCCTGTGCCCCTTGGAAGATGCACTCCCACTGAACTGCTGAGGAGAGATCAGGATCCGGCCCCACAGTAGGTGAATCCCCATTTTATCCTGCCTCACCTGTAGCATGCACACAAGTCAGAGTAATTCCCCATTTCAGTAGAAACCCTTTGAGTCGCAAGTAACTGAAAAGACTTTTGTATGTGATTAATGGACTCAAAGACAGTAGAGTGACAACCTCAAGAGAAGCTCAGAAGGCAATGATGCGGAGACACACACAGACAGACACACAGACAGACACAAAGACACAGTGCACACCCAGACACACACAGACTCAAAGACAGTGGAGTGACTCAAGAGAAGGTCAGAGGCAGCGATGCAGAGACAATATTGAGCACAAGGTTAGTGAACTTTCCAGACTTTTAGAACAAGAGAAACTCAAGAACTGAGAGAGTAATTCAATCATAGAACAGAAGCCATCAAACAATGCGGGCCCGATTCACAAAAGTAATTTTAGACAAAATCCTAACTTTACGACTTTCGGTATTCACAAAGAGCATTTAGGAGTAGTAAAGTTGGGATATTGTCTCAGTTAAACTTAAGTTTTGGTCTTAAGCTAAACTTAAGACCAAAAATTAAACTTAAGAACAAAACCTTGTCTCAGTTAAACCTACGTTTTGGTCTTAAGCAGTTCACTTCCGGGGGGCACATGTTTGCAAGTTCACTATGGTTTTAAACCATCTGCTGCCACATTCCTTTCCTCCAGCAATTTTCAGGCAACAAAAAAAATGTCAAGATAACTCCTGTGATTAAAGTTCTTCCTGGAGAGAGTTCACAATTTTGTCAAGTTGAGGTTTTGACTCGCTATAAAGTAGCCCAAAAGGGTTAATATGTTTGATGCAAAAAACATGTATCATGCAGCTTACAAAGTGCATAAAATGTGAATAGGTCAGTGGGTTATTGCTTTTAAAAGAGACATCCTTTACTTACTTGCAATTTCTAAGGTAAATTCCTAACATAGAGCAGTGGTCTATAAACGTTCATCGTAGAACTTCATGCACACTGCAAAGTATAGATTAGAGCACAGATGAATGTTACAAAAAGGGTTAATTTGGGTAGAAATCGATTCTCATTCTTAGTTGCTTTTCACATTCTGAGTTTGTGCTTCTCTGGACCAAGCACTCTTAAACTACACTACTTACCAGTAGGGATGCCTTGTCACTCCTACGCCTTGTAAGCCTCTGTCTGATGTAACATTTCCTATACACTGATTTACAAACGTATGGCGAAAGAGGTGAGGGCTCTGAAATCTTCATGCAGCAAAACCCGGTGGTAAGCGGCAGACAAATCCATTACACTAAACACAATGGCCCCTTTAACTGTGGTAAGACCATCTGTGACGTTCAGCAGTGTTTGGTGATTGATCCAGATGCTTTGATTGAGATCTCTGAGATAGATGCACATTCTCTTTCGGGGCAAGAACTACTAGTTATGCTTACAAACTCACACTGGCAGGATACTATGGCCCCAATACAGACGATCCTGCTCCCTTCAGAGATTTGCTTTCTGAATTGTTAAATTTTGCAGATCGCTTAATTCTGGCTGGCGACTTTAACGTGGTCTTAGACCCTGCCCTGGATCGGTCATTGAAAAGTAGAGCAATTTAGAATTTTAAACACGACATCTAGGATTAAAAATGCTGTGAAGCAGCTAGGATGGTTTGATGTATGGAGAGATAAAATGAGAAACAGGAGAGGGCATACTTTTCATAACAAGAAATATGACCACAAGTCCAGGTAAGATCTCTTCTTGTTGAGTCTGGATTTGAAGAGATGGGTGCAGGATAAAAAAACATTTTGGGGGAACATCTCTCGGATCATTCGGCAGTAACTTTATCCATCAAAGTGTCAGCAAAGTTGATCCACAGAAGATTGACCCTAGATTGTGCTATTTTTTTGGAGGAAGAGGTAATTTAGAATTTAATAGTGGATACAAAACCTTTTTTTAACCAATATGGACACTGCTCCAATGGAAGTTGTCTGGGACACGTATAAAGCTTTTTTGAGAGGTCATATAACGTCACTCCAAATTGACAGACAGAAAAAGTACAGAGCTGAAGTGGAAGGGATAGAGCACACAATCCAAAGGCAGAGCAGAACCTTATTTCTCATGGAAGTAATCTGACGGACAAAGTGATTTCAGCAAACCTCCAGTCTCTTAAATTAGATGTGACTGTGGTGATCGATTCTAGGCTGAAAAAGAGATGGCAACCTAGCAAGCTAGCTCACTTCGAGTATGGGGAGGGCTGCAAGAAGCTTCTGGCATGGAAGACCACACAAGATATTGCCAGAGGAACCATCAAAGAAGTAAACTCTGATATCTCTGGGATTTTACTTATGAGCCCTGTAGAAATTGAAGAGTCTTTTCAAAAACATTTTGAAGAGGTATATCGTGAGGATCTGACTGTCCAGGAGGAAGCAAATAGGGCCTGGCTGGGCCAAGATCTCCCGAATAAAATCACTGAGGATGAATCTCATAACTTGAATAGCTCGATAACAAGTAATGAGATCAAGAAAACATTAGCAGCTAGAAAATCTGGTAAAGCTGCAGGACCAGATGACCTGCCTGTGGAACTGTATAAAGCGCTAATGGAAGCCCTTATTCCCATTATGGTGAAGTTATTCTCCCATACTTTTAAAAAGGGCGGGAAAATGCCGCTATCTTGGAATGAAGCTACAGTTGCCTCGCTCATGTGATTCATACCGACCCATCTCTCTGCTAAATCTTGATTACAATGTTTTAGCAGAGAGGTTGAATGGAGTGATAAAAGGGGGGCTATTTGCAAGGGATCAAAAAAGCTTCATTCGAGGGAGAGAAATTTGAGATCTTACTTATAATTTGATTGGGGCAATCGATTTAGCAACACTTTATAAAACACCACTGGCCATTATTACCTTGGATGCCACAAAGCCTTTTAACAGAGTTAACTGTGCCTACTTGAAGTATAGACTGAGATTATGTAATCTGGGGGAAAACCTTTGCAGGACAGTTACTCCTATTTATCAAACTCCTATAGCCAGAATCTTAGTGAACCGGAACCTTTCAGCTCAAGTTAAAATCTGAAGGGGCTCAAGGCAGGGTTGCCTGTTATCCCAGTTGCTTTTTAATCTATATTTTGAGCCCCTAGCTGAAAAGATTAGAAGAAATTCCGGAATGCTTCTGCTTAAATATAAATCCTGAGAAAGGAAGGTGGCTCCATACACCGATGATCTGATGGTTTTTACATCAGATTTAAACACTGCAATACCAATAATTTACAAGGAGGCTCGACAGTTTGGTCAGGTTTCTGGTTATGAAATCAATGCGTCAAAGACTGAGGGTATGGCCTGGAACCTAGACACAAATGTCCATCCAGCGAAAAATGTGATAAGGTATTCGGGCATAAGGATTATACCCAACATTGAAGATATTACTGATACAAATTTCTAGAAGATTAGCAAAGAGTCACATAATTCCTTAACGAGCTGGGCTTACCTACCTCTAACATTAATAGGTAGAGATAATTTAGTAAAAATGTTGGTTCTACCTAAACTCATTTTTTTATTACAAAACATCCCCCTGTCATTTAAAGAACAGGGACTAAAAAAACTCAAGGCAAAAATAAACAGTTTTATATGGGCCTCAAAAGGCATTAGGATATCATGGACGAAAATACACAGAAAGAAAAACAAGGTAGGGCTGTGTCTGCTAGATCTAGTTTCTTATGCCTGGGTATTCCTAATGAGGGCCAGGAAAATGCTCATTAATGTACCAGACAGCTCAGACATAGGTACAATGTTTAAGAAGATGCTGCTAGATTTTAAGGGAGGGGACCAGGGCTTTTTATATAAATTTGATAAACCAAGATTTTTTTAAAAGGTTCGCCTGAAGATTTTAAATGGTCTAGCCTCTACATGGTTCAAGGTTAGGAAGTTGTTGAATATCGGTTATTACAGCGCATTGGCACCCATCTGGGACGCTCCGGGCCGCCTGAATGGACTAAGGACTCTCTGGCAACCCCGTTGAAAATAGCTGGAATATTACGTTGGTAACCGGAGGGTTCTCTGCTCTATTGGGTTTCTCTGAGTACACTTACGGATAATGGATTATCCAAATTTAAGTATTTGGAAATTAAGAGCTGGCATCAAGCCGTTGGTACGACAGTTGGCACGTCTAATTACTTGGAGATGACACTGAGGAAGAAAATTACGAAAAAGAAAGAGGTGGCGATTTTATATTGGCTGTTGGTAGACTTGGCAGAGGGCGAATTTAAACTTCCATCGGAGCTGTGGGGAGAGTGCTTGCCTGGCACCTATCCAGAAGACTTATGGTAAGTATCGTATAACATCTTGTAAACCACATTTCAAGTTGCAAACCTAAGGTAGAAATCATATATTTTGTCACCACAGGGTGTACTGGTCTCCCTTAAAGCTGTCCACATTCACAAAGGGTCCTACTCCAAAATGTCCAACATTTTTCCAGGCTGAAGCAGATGATGTCCATATGTTTTTAACTTGTCCAAAGTTACACCATTTTTGGGATGCTGTAAGTAGAGGTATAGAAGACATGTTTGGGCCTGGAATCCAGGTGTATGGGTGAGTTATGCCTTCAAGGGATTTGTTGAGAACTAAGTTATACAAATTGCCTATAGGATAAAGATATACCTATAGATAAGATCAATCTTGTAATATACATTTCAAACAGTTATATATTATGCATTAGTCATATATATATATATACAGATCTTTTTTATGTTGATTTTAAAGCAGTTAAATCAAAAAGAAAAACAGACAAAAGGTGTGTGAGGAACGAAATTCATTTATATCAACAAATGATGATAAGGGTACCTAAGATTAAGACAGTTATACAACATAAGGGAGGAAGTACTACATTCAATGATTACTCCACTTCAAGATGTATCAAACACTTTTTCAGAGATATTTATACATTTATCTAGAAAGAAGTGTGACAGTCGACGTTTCGGTCTTTAAGTGCAATTTTATAAGACCATCTTCAGGACTGGTTATTAAAAGTTGACCCCTCTTAATTAGTGGCTGCAATATACAAATCAATTGGAATCGTGACTTCCGTGCTTACAAGAAGAGCCACAGATATCTTGCTTCCTGATTTAAGCTGTTCTTGTGTGTTTAAGTTGAATCACAGCGTCTCGATTGAGAATGGACACTTTTTATTCAAGAATCGTGAAGAGTCAATTACATCCGTATTTACGGTACTGTGTAAATACACAGCCGACTCACGGCCTCCGGGCGTTACGAACTGCCGCTGGAGATTACTAGCAGTGATACATCGGTTACCTCAGGTGAATCAAAGCCAGTCACGTAGAGCGAATTACTAACTTCCCTCGAAAATTGCTGGCATAAGTACAGCAGTCTCCTCAGTTGAGTCGCGGCGTGAACTCAAATGGAAAGAACATCAGTCTCCTTCCAACGGTACTGCCAATAAAAAAAACTCCTCATCCATATGAACCTCAGTTGGAAAGGACAAATTGTCCTTTAAGTGGGTCATCACCTCCACAATGTTCCTCATCTGATCCATCAGGGTCTGGGTCAGGCTGGAAAGAAACCTTGGGAATTTTAGGCACTGGACCCTCCTGTGCCGCAAAAGCAGAAGCCACCGACTTATTGATCATGGCCTGAAGGACATCAAGATCCAATCCCACAGGCTGATGTGAGGAATCAGGCTCTGACACCTCAGCACCAGAAGACTTAAGCCTATGCTTCTCAGATCATTTCTCTTCGCAGCCAACAATCAAAAACAACTGCAGACATGGTGGAAGCAGAGGTGGTGTGTTTTAACCCTGGTGCAGTTTGCCGGTGCCACTATGGAAAAAAATACAACATCGCTGCTCCTAATTGCTCAGGGTAGGAGCAGTGGTAAAAATAGCAAAACACACAGCTGCTCCCAATTTCTCAGCGTGAGAGCGGCTGTACGAGAGAAAAGAAAATAGACAGCACCATCCCTAACGCTCAGCAGGGGAGTAGCGACCCAGAAAAAGTAAAAACAATAAAAAAGTGGAGAAGCTTTTGCATTTCTACCCAAGCAATAAAATAAAACAAAACATACTCAACACTGCTTGAACACCAGTGGTGCACATCTATGGATGTTCCAGCCAGAACGCATAGAAAAAACAGTATATGGTCTGGGTTTGCCCCACCCTTATAGGTCAAGTGACAGGTACTTCCTGTCAGGCCACTATGTTGTTGGGGATTCTTTTCTATGGGTGAATGATGTGCTCCAGGTAGGACTGGGCTAAAATTCCGTTCCGCTCGCGGAAATTGCGATAATTTGACATTTTCACGTTCCGCGGAGAGCGCGAAAATGTCAAAATTACCTCAATCCGCATTTTACCGGAAATTTTTTGCTTGCTCGAGCTGTGAAATAATACATTCTCGCGTGCGCGCGATCGCCTTACCTGAATCCCCGTGTGCGCCAACAAGTTTTCCTCATCCGGTCGCATTCTCCATGAGATGTTGGATTGTTGGTAGCCATTTGCGCAGTCTCGCGACAGTTCGCGCCCGCAGTAATGTCATTCGGCGCGCGATCACGTCTTTCTTCTCGCGATCATGCACCGTGAGACAAGTGAAAACAAGATGGCCGCGCCCGCGAGCAACCGCATGGGTAAATTGGCGAGCCACAACCACGCAGAAAATACCGCGAACGGGCGGGAAAAAAACATCCGCATCTTCGCGATATTTCCGCGTGTTTGCGGAGATTTTTAACATTTTCGTGATAATTTGCGAAAGTGACTTTCGCAAATTCCGCCCACCCCTAGCTCCAGGGGGACTGTGACGAGGAAGATGAGGAGGAAGGTACTGACGCCAGCTACTAAGATCAAGCCTTTGAGAACATGTATTTATTTATTTGATGCCCCTGTTTCTTCTCATTCCATTCCTGGTTCTTCTCCTAGTTCCGCTCTCCCCTGTCTCTGCTTTATAAGGCATACAATTTCCAAACTCAATGGTCATCTTTGCTGTAAACTCAGTTTTCAGAAAGAAGATATTTCCATATGACTTCCTTTAAACAGTAATGCACTCTGCCTCCACAGGCTGTCTGTAATAATCATTTCTGTAACCTCTGAGGACCTCAGTGCCTGGAGACTCTCACAGGTGATTTGCTGCACTTTATTAAATCCTGATTGATTAATTGATTGTTTGATTGATTGATTGATTGATTGATTGATTGATTGACCCTATTTAGGAGCACTATAAATACTACAGTCCCAGTCAGGCCTGCCTCTTCTTTACTGCTCTAGTGAGAGCCAAGGACATCTTCTTGTTTCCTGATTCATTTAAAATATTAACATGAATAACAGTGTATTCTGTGTTGCATTTTCCTGCTTTTCTGAATTGTTACTGTCTCTCAATGTCCTCTACTTTTAATCAAGCATTTCAAGTTGCTTAGGTGCTGTCATCTGACATGTTTATTGAAGCTGAGTTCTCCCAGGTGATTAATGCTTCCTCTGTGACCTTTTAAGTGTTTCTTCTTGAAAGACTAATGCATCTTTGGAGACAATTTTGTATACTCTGAGAAAGCTCTGCTTGGCAGGGCAAACTCCCGGTCTCAGTTGAGGTCATGGTTTGACCTTTATGGGCATTATTTCCAAATCCTTAATTTAGCAGTGTAACATCGGTTCCCCTTCATAGGCTTTTCTAGATCTGTATCACTTTGAGGCAATAGTGTTTCCTTCGAGAATACATGGTTAGCTAGTTCAAAAGGTTTTCCTGACACCTTCCATGGTTAGTTTAGTTGTGCTGTAGTGTTTAGATTTGGTTGAAGAAAACAAAACAAAGAAAACAAAAAAAAACAAAAAAGTAATACAATCACTGAGAGTGAATTTTAAACTTTTCCACAAAACAATGCTTTAAGGTATAGGTGCATTCTTAATTCTTCAGTGCCACCGTTTGGAGAAACAGATTGATCTATGGATGGACTTGAGATTTTCCAGCAATGTCAGAAGGAGCCTGTTGCAGAGGAACTTCTGCCTAAGGTTTGCGGCGTGGTGTATTTGGTGCTGAGCACCACCATGGACACAATGAATGAGCTGCCTGTGAGTACAATTTCATGATCCTTTGATAGGTTTATACCCCATCTCCCACCATGCACTACTGATGATGCTCTTTCATCACAGGGTGATCTTTCTCCTGCTAGGTGTTTGGAGAAACCAAGAAAGTGCTCAAGAAAAAGAAGACACACACCTGAGGTGTCTCAAGTTATAAAGGGCAATTATTTTGGCCGGTGACTGATCGGGCTCGAGTAGGCATTTCGCAGAGGAGGGCTCGAGTGATGAAAGGGATGAGGGGTCACCTGTTGTTACTTTTCAGGATACAGATTCTACTGCTTCAATTACTCTAGATTTGAATCAAAGTGGCATTGAGTTGGGTGGTGACCCACAGGTTCAGGGTGATTGTATATGTGAGACGGTCTGATAAAGTCATCACTGACGTTCTAGAGCAGCCTTTCCTTGATCTAGGTTCCATTGTTCAAGCTAGGTCAAGAGAAAGGGGTTCATTTACCTTCTCTTTCAGATGTTGTTATCTTTTGTTAAAACAAAACACAAAGGGAGGACCAGACTATGGAGTGTAGAGATGGGACATACTGCGGATGAAGAACTTCACAATTTTCTATGATCATTATATTGCACCACCTGCAGTGCAGAAGGGGAAAGGTTTCCTCAAATGTGGACGCTGCAAAGCATGTAACCATAGTGCGAACCTTAATGAAGTCGCTCTTCAGAGGGTCCATAAAAAATGGCAAATTCCCAAAATGAATATTTATCGGACTGAATTTGATGTTTATGCTATAACATGTCCATGTAGTAAATGGTACATAGGTTCCACTACTTTTCGAGTGAAAAAACACATCTTCAAACACTGTAAAGCTATAGCGAACAAAGAATATAGCTACAGTATGGTAAAACATTTCCATGAAACCCATGAGGGTAAGTAGACAGAGGCTAAATATTTTGGCCTAGATTCAGCTCCTGTTGCCACAGAGGTGGCAACCGTCAGTCTACTTTATGGATGCTAGAATCACGGTTGGGTCTTCAGGCTGGCTCCATTTTCTCACAGCGAATAAACAATGACGAAGAGCCATATTCACACCTATAAAGATGAATGAGTGTCTCCCGACCCTGATATGTGAAGTTCTCTTTTAACTATTATGAATCTTTTTTTAACTGTTAATTGATTAAGAAGCTGGTTATTAGTTAAATGCGGACTGTTGGCAAGAATAATGCAGGTTTGCATCATCAGCAGTCAGAATGATTCGGGGAATGTATTTTTTTTGTTAAATATTGTACAGCACTAACATATTTCTTATTAAATCTCAGGACCAGTGTTTGACGAGTGACATGAATACATGAATAGCCAGCATTATAATTTAAATGCACCGGAGAATGGAGATGTTCCAAGCAACTATCACCTCTCCATATTGTCAATAGTCTGCAGTGGTTTGATTATCAATATGATTATAATTTATCACGTGACACGTTTTACATGTTTACGCCAAGAGATAGAGCTACTATAGCAATAAGTTTATTCGTAAAGTATGAAAGCACTCGTACTAAGATAAACCCATAGAACCTAAGTGACTGTATCAACAGAAAGTTTGCACATGGAGTACTAAACCCAATCGATATGTATAAATGACAAAATCCCCCTCTTTTTCTGACATGCGAGAATTTAGAAGGGACATGCTCAAATTTTTTAACAATGTCTTATAATTGATCATTTCATGAGGTGCAATCTTATAGAATCGTTAACATTATATTATACAAAGATGATGAATTATTTTAAATTAAGTTAACATTGCCTTAGTACACACCTACAAATATGTTTAATTGATTTAATGTTTTTCAAATGAATTCTGTGAGATATTAAGAAAGAATGACAATTTTTTGTTAAACATAATGAAGCATTTTTTCAATCTTCTCAAATCTTTTCCTTGTGTCTTTTATTGTTCCTTCCTTCTTCACGCTCTTTTTTTTTTTAAATTACTCTACTGAAAATGACAATGTGTGGTCGAAACACATCTTGTTTATCTGCTGAATAAAAAACAATTTATATATTATATATATATATATATATATATATTACCTACTGGCGGTCGCCAGTAGGTAGTTATAGTTAGGACCTATTTTCCATAGGAAATCCGCAACATTCTATTTGGAATAACGTTGGCGCCGGTTGACGAATCTTTGCGAAATTTTCCAAACTTTTGGCCAGCTCCGGTCCGCTCCTATCCTGAAAATTTCACGGTGATTCGTCAAGCGGTGGCCGAGAAAAAAGGGGGTTCCCAAAACGCGTTTTCCCCATGCATTTTCCCATAGGATCTGTTGACGCAGCTACATCCTGAACTGCTGAATGGAATTACACCAAATTTGGCAAAGAGGTAGTCCTCAGTTCAGACACGTGCCTTTTGCTTAAATGGTGTAAATCCGTTCAGTAGTTCCTGAGAAAATTAGAGTTAAATATACATATATATGTACATATATATCTATGGCCTTGGAGGATCTCCGCACCCTCCCCGCACCCTAAGCGCACCCTCCCAGAACCGTGCGGGCACCTTCCCGATCACGCGCTGAATGCTAATTGGCTGTCGAGTGTCTGTCTACATTCGGAACCAGGAACTGTTGGCAGCCATTTTGTGCCTTGGTAGAAGCGAGGCTGAAGAAGTAAGGGGAATAAGTGTTTAAAACATATAAAGGGGGCAGGGTAGAAATAGCAACTACCTCCCTCTTCCAGGACCATCTCCCCCTTCCAGGACCACCTCCACCTTTCAGCACTTGGCCAACGCATAGGGCCCATGGACCCAGCCAAGCACTGCACACTGCAACCACCTCCCCTTTCCAGGACTTGGCCATGTAGGGTCCATGAGACCCAGCCAAGCACTGTTCTCTGGGCACCGCAGACTGCAATCACCTTGCCCTTCCAGGACCACCTCCTCCTTCCAGGACCACCACTTTCCTTCCAGGAATTGGCCGCGATGTGCCTGTGGACGCAGCCAATGTTTAGGGCCCGTGGACCCAGCCAACACGTATAGCCCATGGACCCAGCCAACAGGTAGGGCCCGTGGACCCTGCCGATGCGTATGGCCTGTGGTCCCAGCCAATGCGTAGTGCCCATAGACCCAGCAAACACATAGGGCCAGTGGACCCAGCCTGCGTGTAGGGCCTGAGAACCCAGCCAATGTGTAGGGCCGGTGGACCCAGTCAAGCACTGTGCCCTGAGCACCGGAGACTGCTATCACCTTGCCCTTCCAGGACGACCTCCACCTTCCAGGACCATCTTTCCCCTTCCAGGACTTGGCCGCGCTGTGCCTGTGGACCCAGCCAACATGTAGGGCCTGTGTTCCCAGCCAATGCATAGGGCTCATGAACCCAGCCAATACGTAGGGCCCGTGGACCCAGCCAACGAGTAGGGTCTTTGGACCTAGCCAACGTGTAGGGCCTGTGGACTCAGCCAACGTGTGGGGCCCGTGGACACAGCCAAAGTGTAGGGCTCATGGAACCAGCAAATGCATAGGGCCTGTTGAACCAGCCAAACACCGTGCCCTGAGCACCACAGACTGCAATCACCTCCCCCTTCCAGGACTTGGTGGTGTAGGGCCTGTGAGACCCAGCCAAGCACTGTGCCCTGAGCACCGCAGACTGCAACCACCTTCCCCTTCCAGGACCACCTCCCCCTTCCAGGACCACCTCTCCCCTTCCAGGACTTGGCCACTCTGTGCCCGAGGAACCCAGCCAATGCGTAGAGCCTGTGGACCCAGCCAACACGTAGGGCCCGTGGTCCCAGACAAGGCATAGGGCCCATGGTCCCAGCCAATGTGTAGGACCCATGGACACAGCCAACACATAGGGCCCATGGACCCAGCAAAGCACCATGTCCTGAGCACCGCAGACTGCAACCATCTCTCTCCTTCCAGGACTTGGCCGTGCTGTGTACATGGACCCAGAAAAAGCGTAGGGCCTGTGGACCCAGCCAACGAGTAGGATCCGTGGACCCAGCCAACGCGTAGGGCCCGTGGACCCAGCCAACGTGTAGGGCCTGTGGAACCAGCCAACGCATAGGCCCGTTGACCCAGCCAAGCACCGTGCCCTGAGCACCGCACACTGTAACCACCTCCCCCTTCCAGGACTTGGTCTTGAAGAGCCCGTGAGACCCAGCAAAGCACTGTGCCCTGAGCACCACAGACTGCAACCACTTCTACCTTCCAGGACAACCTCCCCCTTTCCAGGACCCCCTCTCCCCTTCCTGGACTTGGCCACGCTGTGTCCATGGACCCAGGCAACGCGTAGGGACTGTGGACCCAGCAAACGCATAGGGCCCGTAGACCCAGCCAACGTATAGGGCCTGTGGACCCAGTCAACATGTAGGGCCCATGGACCCAGCCAATGTGTAGGGTCCGTGGAAGAAGGGACATGTTCAAATTTTTTAACAATGTCTTATAATTGATCATTTCATGAGGTGCAATCTTATAGAATCGTTAACATTATATTATACAAAGATGATGAATTATTTTAAATTAAGTTAACATTGCCTTAGTACACACCCACAAATATGTTTAATTGATTTAATGTTTTTCAAATGAATTCTGTGAGATATTAAGAAAGAATGACAATTTTTTGTTAAACATAATGAAGCATTTTTTCAATCTTCTCAAATCTTTTCCTTGTGTCTTTTATTGTTCCTTCCTACATCACGCTCTATTTTTTTTTAAATTACTCTACTGAAAATGACAATGTGTGGTCGAAACACATCTTGTTTATCTGTTGAATAAAAAACAATTTATATATATATATATATATATATATATATATATATATATATATATATATATATATATATATATATATATATATATATATATATATTCACTGAAAAAACCATGGGTTTCACACACGTTATAGTTAGGAATTAGCATTTAAAAAACCTTAGAAATTCAGTGAAAAAACCATAGGTTTCACACATGTTATAGTTAGCTGGACATTTTACTCGTAAAAAACCAATGAAATTGCCCGTTATAGTTAGTTCAGCTAACTATAACTCGCGCGCCCGCAATGCACTGCTGATGACGTCACATATTACATCACTCATGACATGGTCAGTGACATCACTCATGACATCACTGATGACATCTCAAATGACATCACTCATGACCTCACTGATGACATCATCCAGTGAATGTGTGTTTTTCTGAAAATTAAATATGTTTTATATATGTATATCTCAAGGTCAATGGAAGAATAAATGGGTATATAAGTGTCTAAATGGATGCTTTGTTTTTGAAAAATTTATTGTGTAACTGACTGATTAAGTGTATCATAGTGAATACATGGCTTACTGTGTAATGTTTAAATATGAAAATATCTGTATCAGTCTCTCACTTTGTGTATAAGTGGTTGCATGGGTTGGTGAGTAGCTACATGGGTGTCTATATAGGTTATTAGTTGTTTTTTTGAGTATCAGTCTGAGTGTCTGTATGGTTCGGTGGGGGGTATTATGTAGTGCATAGGTGCATGAATGAATGATTCACTCTTTGTGTGTGTTGAACACAGCATGTGTGCAGGACTGTATGGGTGGATGAGTGTGTGTATGGGTGTGTTAGTGAGTGAATGACTGTCTCAATAGTGTCTTTATGAGTAACTACATATGTTTAAAACTAGTATATGTGACTATTGGTGTATATATGTGAGTATATGTGAGAGATTGAAAGAGTTCCTGTATGAATAAGTATGTGTTTCTATAAGTGATTGTTTAAAAGACTAAGTATGTGTAAGTTTCTGTAGAAGTAAGTGTGGTGGTGTGTGTATAACTGTATATGCTAGTAAATGTATGTTTGATTCTTTATTAGCATGAGTGACTATGTGTGTGAGTAACTCTGTGGATGAGTGGCATTGTGTAACAGGATGTATAGGTGTATGAGTACATGTGTTGAGTGAGTACATGTATGAGTGACTGTATTGGACTGTTGGTGAATGAGTGGATGTTTATGTGGATCTTAGAATTACTGAATAGGTTGTTGTAACTGGTATTGGTATGTCCATTGTTTTGAAAATTTTAGTCTCTATTTTTGAATGTGTGTATCAAAGGTTATATTAGGGTGAGAGGAGGTCTGCCACTCTATCACAAGGATGATGTCATCAGTGAGGTCATCAGTGATGTCATTTGAGATGTCATCAGTGATGTCATGAGTGATGTCACTGACCATGTCATGAGTGATGTAATATGTGACGTCATCAGCAGTGCATTGCGGGCGCGCGAGTTATAGTTAGCTGAACTAACTATAACGGGGCAATTTCATTGGTTTTTTACGAGTAAAATGTCCAGCTAAAAATAACATGTGTGAAACCTATGGTTTTTTCACTGAATTTCTAAGGTTTTTTAAATGCTAATTCCTAACTATAACGTGTGTGAAACCCATGGTTTTTTCAGTGAATTTCTAAGGTTTTTTAAATGTTAATTCCTAACTATAACGTGTTTGAAACCCATGGTTTTTTCAGTGAATTTGCAAGGTTTTTTAAATGCTAATTTTTTTTTTATTCTTCAATTTTTTCTAACATATTTTTAATTTAATTTTCTTACCTTTTATAAAGACTATGCTTAAATTTTTAAAATTCTTTAATATGTTTTTTTTATATATTTTTTAAAATAAACATGTAAAATTTATTTCCAGTTTTTTTTTTTTTTTTTTAATTTTTTTTAGTACGCGTACCGTAAGCTCACGGTAAGCGTACGGTTTACGCAACGTCCGTAATCTTTCTACGCTGCTTGCGTATAGTTACGCACTTTGCGTAGCCGCGCGTACTGCGCGTGGGACGCGTGCGCGCTTACGCCACGCGCGCACGTTACGCGGAAGTGTCGGGGAGTGACTGTTATGCGCATGCGCGCAAGCGCGTGTCTTTTTTACGCGCATGCGCACTTTTGCCGTAAGCGTACCGTAAGCGTACCGTAAGCGTACGGTTGGTCATGTGATCATGAAACACAACTTTTGATTGGTTGAAACTACTTTCAGTTCTAGAACTCTCCTACACCACACCCATTCCCCTCATTTCTGCTTGTGATCCCTTAGGAGAAGGAGCTGGTTTGTCTTTGGGATACGATGGCAGAACAGCAGAGCCCTTCTGAGAGTGAGGCTAGCACCAGCAGCACTGTCTTGAGGCAGAGAGCGAGGAAACAAAAGCCTTCTTATGTTTGGGATTATTTTACTTTTCCTGAAGGCCAGCAAAAGGTGAATGCACCCTTAGTTACTTGCAGGCTGTGTCAGCGTGTACTTTCAAGAGGTAATCCTGACAGGAAGTATTCCTTTGGGAATCACATCATGAAGAGACACCTCCAGGATGTACACAGAAGGACACATGGTCATCTTTTTGGAGGTAACTCTTCAGAAAGACGAGCCAGTACATCCACAGCAGCTTAGCCTGGACCATCATCTGCAGGGCTGACTCCTTCTTCTGCAGGTCAGGTGAGCCCTTCATCTGTGGGGGGGGAATCTCCTTTTGCTGGCCCTCTGGAAATTAACCCTCGGTTTGCGAGGGTTGAAGTACGGTGCGCCCATTGTCATGATCTAATTACTTATAGGGAGACCAGTGTTTCCCTGGTGAACAGTAAAATAGATCAGCACACTTGTCGTACCGTCTAATATTCCCAATCTTTCTTTCCTCTGTCCCTGCATGAACACAACGGTTCTTTTAAGAGCCAACCTTATCTTTCATCTTTTTTTTACATATGTTTTTAAAAACTTTTTTTTATTTTTTTTTACCGTACGCGTACGGTGCGCGTACTTTTTTTTTTTTTAAAAAAAAAAAAACACTAAAAATCATTTATGACATTACATTGACCTTGAGAGACTACAATTATTATTATTGACTTACCATACTCACTGAAAAAATATTTATTCATTTCTTTTTTTAAAAAATAGTTTTAAAAATGTTTGTAGTTTTCGTAAATTTTCTATATCTATCTGGAAAAAAAGTAAAAAGTATTAATATTTTTAAAACTTTTTATAATACAGTACACATATTTACATTTTTTCCCCAAAAATATTTTTACCTTATTTTTGCTGTTTTCAGAATATATTGCATTTCACTATAAATTGTGAAAGCAATTGCATTCATCATTTTACAGCGGGCAAAAAAAAATACCAATCACAAAGATTGTATTAAAAAAGCCCTGATTCTTTTTTTACTTAAACTTAACATTATAGAAATGCATAAAGTACCCTTCCCCCAACTTGACTTCTGCCTAGTACCCTTCCCCCAACTTGACTTCTGCCTGCTACCATAGCAACAGCTCATGGAACACTGCTGTGTGCAGTTAGGTCAGAAGTTTGCCAAACAATGTTTCAATTCCACAGAGCAAGAGTGCTTGACTTTTCAAACCTTACAGCAAATCCATAGTACTGTTCTTTGGTTACACATTTTTTTGTACCAATACAAAACATGCTTCTATTAATTTACACATACAGCCTAGTTTTTTTTCTAGAATGGTATGAAACAGCCAATCAGTTCTTTTTGTTTTGAAAAAAATATGTATGCCTCCATTTCCAAACTGTCTTTCTTTTCATATTGCCATTCTACTGAAAGACACCTCCTGAGTGCATCCAGTTCTCCTTTGAAGATGTTCACAGTGTGGATTGTAGGGCACAGCTATGTCTTCTGGAGTGAAAAGTTTGCAGAGAAAACAGGTATGGTGAGAGACCTTGCTTTGCCAAATGTAGACATTAAATGGATTGGTCAGAGAGGGTTAAAGTGGCACCAATTGATGCCATTGGTGAAATCCTTCATTCAAATCCAACACCCTGACCTCATAATAGTGCACTGTGGTGGCAATGACCTAGGCACTTTGACTGGGGTAGGTCTGGAAATGCTTATGAAGGACACCTTTGCACAACTGTTTACACTTTTCCCTAAAACTGCCTTTGTGTTTTCCAACATATGCCAAAGGCAAAAATGGAACTGGTCCAATCATTTCTGTCCGCAGATTGACAAAGCAAGAAAGCACGTCAACAAATCTGTTTCTGCTTTCCTCCGTGACTATGGTATGGGTGCCATTTACCACAACAACTTGCGTTATGACATGCAAGACATTTATAGAGGAGATGGTGTGCACTTCAATGATGAAGGGAACAGAGTCTTCCTCTTGAACCTTAGACTCTGCATCGGTACTTACTTGTAGGTACCACTAAAAAAATGACTTAATAAACACAACAGCTCTTTTTAGAGCTCCCTAATTTCTAAACTCTTAATTCGTCATTTCATTTATTCATTTTTATTTTTGTTAACCGTACGCTTACCGTAAGCTAACCGTACGCGTACCCCGTGATTTTTTAAAAAATCAATAAATGTTTTTTTTGTACTTTTCTGTCCTTCTTTGACCCCCTTACAAATGTTAGGGGTCTGTAACTCTCCTCCTTGCCCCCTTTTCTTGTTTTCACTCTTTTTTTTTCAGAGTGAAACACAGAAAATGGCGGCCGCCGCTTCCTGGTTTCGGCCGATTCGAATGTTTACTAAGATCTAAGAGCCAATCAGAATCGCGCTCGCGCACGCCACCGTACGCTTACGGTAAGCGTACGGTAAGCGTACCGTAAGCGGGCTCAGATATATATATTGATTTAAAGGCTATTTTCTCAGAATCTACTGAACAGATTTACACCAAACCTACAAAAGGCACTTCCTTGACCTAGGGACTACCTCTCTGCTAAATTTTGAGTAATTCTGTTCAGCCGTTCGGGCTGTAGCTCGTTCTAAAGGTCCTATGGAAAAATGCATGGGAAAAACGCGTTTTGGGACCCCCCTTTTATCTCAGCCCCCGCTTGACGGATCCCCCCGAGACTTTCAGGGTAGGAGCGGAGCGTAGCGCCCCACCTATTTTGAGAAATTCGCGAGGATTCGTCGACCGGTGCCAAAGTTATTCAAAATAGAATGTTGAGGTTTTCCTATGGAAACGTGGTCCTAACTATAACTACCTACTGGCGACCGCCAGTAGGTAGTTATAGTTAGGACCTATTTTCCATAGGAAATACGCAACATTCTATTTGAAATAACGTTGGCGCCGGTTGACGAATCTTCGCGAAATTTTCCAAACTTTTGGCCAGCTCCGGTCCGCTCCTATCCTGAAAATTTCACGGTGATTCGTCAAGCGGGGGCCGAGAAAAAAGGGGGTTCCCAAAACGCGTTTTTCCCCATGCATTTGCCCATAGGATCTGTTGTAAACAGTAATGAGACAGGATTCTACAACGAAGAAAAGGTAACTAATCTGCCGCGCGCTAGCACTGTTTAGCTGTATTGGCTACAACGCGATGAGAGCGATTCAGAAGAGGGTTATTGATGGTGCCGAAGGGAGGAAGAGGAGTGTGTACTTGGCGCAACTCTAGAAGTAGACCAGATAGGCCCATTTGTGGATGGGAAGATAAATAATGAAAATATTACTTTCCTAGTAGATACTGGGGCTACTCGATAAACTGTTAGGTCAGCTGAAATTAAGAATCTTCCTCTTTCGGATTAAACGATCCAAGTAGTTGGTGTATCCAACAGACAGATTAAAACTTATCTTACAGAACCATTGAAAGTTAGCATAGGTAAATTCTCAGAAATGCACCGCTTTGTTGTGTGCGATACAAGTCCTGTGAATTTTTTAGGTAGGGATTTGCTGTGCAAAATGAATTGCACTATATTCTGTACCCCTGGTGGGATAGCATTTGAGACCCCTGATGAAGATGCGCTATATAAAATGACTATGACAAACAGGGAAACTGAGGTTACTGAAGCCTATGCTGTGTTTAACCCTGATGAATTACCTAAAGAATTGAAACAGACCGTAAAAGCAGAAGTCTGGGATTTCACTGGGGAAGATATGGGACTAATGAGAAATGTAGACCCAGTAAAAATAACAGTGAAGGAAGGAGTAAGTTATCCAAATGTCCCTCAATATAAATTGACACCTGAGATAACTGAAGGAGTTACTCCTGTGATTGAAAGAGGATAAAACAAGGCATTCTGAGAGAAATAATGAGCAGTCCATGTAATTCCCCGATTATGGGACTCACAAAGCCTAATGGAAAGTTCAGGATAGTGCAAGATTTGAGAAACATAGATAAAATTGATGCCCCATTGTACCAAATCCATCTGTGATTTTGTATCAGATTCCCCATGATGCAGAATGGTATACAGTGATTGATCTATGCCATGCTTTCTTTTCCATTCCATTGCACCGTGACAGCAAGTAGATTTTTGCATTTCATTTTGGCGAACATATTTTGGCTTAGTGCCGAATTCCACAGGGGTATGCAGAAAGCCCCTCAATATTTAATCACATATTGAAGAAATCCTTAGAGAGTTTAGAAATGCCCGAAAATTCAGTGTTAGTCCAATAGATCGATGACCTTTTTGTGGCGTCGAAAACCCGTGAAGCTTGTGAAATAGACACTATAGCCTTGCTGAATCATCTGGCTGATGGAGGACTTAAAGTGTCACCATCAAAATTACAATTTTGCAAGAAAGAAGTACAATATTTGGGCCATAATATTGAAAAAGGACTGAGAACGATAATGTTCCAGCTCGAGACCAGGAAGAATGGGGAATAACATGTACCAATACCCTTCCTGCGTCGCAGACCCGACGTCACACTAGATCATTCACACACGCAGTCATTGGTGGGGCCCATAACACCAACCCTCACACGTCTCTCTCACTGAGTCTGCACACAAAGGAGGGATGAGTAATTCAAGCGGTGGACATGTGGAGGAATACCTTATTATCTATAGGAAAATATTTACATTAAATACATTATGTACATCTGCATCTGTAGAATCCTAGCTTTATCATCAAGGCACTCCACCCACTTGGTCGACGGACCAATTAGTTGGATTGGTTGATGGTGATTGTCAAGACCAGCTTAACCTCACTACAACGATATATTGAATTGCATAATTAATTGATTCTAAAAGAATCACTAACACCTGAAATCATTTCAAAAGATTTTATGTAATTAATTTGCATAAAGGAAATTATCATTTATTCTCTCACTATTCATTTTCACTTGAGCATTGCCATTTATTCAGGACATAAATCAAGAAACTGTTTAATAAAAGTCATGAAGAGAAAATGTAGGTTTGCATTCATTTCATTATTCTCAAAATGGTTATAAATCAATCCTTGGTCATGTAACTGACAGAGGGTTCCAAAATGAAGGAGCAGTGAACCACAGTTAAAAACATGCATTTCATTCTAAAGATTTCCTACACTAAAACCTTCCTACCCAGCACTAAAACCCCAACGTACTTAATTAACCCTTGACCTCCTCGACGACTTCTCTCACCCAAGCTAGTGTCCCGCAACGATCTCGAACCAACAGGGGCCATCAGTGCACAGTCTGGCATAATTCCAAGCTCCCAGGATTTCTCCAAAGCAGCTTTTCTCCTCCGCCTTTTCTCACTACAAACCCCAATTTTGGTCTGATATTTATGCTGTGTTTGCTGGCTCTCTACCCTCAAATGTTTCAACTCATGTTGTTTCCCTTGCTCTGATTGGTCATGACAATGCAGTTTTCAGCTCTCAGGATGTCCGTTCATAACAATGTAATTCTCAGCTTCCAGGATGTCCAGGAATAACAATGTGGTTCTCAGCTCCCAGGATGTCCGTGAATAACTTTATGTTTGACAAGCTGATAGATACAAATTTGACTGTCCTACAGTTCATTACCAGGCATTCAAAGGTTCATTGGCAGGCATTCAAAGGTTCATCGGCTGGGATTCAACTGTTCAATGTCAGGGATTCAGCTGTTTCTACGTGGTCATTCTTTGGCAGGCATTCAACTCTTTCTCTTCGGCAGGCATTCAGCTGTTCTCGTGCTATCATTCAGGCAGTCAGCAACTACCGGCATGGCCTCGAACATAGTCAGCTGGAGTTGCAAAGTTCAGTGGAGCACGGTGCATGCACGAGGTTCCTCCAGCCAGATGATGCAAGCATTTTCTACTGTGCAGAACCGGGAAAAACGAACCCATCTTGAAACTGCGATAGACACACACAAAGAAAATCTGAATACACAGAAAATGTGTGTTTTCTGTCCCCCCACCCACCAGGGCTAATATGTATCCCCTAAAAACTGTTACCTAGCGGAAAAGCATCACACTGCAAGCCATTAAAATGAAGCAAAAGCAGCATGCAATGCACAATGTACACTACAACATAGACATGCACTATTACTCTATTTAAATGCACAAAATAGATTAAACGTGTGTTTTCCACTATTAATTAATATGTTAATCAAACCTGTAAATGCAGAGCATTTCCCACATGTAATGTGTGTGTTTGGTTAATACACAGCAAACAAAAGTAAAATATTACTTTGTTATGGGGGTGATTGGTCTGAACGGAGTACACACAAGATCTTCTGTACTCTGCTCCATCAATAACAATAGACAGGATCAGGATCATAAAAGGAATGAGAGCTTCCATGACCCAAAGAGAGGTGAGAATGTTTCTTGGAATGGTTGGATATTGTCGCCAGTGGATTAGCAATTTCTCTCTGATTGCAAAGCCTTTGGTACGTTTGACAAGAAGTGATGTGAGAGATCCCATTGATTTGAACAAAGAAGAATTGGCAGCTTTTAAGCGATTGAGAGATGGGTTGTGTGAAGCACCTGCATAAGGTATGCCTGATTATGAAAAGAATTAGAGTTGTATTGCAGTGAGAGACATGGATGTGCACTCTCTGTTCTAATACAAAAGTATGGAAAACTGAGGAGACCAGTTGCATACTTCTCATCAATGCTAGACCCAGTAGCTGTAGCCTTACCTGGGTGCTTGAAAGCAGTGGCTGCTACCTGTCGGAGTGTGGAACAGAGTGGAGGAATTGTGATGGGATATCCTGTGAAAGTTTTTGTACCACATGATGTGGCAATCCTTTTAACAAAGAGTCGCACTCAGTACATGACACATAGTTGGCTGACTAAGTATGAGAAAGTCATATTGGGTCCAACAAATGTAAGTCTTGTGAGATGCTTGAATGTGAATCCTTCAACGTTTCTGCCTGATGCTGAGAATGTGGAAGTCAGAGATGAAGCAGATCATGATTGTCTGGAGGTACTCGATTTCTGTACCAAACCACGTCCTGAAATAAAAGATGTAACATTACCAGAAAGTGATTTTGTGATGTTTGTAGATGGGTCTTGCCTGGGAACAGATGATGGAATGCTGAGTGCAGCATATGCAGTTTGCACAGTTGCAGCAGTAATGGAAGCATCCTACCTGAAAGGAGTAAAATCGGCCCAAGTAGCTGAACTTGTTGCTTTGACTAGGGCATGTAAGATTGGGAAGAGTGTGAGAGTGACCGTGATAACTGACAGCCAGTACGGATTCGGTGTGGTGCACAATTTCGGGAAATATGGCTGCAGAGAGGGTTTTTGACATCAAGTGGAACTCCCATTAAGAATGCTGAGGTGGTTGGAAAATTGCTTGAGGCGATACAGCTACCTAGGCAATTGGCTGTTGTAAAGTGTGCTGCCCACACTCAGTCTGGCGATTACATCGCCATCGGCAACAAGTACGCCAATCATATGGCTCAATACTGTGCACGTACTTAGAATTCGATAAATAGGGTGAAGGAGAAGGAAGTGATTTCTTGCACCTTGATGTTTACTTACACTGTAGGAACCTGGGAAGAAGTAAGGCAATTGCAGGAAGAAGCAGGAGATGAGGAAATGAAGCAGTGGGTAAAAGCAGGATGTGCACCAAGGGAAAAGGACCATGTATGGGTCCATCGAGATGGAAGACCAGTTATGCCTGATAGCATGATGTCTGCCATGGCACGGATGTATCATGGCCAGGGACACATAGGGAGAGATGCTATGATCAGGTCGTTCAAGCAGACCTGGTACAATGCAAAATTTAGACTTGTAGCAGAGAGTCTTTGTCAAAGGTGCCTTATATGTCAGCAATACAACCCTGGAAGAAAGACAGTAGTGAGCCTAGGAACAATAGGTCGAGACGGAGGGCCTTTTACCAGAATGTAAGTGGATTTCATTGAGATGCCTCCCTGTAACAGGTTGAGGTATGTTCTAGTTATGATCTGTTTGTTTTCTAGTTGGGTGGAAGCATTCCCAACAAGGAAAAATGATGGAATCACAGTGGCAAAATTACTTTTGAGGGAATTTATCCCTAGATTCGGGTTCCCAGTAACAATTGAATCAGACCGAGGAAGACATTTCCATAATGAGATCATAAAATTGATTTGTGAAGCATTGAATGTACGACAAAAACTACATTGTGCCTATCGCCCAGAGGCTTCTGGTGTGGTGGAACAGATGAATGGTACTATCAAAAACAGGATAGGGAAAATGTGTTTAGCCACAGGTATGAAATGGCCTGATGTATTGCCTCTAGTACTCACTACTATTAGATCAATTCCAGACAGAACTACAGGGTTGAGCCCCCATGAAATCATCATGGGTAGAGCAATGCGTCCTGTGTTCATACCAGTCAACAAGCTGATGCCTATAACTCATGACATGGTGTTGGATTACTGTAAAAGCCTGGCTGACGCAATTCATTCTGTGTTTCATCAGGTTGGAGCGGATGCCACCACCCTTGAAAAGAAGCAAGCCCATGATCTGAGCCCAGGGGACTGGGTAAGAATCAAAGTAAAAAGAAGAATAAACTGTCTGGTTCCAAGGTGGGGAAAACCACGACAAGTAATTTTGACCACAACAACAGCTGTGAAGTGTGCTGGACTGAAAAACTGGATTCATGCATGTCAAACATTGAGAATTCCAAATCCAGTGGATAGCACAGAAAAGGAATATTTTGACGAATCAGAATCTAGTACTGAATCAGATGACGAAGAGACAAGAACCAAAGAAAACCCAGAAAGGGGGTAATCAGAGTCAAATCTAACTTTCATCCCCAGAAGCATTTCCTTGAGAAGATGGCTACAGATTTCTGATACCAGCACAGACTCAGAGACTGAACAAGGAACTCAATGTTTGAGAAAAGGAAAAGACAGTGAAAAGACAATTAAAGAAATTACTGAGAGAGAAGTTCCAGATGAAAGATTGAGAGAAATTACACCTGAAATAACCAATTTAGATGGACAGGTGCTAGATACAGAGAGAGAGGGAAAGATTTCTGCGGAAGAACCCCAAGGAGGTGTAGGGAACTCCAAAATCCAGTTTGAAGAAGGGACAAGTAGTCAGCAGGAAGATTGCGTGCCGAAGATTCGAGGAGGGACAGAAGTAGGGAAAACGAAAGAAGTGGTGGAAAAAGAAGCTGTTGAAAGTAAAAAGCAAGTTGAAACAGAGTCAGAGGAAAGCGAAGACGAAGTACCTGATGGTTGAGTTCTAAGAAAGAGAGCTTGGAGAACTGAAAAGTATGATAAAGGAAGTAAACTGAAAAGAGCAGCAAAAGACGATGTTTGGCCGAATAAAATAAAAAGACTGAGATATCGACTAACACGAGTAAATTCACCAAGAGCTGAACAAGACGAGGAAATAGTTGTAATTAAAGAAAGCAAAAGAACGAGGAAACCTAACCAGAAGTATAAGTCGCCAGAATGGACATATGTGGCATTGCCTGAAGTAAAAGAAGAGGTGGATAGCCAGGGAAATCCAGAGGTGACTGTACCGGAAGTGGTTGAGGAGGACGAAGAATCAGAAATCCTGAGAGTTATCTTATCCGATATTGGAGAAGAAGCGGATGTTCAGGACATTCTGTACTCAGATCACGAAGGAAAGGTGAAAGATGATGAGATGCCAAACTGAATGAGACAAGGAAGGTGCTAATGGAAAGACAATAAAATATGGGAAAAAAGACAAAAACTGGTAGAACCAAGTAGGTGCTTAGAGCCTTGGGTTAGACAAACTAGTTGTGAAGTAGAAGAGGCTTTTTTCCGGTGGTGGCTCGCAGCAAATATGGCAAAAATCAAGGCCCGTGATCTGCGTGGTAAGAAGAAGGAAGATCTTCTGAAACAGCTTGATGACCTCAAGGTCGAATTGTCGCAGCTCCGGGTTGCTAAAGTGACTGGTGAAGCTGCATCCAAGCTGTCCAAGATCTGGGTTGTCCGAAAATCCATTGCCAGAGTCCTCACAGTCATCAACCAGACACAGAAGGAAAACCTGCGAAAATTTTACAAAGGCAAGAAGTACAAGCCCCTTGATTTGAGGCCCAAGAAGACTCGTGCTTTGCGCCGTAGACTCAACAAATACGAAGCGGGTTTGAAGACCAAAAAACAAGTCCGAAAAGAGCGTCTATACCCAATGCGCAAATTTGCTGTGAAAGCTTAAATGTGTTCTACAAAATAAAGGCTATATGGTTGAGTATTCTAGAAGAGGCTAAGTCAAAAGACACTGTTCATTTTAACAAAAATGGCAAACACAGATAGTAGAAAAGGTAGATGTATATTTTTGAAAAGATGGTGTAAAATGTGTTGTTGTTGTACAGGATTACTAATGCTTCTGTGGAGTATACTTGCTCTAATGATCTCATTTAAGGTTACTATAGATACAATAGAAAGACATAGTGAAAGCAAAACGCACTGCAGAACGGACGCTGCATTTGGGACCTTGCAGATTACCTTTCTGGCTGATCACCTTTCTCCTCCACCCCTCGCGGTACCCGCTCCGCGGGTCCCGCATCGCAAGGGGAGTTTGACCAACACCGGGGGCCACTGCTGAGGGACGTGCAAGGCGGAGTGGACTGAGCGAGGCGGGGCTGCGAGCGCGGGTGCTGGGACTCTGTTTCCCAGGAGCACCCGCCTGCCTGATTGTGACCACCTGGGCTGCTCTCCCCGACCCCTCCCCCCCGCCCTCGAGCCTTTATAAACTTTTGTGCCTGGATTGCCCAGCGGGACGCACTGCAGAACGGACGCTGCATTTGGGACCTTGCAGATTACCTTTCTGGCTGATCACCTTTCTCCTCCACCCCTCGCGGTACCCGCTCCGCGGGTCCCGCATCGCAAGGGGAGTTTGACCAACACCGGGGGCCACTGCTGAGGGACGTGCAAGGCGGAGTGGACTGAGCGAGGCGGGGCTGCGAGCGCGGGTGCTGGGACTCTGTTTCCCAGGAGCACCCGCCTGCCTGATTGTGACCACCTGGGCTGCTCTCCCCGACCCCTCCCCCCCGCCCTCGAGCCTTTATAAACTTTTGTGCCTGGATTGCCCAGCGGGACGCACTGCAGAACGGACGCTGCATTTGGGACCTTGCAGATTACCTTTCTGGCTGATCACCTTTCTCCTCCACCCCTCGCGGTACCCGCTCCGCGGGTCCCGCATCGCAAGGGGAGTTTGACCAACACCGGGGGCCACTGCTGAGGGACGTGCAAGGCGGAGTGGACTGAGCGAGGCGGGGCTGCGAGCGCGGGTGCTGGGACTCTGTTTCCCAGGAGCACCCGCCTGCCTGATTGTGACCACCTGGGCTGCTCTCCCCGACCCCTCCCCCCCTAGTCAGTGATTACCATATCAGGAGGCCAGTTCTCCCGCAGCGCGGGAGCGCGCGGGAGGGCGCCGGGAGAAGCTCGGGACAAGGGCGGGACCGTCCTAGGCCGTCAGTGGCCGAAGGAGGCCGGGCTGGGCCCTCTCTCTTGATTCCTTCCCGCGCCATAACTAAGGAAATGCCCTCGCCTACACACCGGGAAATTCCCTCAAGGGATGGAGCCTCCAGCTCCGGGACTCTGGATAACTATTTCAAACCCAATAAAGGTGAGGCGGACATGGACGGTTCACTTGAGAAACGCAGGGCGGACCGCAGGCGCTCCATTGAATCTATAAAAAACAGGCCCCTGATCGACATCAGCCCCTTCCCCACCACTCAAGAGGGAGGCGTGCTATCCAGCAGTCTAAATATTTCGACACTAGAGGACTTCCCTGTCCTATTAAGGGAAATCCCCCCCACCCCAGGGATAGCGCTTGTACAAAACATAGAGCCAGTCCCCCCAGAGACCTCTCATTCTCCCGTCAACCTGGTAACCCAAATTCCACCTATCCAATTGGCCAAATAGCAGTAAGCCCAAAATAAACGTAGTGGTGGAGTTACATAGGCCCCCACCCAGTAAACGTGCTCGGAAATCAACGGGGGGGCGGGGGAAACCCAAAATATCCCATCTGGATTTTGGCAAGAAACGGCCAAATATTGCTCTACCGGGGAAGCACACGGAGATAGTGCCTCCTTCTAAGCTCTCAAACACCGGAACCACTGCCACCACCAAAGAGCAAGAGGGTACTACGCCAAATCCAAATAATCCACTCTCTGCTAAGGGGAACATTGAATTCCTACTCCGCTCCCTTCTACAGCCCATCACCGACAGCTTAAAAAAGGTCGAGATTAGGCTCACCTTATTAGAAACTTCTCTTACCACCCTGAGCACTCTAGCAAGTAAGCAGACAAAGTTAGTGGAAATCCCCCCCCCGGCTGAGGAACCTTCCAAAGAAGATGCCGCAATTAATGCCAATAGAGCCCCCCCCAGAAGCATGCCATCTGCTCCCCCTCTGCAACCCCTTATGGCCATTCAAATTCAGGCACGGCACAACAACCAAAGCCCCAGACCTACTCATCATGCGGCTATAATCTCACATAGCTCACAAATAGAGTCCTCTGGAATGCATCAAGGCCAGGTCAATGTTCCCCCACTCACGCCCGTTTGTCCAACTCCCAGACCCCGGAGGCCAGACCTTCCACCTGAGGCCAACAGATTAATGGTGGTTCTAGCGGGTGCCCCTCACTTAAGATCAGGGGAAAACGAGGATTACCAGTCACTTAAGAAAAAGGTAATCAAATGGCTCAATTGGAACCGACCTTTGCCTCCCCAGTATAATAACGAAATCATCATGGTGAGAAGGGTCCCATGGCTAGGGAAGACCGGGAAAACTATAGTGGGGGACTGTATCATGGTAACCTTTAAGGATCCAGGCACGGTTCGACATATTTAAAGAGGAATGAACCGTTCCCTGGATTCCACCATACAGACCCTCCCAGTATCTTTTTTCTTTCCCCCGATTCCTAAGCGTCAGGCCCCAATATACGATGACTGGACAAGGGTGGAACATAGACGTAATCACAAAGGCTCTGTACAACCCCTGTATTTTCAACCACCGGATACACCTTTTTGCGATTTCAATCGCTTCAACTGTCTGGACGGCTTGGATGGGGTCGACTGACTTACTGCCTGTAAGACAGCGTCAGGGGTTTTGGGTTCTCGTGGGTCGTTGGAGCATTTCACTTTGTCCTCCGGCCCAAGTTTTGACCTATTGAATGACCCACCTGCCATAGATCATGGCAGAATCGAATTCTCTCACCTAGCCACTGATGGAGTAGTTGCTGCCGAGGGGATAACTTTGGTTCCCCTCCCTGTTGGCGAGGGGGAGAGGGGAGCCATGGTGCCATATGAAACTTACGCTGCTCTCGCTCCAGGCTTTGCAACACAAGAGGAGCCAGGACCTACCTCTTCCAACCCTTGTGTTTTGACACCTCCCACTTCTGAACATCTGAGGATAATCTCCTGGAACATCGCGGGATTAGCAAACAAATTGGAAGAGCCGACTTGGGAAAAGTACATAGAAACTGGCGACATATGCATGTTCCAGGAAACCTGGGCTAGAGAGGACCATGGACACCAAGGCTACATATCATTCTTTATTCCAGCTAGGTGGGAAGGCAAAGGCCGCCCTTCAGGGGGCCTTGTGATATGGGTTGCTGTCCATCTGGGCTGTGTGGCATCACGGCTCCCATGTAACTCTGATGACATCCTGGTGGTCTCATTAACATGGCCAAACAAAGCAAACCTCTTGTTGGTTAACATCTATTCCAGGCCGATGGGAAAGGCAAAAGAATCACCGACTTTTAATGAACTCTCGAACTTTTTATCTGAACTGCCGACTGATTCATACTATGTGGTGGGTGGGGATTTTAATTCTCACTTTGAGCCACTCCCCGGCCTTCAGGAAGGGTTTTTATCAGATGAAGAAGCTAGGTGGGCAGTACCAGGGGTTGATGTTCCATCTCCGAAAGCTTGGACCCCATTAGCGTTGCAAATCACTGCCCTTACCTTAAGGTATGGACTTAGAGCGTGTAATGGGAGAGTTAAATCGGACACACCAGGCAAAAATACCTATAACCGCCGGGGAAGAGAGTCACACTTGGACTACATTCTGGTCCAACTAGCGAGGTGGTCAACTATACAGGATTTTAGGATAATAGATAGGTTGGATAGTGACCATAATGCCCTCGAGTTAGATCTTGTTCATCCAGCACCTCAGGGCTTAGTGACCCAGGAAGAAGGGAACCACCCCACGCTCCTTATAGACAACAGTAGAAGAATTAGGTGGGAGCATCTGGTCACAAAAAAGGACAAACTCCCACTGCTCTATGCAGAGATTACCCCTATCCTGGAAATTGTTGGGGACCTTGATAGTGTAGCAAGAAAAATAGACATAAGGAGCAAATTGTCTGATGCCCACAAGGAACTTATAAAAGTTGCGGCACCCCACTTCACATGTAAGGTACGAAAGCCAAGAGAGAGGTGCCAAGGCAAAACCCAATGGTACAATGTGGCCTGTAGACGGGCCAAAACAGAACTCCTCGGAGTAATAAAGGAGGGCAAAGGAGGGGAACGCCTTAAACAATATAGGCAAGCCTATAAGAAACTTCTCGCCCAGGCTAAAATAGAATGGGAGGAAAACCAGTGGGAAGAACTCACTAAGGCCCTAGCAGTGCAAGATCAACGCCTGTTCTGGAGAATGGTGAACGGGGGATCAGGGAGTTTACATTCGGCAGTGGAGCCTAACATAGCTCCTGGAGTGTGGCAGGCCCACTTCCAGTCCTTATACAGCGCTGAGTCCGGAGAACTTCCTGTGTCAATTGAACCAGAAAGGCAGGGCTCTCAGGTGGACCAAATAACACTGAGTGAGGTCACTGCTGCCATTTCAGGCCTGGCTTCGGGGAAGGCCCCTGGGCTGGATGGGCTACCGGGAGACCTGTACAAGCAGGAGCCCACCGTCTGGGCGCCCTACCTCGCTGCTCTTTTTAATGGTATCCTCGGTGGGATGGAAATCCCTAGTACTTGGCTGGGGGCTGAGGTGGTCCCGATTTTCAAAAAGGGATCCCCCCTCCTCCCAGCCAACTACAGACCGATCAGCCTGATAGATGTAGCGCAGAAGTTGTTCGGCAGGGTTCTCCTGAATAGGCTTCAGGAATGGATCGAGGAGGCAGGCGCCCTCAGTCCATACCAGGCAGGCTTTAGGAAAGGGGTATCGACTGTGGACCAGGTCTTTAGATTGAACCTGGTGTACTGGAAGACAGTGAGGTTCGAGGGTGGCAGTTTGTACACGATTTTCGTGGACCTACGAGCCGCCTTCGACCTCGTGCCCAGGGGAAAACTCTGGGTCATTCTGGCAGGGATGGGCGTACCACCAGACATTTTATTGACCTTGCAGAGGCTGCACCATAACAATTATGCCCAGGTGAGGTGTGGGAGGTCGGGGGAGCTGACTGACAGATTCCCCGTGGGCAGAGGGGTAAGACAGGGCTGTGTGCTGGCGCCGACCCTGTTTTGCCTCTTTGTCAACGGGGTAATCGCTCATCTGAACGCCACCGACTACACAGATGCCCCCAAACTAAATGGCAACAGTGTGCCCGCAATAATGTTTGCGGACGACACACTGTTAGTATCTAAAACTCCCATGGGCATCCAAAGGACACTTGATGCCTTTGTGGCCTTCTGTCAGGACAGAGGACTGGAAATCAATGCCACAAAAACCAAATATATGGTATTGAATCCAAGCCCCAAACAGCGCCCGAATCCCCTGCTGGGAGCAGCACGGCTGGAAAGAGTAGCCACGTTTGAATATCTCGGCGTGACACTCAACGAAAATATGACCTGGGGGACCCATCAAACCAGGGCTAACCTTAAACTAGTACAAATTACCGGGGGTATCTCCCGGATGATGACCGGTTCGACCTATCGCCCATTGGGGGCCCTAATTCAGATATATAAAGCACAGGCCAGGGGGGCGATCCTGTATGGGGCCGAACTGTGGGGCCATACCCCATGTCGGAATCTGTCATCCACGGAAAACAGATTCATAAGACAAATTACCGCACTTCCTTCTAGCACCCCACTTCTCCCTTTGAGGCTTGATCTAGGGCTACGGCCTCTCGCCGACGAGATAAGTCTAAGACCCATTGCCTTCTGGCGCAGGCTTTGGAGCAGCGACGATCTCGCCGACTATAGGGCGGAACTGGTCGAACTATTAAAACACCCCAAGGCGCTCAGTATCCCCTGGGTCCAAAATATCCAGTCAACCTGCACAGATCTGGGGCTCCCCGAACTGTGGACTAAACCAGCAGATACAGCACCTAGAATCTCTAAGAGATTTTTGGCGAATCTGTATCATGAACACAAAAGGGTAAGGGCTTTAGCTACCCAGACAGAGGGGTCCCTTTCTTCTAAATTCCTGCAAAATAAGGATCTCTATGCACTTGATAAGGCTTTTGATCCCATATATCCCGTACTCACTAGAAAGTTATTTCTCCAGTGGAGATACGGTACATTGCCTTTGCGCTCCTTTTCTAGCACCTGGTCGCAAGTCCCTTCCACTAAGTATTGCCCCCTTTGCGCTGACAAAGAGGAAAATGACTTACATGTGATCTTTTTCTGCCCAGCATATAAGGCAGCCAGAAAGTACTGGCTGCTGCCTCTGATTAAGAACTTGGGTGGCAGGGAATATATACTTATGTACAGGATTTTAAAATGCGATGTTTCCGGCCCAATCGTTTTTACGCTTGCCAAATTTTTTACAAATGTATGGCATACGCGTAATCGTCTTTTAAAAAATGCTGGGTAGTCTGTAGATTGCTCTATTTTTAACATTGTTAATAATGTTTGAAGTGGATTTTTAAATCACGCACTGATGTTTTATCAAATGTGACAGAATTTTTGTGATTTTAATGTATGTGTATCTTTTATGACCAAATGGTCGAAATAAAGATTAAAAAAGTAAAAAGTAAAGAAAACAAAACTAATACAGAAAAGATTCAAAAGGTAGTTCCAACTAGAATAGTTATAAACTATTTGCATAAAGACTGGTCAATAACTGATTTTTTTAATAATGTATTTTCAAAATTATTGTATGAATATGTAAAGACAATGGACATAAGGGACTGCTATGTTTGTATGCAGTTACCTGCATCTGTATCGGAGGGAGTGACTTATCACCAACTTCCTGTAATTTATGGAATAACATGTAGTGTAATAGCTAGTTTATTTAATCAAACAGGGAAGTTAGAGTATTATTTTTCAGATGTAGATAACATAGTTTCACAAGTACCATCAATTAACAAGGTAAACAAGGTAAAACCTGCAAAGGTATTAGGTGAATTTTTCTTAGAGACTAAAGAACTAACATTAGAGTATATATTTGGAAACAATTTGACATGCAGTTTAAAGGAAGAAGAAAATACATTTTTGGATATGGTTGAAGAAAGGAGATTGAAAATGCAAAGGAAGGCATCTGAAGGAAAGGTGGAGAAGACAGTCTGGGATGTAGAAATGGAAAAACACTTGAAAGGAGAAGCTAGTCCAACTATGGCTTTAGATTGGCCTCAGAAAGGAAAACTGTGTATTAGCAGGAATCAAACTGCATATGATAATTACTTTGTAGGTAATAGTGAATGTCATGATACATACCGAATCATGGGTGGATGGGGATTTAAAGGAGGAAATTATCCAGTTTTTCCTGGATTACACTTTATTTGCAGGAACAAGGCGTATTATCGTTTGCCAGACCATTGGTAAGGCACATGTTATGTAGGCCTGGTTTTCTCGAAGATTTTTCATATGGGAAGAGGAGAAGATGGTGCACATAATTTAGGTAGTTATTTAGCACGTAGGAAGAGAGAATCTTGGTCAGAAATTGTGGGTGATATCTTTGGAGCATTGATACCAGCACTGGGAATATCTCTGAATGAAAACAAAATTAGAAGGCTATCAACATTAGTGGATCGCTTGTCAACAAGCACCGCTGGCGGATTTTAATTGGTAAACACAGAAATGGTTGCCATGCGTGCCATGGTAATGCAAAATCGACTTGCCCTTGATGTATGATTGGCAAAAGAGGGTGGAGTCTGTGGAATGCTGAAAGTTCAACATTGTTGTACTTACATTCCAGATGAAAGTAAAGATTTGAAAATTTATATTAAAAATATAACTGAACTGCATGACGAAATTGCACCACTGGAGGTTGAAGGTGTTTGGGAAAAGATTGGAAAGAAAACATCTGCTATTAAGAATTTCTTAGTAAACCTAGGTAGTACTTTTTTAGGTAAAATCTTATTTCCATTAACATGTGTGATTTTCCTAGTATTAATAGTAAGATTAGGGTGTCTTTGCCATAAAAAGAAGAAAATTCTGAAAAAGTTAAAAAGAGAAAATTTAAGGAGAAAAGATAAGAAACAAGAGAGGAAATATGAAGAAATAGAATAAGAAGAAGTTAAGGAAAATATGTATAAGACAGCAAAAAGAGAAGAGACTAAGGGAGACTGAGTTGTGAATAAAAGCAAGAACTCACTTCGACTCCATGAAAAGTAATACAAACTTTTAATGGTGTGGTGATATATTCACCAAAGGGGGGATTGATGGAGCGGGTAGAACAACATTTTGTATACCCCCCTATTCTGCATGTTTATACTAATTAGAATAATACATTAATATTATTAATGTGTTTGCGTGAAGTTTAACCAACATTACTAATGTGCGAAAGTCACGCGGGAATTGCACTTTGCATGGCTGAAATAATTTGTAAATTAACATACATGTGCATACTAATCTTAGAACAATAGAATATTGCATGATATATGTTGCTTTTGTGACGTTATCACATGTTGCACCAGATGACATCACTGGGTGAATATAAACGCTTTAAATGTTGCCATTACGCTAGATAATTACAAGCACAAAGGGGAATTAGTGAGGGTTTAACATTTTATTCGTTATTTCTATGTTTTAATTACTTTTTGTGTTTGTTTCGTCTAAGTTAACCGGTGGGCCTAAAATCAAGATGGCCGCCTGACTGACTTGACGCATTGGCCACCATTCCACGAGGTTTCGGGTGAAGTGCGCCTGCGCCATCTCACGTACCAGTGGCCTCAACATGACCCTAGACTTTCAGTACCCAAGCAAGGACACGATGGGATGAGTGCCAAATGTTCAAACAAAGGACTTATGCAGAGAACCAGACGGATCACGTCCTATGACCTAAGCTTTGGAACTGTGAGAAACTTCACCTGACGATCTTGACTAGTCAATGGGTGATACCCAAATCTATAAAATTGTATCATTTGAACATTACTTTTATTATAAAAGACGGTAGAATGGAGAGGATTGTGTCTTGCTGTCGTCTTCTTCTTTGTTGGTGAAAGGTTCTGCTGCTCAATGACATATTTCCATGCTGACGGAGAAGACGGTGACGCGACAAGACTACCGTATTCTTGACAGACTGAATCGCTGCCCAATTTCTTGATGAACTATGAACTTTCCTGAAAATAATGGGTATTAATTGATGCTTGCACGTTTCTGGTCCTTGAACCCAATCTTTGGGACTATAGCGTGCTGCATGAAGAACTTTCGATTTTCTGACCCACTGACGACAACATTTTGATGACTTAGAGGACGACTAATAGCCAGATTAGGTAAATATGATGTTCGGTGATTGCATTAACGATTAATTAAAATTCTTGCATTATTTAGATAAACAAATGATTGATTAACAAGAAACTGTGTTGGGCGTTTATTTGAGAGGGATTTAAATGTGCTTTAGAGAGGATTAAATCACCACTCCAATCCAACTAAATGATCTATCGATCATTGTGGAAGGAGTATCTTAATGGTTCAGGTCTAAGATGTGCAGGAATGTGGATATTTAGTGTATAGATATGTAAATCATTTTTCCTTACAGGTCATAAGATATTCCTTTCATGTCAGCGCTTGGAACAATCATCCCTCCCGTAAGTGCAGATCAGTAAGTATGAGTGTTGGTGTTATGGGCCCCACCAATGAATGCATTGAGTGAATGTGATAGTGTGGTATCTGGTCTGTGACGGAGGGAGGATTTCGGTACGTGGTTTGTTCTGATTCCCGTTACCCAGGTTTCAGCGCTGCAACACAGGTTTAAGAAGTAAAAAGGAAGTCCCTAGGTGGTTTGACTTTTTTTAAAAATATGATATATTGAGCCTACAGGAGACCTGGGATTTATAAAATAATTTTTGGTTGAATGGTTTTAAAACATACAGTATTACGGCACGTCCCCCTGTGGCAGGCAGACCCATAGGGGGTTTATTAATGTTATTCTCACTTGAATTGACAGATGTTCACAGGATGGTGGGGGTGGGGTCCCATAATCTTTTCATGATTGGGTCTGTTGCTCCTAATTCAACTACAATGCTGTTTGTTAATTTGTATAATTCTGGTGAGAACAGTTTTTTAAAATGAACATTTATGTAAATTGAAATGTTTTTTAGAGGAGTATTGTTTGAAGCAAACTACTTCTTAAAAAATATTGCACTAATGGGCAATTTTAATGTGCATGTTTGTGAGATGAGTTGTCAATTAGAAGATTCTTTAGGCCCAGTAAACTCTTCCACCCCTCATTCTGAGCATACATAATGTGGGTATGTTTAGAGGAGCTTTTGGCCATTGTAGACCCCTCTGAACCAAGTTCTTCTGATATTAATGATAGGGTTTCCACTTTTAAAGAACGAGTGAAGGATACTATTATAGACTTTATATTTATCTTCCCTATTTTGTTATCCCATAAAGTTTTTTATAATGCTAGGTGGTCTTCCTACAGTTAAATCAATGAGGACATTGTTCCCTGTTGGCGGTGAAACAAAAATAGCGATCACCTGCTCAACACAAGTAGAAAGAGAAGAGAGAGTGTAGAGGGGGGGAGGGGGGAGGGGGGTAGAAGTGAGAAGAAAAGAGGCAGAGAGAAATTTCCCCAGTCTCAAGGATCCAATCCCGAAGGGGAGGACTCTATGTAGCCTCTAGTTAGCCCTCACACACCCCAAGGGATGTCTTGCTTCATCATTGGGCTTGTTGTTGCTCCTCGTCGGGCCGGCGCTGCAATGCCCGACGGTCCCCCGAAGGGTCTCTTTATCGGAGGTCTTTTAAAGAGAAAAGCCGTAAGGTGAATGCGGGTATGTGGGCAAAAAAACAATAAAGATGGATCCGAGAGGTAAGTGATTGCGTGCGTGCAGGGTGTGTGAAATAAAAATGCCTAGGGGTGTCCAAAAAGTAAGTTTTAATATTATGGAGCCTCTGGCAAAGTAAAAAGACCAAAAGGTCGCAGGGTCACTAATAAGCGCAAGGTGATAATGTGACTTTAATAAAAGGTCGACATGTTTCACGCCTTAAATGCCCAGCGGGTCAGTGGCGTTTCATCAGGACCAAATAAGAGTGAAAGGTAGTGCACGGTGAAGGCGAGGGTGCCAGAGATTGGAAGGGTAACCCACGTCTTGATAAGGTTAAGAGAGGTACGGGGCTGCGGGGTACAGTGACCTAGTCAGCAAAGACAGAAAGAGCGTACCAAGCTAGTGTAACCTGTGGGGAAAAAAAAAAAAAAAAAAACGGGAAGGGAAAAGGGGAGGAGAAGGGGAAGGTGGGGGTTTGGAAGGAAGGGGAATAGAGGGAGGAGGGAAGGGTGACAGACACACATGAATGGTTTAGACAGAACTGGTACATAAAATCAGTCACAGTTTAACGAGAGAACACAGCGAGGGACTGTCTGTGACCCCGAATACCATTCGCATAGTAGTTGTGCGGTCACCCCAGTGACCATGTCAGCAGGAACATACACAGATAACGTGTCAGACGTCCAGCATCGGTGTCAGACACACTTTACTAACTCGATGGTGGAGTGTTGCCCATGGGTAGTGGGGCGGTGTAGGACGGGGACCAGACATGTTAAAAAATATATATATCTCGACATACATGCTAGAATCGAGGGAAACATTTGTGAAGTGGCATTAATAATGCCAGAATGAACGGCACCTAGTGCGTGAACAATGAGTGAACATAGCCAGTGATAATCTATAAAAAAGGATCTTAGTACAGAGGTCGAACAATATAAACAGACCACAGAGCAAGGTTACGGACCCACTGAACTAGAGGGGAATGAGTCAAGAAAGAACCTGACATCTCAGACCACAAGCGAACACTCTGTTAGCTAGCAAATGGTAAGTGTGAAGTGGGCATTTGAGAGTACATAAATATACATCCAACCGGTATTGGGAAGAGAATACCCAGATCCTTACACTCGTGTATCTGAACGGGGGCTTCCTAGGTATTGCCGAGGCTGCCTGCGCCCTATTTGCTGAAGAAACCAAACAGAGTATAGATTGATTAAAGGAGGGGTCCCTACGTAAGGGTGAGCTGCGCATACAGGATCGTCAGGCATCTCCCTTGTGGATCCTGCCTGAGAGTACTTACGGTTGCGTCGGGGGCCGGCTCAGTCAGCACCTACCCTCTGCCAGCGGCTGCCTGGAGATAGTGCCGGTAGCAAGCAGGTATCCATTTAAGGCGGTGGAAAGGGAGTGAACCACTTCCTGCTCGAGGGAGAGGACAAGGGGAAGTCCGCCCCAACATATGCCACCCAACCCATATGGCTTTCACCATCCCCCTTATCCACCTCAAGGCCCAATGTGGTACCCTGCCTTCAACGGACCACAACCAGGCTATGTACAGCCCGGCTATCCCCAACCATTCTTCCCTAACCCACCACCTCCTTTTCAGTACAGAGGCAGGGGGCGAGGCAGAGGGAGAAGAAGAGGTCAGAAGCAGGTTCAGTGGCAAGACGCCGGACAACTCCAACAACAGCAACAGCAGAGACAGACCAGGAGCATGACAAATCAAAGACCCTGATTGTCAACCTCTCCAAGAGACGGCTGAATGCAGAGGAAACCACGACCCTTGAACTAGGACTCGGTTTTGTTCCTACCCCTAAGGAAGATGACTTCAGGACGAATCAGGAACTACACCAATTATTCAGAAAAATTCGACTACAGGCATTCTTTCGGGGAAAACCACCCCAGGACAGAGATGACACTGGTCTTAGACCCCCATCCAAGTTTACACCTACCTCCTCCATGGTCCCACCAGAGGTTCTCACCTTTGAGAAGGCCGTACTAAAAGAGACGACTCAACTAATTAAAGGGCCAACGTATAACAACCTTCCCAACAAGATACGCCAGGCTTTGGAGTCACTCAGAAGAGATGAGACGATCATCATAAAGCCGGCAGACAAAGGGGGTGCGACTGTCCTCTTGGACATCACTGATTACGAAGCTGAATGTGAGAAACAGCTCAGGAACACCAAATATTACCGCAGATTGAATAAAGACCCTACAGATGATCTGTCCAAAAAGATCAAGATATTGGTCAACGAGGCAAGCACGGAGGGGTGGATCTCCCCCCAGGAAGCAGCATTTTTGATCAACAATGACCCCAGAACAGCATACTTCTACATCCTCCCCAAAATACACAAGGGGGTCATCCCGCCTCCTGGAAGACCCATTGTTTCGGGCATCAACTCCCTCCTGGAACCACTGAGCCAATTCAGCGACTATTTCCTCCGTCCTTTGGTTCAGAACACCACTGCGTATCTCAAGGACACACGAGACGTCCTCAATCTCATAGAAAACATCAACCAAGAGAATACGGAACCCATTGACCTCCTTCTAACCATGGACGTAGAGACGTTGTATACCAACATCCCTCAAGACGCCACCATCGAGGTTGTCAACGATCTACTCCAGAGGATGGAACCTCTAACTAACACACCAGTGGCCTTTATCATGGATCTAATCACACTAGCCCTGAAAGAGAATTTCTTTATGTACAAAACTTCAATCTTCCATCAGGTACAAGGTACCAGCATGGGTAGTACCTTCGCGCCGAGCCTGGCGGGCCTGTATATCGCTTCTTTTGAGAATAGCCACATCTTTCCAGATACAAACCCATACAAGGACAACATCATCACATGGAAGCGGTACATAGATGACATCTTGATCTTCTGGAAGGGTACCAGATCATCCTGCGAGACCTTCCTGGAATGGGTGAACGGACTGAACCCACACCTTCGATTCACGGGGACTATGAGTGACACCTCTATCCGCTTTCTGGATCTCAAGATCATCCTAGAGGACGGTACCCTGAGGACCACACTACATAAGAAACCGACGGACTGTAACAGTCTCCATGACTTTAACAGTCACCACCCTAAGGCCCTTCGGGAGAATCTCCCGTACGGCCAATTCCTGCGCATACGACGGAATTGCACAACCAGTCAGGATTATGAGACCGAAGCAAATCATCTTGAAAAAAACCTCCTGGACAGACATTACCCCAAGAGGGTAGTCAGACACGCAAGAAAAAGAGCCCGTAATAACCATAGGGACACACTTTTGGAAACGAGAACCAAGACACCCAGTGAGTCCATCACATGCGTGACCACATTTACACCCCAGTCCAACAAAATCAAACAAATCATAAAACGGAATTTGAAGATTTTGAACACTGACACACTGGATCTGGAACTACCACGTTTCGCATTCAAAAGAACAGCTAACCTACGTGACAGACTGGTCAACACACGACCATTACAACGTAGACAGGATCCACCCAACACCACATTGTGGAACCTAGCCCCTGTGACAGGCCACTATCCATGTGGGAACTGCCACGCGTGTTCTACTACTACTCACAGCAAACAACTTATCCTGGAGAACTTTATATGGGAACAACGAGGACACTCTAATTGTAACACCAAGAACTGCGTCTACCTTATTACATGCCCATGTGGTCTAAGGTATGTCGGCATGACCTCACGTCCCATTAAAGTACGCATAAGCGAACACAAGAGCACCATCCGACGGGGACGGACAGCCACGAAGCTCACTAACCATTTTCTTGACCTTGGGCATAGCAGCGAACAACTAACATGGACTATATTAGAATCCAGACCTTTCTGGAATGCCCTAGCCCTCTTGCGCCAGGAACAACGTTGGGTGTTCCGTCTCCGCACTAACACAAAAGGACTCAATGATGAGATACCCTGGGTGGAACTGTAACTAGCCACTTATACATACCTTCGCTCCGTTGGGCACATTTCTCAACACTTGAGTCTCTTTATGGTCTCTCTGGCTCTTTAATAAGGAGCATTCCAGGAGGAGGAGCCCGTGCTCTCCCCTTATTATTCATTATTTAATATTTTTTCCCCCCCGCCTTTTCTATCCTCAACACAGACCAGTTTTTATGAAGGTATCCAGATTTTAATGTGCACCACACTCTAGGACACGTCCTGTCCAGTTGACTTGAGCATGCCATTCTGTCAACCTTTGGCTAGCCCCGGGGCACCACCAGGGCTCACGAGCCCTTAACAGTCGCACAAGTGCAGACCACCTCTGAGTAGGGCACTGTGTCTAATTGGTAACGCATGCGCACTCCGCCTGTTTCCAGTTTCCGTTTTGAGCATGCGCACACCTCGGGACACCTTCGCCCACGCATGCGCCAGAACCAACATGCGCACTTCCCCTTGTCCTCTCCCTCGAGCAGGAAGTGGTTCACTCCCTTTCCACCGCCTTAAATGGATACCTGCTTGCTACCGGCACTATCTCCAGGCAGCCGCTGGCAGAGGGTAGGTGCTGATTGAGCCGGCCCCCGACGCAACCGTAAGTACTCTCAGGCAGGATCCACAAGGGAGACGCCTGACGATCCTGTATGCGCAGCTCACCCTTACGTAGGGACCCCTCCTTTAATCAATCTATACTCTGTTTGGTTTCTTCAGCAAATAGGGCGCAGGCAGCCTCGGCAATACCTAGGAAGCCCCCGTTCAGATACACGAGGGTAAGGATCTGGGTATTCTCTTCCCAATACCGGTTGGATGTATATTTATGTACTCTCGAATGCCCACTTCACACTTACCATTTGCTACCTAACAGAGTGTTCGCTTGTGGTCTGAGATGTCAGGTTCTTTCTTGACTCATTCCCCTATAGTTCAGTGGGTCCGTAACCTTGCTCTGTGGTCTGTTTATACTGTTCGACCTCTGTACTAAGATCCTTTTTTATAGATTATCACTGGCTATGTTCACTCATTGTTCACGCACTAGGTGCCGTTCATTCTGTCATTATTAATGCCACTTCACAAATGTTTCCCTCGATTCTAGCATGTATGTCGAGATATATATATTTTTTAACATGTCTGGTCCCCGTCCTACACCGCCCCACTACCCATGGGCAACACGCCACCATCGAGTTAGTAAAGTGTGTCTGACACCGATGCTGGACGTCTGACACGTTATCTGTGTATGTTCCTGCTGACATGGTCACTGGGGTGACCGCACAACTACTATGCGAATGGTATTCGGGGTCACAGACAGTCCCTCGCTGTGTTCTCTCGTTAAACTGTGACTGATTTTATGTACCAGTTCTGTCTAAACCATTCATGTGTGTCTGTCACCCTTCCCTCCTCCCTCTATTCCCCTTCCTTCCAAACCCCCACCTTCCCCTTCTCCTCCCCTTTTCCCTTCCCGTTTTTTTTTTTTCCCCTACAGGTTACACTAGCTTGGTACGCTCTTTCTGTCTTTGCTGACTAGGTCACTGTACCCCGCAGCCCCGTACCTCTCTTAACCTTATCAAGACGTGGGTTACCCTTCCAATCTCTGGCACCCTCGCCTTCACCGTGCACTACCTTTCACTCTTATTTGGTCCTGATGAAACGCCACTGACCCGCTGGGCATTTAAGGCGTGAAACATGTCGACCTTTTATTAAAGTCACATTAGCACCTTGCGCTTATTAGTGACCCTGCGACCTTTTGGTCTTTTTACTTTGCCAGAGGCTCCATAATATTAAAACTTACTTTTTGGACACCCCTAGGCATTTTTATTTCACACACCCTGCACGCACGCAATCACTTACCTCTCGGATCCATCTTTATTGTTTTTTTGCCCACATACCCGCATTCACCTTATGGCTTTTCTCTTTAAAAGACCTCCGATAAAGAGACCCTTCGGGGGACCGTCGGGCATTGCAGCGCCGGCCCGACGAGGAGCAACAACAAGCCCAATGATGAAGCAAGACATCCCTCGGGGTGTGTGAGGGCTAACTAGAGGCTACATAGAGTCCTCCCCTTCGGGATTGGATCCTTGAGACTGGGGAAATTTCTCTCTGCCTCTTTTCTTCTCCCTTCTACCCCCCTCCCCCCTCTACACTCTCTCTTCTCTTTCTACTTGTGTTGAGCAGGTGATCGCTATTTTTGTTTCACCGCCAACAGGGAACAATGTCCTCATTGATTTAACTGTCATGAGTGGAGCACGGACATTGGACCATAACCAGCTCCTGGTCCCCCTCTTCCTTTTTTGATTAGGTCTTCCTACAGTTACATAACCCTGTGATTCTTGTTTTGAATAGAGGATGCGGCCTAAATGGGAATTTGGAAAATTTAGGTAGTGACAACTGTGTGAAAGTAACTGACAAGGGACGTAGGTTAAAATGGGCAAAAGTAATACCAGACCTTTTTTTTAAAGATATTTGTGCGAAGGTTGAGGATAAGCTAGAAACCTGCCTTGATAACTTTAGTCAGGGGGCGGAGGTGCTTAAAGCCTTTGAAGGAATTTGTGCGCAGGCAGCATCAGATCTCACCATAGTGACAAGTTGTAGGAAAAAGTATTGGTGAAAGGTGGTTTGACAGCAATTACTCTGTGGCGCATTGCAAACTAATTGCAGCCTTGAAAATGGCCTCACGAGACAAAGATCAAATAGCTATGTAAAGGAAGCAAAGGAGGAGGCTTGGGAAGAGCTTTTATCGGTGAAGGTTTTAAAAAATAGTTCTAGATTCTGGGCTATTGTTAACAAACCTTTTTTTTCAGGTACAGAGAATACCGCTTTAGACAGTAACATTTCTGAAGCCCTGTGGCTTTCTCATTTCGAAACTATATATGAGGCCACTCCGACACCGGTTCTCGCTGGTAGCCATGAGTGCTGCAGGGATTCTCAAAGAAATGTTTTAAACAAAGGTGAAGTACAATGAGCTATAATGAAAATGACCAGTAATAAGGCTCCTGGCCTGATGGAGAACCGGCCGATTTATACAAACAATATCCTAACTACTGGGCCAAACTTTTGACAAATGTTTTTAATGTAACTAGTCACCAGGGTTTCCCCTCATCTTGGTCACTCTCTACGATCATCCCAGTTTTTAAAAAAGGACAGAGAGGGGACCCACGGTGTTATAGGCCAATGTCATTAATTGACTCTGCAGTAAAAGTCTTAGGGAGAGTTATTTTAACCAAGCTACTGGATTGGCTGAAGGAGAAAGAGGTTTTAACTGATTTTTAATACGGCTTCAGAAGCTACAGTACATACTGTCCCAGGTTCTTGTTCTAGGGTTGCCCTTGTTGTTTGTAAATCAGAAGAGGAAGGAGCACCATGGATCAGTGCCTTAATTTACAACTACTAGAAGGTAAATATACAGGGGTGGTGGCTGCCGGCTCCCCCAGACATGAGCATGAGGAGCAGGGCATGCCCATCATTACTGGGGGCTGTGTAACTGTGCTCCCCTTTTTCCTGCTCACAGAGGTCAGACATTTGGTCCTGGTGCCCTTCTTGCTGGCTACAGCCCAGGGATGGGGTCCCTGGGCCAAAGGAGAGTCTGGGGAGGGGCCCACGCATGCCCTTACCTGGGAAAAAAAACAAAGTATCCTGCGCCAATTCCCGGGCGCTGGCCAACCCTGGGTGAAAAAGGTCAAAGGTTGCCAAACTTGAAGATGCCATAAGTTGGCCATGTTGGGCCGATCAACGACGATCCTGAGCTCATTTTACACCTGGTGGCGAGCTCTAGCCACCTGGGTCAGTTACAGCAGACATCCTCACCTCCCAAAGCGCTATGAACTTGTTCTCCTGGCTCCCTGCACCAGTGTTACTCCTGGTATTTGTTTCTGGGCTCCTTAGTCCCAGGATTTACCCCAACTGGTCCTCAGGGAGTGTAAGGGGGTAGCCTCCCTCACTAAACTGTTCCTGGTGCTATCTGGGCAGAGTCCTTAGCCCTAGAAAAATACCAAGCGAGGAAGAGCATCCTCCTTGTGTAAGGGGTTTCAAAGTGGAGTGGAAGGTTCCAGCAGCCACTCAGTCCTGACCAATCCTAGGGTGCAACATTACGTCTCCACCCCTCTCCACCCCTGTCCCAACCCTCCTGCACACTGGATGACAGTTCAAAATGGCTTCATCCAGGGTCACTAGTCACATCTCCTCCGAGGGGTCTCAGCTTCACCCCTCGCTGACATCACTTCCAGGACTTTCCTCACTAAATCTTCAAAGGAGAGAGCTCTCCTGTGTTTGTTCCAGAGGTCTGGGCTCCCTCCTTTACTCAGTGGGCTTAGGTAAACCCATCTCTGGTACAATGTGACGGTTGATTGATTGATTGATGCAGACTTCAGCCCCACCCCTTTCCAGGAGCTGATTGAAGCAATGTTATTTGGCTCCTTTGTATGGGGAGGCCTTTGTTCCTGCTGCTGGGGGGAATTGTAGTTACCTCATAAACACCGGTCGGTTAAAGGGTCTGAGGGAAATTTACAGATTAGCGCGGACAAATCCCCTATTCACTAAGTACATATCAACATGAAGTCCTCGGGTCTAATGAATCAGAACTGAGAGCTAATAACGACAAAACAACACATTCAAAGGGAAAGCACTCTTAAAGAGGACGAAGTCCCATCACCCACCGAAGTGGCATGCTTCATCATTTGGGACCTCCTCTTAACCACACGTCCGGGGTAACAACGGACAGAGCGTTGCCTCACGCCCTGAGTTGTTACCAGGAGTGTAGGATTCTATCCCCGACTGATTGCGGGTGATCACTCTGTATCCCTACAGCTCCACCTATCTCCGAATAAGCAGGTATACCTGTAGGTTGTATCGTTCCTTATATTTTTGTTTTGTGATTTTTTTAACTTTATCTACTTTTTGTTGCAGTAGTATCATCATATGGTCCTGAAGAAAGCCATGATCATATTGTCAGATCATAGTTGGCTGAAACATGTAGACCGCATTTGTTATTAGCGTGCTCGGATACTTACCGAGAACACGTTTTCTTGCTTTTTATTCTTTGACACCCTAAGATACTCAATAAACATATTTTTTTATTAGGTAGTCAATTTTAATACACTGTCTATACACACTGCACTCTTCTTACACTTTGTTTCACCACACTTTAGGCAGCTTCATCGATTTTTAGGAGATCTAGTCCTCTGTTTTAACAGTAAAACATCCGCGAGCTCCTCCTTTTGACACTAGCAGGGAGTTGTAGCTCCTTAACTGCACCAGGTGTGGTTAAGAGGAGGTCCCAAATGATGAAGCATGCCACTTCAGTGGGTGATGGGACTTCATCCTCTTTAAGAGTGCTTTCCCTTTGAATGTGTTGTTTTGTCGTTATTAGCTCTCAGTTCTGATTCATTAGACCCGGGGACTTCATGTTGATATATACTTAGTGATTTGTAGTTAGCCTGGTACAGCAGGTTGACAAAAGAGCTGGGCTCTGATCCTGAGATGAGCCAGAGAGATATGACAATTCTGGAAGTCTCTTTAATTGTACAGGTATCTTTTTGAACTTGCAGAATTGATTTTCTTGCACAGGATACACCCCGTCTTAATACTTCCCTGTTCTCTGTAGGTCTAAGGGAAGCATAACTGTACTCTAAGGCAGTTTTCCCTCCATGTGTACTATATAGTGTAACCCACACAAAAGAGAGAACTGGGGGAGATTTAAAGATCAGTGATTGTTCACTCCCCACACAAAAACTTGAAAACTCAACAAAATATCCAGGACTGAAAAATGAAGTGTTGGTATTTATCGTAAGATGTTCGGGAAATATTTATTTTTTAGGATGAAAACCCTCACCCACCAATAGGTGGCATGCTTCATCATAAGTTTCCTCCTCACACCCAACAGATTTGTGGTGGGGGCTACAACTCCTAGTTAAATTAGTGGGAGCTCTTAAGTCATTCTGATTACCTATGTGAGTGGAGAATGTAAGTCAGTGGCACAGAGTGTGAAAAAATGATAAAAGATGTGAACAAGGTGCAATTAAAACTAATCTTGAAAAAATATATTTGACTTTATTTTTTATCAGGTGGGTATAGGATTAAAAAAACACAAGAGCGAGTCTTCATGGAAAGGATTCTGAAACCCTGATTGTTTAATCTACGGTCAACATGTTTCTTCATACAAGTTACCCTTGTTTAAAGTGTTGAGAAATTCACCAAGACCTAAAACACTCTTCTGTGCACTATCAATGTTCTAATTAGTGCAAATGAATGAACATATACGGAATATAGAAAAAAGTGGTCACAAAAGATTTGAGGAAATCCACTTCTCCCAGACCGGTTAGAGAATAGAATATAGTCAAATCAACTGGTTACATACCAACAGGTTTAGAACAATTTTTCAAATAAAAGGCATTTAGAGTACCTTATTGGAAAAGATGCATTTCACAAAAGTGCACCCACAGCACAGTGTGAAATTTATCAAACTCATCATGAGTGATTTATGCAAACTGTTGGACATTAATTAAGCTAAAAATGGCAGGTCTTACCCCCACCAGTTGGGTCGCGGCGCCTCCTCTCGAGGTGACCCTGGCAGGAGGTTCACGGTTCATGCTACAATTTTGAAAGAAACCAATGTCAGTACCACAAAAAACGTAATACTTCAACTTGTTCACCAAATAGATGGACAAACCAAGAGTTTATCTGAATTAATGGGCCGATTAATTGTCTGGTGGTTTCTGACAGCCACACTCGCGGTGGTGGTCATGTGGCCGCCCTATTCTAAGGCGGGCATTTGGACTGCCATCGCTTCACCAGCTGTGCCAGTGAACCACTTTTACATGGTGGTGGTGCAGCGGGCAGAAGTATCCAATATGCAAGGGAGGACCACCACAGTCCTCCAAGCATATTTCGAGTTTCTCCACCGCCAGCCTTTTCATGGTGGTGAGTCTGCCATGAAATGGCTGGCGGTGGGTAAACAAAGGGGGCCCTAAAGGCTCCCCATACCCCTGCTGCAATGAGGAAGCATTCGGGAGGGCACAACATATGTCCCCCTGTTTGCATGCACCCCAAGTTCAAGCATGGCATGGACTTCGGAGTCCATACTGTTCTGCACTTCTTTTGCATTCCCATTGCAGTATGCATTTTCAGGGCACTGCCATGGGAATGGCAAAAGAAAAACCCGTCAGACACGAGTTGCACTCGGAATCTGGTCCATGCGCTGCTTTGGCGGTCCTGTGCCCAGCTGCTACTTTGTGCAGGTAGTGTTATGTACAACATGATTCAAAAGACCAAGTAAAAACATTGGGTGTAACTCAAGCGGGCTGTAGTCCCCAACCTTCAATCCTGGGAGCTTTCTAGAAGTGGCTCACTACTGTTTAATGTAAGAGCACTTACTGTGACATGGTTCACAATGTCATGTCCACACGAAAAGTCAAGGAATAAGCGGGCTAACATTACCATGAAAGTCACAATGTTAAGGAGACACCAAAACTGCATAGTAGAAAACACGATACCATGCCATTATATGGAAAATAACTTCATTGTTGATAATGTCATGCCTGCACATCAAGTGAGAGGGAAAATGCGGGCTAATGTTCCCATCAAAGTTCCAAAATGATTGAAACAAAGGTATGTAGCATAAAACCTCACACAGCAGGTGGCACCATGCCTCTCGCCCATCTGTCGCAGGTGGCACCATGCCTCTCGCCCGTCTGTCGCAGGTGGCCCCGTGCCTCTCTCCCATCTGTCGCAGGTGGCACCGTGCCTCTCACTCATCTGTTGCAGGTGGCACCATGCCTCTCGCCCATCTGTCGCAGGTGGCACCATGCCTCTCGCCCGTCTGTCATCCTAGGCAAGTCTGCGCCTTACCAGAACCGAGGACGCCAGACTACCGAACATGCTTGTTTGTAAGGAACAAAGCAACGTGTTCTAATGACGTCAGAGACGCTATCGCACGTCACAGGGGAGAAGCAGTTCTCACAGCGCAGTTCAATGCAGAGGGAGGCGCTAGATTCTCAGAACCGTAGAAAATGAGGATGTGGTTGCAAAATATATTTGCACATTACGAGATGTTACACATCCATCATGTGACATGTTCATGTCACTTTCAATAAAATCACCACAAATACCGCAGCACGGCCTTCAGCGACTGTGAGGTCACAAGAATAGTGGAAACAAGTACAAAGATTCTTAATGAAATGGTACCCATGTTACCAAATGTCACAAGCACACTTCAGCTTGATCTACTCTATCCAATGTAAAACAACCAGTGAAAATGTGCATACAATAATGGGCATGTGACCTAATCTACTTCACCGGGACCTATACTATAATCCTATAAATCCCAGAGGTATCGTCCTGTATGTGTCATAAATCTAGAACAGGCTAGGGTGGGACAGGACATACAATGTCCTTGTGTTGCCACGTAGCTGATTATGGCTGTCAAGTTTCTGATCATTAGTGGCACCTCCTGCGAATGAACAACAAAATATATTGAGAATTACCCAAAAATATCAAAGGGGGTCTCAGGGAAATATATTTAACGACCACAAGGTTGCCAATCCCTGAATTTCCTATATACTGTAACAACAACAAGGGAACCTGGGGTCAAAACAATGTGGACAACACAAGAAAAAAGCAAGTTGAGCACTTTCTCATTAATAATTAATCCCATCAGCCACCAAGTTAGTAGCCCACATCATCTGGGATTAGATAGCCCTTGCTGAGCCGTTCAGTAAATTAGGGCCAAAGACTATACAGGCAAACAAGACCCATCTATCTAAGATATGGTGTCAGACCTCATGTTTTGATATGGCTATCTTCTATGTGAGTGGTGGTGCTGAAAAGCAGTGCAAATAAAGAGTGAAAAGTGGAATGATAAAATCATCTACTAGGATAGAAAAATTGTTTTATTAGTATCTGTCCGAGTGACAAAGTAAAAAACAGTGTAGAAACAGTTTTGAAAAAATAACTGCTCAAGTTAGAGAGGGTCTACATGTTTCAGCCTCAAGATTAGATGATAATCAGGCTTTCGTCAGGACCTATAAGAACTCGTGCTACTGCTGTATGTATCGTGTGTTCGAAAGTAATCAAGCACACCAGTGAAGTAAATTATATAACCTACTTAAAATGAGGATATTCCAAACATTCTCCTTGAATTTTTCAGGAGTATTCTTCAAAATCCTGTCCAAGTACAGGAGCACTCCTCACCTCACCTGAGCAGAGCAGCATGCGAAGCCATATGACCACCATGAATCACCCCCCCCCACCCCCATTTACTGAACTATCTAGGAATGAGCCATCCACGGTATATCATACTCAACGTAGATCCTTGATAAAAATAATTGTAAAACATCACGGATATTAGTTGGAACAGTTGGTTTGTCCAGTACAGTCCAAGAGAATTCATCTGCTTTGAGTCCCTTGTCTACAAAGTGTCTCGTCAACTTGGATGAGTTTAGTTTGCACCAAATGCTGCTCTGGTTACCACTGATGTGAACCATGATCCTCCTGGACGTCATCACTACAAGGACATGTGAACAGGTAGATTAGCTTGTCGCTGTCGTAATTCCCATGGAGTGCTCAGTCCAAGCCCCAGAGGTGTGGAATGTGTAGTGTATGCACAGACCCCACAGGATCCACTTGGAAAGTACCACCTCGCGGGTGGTAGGGTCTGCAGTGTGTCCTGTCTGGGTGATAGAGGGAGGAGAGGTCTCGTGTCTACTAGTTGGTCTTTTAAAAGTTTGACTGCATTTAGAGGCAAATAGAGGTAGCTGACAAAATAATTTCCCTTTGTTTACAATGTGCCAGTTCTTACACACCACCCATTTGATTGTAGTTGATAAATTAATGAAGGTGTGAACACAGAACACAGACTTTTCTGTCAGGAGTGTTTGTCTTCAATCTTTTCTCCAGTAAGGCAGCACAGTTGTTATTTCTTGCTCGTTTGGCCACAGTATTTTCAGGATAGTGCCCATGTACTAACTGCATGGCCAGATCATGTGATTGGTGCTTATACTTGTATATCTGTGGGCAGTTGCACATCACCCAAAAAGAACTGTCCCACTGGTAAATTGTCCCTCAACTCTTTGGGATGGTGGATCTTAAACGAGAGTAGCATAGTCCGGGCCATCGGCTTCCTTTGCACTTCTGTCACAAGGGTGCCCTCTGAAATACGGCACCGCAATGAGACCGTCAAAGGCAGTACCTGCATGAAATGGACTGATGCAATTCATGCTGTGCGGGTATTGAGGTGCACACAGGGGGGCACAACATGTTCCCCCATCCATGCACCCCATGGCCACGAGGCAACAGGGGTCCCTGCAGGGCCCACATTGTTTCCTCTCCACCCTGGTTTTCAGGCCATCGGATTCCTGTATAATTCTGACTCAAGGGTGCCCTTAGGAGGATATATCATCTAATCCAGGAATTATAGATTCTCTGTGCTATATTCTCAAGTGAATCTAAGGAAATGATTTGACCCAACTGTTGCAGGTAAGACCTGGCTTTTTGTGGTCAATTTTTGTCTGACTGTGTGCATATATCACACATGCTTAGTCTCATAATGTTAATGTAGTGTGGTTGGTGTACTTTTGTGAAATGCATCACTTTTGGTGATGCAGCATTGCAGCAACGTAGCTGACGCGATCTGTGGATCAAAAGCAAGGAGCAGGGAGCTGGAGCAGAGTTGCGTGGCGGAGATGTCTGTCACTGCGGTGGGCATTGGAGTTGGTTTAGGGTTACTGGTGCAGTTTTTGCCACGCTGTGCCCCCCTACTGCCCTCACCAACAGGAGCTAGCAGGACAGAGGCGGCAGGTGAGCAAGGCTGTGTGATCTATGTTTCATACCCCGGCGGTTGTTTTTTGACCACGGTGTGACTGTGGTCAGCTGCCCGGTACTTTGGATCACGCCAGGCATCACCTGTGGGCTCCAGCAGGCTTCTGACTCTGATGTGCTTTGTTTATTCAGTTTTTTAGGCCAAGCCTAGCGGCATCGCGCATGAGCTGCACGCTCTGCGAGGCATGCAGTGGTCGAGTTTGCTGTGGAAGCCTCGCCTTCTCTCCGCCCATATTTTTGATTGACTGGTGTCATTGTCCTTTGTCAATGCTGGCCCCCAATTGATAAACGTGGGCATAGTGCTCCGCTCCGCCCACGGAGCATGCGTAGTGCTGCCTACTTTGTGGTCCACAAAGTAGGCGTAGCAGGCAGACTACGCACAAGCCACGGCGGAGATGAGTTGCCCGCCACCCGCCTCCTGCCCACCCTCATTTTAAAATTACTTACAACATTGAAAGTAAAGAAAATTACTTACTTGAGCTGTGGCGTCACAGGGCTCCCTCTTCCTGCTTCCTCGCCGACTTCTTCCTAACAAATGCGCATGTGCATTTGTGAGAAAGAAGTTACTCCCGCCTTTAAAATGAAGGGGGGAGGGAGGCCGGCGGCGTGTAGTGGGGCTGCGCGGAGTGTGCAGGTGTGCATAGATTTGACTCCACTCCGTGATGCTCCGCGTAGCCCCACTATGCCCACTACGCCCGGGGATAATAATGGGGCTTGTTAGTCCCTCCTTGTTACCGCCTGGTCACCATTTGTTACCTCCCATGAGGACTAGGTCTTTTACTTGTAGCGTTACATGGACTCCTTCATTACTCGGTAAGCAATATAATTTTTTTATTTGCAGCACGGTATGCTTTCAGTTTAGCGGCCGCGCTTGCTTATTTAATTAATATGCTGCGTGGGTCGAAAGGGAGCGTTTCTACTCACTATTCCAACAAGCATTTACAATGCAATAAGTCTTGCATTTACACCAGTTTGAGCTATGGACATTACAAATAACACTGCCTTCTTTTTTAGTTTTAGTTTTTAAAACATAAATAAAATGCATTGTCATTTACAATGCCAATAGCTCAAACTCATGTAAATGTGAGACCTAATGCATTGCAAATGATTGTGGTTTTTTGAGCAGCACGGCCGCCTCGTAACATGGGCACCTGCTTTCAATCACTTTAATCCGGAATTGTCTCCTGTCTTTTTCAAAGCCCCCAATGTAAAATGGAATTTGAAAGGATTAGCAAATTAAATCATGTGAAGTCCAGGTAGCACATAATCGTGTTCTAATGGGCTGAAGACCACAACAGCACATCTGTGTTAGGTCATCTGTACTAAAGTCACCTGTGTTTTTTTTTCAAAAGCCTGTTTTATTAACACCACCACTACCAGTACCACCAATACCTCCACCACCAGTACCACTGCTGGAGCAGGGTTTTCTGTTGAAAATTTATCGAGTTTTAAGCTCCGGTTTTGTCTATAAGTCATAATTAAAATTATTAATCTATAATCGATAATTATTGGTTTTGTGAGAAACTTTGACTAATCAATATTATTAACAAGAGAAAACTACACGTGGGAATGCATATATGTTGCTTAATAATATGTGCAGTTATTTAATATAAGTGTGCTATTTATTTTGTGTTGATGCTTTTAAATAATAACGTGTGCTAATGCTTATTTATGTCGCAGATGGCTAGTTAATTATATACACATAAGAGTATTAGTGGGAATTAACACTGTTTAATCATTGCGATGATGTAGTAACGTTGTTTGTGTTTCTTTCAATTAAGATGGTTCGTTTTGGCCTAAACAAGATGGCTGCCGTTTACAGCCTGCACTCGAGTGAATGTGAATATGTCAGAAGGCCTTGCTGAACATGGTTGAAAGTCACCTGACCATGGCCTCTGCTGGGGTTTTGAAAGTTTCCGTGATGACAGCGACTCCAGGCAAGCTTCCAACTGTCCTTGGAGGGAAAGAAAGCCACAATGAACTTTGTGATTACAGCGGTGGCTTCGCTATGGTTCCGAGGAAATGTATTCATGAAAGTATCTTTTGCAAAACTCGAGTTTCCTTCTTCCGTCTTTTTATTTTTGTGATTTTTCCGAGCGGAGGTTTTTACAAATGTTGCAACGCAACATCCTTTCCTGCTCGTTTTGCTTGGTGATTCAATGAACATTTAGAATTTTTTATGTTGCTTTATTTTGCAAGTTCTATTATAAATATTGTTAGACTAGAGAGGGTCTAAGGCCACTTCTTCCCAAACCTGCGTTGGTGAGGATCGATGCTGTGAGGACGGCGACTCGGGAGCCTCGGGAATCTTTACTGAGAGACCTGTCCTGACCCATTTATGACATTTAGCTAGAATAGGTAACTATGAGAATAATGATTTTGCTATTGATTGACTTTCATTTAAACTAATTTTAGATAAAAAAACATTATTTGAATTACAGTGTTGGTGGTTATTTCTTGTCGTTTATTGAATACTCTAATGTGATTATTGATGTTTAAATCATGACTCAGGACAGTATCAATCTGATCGCATTGACCTTACTGTAGATACAGGGTGTTTCAGGAGTTTCTCTCATGACCAGTGCTAATAGAGTAATCGAGTGTATGTTAGTGAAATGGGCCCAAGCGTATGATGAGTGCATGTGCGTGTATCTGTGAAATTACTCTATCCGTGGAAGTAGGGAGAATTTGTATGCCCTGATCTGCAGCAATTTCCTGGTAGCAGAGTAATGGTTTTGATTATTGTCTTGATCTGATTAGATTGCTTGTATATTGGCTTTTTGATTCATTGATTATTGATTGATGTTGGTATATGTACTAATACTATATGTTAGAGTCGTCGTATTGAGTTTTATGTAGTGCTTCTGGAACTTGGGAGCTGGTGGCAGTTCCGTAGTAGGGCAGAGGGAAGTGTATGCTGCTCTCGGGAAAAACGGGATTGTTGGTCCTGTACGTATGCAGGAAAAGAAAAACGTGTGACAATTGAAGTTGCGCGTCACATTGTCTGGGTTCGGAATCAGTGACATCGTCGTGTGTTACTATTAGGGATATATTTCTGGTATAAAAGGAGTGCATATGGTAGCGAAGGTTATCTGTGAAACTCTGGTCTTAAGTCCCAGGGATCCATAAGGTTTGCCGTTAAAGCTTACCGCTGGAGAAGTAATAGGTATTCTCTGAGCTTGTTTGAAGGACTGGGCAGAGGTGAACACTGCTTGGTTAACGTGTGTTATAATTCTGTAGTGGGGCAGATTGTATGCTGTTCTCGGAAAAAGCAGGATTCTGTGTGTATGTACTACATTTTCTTGTATGAAAGTGTGTGAATGTATGAGCATTTAGTTGATTGTAAGACTCTTTGGAGCAGTCCTAGAGGAAACAGTTAATAAATGCATGTTAGTAGGGCAGAGTAGAGGGATGTGCTACTGTGTCAACGAGAGTATTAATTCCGTAGTGGAGCAGAAGTGAGTGCTGTTTCAGGGAAAGACGGGATTCTTGAGAGGAAGATTTTCTTTACTATTCTGTGGTTAGCGAAGCAGACAATGGAGATGTTTATATGTTGTAACTAATAGATTTTGTAGAATTTGAAACGAAGTCTACTGAGAAGTTTTTGTAAAGGAGGGGTAGACGAGTGACGGGAGACAGAGCAGAAGCTGCAGTCAGCGGCTGCTGACGTCATACAGACCGCGCTCTGATTGGGTAGTGGATCAGAACAGTGCTCGCGCTGGGATTGGTGTGTTGGTGTGAGCCGCGCAGGGATTGGAAGGAATACAGAGTGACGTAGACGCTCCAGGATTGGTGCGTTGGTGTAAGTCGCGCTGTTATTGGACAAAATATCGTATCGCACAGTTGTGTTACGGGAGGGATTAGAAGGTTTTGGTAAACGCTAAAATGTATTACCAAGAAGAGAAAAAGAAGAAATCCTTTTTCGGAAAAATAAAAAGTTGGTTCGACAAGGATAAAGACATTAAAACAAGAGAGGGTGAATTGTTACCTCCAACGAAAACGCCTGCATCCTTCATGGTTGCGAGATATGGGTATCATACCTGTATATGGTTGGAGAACTGGGCTAGGTATATTAAGGAAGATGGTGTCTTAGCATTCCCGGAACATGGTTCATTTAATATGGCCGTGTTGAGAAATTTACGGGAGAAGATGTTGTGTCTTGACCCAAGACCAAGGCCGACACAGTTTGAGGCATTGGTGGAATGGGAAGATGAAGTACATGAGCGAGAAAAACAGAGGTCTGGAGGCAACTATGGGCATATGTTTGGGAGGAAATATGAGCGTGAAACTCATCATGATCGAATGAGGAGATGGCGAGATGCTAGTATGACAGAAGGATTATATCCTATGAGGGCAGTTGACGAGAAGGAAGAAAGGAAGGGTACAGAAAGAGTTCCTGAAGCAGAAGTCAAAAGGTATGGAACTAATGATTATGAGGATGAGGTCTTGGATGACATGATTTACAAGAGACCACCTCCATATAGACCAGAAGCAGAAGAGAGCACACCAGTTGCTACTCCAATAAGAGATACTTTGCGTATCATTAAGACAGAAGTTGTGACACCTGATTTAAAAAATGGTAGCTCTTTCAGAGAAAGAGAGAGAGAGAATCGATGTGGTGACGAGAATACAAGAGAATTAGCCAGAACTACATCTGAGCTGACTGAAAAGATTAGAGAGCTGACGAAGAATTTAGAAGCTGTTACGGTGCCTGTAACCATAGGTCCGGTTATGCCTATTTTTGATAAGCAGAGGACGGGTGAGAATGGTTTGATGGTTCCATATGTTGGGAATAAATTAACAAGTTTGGCTGGTCCTACAGGAGAGACAGGAATAAGGACAGAAGGTAATGATTTGAGACAGTCAAGACATGATACATGTAGTGGAGGATTAGAGGTGCAGTCTAATTCAAGATTGGATACTAGTGATACTAGTTGTTCAAGGATGCCGATTTTGGAACCACAAAGGATGCCAGAGAAAGTGGTTGCAGTGAAAAAGTCTACAGAAATAACAGCTGAAGATTTGAATGATTGGTTGAAAGTTCTGCAAAAGAAAGAGAAAGATTCTCAAGCAGTTGATGTAGCCAGGTTGCGCATAAAATTGGAGGAGCTTATTGCAGGAACAATTCCTACAGATATACTGAAAAACCATCATGATGGAGAGTTGTTATTTATCTGCAAGAGTATCACCTGGAGGGCTAAAAGTACACATGACAGGTTAAGAGCAATAGCGAGTGAACAAGGAGTTGACATGGATAAGGTGAAAGCTTTGCAGAAGCCTTACAGGGTGGATTTCTCCGACAAGGATATTGAGAATCTAAATGGTGCTGGCAGAACAGGGCAGATTAAGGAAATGATTGCCTGATGGCAACAATGGGGTGATGTGGAAAAATGGAAGGATAGGTGGTACAAGAAAAGGGAAGAATCAGTGGACAGGACTTATTCAGCATTTCCTGTGAGAGAAAAAGAGAAAACAGTGGATGCTTATCCTATGAGAGAAATACCTGGAGGAGGATATGTACATGTTCCATGGACCAGACAGGATATTTTATCATTTACAAATGATTTCCCTCGATTGAGAGAAAAGCCCGTCGAGTGGTATAGGCAGGTAGACAGGTTTGTAAAATTGTCAAAAGTGCAGTGGATTGACCTGAATAGTCTGTTTGATATAATTGTTCCAGCAGACTTGTGGGCTGAGTGTAAAATAGTTGTAAGTTGGCCTGCAAAGGAATATCCAAGAGATCCGAAAACAGGAGCACCAGATCCAGAGGTGATGAAAAAATACGATCAGGTTATTGTGTTCCTGAAAAACAAGGTACCTCCAAAAGAGACAGACTGGGTTAAGATAGATCGAACACATCAGGAAGCAAAAGAATCAGTTCATGCTTTTTACGAAAGGCTGATATTGGCTTTCAAACAGTTCAGTGGAGATGAACACTTGGGTGACAAGGATTTGAGTCATTTTGTATACAGATTTGTATATGGCCTGAGACCTGAAATTAGTGAAAGAATTCGTGAGCATACAGTGGACTGGCAGAGTAAGAAAATAGATGAGATCCTGAGACATGCAAAGTACTTCAGTGATGAAATTGAGGCAAAACAGAGAAAGCTGAAAGAAAAGGCAATGTGGGCACAGGTGAAAGTTGCGGAGAGACAAGAAGCACAGTTGGTGGAACAGGCAAATAATCCAGGGAATAGGCCTAGATATGTAGGGAAAGGAAAGGGAAATTTAGAAGATGCGAAAAAGAAATTCCCGTGCCACAACTGTGGTCAACTGGGACATTGGAGATCCGAGTGTACCAATCCACCATTAGTGAGTAATGAAAATAAATCATTAAATCAACAAGTGCCGACTGAGGGGTGTAATCATCAGCAGCAACAGCAGAAGGGTGTTAAACAGCAGAGTCAAGAGCCAAGACCGCCCTTGCCGCAGAATAGAGGGTCCCAAAAGTACAATCAGGACTCGGGATTCTACAATGATGAGCAGGTAAACAAACAGAGGCGTTCTAACCCGGTACAACAGTATTGGTTAAAGAATGAAGGGAGTGAGTCCGAAGGTGATTATTGATGGTGCCGAAGAGAGGAGGAAGAGTGCATACTTGGTGCAACTCTAGAAATAGACCAGGCAGGACCATTTGTAGATGGGAAAATAAATGAAGAAAGTGTTACTTTTTTAGTAGACACAGGAGCGACGAGATCAACTGTCAGGTCAGCAGATATTAGAAACCTTCCTCTCTCGGATGAAGCAATCCAAGTAGTTGGTGTAGCTAATACACAAATCAAGACACGTCTTACTGAACCAGTAAGAGTAAGAATAGGGAAATTTTCAGACATGCACAGGTTTATAGTTTGTGACACTAGTCCAGTGAACTTGTTAGGTAGAGACCTGTTGTGCAAGATGAATTGTACAATTTTCTGTACTCCGGATGGAATAGCTTTTGAAACACCAGATGAGGATGTTTTGTACCGAATGACTCTAGATAATAGAGAGAGTGAGATGGTTGGTACATATGCTGTGTTCAACCCAGAGGATTTGCCTCAAGAGCTGAGGGACACAGTGAAAATGACAGTTTGGGATTTTACTGGAGAAGATGTGGGATTGATGAATAATGTAGATCCTGTGAAAATCTCAGTCAAAGAGGGAATTACTTATCCTAATATTCCTCAGTACAAAATGACACCAGAAATAATTGAAGGAATAACTCCTATTATTGAGAAAATGATTCAGCAAGGAGTTTTGAGAGAATTACTGAGTAGCCCGTGTAATTCACCGATAATGGGGCTAAAGAAACCTAATGGGAAGTTCAGGATTGTACAAGATTTGAGAAAGGTTAACAAAATTGTGGTGGCATGTTGTCCCATAGTGCCAAATCCGTCAGTGATTTTGTATCAGATTCCTCATGATGCTGAGTGGTACACAGTGATTGATTTGTGTCATGCTTTCTTTTCAATTCCATTGCATCATGACAGCCAGCCGATTTTTGCATTTAGGTTTGGCCAGCGTATTTTAGCATGGTGTCGAATCCCACAGGGGTACACAGAGAGTCCTTCAATATTCAATCAGCTATTGAAAAAGTCATTGGAGAGTTTGATCATGCCTGAAAGCTCAGTACTAGTGCAGTATATTGATGACCTACTTGTGGCATCAAAGACACGTGAAGCTTGTGAAGTAGATACCATAGCTTTACTGAATCATCTGGCAGATGGAGGGTTAAAGGTATCTCCAGCCAAATTGCAATTTTGCAAGAAAGAGGTGCATTATCTTGGACACAATATTGAAAAAGGTCTGAGAAAAGTGACCAATGACAGGATCAAAATTATCAGAGGAATGAGAGCCCCAATGACCCAGAGAGAAGTGAGGATGTTTCTGGGGATGGTGGGTTATTGTCATCAGTGGATTAGTAATTTCTCCCTGATAGCAAAGCCACTGATTAAGTTGACCAAAAGTGAGGTGAAAGACCCATTGGAACTAAATGGAGAACAAATGGCAGCATTTGAAGAGTTGAAGAGCAGAATGTGTGAAGCACCTGCTTTGGGAATGCCAGACTATGAAAAAGAGTTTGAATTGTACTGCAGTGAGAGAAATGGATGTGCACTTTCAGTGTTAATCCAGAAGCATGGACAACTGAGAAGGCCTATTGCGTACTTCTCATCCACACTTGACCCTGTAGCTGTGGGTTTGCCAGGTTGTCTGAAATCAGTAGCTGCTACATGCAGAAGCTTGGAACAGAGTGAGGGTATAATAATGGGATATCCTGTGAGGGTATTCGTACCTCATAATGTGGCAATTCTTTTGACAAGAAGCAGAACTCAATATATGTCACATAGTCGGCTGACTAAATATGAGAAAATCATTCTGGGAGCATCAAATGTGACTCTTGAGAGATGTGTGAATGTGAATCCAGCAACATTATTGCCTGATACTGAAAATGTGGGTGTAAAGGATGAAGTTGATCATAATTGTTTGGATGTGCTGGATTACTGTACAAAACCGAGACCAGACATAAGAGATCTTCCATTGCCTGAGAGTGATCATGTGCTGTTTGTGGATGGATCATGTCTGAGGAATGATGATGGTGTGCTATGTGCAGCATATGCAGTGTGCAAAGTTTCAGGAGTCATGGAGGCTTCGTCATTGAAAGGAGTGAAGTCTGCTCAAGTTGCTGAATTGGTGGCATTGACGAAAGCTTGCAAAATTGGGAAGAATCTGAGAGTGACTGTGATGACTGATAGTCAGTAAGGATTTGGAGTTGTGCATGATTTTGGCCAGCTTTGGCTACAGAGAGGTTTCTTGACGTCGAGTGGGACTCCAATAAAGATTGCTGAAGTGATTGGGAAATTGCTTGAGGCGATACAGCTGCCTAAAGAATTAGCAGTTGTAAAATGTGCTGCTCATGGACAAGGAGATGATTTTGTTACACTTGGTAATCGTTTTGCCAATGACATTGCATAATATTGTGCTAAAAACAATCAATCGATCAATAAGGCACGAGAAAAGGAAATGTCTTTTTGTTCTGTGATGTTTACTAATGTCCTAGAAACATGGGATGAAGTGAAGCAGTTGCAGGATGAGGCAGGAAATGAAGAAAAGAAAGATTGGATCAAGGCAGGTTGTGCCCCAAGAGAGACAGATCATGTCTGGATCTATAGAGATGGTAGACCAGTTATGCCCAACTCGATGATGTCGACAATGGCAAGAATGTGTCATGGCCAGGGACATTTGGGAAGGGATGCGATGATCAGGTCTTTTAAGCAGACCTGGTATAATGCAAAGTTCAGGTTGATTGCAGAAAGCATCTGTCAATGATGTTTGATTTGCCAGCAATTTAACACTGGGAAAAAGACAGTGGTGAGTCTGGGAACGATAGGCAGAGAAGGTGGTCCTTTTACAAGAATGCAGATTGATTTCATTGAAATGCCCCAAGTGAACAGATTGAGGTATGTTCTAGTGGTAGTCTGCTTGTTCTCGAGATGGGTGGAGGCCTATCCGACTAGGAGAAATGATGGAATAACAGTGGCAAAGTTACTGTTAAGAGAATTGATTCCTAGGTACGGGTTTCCGGTAATGATTGAGTCTGATAGAGGTGGACACTTCTATAATGAGCTCATGAGTTTAATTTGTGAAGCATTGAGCATACAGCAGAAGCTACATTGTGCTTACAGACCAGAGGCTTCTGGTGTTGTAGAGCAGATGAATGGCACAATCAAAAACCGAATTGGTAAGATGTGTTTAGCCACTGGAATGAAATGGCCTGATGTCTTGCCTCTAGTGCTAATGACTATTAGATCTACTCCAAATAGAACTACTGGTTTGAGTCCACATGAGATCTTGATGGGACGTGCAATGTGACATGCATTTGTGCCTGTCAATAAGTTGATGACAATAACTGATGACATGATTTTGGATTACTGTAAAGGCCTGGCTGACGCAGTTCATTCTGTGTTTCACCAGGTTGGAGGAGACGCTACCACACTTGAGAAGAAGCAAGCCCATGATCTGAGTCCAGGGGACTGGGTGAGGATTAAGGTGCACAGAAGAAGAAATTGCTTGGTTCCAAGGTGGGGAAGGCCAAGACAAGTTATTTTGACTACGACAACTGCAGTTAAGTGTGCCGATGTGAAAAACTGGGTGCATGCGAGTCATACTCTGAGAGTTCCAAATCCAAAGGAAGGGACTGGTAAGGAGTATTTTGAAGAGTCAGATTCCAGTGATGATGCAGAGACTGAGCCAGTGAGAAGGAATCGGAATTCTGGAAGAGGTGAAGGAGAAAGAAAGTCAGGTGATTCTTTCTTTCCAGGAGAGGCTTCAAGAGAAACATTGAGAGTTTCAGAGGAGAGATCGGATTCTGTAAGAGTGCCTGAAGTTCTAACGAGCAGTGGAGTAAACAGAAAGGAAAGAAGCAATTCCACAGTGATTACATCTGAATCAGAAGAAGAACTTGAAAATCCACTTGAGATTACACCTGAAGAAGTTAGAGAGGGACAGATTGCGGAAGACCCCCGAGGAGGTGTAGGGAACATTCCTGATAAGTTAGGTGAGGGGACAAGTAGACAGCAAGAAGATTGCGTGTCGGAGATCCGAGGAGGGACAGAATTAGGGAAATCTCAATCAGTGGTGGTAAAGACTGTGGAGCAAAAGAAAACTGCTGAAGAACAAGAGGCAAATGAGACAGAATCAGATGAAAGTGAGAATGAGAAATCAGAGGGTCGAGTTCTGAGAAAGAGAACTTGGATTGGAGAGAGAAATAATAAAGAAGTGAAACCAAAGAGAGTTGTAAAAGGAGATCTTTGGCCTAACAACAGGATAAAGAGGCTGAGATATAGACTGACACGAGCGAATACATCGAAAGCTGAACAAGTAAACGAAGTGTCGAGTCAAAATCCAGCAAAAGGTGAAAAGCGAAAAGAGTCGAAAGAACCAGAGGAGATCAAAAGAATCAGAAAACCTAACCAGAAGTATAGGTCGCCGGAATGGACGTACGTGGCACTGTCTGAAGGTGACGAGGCAGAAAGTCAGGGAAATCCAGAGGAGACCATACGTGAAGTGGTTGAGGAAGATACAGGTGAAATCCTGAAAGTTATCTTGACTGACATTGGAGAAAAGTCGGATATTGAGGATGTTGTTGGAGATCTAATACAATTTGATGTTGAAGAAGTTGAAGTGAAGAGTGATGAATATCCAAATTGAGTGAACTGAAGGAGTCACTTGGAGAAAAGTGAAAAAAAAAAAGTCTGAAATTTAGCTGTTTGAAGTAATCCAAAGTTTTAGAAGTTCCAGTAGTGGAGTAGTAGAGGCTGAGTCAAAAGACACGGTCAAAGTAGTATAATGGCTAACACAGAAAATAATCAAAGTAGATGTGCCTTCTTGAAAAGATGGTGTAGAATGTGCTGCTGCTGTACTGGATTATTAATGCTATTGTGGGGTGTACTAGCTTTATTAGTTACTTTTAGGGTTACAATTGACACTTTTGGGATGCACACTGAGAATGTGACTAATGTGGAGAAGAGTTCGCAGAAAATAGTTCCAACTAGAATTAGTAATACTTACATACATAAAGATAGGTCAATTAATGATTTTTCTAGCAATGTTTTTTCAAAATTGTTGTATGAATATGTAAAGACAATGGAAGTAAGGGATTGCTACGTCTGTATGCAATTGCCTGCATCCGTTTCAGAGGGTGTTACTTATCATCATTTACCATCTACGTATGGAATTTCATGTAGTGTATTGAGTAGTGTTTTTTATCTGTTAGGGAAAATAGATTATGAGATGTCTAACAAAGATAATATTTTTGGGCAATTGCCTATGAACAAAAAGCTGAATCCAGCTAAAGAAGCTAACATTTTTGGTGAGATTTTTATTGAGAAAGAAGAATTAACATTAGATTACATTTTTAAGAACAATTTAACTTGCAGTTTGAAAGAAGAGGAGAAGGCTTTCCTAAACATGGTAGAGGAAAGGAGAATAAGCATGCATGAAAAGGAAGGGAAATATAAAGTGAGTGAGACAATTTGGGACATTGAGATGGGGAAAGAGTTGAGGAGTGGGGCTAGTCCAACTTTAGCTTTAGATGCACCACAGAAGGGTAAACTATGCATTACCAGAAAGAAATCCCAATATGATACATATTTTGTTGGGACTAGTGAGTGTCATGATACATCCTTCATTGCAACAGGATGGGGTTTTAAAGGTGGAGAAGATCCAGTTTTCCCAGGAGTGTATTATGTTTGTGAGAACAAGGCTTATTACAAGTTGCCTGACCATTGGTATGGCACGTGTTATGTGGGCCTGGTCTTTCCAAAGATTTTTCATATAGATAGGATAGAAGATGTTGAACACATTAATTTAATAACACGTTTTAAGAGAGAAACTTGGTCAGAAATTGTGGGTGATATTTTTGGAGCTTTAATTCCAGCAGTGGGAATTTCTTTAAATGCATATGGAATTCGGAAACTGTCAACAGTGGTGGATCGCTTATCGACAAGTACCGCTGGATGGTTTCTTTTGGTGAATACGGAAATGATTGCCGTACGTGCCATGTCTAGGCAAAATCGACTTGCCCTTGATATTGTATTGGCCAAGGAGGGTGGAGTCTGTGGAATGCTGAAAGTTCAACATTGTTGCATTTACATTCCTGACGAAAGCAAAGACCTGAAGGTCTATATCAAAAATATTACTGATTTGCATGAAGAATTAGTACCACTGGAAGCTAAAAGTATCTGGACCAAAATAGCTAATAAGATAATTGCTGTTAAGAGTTTTATTGCTAAGATAGGTAGTACTATTATAGGTAAGATATTGTTTCCTTTGACCTGTGTAATTGTTGCTTTATTGATACTAAGATTGGTGTGTTTGTGTTGTAAAAACAGGGGAGGGAAAAAGAAATTAATCAAAAGAAATATTGAAAAGAAACAAAAGAGGTCAAAAAGAGACCCACAAGAAATAGAATTAGAGGAATTAAGGGAGAGTGTTTATTTGGAGGCGAACTGGGATGATGAAAGGGAGTCTGGTGTGTAGTGTTGTGAAAAAAAAAAAAAAAAAAAGACATTTCCAATTTCTCCTAAAATGGGACTACATTTTTTTTTTGGGTTGTTTTATTTGGTGATGATATCACCAAAGGGGGGATTGCTGGAGCAGGGTTTTCTGTTGAAAATTTATCGAGTTTTAAGCTCCGGTTTTGTCTATAAGTCATAATTAAAATTATTAATCTATAATCGATAATTATTGGTTTTGTGAGAAACTTTGACTAATCAATATTATTAACAAGAGAAAACTACACGTGGGAATGCATATATGTTGCTTAATAATATGTGCAGTTATTTAATATAAGTGTGCTATTTATTTTGTGTTGATGCTTTTAAATAATAACGTGTGCTAATGCTTATTTATGTCGCAGATGGCTAGTTAATTACATACACATAAGGGTATTAGTGGGAATTAACACTGTTTAATCATTGCGATGATGTAGTAATGTTGTTTGTGTTTCTTTCAATTAAGATGGTTCGTTTTGGCCTAAACAAGATGGCTGCCGTTTACAGCCTGCACTCGAGTGAATGTGAATATGTCAGAAGGCCTTGCTGAACATGGTTGAAAGTCACCTGACCATGGCCTCTGCTGGGGTTTTGAAAGTTTCCATGATGACAGCGACTCCAGGCAAGCTTCCAACTGTCCTTGGAGGGAAAGAAAGCCACAATGAACTTTGTGATTACAGCGGTGGCTTCGCTATGGTTCCGAGGAAATGTATTCATGAAAGTATCTTTTGCAAAACTCGAGTTTCCTTCTTCCGTCTTTTTATTTTTGTGATTTTTCCGAGCGGAGGTTTTTACAAATGTTGCAACGCAACATCCTTTCCTGCTCGTTTTGCTTGGTGATTCAATGAACATTTAGAATTTTTTATGTTGCTTTATTTTGCAAGTTCTATTATAAATATTGTTAGACTAGAGAGGGTCTAAGGCCACTTCTTCCCAAACCTGCGTTGGTGAGGATCGATGCTGTGAGGACGGCGACTCGGGAGCCTCGGGAATCTTTACTGAGAGACCTGTCCTGACCCATTTATGACATTTAGCTAGAATAGGTAACTATGAGAATAATGATTTTGCTATTGATTGACTTTCATTTAAACTAATTTTAGATAAAAAAACATTATTTGAATTACAGTGTTGGTGGTTATTTCTTGTCGTTTATTGAATACTCTAATGTGATTATTGATGTTTAAATCATGACTCAGGACAGTATCAATCTGATCGCATTGACCTTACTGTAGATACAGGGTGTTTCAGGAGTTTCTCTCATGACCAGTGCTAATAGAGTAATCGGGTGTATGTTAGTGAAATGGGCCCAAGCGTATGATGAGTGCATGTGCGTGTATCTGTGAAATTACTCTATCCGTGGAAGTAGGGAGAATTTGTATGCCCTGATCTGCAGCACCACCACAACCAGTACCACCACCAACGGTACCACCAGTACCAGTACCGCCACCACCAGTACCACCACCACATTTACCACCACCACCATTAACACCACCACCAGTACCACCACCACCACCAGTACCAGTACCACCAGTACCACCACCATCACCAGTACCACCACTGCCACTAGCACCACCAGTACCACCACCACCAGTACCATTACCACCACAACCAGTACCACCAATATCAGTACCACCACCACTAATACCTCCACCACTACCACCAGTACCACCACTACCACCAGAACCACCACCACCAGTACCCCCACTATCACCAGTACCACCACCACCAGTACCACCAATACAACCAGCACCACAACCACAACCATTAAAAGTACCACCACCACTATCAGTACCACCACCAGTACCACCACCACCACTGCCACTACCACCATCACCAGTACCACCACCACAAGTACCACCACCACCAGTACCACCAACACCACCAGTACCACCACTAGTACCACCACCACCAGTGCTACCACCACCACCAGTACCACAACCACCAATATTACCACCACCACCAGTACCACCACAACAACCCCCACCAGTACCACCAACACTACCACCAGTACTACCAGTACCAGTACCACCACCAGTACCACCACCACCAGTACCAGTACCACCACCACCACCAGTACCACCACCACAGGACTACCACCACCAGTACCAATACCAGTACCACCACTGTTAGACCTGGCACCTTGGCGTGAGTCTCCCTTCCTCTTTTTGTCGCTGTGCCTCATGTGCTTTTATGGTGTTGGCCGCTCAGCGCGCTGTGCCACTGCCAACCAGTGTCGCGGTGCGAGTGCTCCCTATGTAAATTATCTATGTTGGTTAGATTCCATGATTGGATTGTTTGGTTTACTGTCAGACCCCAGTAAAGTGCTCCAGGAGCGCCAGGGCATGTGAATACAAACACCGCTGGTGGGCTTGCAGCACTGGTTGTGCCACCCATAGAAGCGGCCGGTAAAATATGTCTAGGGTCTGCCATCGCAGAACCTGCATGCAGTCTGGTACTGACATGCTGACTGGCAAGTGCCCACACTTGCCGGTCCCTAAACCTTCCCTTAACTTCATGTTAGTCAGCCCTCTGGTAGGCCCACGGGCAGGGTGCGTTTTAAGCATAAGGTAGGACAAGCCTGGATGCGTGGCATGTCCTAGTAGTGAATTACCGCCATCTTGTTGTTCACTACTGTAAGGCTACCCTGTTCTCATAGGCCAGTATGGGCGGCTGTGATTGTTACATCCTATGATCCTAGCCGACCCAGGGAACATGGTAGAAGATCGAGTTTAGTATGCCTGAACTCGGAATAATAAGGTACATCTTTTCCCAAGGTTTATTTTAATATTCTGCGTTTGCAAATGCCGCTTTTAGAAAGCTGGCCTTTGCCTGCCTAAACATTTCAGCCCGCCTCTGCGTGATGTGTATCTGATGTCTGGCTGGTGTGAGTGACAGGGCTGGGGGAACCCAGAGGGGCAGGGCTAGGTAGCCTGGTGATGAATAGGACGATCAACAGGTAGATGGGTGGGAGGAGTACTCCTAGGCTCTGAATAGGACAGGGCTCTGCCACCTCAATGCCGGCTCCACCCCCTGTGGAGCGTCTGATGACTCTGCCCTGCACTCTGAAAGAAGAAGCCTGCATCGCATAAACAAAGTGCTCAGAAACCGGACTGCACTAGGCAAGGGACCCCCTGGCCGGGGAGAACAAAAGATTTGCTGTATAAATGTAGGAGCCCTGCTCCTAAGAAACTAGATCCGCTTTTGACCAAGAAGAATCTCTGCCTGAGGAGGAGGCACAGGGAAAGCTTTAGGAGGAAGACTGTCCCTGTCCTGGGGGATTGGCCTGCAGTGGTGACCTTGCTGCCAAAGGGGAGAAGAGAAACTGTTGCTGAAGACTTTGCTTTATTTTTACTTTCAAGACCTGTGCTTTTCAAAACGATCTCCAAGGGCCTGAAACGAACTTGCCCCCTGAACTGAGCCCCAGGACCATTGGGCTCTACCTGATCTTCACTCGCCTGCCGCTGGACTGTGGTGTCCTTTCCCTCGCCGGAGCTGTGACCCTCATGCCCCAGTCCCTCCCTGAGCCGTGACCAGTACTGCTTAGCCGCCCCCGCCTTGGGAAGAGCTTTGCTCGATCGAAGCCGCTCCCCCTACGCTGTGCTGGGCTGCCCCTGTCACCTCGCTCACTGGAGGCTCGCTGTGCACCTTCACCCTCCCGCCGGAATCGGCGTTGTGAGCATCTCCAAGCCTCGGACGGCCCGGACGTAATCTGCGTGCCCAGCTGCCCCGCTTTGTTCACCCGCCACCTGCAACACCCCGCTCTTGTTGTGAGCCTGAAGATCAGACACCCATCGTGAAGTGTGGGAGCCTCGGACGCCGCCTCGCCCTTCTGTCGAAGAGCCGCTGAAATCCCGCACCCGCCTTTGCGTCAAGAAACAAGGTAGTGTACTTATGAACTCAACCGCGAGCTCGCATCGGATCCAGGGTCCGCAACGTTCTGATTTACCTGTCATCTGCCGTGTGCTTCCCGGTCGCCGCCTCAGCACGACGTGCGCTGAGGCCCACAGTTACCTTGGGCCGCCTAAGAACTTTCCGTAACAAAGAGAACTTTACCGTACTCCTAAGAATTGTGGCCCCATCAGTTTAACGTTACTGGGCCTTCTATTGAATCTGCTGAATCTACATAAAAGCTTATTTTTATACTTCCTGATTGGTGTCCGTTTGTGGTGCATGCAAGGGGTTTACTGTATGTATAATTGCACTTGCTTAACCGTGTACGCCTGAGACTTAGCCTACACTGCTCGCGCCACGCACCTAGAGGGTGAGCAGGGGTTATTCTGGGGAGTCATCCTTCGACCTGACAAGAAGTAAAGAGTCCCTGCTTGTTGTGGGTACACACCTGCGCCAACCAGAGCCCCCTCATTTCTAACATTGGTGGCAGCGGTGAGGATTTACGGATTTGCATTCGTGGTTTGCATATAGTGAACCACTGATCACCACATAGTGAGAGCAGACCAGTAACACAGCCACAAGACTAGCAGTTGTATTTGTTTTGCCAAGAATCTTCGTTGTTAAAGCCATGCCGGGTTCACTCCCCGCCGGAAGGGCAGCCTCTATAATCTCTGGATTTGAGGACATAGATTGGGAAGAAGGCGCACTTCAGAATCATACCAATGAAGAATTGAAAGGTTTTTGCTCCAAGTTCAGGATTGCCCAAACTGGATTGAAAAACAAGGCCCAACTCGTGAAGGCGCTGAGGGCCTGGTATGAGTCAAAGGCACCAGAGAATCAGGTGGAAATGGTTCCACCAGAAAGTGTCCATGAGTTTGGCAGAGGCCTGTCGCCAGAAGAGTTGGCAGACAGGGCAGAAACCCGGGCACACGAAGTGGAGATGGCAAGACTTCATGGGCAGATGGATATGGAAAAACAAAGATTAGCCATGGAAGAAAAGAAACTACAATTAGAGCATGACATGAAGCTGAGGGAGCTGGAGCTGAAAGCAAAAAGTTTGGAGCTTAATCCCTCTGGTGGCAGCACACCGCCAGTACCGGCGGAACCAAGAGTTTATATTCCCAAGGATGTAGTGAAGGAGTTCTTTAAGAATGACGACATCGGGCAGTGGTTCAGAGCCTACGAGGTAGCCATGTCTTCCCACCGGGTCCCTGAGAGAGATTGGGGAGCGGGGTTGTGGGGACGGTTCCTGAGTGAAGGGCGGGACACACTGTTAGATTTACCTGCTGATGTTCATAATTCTTACGCCCATATGAAGGAAGCATTGATGACTAGGTATGGGTTGACCCCTGAGTTATATCGACAGAGGTTCAGGGGTTGCACTAAGATTCCCAATAGTACGTATGTGGAGTATGTGACTTTCTTTTGCGGAGCGCTGGATGGTTGGGTAAAGGGTAGTAAGGTAAATGATTATCAATAGCTTCTTGATTTAATGGCATGGGAGCACTTGTCCAGTAATTGTTTTCCTGAGCTACGCCAGCACCTGATAGATAGTAGGCTGACTAACCCTAGGAAGCTTGCTGAGGAGGCGGACCGCTGGGTCAGTACCAGGGTCCACCAGGGTCCCGTGGGAGACTCCGCCAAAGGTGGGCAGGGTCCCCAGCAGAAGAGTGGGGGGGACAGGGGTAAACAGAAGGAGTTCCCAAAAAGGCCCCAAAGTAGTCCCCAAGGGAACCAAGGGAAGGGTTCTCAGCCTCCCCCACACCAGAAACCGACCGGGGCCCCGGCAGGTCCTCCTGTTCAGAAGGGGCCCGTAAGATGTTACAGGTGTAACAATTTGGGACATTTTGCCTCTGATGTAAAGTGTCCATTGTTTGGTAAACCAGCACCCACTGGTGCTCCACCCCGGCAGGTAACGAGTGTAGCCTTGGGGGAGGAGAGGGATATCCAAGGTGGGTGGGGTCCCGCAGAGATGTCCCTTGTCTCGCTAGGAGACCGTGAAGTGGTCCCTCCAACCCAGCTGCCTGAGAACACTAAGAAGTACAGGCAGTGGGTGACCATAAATGGCCATAGGGTGGAAGCTCTCAGAGATACAGGAGCCAGTGTGACAGCTGTCAGGTGTCACCTGGTGTCTCAGGAGCAGGTGGTCCCCAATGCATTCTATCCCGTTGTTGCCGCTGACAACACAGAGAGGCACTGCAAGGTGGCTCAGGTTCCCTTTGAGTGGGGGGGGTCTCTGGTACTCGTCAGGTAGCTGTGAGGCCAGCCATGCCTGTAGACTGTTTGTTAGGGAACGATTTGGAGAGCTCACCTTGGGCTAAGGTGGAGCAGAGTGCTCACCTGGAGATGTTGGGTATGCCGGATTGGGCGTGTGTCACCACACGGTCCATGGCAGCCAGTAGAGGTACTCAAGAGGTCCTGGAGCCTGAGAGGGAGGCCCAGGAACCGGCCTCAGAGAGAAGAAGCAAGGGGCGCGGGAAGCCAGCCCCTGAAGTTCCCACGGTCCAGGAGGAAGCAGACCTTGAGGGGGATGCCCTGGAGCCTACAGGGGAACAGATAGCTGAACTGGGAGACCTGCCGGAGCTGACCCATTGGCAGCAGGAAGGAGGTCCCACCAGGGAGGACTTTTGTAAGGCGCAGAAGGAGTGCCCTTCTCTCGTGGGTATGCGGCAGCAGGCTGCAGACCAGGCCACAGGTGATCAGTCAGGGTCACATTTCGTTTACTGGGAGAACGACCTCCTATATACAGAGCCTAAGGTTGCTGAGCCTGAGTCAGCCAGTGCGCTGGTGGTACCCCAGGACTTCAGAGCCTTCCTACTGGGGCTGGCTCACGATGTGCCATTGGCAGGGCATTTGGGGCAGGACAAGACCTTTGAAAGGCTTGTCAACCACTTTTATTGGCCTCAAATGCGCAGGAGTTCAGATACTCACTGCAGGACATGCCAGACTTGTCAGGCAAGTGGAAAGAGTGGAAGGAAGCAGAAGGCTCCACTCCAGCCATTCCCTGTGGTCAGTACCCCATACCAGCGAGTAGGGATTGACATTGTAGGGCCACAGGACCCCAGGACAGCGATGGGCAATAGGTTCATCCTGGTCCTTGTGGACCATGCCACCCGGTACCCGGAAGCCATTCCTCTGAGGACAGTGACGGCCCCCGTGGTGGGACGGGCGCTGATGGAAATGTTCTCCCTAGTGGGATTCCCTCTAGAGGTGGTGTCTGACCGAGGTACCAATTTCATATCCAAGTACATGAAATCCCTTTGGCAAGAGTGTGGTGTAACCTGCAAGTTCACCACACCTTACCTTCCCCAAGGAAACGGGTTGGTTGAGAGATTCAACCGAACCCTCAAAGGCATGATAATGGGCCTAGAAGGACCCATGAGGCGTAAGTGGGACGTCCTCTTACCATGCCTTCTCTTCGCTTACCGTGAGGTGCCACAGAAGTCTCTGGGGTTCAGTCCCTTTGAGCTTCTGTATGGTCACCCAGTCAGAGGACCTCTAAGTCTGGTCAAGGAAGGCTGGGAGCAATCTCCCAGGAAACCTCCCCAGAATGTATATAGCTACATGCTGGCCTTCAGGAATCAGACTAGGCGATTCAGGCAACTTGCTGAGGCAAATCTGGAAGCCAGCCAGGAGGAGATGAAGCGGTGGTACGACCAGAAAGCCACTCTGGTAGAGCTTCAGCCTGGACAGAAGGTATGGGTCTTGGCCCCCGTGGAGCCGTGTGCGCTCCAGGATATGTGGACCGGTCCCTTTGAGGTGGTGGAGCGCAAGAGTCCTGTTACCTACGTGGTAGACCTGAAGTCTCCTAGGAACCCCTTAAGGGTCCTACATGTCAACTGCCTCAAGCCCCACTTGGAGAGGTCCCAAGTGGGCATGCTCTTGGCAACAGATGCTGGGATGGAAGAGGAGACAGAGCCTCTTCCTGACCTCCTGTCAGCCAAGGAGCAAGATGGGTCAGTGGATGGTGTCATCCTCTCTTCCGCCCTACCCCCTGAGCAACAGAATGATTGTCGCCAGTTGCTGGGACAATTTTCTGATCTGTTTTTCCTGGTTCCCGGTGTCACTGATTGGTGCGTCCATGATGTGGACACTGGGGATAGTACACCTGTGCGGCACAAGGCCTACAGGGTGACTGACAGGGTGAGGACATGCATCAAGGAAGAGGTCTCCAAGATGTTTGCACTCGGGGTAATTGAGTCTTTCAGCAGTCCTTGGGCCAGTCCAGTGGTCTT